>NC_042617.1:590938364-591538364 GCF_901001135.1 Rhinatrema bivittatum | reverse complement strand
TGTAAAACTGTCTCAAACATTAGCTCACCTCCAAAACCTCACCTCGAGTTACTAGTTGACCATCCTACAGTGGTATAAATAGTTTAATTATAGGAGACCATTATAAAGAGTCTCTCTGTCTCTCTCTCCCTCTCTCTCTCAGTGGTTGTTGGTAGGAATTGCAACAATTGTGGTACTTACCGCAAAGTGGAGTAGATTTTATAAAGTTGCGCACAGGCGTACTTTTGTTCGCGCACCAAGCGCGAACAAGAGTACGCGGGTTTTCAATAGATACGCGCGTAGCCGCGCTTATCCATTCAAATCCTGGGTCGGCGCGCGCAAAGCTGCCCAAAATCGGCAGCCTGTGCGCGCCGAGCCACGCAGCCTGCCTAGGAGGGAACTTTCCTTCGACTTCCCCTATCTTGCCCCCCCCCCCCCGGCCCTATCTACACCCCCCTACCTTTGTCGCACAAGTTACGCCTCCTCGTGGCAGGCGTAACTTGCGCGTGCCGGGCCGGCTGCCGGTGTGCCATGTTCCGGTCTGGGGGCTGGTCCAGAGGACGCGGCCACGCCCCCGGATGACGCACCGGCTGCATCACGCCCCAACACGCCCACGACGACGCGCCGGTCGTGACACACGCCCCCCCAGGAAAGTCCTGGGACTTACGCACGTCCCAGGGCTTTGAGTGCGCCGGAAGCCTATGCAAGATAGGCTCGGCACGCGCTGGGGGGATTTGGGGTAGGTTTTCGGGGGTTACGCACGTAATGTATGCGCGTAACCTTCTGAAAATGTACCCCAGTGCGAAAATGTAATCGCAGTCTGCGGTAATACCTATGCGAAGCACTAAGATAGCGCACTTTGCGATAAACAGCCTGTGCAAATTTACTTCTGCTAGTTATGAGGTATAAGTCAGAATATTGAGTAAGTCACCATTAGCCAAATAAGTCTTAAAAAGTACTAAATAGCTGGATAAGTCTTCAAACATTCTGGGGCAGATTTTAACAAAGTACGCCGAATTTTAATAGATACGCACTTAGCCACGAGTATCTTTTAAAATCCGGGGTTGGCGCGTGCAAGGCTGCACAAAATCGGCAGCCTGCGCGCGCCGAGCCGCGCAGCCTGCCTCCGTTCCCTCCAAGGCCACTCCGAAATCTGAGCGGCCTCGGAGGGAACTTTCCTTCCGCCTCCCCCCTCCCTTCCCCTACCTAACCCCCCTCCCGGCCCTAACTAATTCCCCCCCTACCTTTTATTGCAAAAGTTACGCCTGCCCAAGGCAGGCGTAATTTGCGCGCGCCAAGCCGGCTGCTGGCATGCCATGTTCTGGTCCGGGGGCTGGTCCGGAGGCCGCGGCCACGCCCCTGGGCCGGAACCACGCCCATGGCCTCGCCCCCGGAATGCCCCCGATGGTATGCCGGCAGCGACATGCCCCCCCGACACACCCCCCCCAGGAAAGCCCCGGGACTTACACGCATCCCAGGACTTTGTGCGCGCCGGCAGCCTATGTAACATAGACTCGGCACGTGCAGGGGGAGCTTGGGGCAGGTTTTCGAGTGATACGCGCATATCCTACGCATGTACCCCTTTGAAAATCTGCCCCTCTGTGTTCATCTAACTTACTTAGCCATAAGCCTTAAACAGCTCTACTTAGCTGGATAAGTCACTACAGCATTAATTAGCTGAATATTTGTCACCTCTTAGCCAGATAAGACCAAACTTAAGCGCGTATGTTTAAAATACTTCGCATATTTTTTGATTGATGGCCATGTTGTTGGGTAGATTTATGCATATTTTATATAGTGTGCGTGTATTTGTATGCACGATATAAAATGTGTGTCTGCACTCGTGCATCTATATAGCTGTGTATAATGAGCGTGCTTGCATATTTTATGAAGTTATCCTCCCTGGGATAATAACTTTCAAAGAAATGCATGAGGCATATGGCCATGTGTAGTTTTACGATCGTATTTTATAACCCTCGAGCTTGACATGTGTGTGCTTTTTAAAATATGTGTTCCTTTACACCCAACATACTCGTGACTGTAGGCTTGCAACTTGAGATTACTTAAGCATGCCTATGCTCATTTTTATGCAAGTACATTTTTGAAAATTCACTTGAAAACCTTTTGAAAATTCAGACCTATGCATGAATTTCCAGAGACGCTACATGGATAAAATACACAATTTTATTAAGGGAAATCCTTTTGAAAATTACCTTCTTACAGGTGAATCTTCAAAGGAGTGACACATATAAATGTAACACAGTATTATAGCATTTTTCAAAAGCCAATTACCCGTGTTAAGTGCCCTTAATGCAGGTAAAACATACTGACAATTCAATTGCATATATTGTAGCAATTTTCAAAAGCCCTTTTACATGGCTATAAAACTCAGTTCTAAGCATATAAATGCTTCTGAAAATCAAGCACAGAGTTAGTGAAATATTAAAGTATTAAATATTATATTTACAATGTATTTTTTTTGCGATAGGCACGTTTGATTAAAAGAATGGGAAGAGCATGTCGTGTAGGGCAGATAAGGTAAGAGAAGAGTGAAGAGAGAAAGAATGGAACGTATATAGGGGATAGCATAAGATAAGGGAATCAATATCTGTGAAGGGCACATCCTGCAAGCGACGGTGAAGGATGGAGAACAGATCAAAGTGAATGAATATGGAAGGAGAGAGGGGAAAAGAAAAGGTAGTCAATAATAGAAGAAGATTAGCCGGAGAGCAGTGTAGATATATGGGAGCGGCCTCCAGGGCTGAAGAAGAAGAAGAAGAAGAAGGCTTTAAAAGTCATGGAGGCTGGAAAAAATGAAGACAATTACTTAGAATGGAGCAGCAAAACAGGAAGGGTTAGAGGAAAGGGAAAATGCAGAGAAATAAAGTAGAAGGTTGAAAAAGCAGCTACAGAAACCGTGCAGAAACAGTCACCAGAACTGCAGGAAATCCTACCTGAGGCAGGAGAAAACAGATGAGGCATGCAAGTCTCCCAAACCTGGGTGAATCACTCCGAGCAGGCAGGCCAAAGGCTGCAGCAGAAGGTGTACACGTTGTCTGAATACTTTAAGAGACGTAAGTCAAATATCCAAATCTTTCTAGCATTTATATTTTTTATGTCCACTGTTATTAAGGAAAGGAGTGAAAAACTCCTGATATCTTCCCCCTTGCGCCCGAGAATAATTTGGGTGAATGTTGAGTAGCTGAGATGTGAGGTCAGTGTTTGCTTTGCTGAATTTGAATCTCTGTGATATGAAAAATGCTAACATTGAAATGGAACATTGCCAAGGCTCCATCCATCATTGTGCTCTTTCCAGTCTTATGTGATAATCAGTATATGGGGGTAAGATACGCACGCAACCCCCGAAAACCTACCCCTGCCTCCCCCTGCGGGCGCCGAGCCTATCTGGCATAGGCTCGGCGGTGCACGCAAGCCCCGGGCCGTGCGTAAGTCCCGGGGCTTCGAATAAGGGGCGGGCCGGGCGTGCCTGGGGGGTGTGGCGGCAGGCAGGGTGTATCCTGGGCGTGGCAGTGGTCCATGGGTGGGGCCGGAGGCGGGGGCGGTCCGGGGGCGGGGCCGAGCGCTCCGGCACAACAGCCTGTGCCGGGGCAGGGAGCCAGCAGAGCGAGCAAGTTACGCCTGCCAGAGGTAAGGGGGGATTTAGTTAGGGCTGGGGGGTGGATTAGATAGGGGAAGGGAGGGAAAGGTGGGGGGGACAAAATAAAAGTTCCCTCTGAGGCCGCTCCGAATTTGGAGCGGCCTCGAGGGAACGGAGGCAGGGCTGCTTGGCTTGGCGCACGCAGGTTGCACAACTGTGCACCCCCCTGCGCGCGCCGACCCTGGATTTTATAACATGCGCGCGGCAGCGCGTGCATGTTATAAAATCTGGCATAGATTTGTTCACTCCAGGTTGCGCGAACAAATCTGCGCCCTCACGTAAGTTTAAAGATTTGCCCCATAGTGGGGTAGATTTTTAAAAACGGCGCGTTCGCGTACTTTTGTTCGCGCTGCAGGTGCAAACAAAAGTACGCTGGATTTTAGAAGATATGCGCGTAGCCGCGCGTATCTTCTAAAATCCAGGATCGGCGCGCGCAAAGCTGCCAATTTTGGGCAGCCTTGCGCGCGCCGAGCCGCGCAGCCTGCCTCCGTTCCCTCCGAGGCCGCTCCAAAATCGGAGCGGCCTCGGAGGGAACTCTCTTTCGCCCTCCCCTCACCTTCCCCTCCCTTCCTCTATCTAACCCACCCCTCCGGCCCTATCTAAACCCCCCCCCCACCTTTGTCCACGGATTTACGCCTCCCGGAGGGAGACGTAAATCCACGCGCGCCGAGACGTGACCCGGGGCGGTTCCGGAGGGCGCAGCCACACCCCCGGGCCCGCCCCCGAAACGCCGCGTCCCGCCCCCAAAACGCCGCGTTGATCGGCCCCGCCCCGACACGCCCCTGACACGCCTCTGACAAAAAAAACCCCAGGACTTACGCGAGTCCTGGGGCTCTGCGCGCGCCGGCAGGCCTATGGAAAATAGGCCTGCCGGCGAGCAGGGCTTTTAAAATCCGCCCCAGTGTGTTTTGCATACCAGATGAAATGCTATTAACTGTTTCCTCAAGCACTGTGTCATACGCAACCTATACACACACACACACACATACACACACATACACACACACACACACACACACACATACACACACATATTCACACACACACATACACACACACACACATACACACACACACACACACACACATATATTCACACACACACACACATACACACACACACACATACACACACACACACACACACATATATTCACACACACAAACACATATATTCACACACACACACACATACACATATATTCACACATACACACACATATTCACACACACACACACATATTCACACACACACACACATATTCACACACACATATATTCACACACACACACAGACATATAAAGTTGGCAGCTCCAAAACTTAACACGTGTTCTCTAATAGAAAATATAATAATAACAAAAAGAACACAATAAGGGGCAGATTTTCAAAGGGTTACGCGAGTAAGATACGCTGTTCAGGTACCGTATGAGAACTTAGAAAATACTTGGAAGGAAATATTTTAATGCCATAGGATCTGTGGGGGAATAACCCCTGAGGAAGGCATTGGACCGAAACTTGTACAAGTCGGGGACTGGTTATTGCACAAAGCATGAAGTAACGATGGATTTTGGCAAGAAAACAACTGTTAAAGCTAAGTATTTCTGGGGGGGTCTCATGATTCAATGTTTGCACAGTAACAGAAAATATATATAAAGAAACACATTTTATTGTCAGAGGTTCCACTTAAAAAAACAGGATGGAGGTGGGTGGTTAATGATTTTATCTAAATAACAAAAGTGAGCAAACCTGGATGGTGCCCACTATAAAATATATGAAACTACTACCTCACTCCTAAAAAAAAAAAATATTTCCTGCTATTTGTAGCATTAATAAAAAAAAAGTATTGATATTTTTCACGGTTGTGAGTACATGGCAATATTATTCTATTACAACACTTTTTAGAATAATATACACTGGGGAGTTTATGATATAAGATTGATTTCAACTCACTTTAGTGATCATTTAGTGAACATAGATACATATGAGCATCCATACACACACATACATGCAGAAAAAAGGACACTGAAAGCCAAAATGTAGGTGTAGTGACATCTTGAGAGAAATAAATAGCATGGCTGCGCGGATGTCAGGGGACTCTGATTCCTCGGTGCAGTTCTTTACTGCCACTAGATTGCTGGATTTAACAGCACCTAGGAGTCTCGGAAAACACTCAAGTGAGTACAGATGTGCATAAAAACACAGCTGGATAATTAGACTAAAGAGCAAAACTGGTTTTTGGAAATCATGTCTTGTAATACTTAATTTCACATGGCATTTCATTAACTCATTCATTGATTTTTGGGGGGATATAATAAAGTGACAGTGAGTATCCCTGCATGTTTGTTCACTTCAGATGAACTCAGAGATGGGTGAATGCTTTTCTAGATCCCACATGAACAATGGGACTGCAAATATGTTCTGTTTAAGGAATGGGCAAATCTTCCAATAAGTCACAGCCTAAACTTGCTGTGTTAAAAATGATAACCTGTGCTTAAAGCTGTCTATTTTCTCTTTTGCTAGACATCCTGTGACTGTGAGAAGGTTCACGAGTCTGGAGAGAAGCTGCAGTGCCACCTCTGCTCCTGCTCACTTAAATCTTATGGTGATGTTCTTGTGAAAATCACATGAGCAGAAATGCACGCATAGATTTTCAGTATGCGGGGGTATTTGCAATGTATTGAAAGCACTTTCTTTCTCTACCTATTTTATAAACACATGTGCATATATTTTATGCACAAAATAAGATAGCTTGTATGTTTAAAAACTGTCATTTGTACTTCTTGACCCCACCCAGAATATCCACAGACTGCTCCTTTTTTGCACGAGTGCAGTCTGCGCATGAAACTACAAATACACTGGTACTTTCCATTTTATAAAATAGCATGTGCTGCATGCACGCAAGCTAATTATGCGCACAGATGCTATTTTTATGGACGTGAGCAGCTGGGAGTGGTTGGCATTTAGACTCACAAGTGAGTGCATTTTAAAACCTGAGCATACGAAGGCAATGAGCAGTTTAGTCGGTTCGTCCGCCGGTTTGCCCAGTCTATAAACAGGTCATTAAGATGCCCCTCAGTTCCTTCGCCTGCACACACCCCTGACATCTCAAGCACTTCATAAATAGTTTTATTCAGACTTACGCCTGAGCAATAGCAGAAGTAACTTTGTGCAGGAATGATCTGGCTGCGTGCTGCGTTTCCTGCGCTAAATACGCGCACATCTCCTGGTCCCACCCTGGAACGCCCATGCCCTGATCCCATTTACTCGATGCGAGATTTTTGTGCAAGTATGTGGCAGGTGTATAAAATCCGTCAGAGACGAGCATTTGTGCCTCTTGGCCCGCATCCCTTTTAAAATTCGCCTTCCAGTGAGTTTGTGAGCTGGATTTTAAAAGCCTTGCGGGCGCCCACGTTGAGGGATAACGTGCACCCGCCGGTCTCACGTGTGCCCAGTGAAGTTTAAAAGCTGCCTACATGCACCCGCACCTCCAGCAGCCTCTGCATCTCACTTGATTTCTAATTGGGGAGTGGTCTGAGCAGGGAATGGGCGGGGCTTGGGGCATTCCAGGGCGGGGCCATGAGATGTATGGGTCCAGTACTGCGTACGTTTACTTCTGCTAAGGAGGAAGTGTAACTTAAAAACCCCCCAGAAAATCCAGCCATTCCTTATGGGTTTAAAAGGTCTGTGAAAATTGTGGGGGGGGGGGGGGGGGGGTGACATCATTAAGTCAAGGGGGTTTTGAGGACCTAACTCTCAACAGGGCCAACTGCTGGACAAACTGGACAAAGTGGCGTGGAAGAGCGCCGGTTATAAAACACCTTTACTTATGTCGGGCTCGGGCCCAGTCCTGATGCCTAGGCTGAGGCCCAGGCATCAGGACCCGGCCTCCGGGTTGGGCCCTGGCACCGGGCCTGGGTCCAGGCTGAAGCCAAAGCCACCAGCGTCAGGGCCATGTCTTGAAGCCTCAGCTTTGCACGGGGCCGAGGCTGAGCTCGCCGCGGCCTGGTCACATGCAAGGCCGGGGGTGCGACCTGAGCCCAGGTCTCGTCAACAGATCCCCCCGCAGATCAGGGAAGCGGGGGCCGGGGAGCACATGGCAGGCGTGGGTGGTGGGGGCAGGGGACCTCAGGAGGCCCCCGTTTCTTTTTTTTATTGTGTTTTTGGGGTGTTTTTTAAATGTTTGTTTCGTTTTGTTTACTAAAGAAAGTGAAATAATCATTAAACGAAATGAAATTTGTGGGGAAATCTCCCCGATAATGAAATTTAAAAGAACAAAACAATATTTTTACCCCCATGCAGCCTTACTAAGTAACATCACCAGGAAATGATTAAGATGGTAACGTTCAAAGCGGCACCTGGGCACCCACTGGAGCGTGAGCCTAGGACCTCTGTCATTTTAATACTTGTCGCACATATCAGCCAGAATCTCCAGACCCCTCTGATTTAATAACCCGCACTCAGGGCCGGTGCAAGGGGATTCAGCGCCCTAGTCACCTTCAGCCTTGTGCCGCTCCCCCCCCCCCCCCCCCCCCCCCCCCCCATCGTGCTGCCACCAGCCCCGACTCTAGGGGCAGGGACCACCCTCCCAACCTCCCCCTCCACCCCCCCAATAAACCTCACAAAACACCTGGTCCAGCGGAGGGCCCGGGAGTGATCTGCCGCTCCAGGGTCGCCGGCTGACACTAATCAAAATGGCGCCGGTGGCCTTCAGCCCCTACCATGTGACGTGGCTACCGGTGCCATTGGTTGGCCCCTGTCACATGGTAGGGGCTATAGGCCACCGGCGCCATTTTGGTTAGTGGCAGCCGAGCTCCCAGGAGCGGCAGATCTCTCCCGGGCCCTCCGCTGGAGCACCAGGGGGGCGTCGGGAGGGTGGCAAGATGGGGCAGAATTTTGAAGGGGCACTTTTTGCCCTTTCAAAATTGTGCCGCCTGGCGCTGCCGCGAGTGGCGGCGACGCCCCCTAAGTCTCGGTGCCCTAGGCACAGGCCTAGCTCACCTAGTGGTTCCTCCGGCCCTGCCTGCACTCCCCCCCAGTTACCCAGGAGCCTTTAAACCCCTCCAAAATGGGTGGGGTTTGGTTTTTTTTTACAACTTATACCTCCTCCATAGCAGAAGTAAACTTACACGGCAGAGGCCCTGGGCGTGCATTTGAGAAGAAGGAAAGGGAGGAGTGATATGTGTGCTAGCTTGTGTTTTAGGAATTGATAGCAGGTAGTAATGCTATTTTACACTATTACTGATTAATAGGAATTAATATTGTTTGCTCTTGTAGTCGTGCGATATGCCAGTGTTGTGCGTGCTTTTTGATCACCATATAGCCTTAGGTATTCCTAGTGAGATGGATGGGTGCTATATGCAGAGAAGGATTTGCATGTATACAGAAAGTTGAGTGCAAGTATAGTATGCATGAGGTGTGATAGGATACTGTGAGAGAGAGAGAGTAAATAAAGATGTAAATACAAATCAGACTGTCTTAAGATTAGGATAATAGATGTGGCAAACATGTTGTATGTAGGTGTCAAGCTAGGTTAGGGTGTTCTATGAGGCAAGTTTTATAGTCTCCTCCTGTGAGAAAAGTGATTCTAGACCTTTAAAACTGGCTTTTGCACGGGAAAATGTAGTTAATGTTTAAAAATAGGGGAAGGATGTTAACATTTTGGGGGTTGTTATCTAACATATTAAAAAGTTTATTCTTGTTGTTTCCTAAGCTTGAAAAAGATTTCAAAGTGTGTGAAGAGTGGAAACAAAACAACCAAAATCCAATTATCAAAATTTCAAATTGCACAGGAGTCACCACAATACTTTCATTATAAATATAGAGCTGAAAATTAGACAAACAGTAAAAAAACAGATAAAATATATTGGTATAACAGGTTCGGCACTAACCTGGTTCAAAACTTTCCTCAGCAACAGAGGGTACAAAGTTAAAATCCACAACAAAGAATCCCCCCGCCATGATTCTCCTGTAGGAGTCCCTCAAGGTTCCTCCCTATCACCCACGCTCTTCAACATTTATCTCCTTCCGCTGTGCCAGCTCCTAACAAACCTAAAACTTAAACACTTTCTCTATGCAGACGATGTCCAGATAGTGATCCCCCTTCAAGAATCCTTCTCTAAAACTCTCGAACACTGGGAAACATGCCTCCAAAAAATCAAGTGCCTTCTTGCCAGCCTAAACCTCGTATTAAATGCTGCTAAAACTGAACTCCTGCTCATCTCCCCAGAATTTAGCAACACCTCCACTACTCCGCCAGCTAACCCACTCTCCACCCAAGTGAGAGACTTAGGAGTTATAATTGACAACAGGATGAATTTGAAAGCATTCGTCAACCGTACAACCAAGGTCTGTTTCTACAAACTCCAAGTGCTGAAAAGGATAAAACCTCTAGTCCTTCTAAAGATTTCAGAACAATACTACAAACAATAATCTTCTCAAAGATAGATTAATGCAACTCTATCCTACTAGGTCTCCCATCTTCGTACACCAAACCCCTACAGAAGATCCAAAATGCGGCAGCAAGAATTCTCACCAACACCAGGAGAAGAGACCATATATCATCTATCCTAAAAAACCTTCATTGGCTCGCCATACACTTCAGAATTATCTTCAAATCCATCACCATTATATATAAATCCATCCACCACCTTACAACACTTGACCTACAATTCCCCCTCAGCCAACATCACTCCTCAAGACCCACCAGAGAAGCATACAGAGGATCCCTCCAGGTACCTCACACCAAATCCACCCGACACATAACTTTAAGAGAACGGGCCTTCTCGACAGCTGGACCAGCACTCTGGAATTCCATCCCGCTGAATCTCCGACAGGAGCCTTGCCTCCCAACATTCCGAAAAAGACTTAAGACTTGGCTATTCAAACAAGCTTTTCTGGACCCCTCCTAATTTCTGCCTCATCAACATCTATAACTCTGTCACAGCTGCTCTTTGTAAATAACTCTACACGATGTTAAACTACTACTGTATTTCTCCTTCCTCCCAGTTCGACCACCCTTGTTATTTGTAACTGCAATTTCCTCTGCACTTGTTCCAGTTTTAATGTATTTTGCACCCCTCGTTCAATTGTAAACAAGCATGATGTGATTGTATCATGAATGCCGGTATATAAAAAACTGAAATAAATAAATAAAAATACCCAACAGAGTCATGATGCGGCATAATGTCTTTTCCTAGGGCATATACTCACTTAAGACCTGATTTTTGCTTAAAGCTAGGTTTTACATGTGCAAATCACTTTTTACTCATTTAAGTGGACTTTTGAAAATTGGTACAATATATGCCATTGAATTGTCAATGGATTTTACCCACATTAATTGCACTTAGAGGATAATGTTAAAACATACACTCGCATAGCCATCATCCCTCCCCTCCCCCTGGCTCAGGGAGGAGATCTACCACAACAGAAGGCTCTTCCACTCTATGACCTGCACATCCTCGATGTGGTTGCCAGGTACCTGGGAGCGGCGCAGAATTCCTTTAAACTTAGGCAATCTGATGATGGCCTCTATGGTGACGGTTCTTTCTATCATCCCCCTCTAGCTATGACTTTACAGCAAACGGCAGTGACATAGGAGGCTGTCAGGGATGTGATTATATCAGATGACCAGTGGCTTGCACATCTAGGTCAACAAGCCATAATGCTAATGGGTACCACCAGGTCCTTTCGACCTAACACTTTTAACATTTGAAAAATTGGTACGTATGGATATTGAGAAATTAGGCTCTGGTCCTCGACATGTTAAATTTAATACTACTAGGGCTGAGAAACTTGCTATAAAATCTCTAAGAAATGACAGCAACATCATTATCAAACCTGTGGATAAAGGGGGAGGGATCGTTATCTTAGATAGATCTGCTTATGTGGAGGAGATCACACGTCAATTGCAAGATCCTGTTTTTTATTGTCCCCTGCCTTCTGATCCCACCCCGGTCTTACAAGCAATTGTTAAGGATCTGGTATCAAACGCACTTGAATGTAAATTCATTACCACCCGAGAAGCACGGTTTTTTATTTTGGAACATCCGGTTACTCCCACCTTCTATATCTTGCCCAAAATCCATAAATCTCTCCAGAATCCCCCAGGCCGTCCAATTGTTTCGGGAATTGGCTCTCTGCTAGAGCCTCTCTCCAAATTTGTTGATGTTTTTCTCCAACCATTTGTTCCGCTTAGCCACTCCTACATCAGGGATACAGCACACTTAATCACGTTGTTACAGGATCTTTCTATCCCTCAGGTTCATTTCTTTTTTGTCACATTAGATGTTGTCTCTCTTTATTCTAATATACCTCAGGAGGCAGCATTACTCCTCATTGAAGGTATTCTCGACTCTCGCACTACCCCGGTACCTGTCCCCACACACATTTTAGTTGCTTTAACAAACTTTTTTTCCTTTTTGACTTTGTATTTTTTCAACAGGTTAAAGGTACTGCGATGGGTGCCACTATGGCCCCAAGTTTAGCATGCCTTTATGTCGCTGACTTTGAAGAAAAGTTTGTTTACTCATCTAGTTGGTTTTCACACATTTTTCTATGGGTATGATACATCGATGATATTTTTTTAATTTGGTTGGGTACTGACATTCAATTTTTCATCTTTTTGGACTGGTTGAACAATTGTAGTTATCATTTACAATTTAATTTCAATATACACGCATTCAAAATTTCATTTCTTGACATCTCTATTTCATTTGAGTCTGATAGTTTCACTGCATCCATTTTTGGAAAGGTGACAGACCGGAATACAATTCGCTCCTTCGACAGTCATCATCCTCATGCTTTGGAGAACATCCCTGTTGGTCAGTTTTTGAGACTCCGGCAGCTTTGAACATCTAAATCAGAATTTGTCTCTCAAGCTAAGCAGATGATTATCCAGTTCAAAGAGAGGGGGTCCCCTCAAACAATTAAAAAAAAAAAAGCCTTTAAACAGGCTCTGTATGCCAACCGGGATTTACCTTTTCTACCTCAATCCTGATCCTCTGATGCTGTCATTAATTGTATACTACCCTTATCGGTTCACAGCAAAGCACTTAGCATTTGCCGTCACTGGTCCTTACTATCAATGCATGACATGTTTAAATGTCCTCTCCTCACAGAGGGAAAAATCTTAGAGATTTTTTAGTCCACTCTGAATTATCTCATTTGACTCTTTTACCCTCACCTCATAGTGGCCACAATCCTTGCGGTGGCTGTTCAGTTTGCTCTCTGTCATTATCGCTATCATCATTCACTACCCTGTGTATAACAAAATATTTCAACTACGGTTTAGCTGAAACTGCTTATCATCAGGTGTGGTCTATATTATCATGTGTCCCTGCCAGACGATCTATGCGGGTAAAACGACACGGATGATCAAAATGAGAATTATTGAGCATAGATGTAGCCTGAATAACCAACGTGAGAATGCCTTTTAGTGGGCAGCTCAAGCACACACTAGGGATGTGAATCGGGCTTCGGACGATTGAAAATATCGTCAATATTTTCAAAATCGTCTGAAATCGGGGGCTCCCCCGAAATGATAGGAAAACCCCACGATATTGTTCGTGGGGGTTCTCTTATCGTTTTGGGGGAGGGCGGGAAAAACAGCACACAAAAATATCCCTAAACCCACCCCGACCCTTTAAAATTAATCCCTTTGCTTCTCCCACCCACCCAACCCCCCCAAAAACATTTTACAGGTACCTGATGGTCCAGTGGGGGTCCTGGGAGCGATCTCCCACTCCCGGGCCGTCGGCTGCCACTAATCAAAATGGCGCCGATGGCCCTTTGCCCTTACCATGTGACAGGGTATCTGTGCCATTGGCCGGCCCCTGTCACATCGTAGGAGCACTGGATGGCCCGCGCCATTTTTAAAGATGGGTGGGGGAAGCAAAGGGATTAGTTTTAAAGGGTTGGGGTGGGTTTTTTGTTTATCGGCTCGGGCACAGCCGATAAACAAAACCGTGATCGGGCCCGATGAAAAAAAACCCACATGTGAATCGGAACCGGAATCCGAACTGATTCCGGTTCCGATTCACATCTCTAGCACACAGTATTTCGGATTTGAGGTTTTTTGTGATTGATGTGATATCTCCTCCACATCGTGGGGGAAACTTTTCAGAGATTTTAATCCGAAAAGAACAGAAATGGATTTTTACTCTCACTAGTCTAGTACCACATGGTTTAAACAATGAGATCAAATGGTGTTATTTTTTAGTTCCTTCATAACTCTGGGGTGTATACCATCCAGTCCAGGTGATTTACTACTCTTCAGTTTGTCAATCAGGTCTACCACATCTTCTAGGTTCACCGTGATTTGATTCAGTCCATCTGAATCATTACCCATGAAAACCTTCTCCAGTACGGGTACCTCCCCAACATCCTCTTCAGTAAACACCGAAGCAAAGAAATAATTTAATCTTTCCGCAATGGCCTTTTCTTCTCTAAGTGCCCCTTTAGCACCTCGATCATCTAATGGTCCAACTGACTCCCTCACAGGCTTTCTGCTTCGGATATATTTAAAAAAGTTTTTACTGTGAGTTTTTGCCTCTATGACCTACTTCTTTCAAATTCTCTCTTCGCCTCTCTTATCAATGTCTTACATTTAACTTGCCAACGTTTATGCATTATCCTATTTTCTTCTATTGGATCCTACTTCCAATTTTTGAATGAAGATCTTTTGGCTAAATTAGCTTCTTTCACCTCCCCTTTTAACCATGCCGGTAATCGTTTTGCCTTCTTTCCACATTTCTTATTGTGTGGAATACATCTGGACTGTGCTTCTAGAATGGTATTTTTTAACAATGACCACGCCTCTTGCACACTTTTTACTTTTGTAGCTGCTCCTTTCAGTTTTTTTCTAACAATTTTTCTCATTTTATCAAAGTTTCCCTTTTGAAAGTTTAGCATGAGAGATTTGGATTTGCATACTGTTCCTCTTCCAGTCATTAATTCAAATTTGATCATATTATGATCACTATTGCCAAGCAGCCCCACCACCATTACCTCTCTCACCAAATCCTGTGCTCCAGAGAATTAGATTTAAAATTGCTCCCTCTCTCGTCCGTTCCTGAACCAATTGCTCCATAAAGCTATCATTTATTCCATCCAGGAATGTTATCTCTCTAGTGTGTCCCGATGATACATTTACCCAGTCAATATTGGGGTAATTAAAGTCTCCTATTATTACCGCACTACCAATTTGGTTAGCTTCCCTAATTTCTCTTAGCATTTCACTATCCATCTCACCATCTTGACCAGGTGGACGGTAGTATATTCCTATCACTATAGTCTTCCCCGACACACAAGGGATTTCTACCCATAAAGATTCAATTGTGCATTTAGTCTCATGCAGGATGTTTATCCTGTTGGACTCTATGCCATTCCAGACATAAAGCGCCATACCACCTCCCGGGTGCTCCTCTCTGTCAATGCGATATAATTTGTACCCCGGTATAGCACTGTCCCATTGGTTATCCTCTTTCCACCATGTCTCTGAGATGCCAATTAAGTCTATGTCATCATTCACTGCTATACATTCTAACTCTCCCATCTTAATTCTTAGACTTCTGGCATTAGCATACAAATATTTCAAAGTTTGTTTTTTGTTTGTATTTTCATTCTGCTTTTTAATTGATAGAAACATAGAAACATAGAAATGACGGCAGAAGAAGACCGAATGGCCCATCCAGTCTGCCCAGCAAGCTTCACACATTTTTTCTCTCATACTTATCTGTTTCTCTTAGCTCTTTGTTCTATTCCCCTTCCACCCCCACCATTAATGGAGAGAGCAGTGATGGAGCTGCATCCAAGTGAAATATCTAGCTTGATTAGTTAGGGGTAGTAGGGGTAGTAACCGCCGCGATAAGCAAGCTACACCCATGCTTATTTGTTTTACATAGACTATGTTGTACAGCCCTTGTTGGTTGGTTTTTCTTCTCCCCTGCTGTTGAAGCAGGGAGCTATGCTGGATATGCGTGAAGTATCAGTTTTTTTCTCCCCTGTCGTTGAAGCAGGGAGCTATGCTGGATATGCGTGAAGTATCAGTTTTTTTCTCCCCTGTCGTTGAAGGAGAGAGCCATGCTGGATATGCGTGAAGTATCAGTTTTTTTCTCCCCTGTCGTTGAAGCAGGGAGCTATGCTGGATATGCGTGAAGTATCAGTTTTTTTCTCCCCTGTCGTTGAAGCAGAGAGCCATGCTGGATATGCATTGAAAGTGAAGTGAAGTATCAGGCACATTTGGTTTGGGGTAGTAACCGCCGTAACAAGCCAGCTACTCCTCGCTTTGTGATTGCGAATCCTTTTTTTCTTCACCCCTGTCGTTGAAGCTATGCAGGATATGCGTGAAGCATCAGTTTTTTTTGTTGTTGTTTTTTTTTGTTTCTTCCCCTGCCGTTGAAGCAGAGAGCTATGCTGGAAATGCGTGATGTATCAGTCATTCTCCCATGCCGTTGAAGCAGAGAGCCATGCTGGATATGCATAAGTTAGAATTTTTTAGCTCAGCTGAGTTTTTAGTTACAGGCACTTGGACTACTTTTCTTATAATTGGAACCTCACTGTCGGGATGCCCTAATTCTATTGCATCTTTAGTATACACTGCAGAGTGCTCGTGTTACTAGTGTGTGAGACTGTACAGAAACTTTTACACGACTACCTTCCTGATGCCTCAGTAATGGCCCACACATGATGGTGCTGTACCGGCAGTGTGGACAGTGCACGGTGCCGATTCACCTAACACATTGTAACAGCTCCCTAGGGGAGGATGTAAACGGGGCCTTTTAGTTTATAAAGACGTGCTATGTATATAGTGGCTCCTCACTCACCAACCTTTAGGTTCTGTGCATTGTTTACCTGCACTATTTTGGCAGGCGTCGGAAACATGGTCAGAAAAAGGCATGCGTTTGGCCAATGACCTGCATACACAACTGTGCAAGGCAGTTGTGATGCTACCGATCG
This sequence comes from Rhinatrema bivittatum, assembly GCF_901001135.1. NCBI lineage: Eukaryota > Metazoa > Chordata > Amphibia > Gymnophiona > Rhinatrematidae > Rhinatrema > Rhinatrema bivittatum. The sequence goes on along the minus strand of NC_042617.1, from coordinate 591,521,772 downwards.
TGTCCTCTACCATAGCCCACCCCCTGTTTGGGTGCTATTAGCCACATACCCATAGGCAGAGATAGAATTGAGAAAGAAAAGTTTGTCTTACCTACGAGCCAAGCGTCACCATACAAGCCGGCCTCAAATGTGTCAAAGAGGCCAGATAGCCTAAGTATAAAGGAATTGTGCGCAGCTCTATTGTACCTGGCCACCACATCCAGGATACGTATTCCAGTATTGCAGACCACTTGGACATTAAGGGAGTGGAAGAGCTTTCTGTTGCGGTACGTCTCCTCCCTCTGACGGGGTGGAATGATGGCCACGTGAGTGCAGTCAATAGATCCGATGACATTGGGAAAGTGTGCGAAGGCATAGAAACCTCTCTTCAAGTCCATCAAGTCCTGCCTATCACAAGGAATTTTTATGTATCGATTAATGCGGTCAGTGACTGCTTCGATGACCTGGTTCAGACAGCGTGAGAATGTGGTTTGGGACTTTTCCCTCATGACCCGACCTGTGGTTTGGAAGGAGCCGCTTGCCGTGAAATGGAGGGCAGCCGAGAGTTTGGTGAGGCTGGGGAATGCGCGGGACATCCAGATTCCCTCGGATGTCTTCATATAATTCCAGGATTGCCCAAGAACTGAGGCAATAACTGCTAACCACAAAGCTCTCAGGCATGCCCAGCAAAGATGTTCATAGAGGAAAGAATCGCTCCCTGTATCTCCCGTGCTGTGGCCACCCAAGTGCCGGCCGCTGGGCCGGGGGCAGAGGCCGTGGCAGTGGAGCCTGTGCCTGCACTGCTGGTACTTCCCTCGGACGTCTTGGAAGTGGCCTTGGCTGTTGTTCCTGGGGTTCTTCTTCCACGTGTTGCCGTCTGCAGCAAGTCCGGCGAGGCATGAAGTATGTGTGTACAAGAACACTTGACATAAACGAAATGCTTTTAGGAAGGTGGACCTGGTAAAAACAGTCATTTGTATTGGTCTAGGAATGCTTGGTGGGTGTGTTGGTATTGTTTGGAGTTTTTAGGGCGCGCGATACGCACCACAATAACAACATGGTCCACGATACAGCCTGCGATAAACACTTCGCGGACTGCACCACCAAGAAAAAAGGTGTAGTAGCTGTTACCCGCGTTACTGACCCGCAATAACGTATGATACCTATCACACACCACGTTACCATCCCCTACTTTACGTTTATCCCATCTCAGCTCCCCCTCACTTGAATATAAAGTTTTGCATTTGCATACGCAATTTGTGATAGGCTGTAAAGCGCGTGATAATTGCCTATCGCAATTTGATGAGTGACCAGTTAAATGAACTGAGAAGGATTCAGATTTTTGGGGGGACTGTGACCAATCTGAACATCGATTCATTTGATGCATTTTTCACATTCGGATCATCCAAATGTGCATCCCTAATATTTATGGTAAGTCCACATAGGCTGTAATATAAAAGCTGAAATTAAATTAAAGGAAATACAACAAAATGGAATCAAAGTAGCCAAGACATAAAATGGACAGGAAACAAAATATATGATGCTGTCAGCCTATGCATAGTTTCATTTGGGTACAGTTCACCTCTGGCACCTGAATCTCAAGACAGTAAGAGGAATATCCCTTAGGTTCAATTATGTTTTATTTTTTAAAGAATATTGTTCCCCTTGGTCCTAAAATAATATTTTAATTCTTTACATTCTCATATGAAGTTAAGGTTCATTGCTCATTTACCCCATAAAATTACCTTTGCTCTGACTCAGCAAATATATTTTGTACGACTTAGTAATTAAAGAAATAAAGCAGAAGGGGGAGGTTGGATTAAAGGAATATGAAATGGATCAACAGGAGACTGACCTTCTCTCTCAAATTCCGAATCCTTGATCGTTCCCTCATGTCAGCACGCAGCTTGATTTCAGATGGAGAAATGGTGTTAATTGGATTAAAAGCCATAACTTATCCTCAGAACAAGTTATCTTAAAAGTCAAAACAATAAATATAACCACAACCAATTAAAATTGCTGAAACAAGCGAGGACAAGATGTGCTCAGACTATAGGATGTATCGGATGTATTAAAGGTCGCAGTGAGTTCCAAATGGCACAGAGTACAGAGGCACCAAGTGTGCAGCTGTTTCACGATGGGGGTTTGCAAAGGATGGTGACAGTTTGCTTGCCCCCGATCTTTACTGAGGGGGCATGAATAACCTCGAAGAAGGGCGCACTGGCTGCCCGGTTAGGGAATAAGAAACGCCTAGGCGCTCACGGTCTCGGTGCTGTGAAGGCACTGCAAGCTCAGGAAGGAAGGAGCTGCAAGCGTGCAGTGACATCGCTGTAAGCATGACCCAGGAAGCAGTGAGGAAGGCGATCTGTAAAAGCTGTCAGGATAAAACTAAAGGATAGATGCTGAATATCTTTAAATTGCTTTATTGTAGTAGAGATGTAAAAACAATGCCCGACTCTGGCCGAGTTTCGCCACCTAACATGTGGCTGCCTCAGGGGATACGATAAATAAAAATGAGAATTAAATTTCTTCTAATATAATTAGACATAATATTAATTTCTTCTAATATTAGACGTAATTATAACATATAACATACAAAAATAAAATAAAAGAAATAACTTAAAAAGAATCAAACATAATACACCAACATATAAAGTGATGACAGATAAAATGATGACATATAAAACTGCATTCCAGGTGTAAAAGCAAAGCAACAAATTTGATTCTAAAGTCCAAACAATACCTGTATACATAAAAGATGGGAAATCAAGTAGCAATATAGTCCATGTAAAATCCTAAAAATAAAAATATAGTACTTGAAAATTCTAATAATTATTATTAAAGCAAAAATATAAATAAATAAATAAATAAATATAGGTACATAAAAACTAAGGAGATATTTATAATTAGAAGATGTTACCTTCCGGCATAATACCAAGCCACAAATGTTCAATCAGTAACCTTATAACAATAATTGATTCTTCATCTACAAAAGGGTTATATCTAAAAAAAAAAGACAGTAAGAGTTATCTACATTTGTGTATCTAAACATATAAAATTGTCACTTTAAAAGTGCCTGCCGTCAGATGCTATTAAAATGCAATGCATAGCAAGGAAATTACCGTTTGAGTGATATTACTGCAGCTTTAAAAATGAAGTCTAGACTACAGATAAAATGATAATAATGATAGACTACAGGTAACATGATAAAACAAGTCACTCACAACTCTGATTATGGCGTTTGGACCGCTGCCATTAAAAAACTATCTATAAAGCCGTACCTAAGTTTTAAACCACCCGATGGTTTATGTCAAACTTACTTTAAAATTTGTAAAATTCAATACGCGCGTCCCGGGGCTTTAAGCTCGCCGCCGGGCCTTTAAAATCCTCCCCAAAATAAGCAACGATGTAAAAGAGGTAACTGCAGAAGAATTAATTATCATTGTTAAAAAGGGAGCTAAAGCAGTAAGAGCCAGTCAAGATCTTAAAAGATATGTCAAAGCTTATAAAATGGGGCCAATATTGCAAAGAAATTAAATAAAAATAAAAAATAATAATATGACAAGAAATTACAATATGATTAAGAAGTAATAAATAAATAAAACCAAAAATGTATACAGGTATGTGTTTGGATAAAAAACATTCAATCTGTAGGAAAACTGATGTCTAGATCCGTGTTCAAACCATACGGAGCAATAGTTTCGAAATCATAAATATATCTCTGCTCTAATTGCAGGAGTAATTTGTCCAGATTACCCCTCTTCCAACTAAGTACTGATTATTGAAGAACACAAAGGGCCTCATTTTCTAAAGTATCACAGGCTGCGATACTTTAGAAAATTGCGCTAATGGGGGGCAGGGGGTCGACACGGGGGGGGGGGGGGGGCGGTCCTGCGCTAGCCGGCAGTGATCGCAACGCCGTAGTGCGATCGCTGCCGGTTTCGCACCCAATAGCGCCACCATAGAAGGTGCAGCTATTGGGCGCGAAATAGGACGCGAAAAGGCCCCTTACCTTTTCGCTGGTGGCACAGTCTTCGCGGAGTTGGCCCTGGTGATGCCCCGACTCCTCCTCTTCCGGGGCCGACTCTGCCCCGATTTAGGTAGCGCAGGCGTGCGATAGCCTTGGTAAATAAGGCCCAAAATTTGTAATCTTTAAATTTATGTTGTTTCTCAATAGAATGCTCCTCCAATGGTTTAGATAACACTGACCTATTTATGTTGCTTTTATGCTCAATGATTCTCTTATTGAACTCCCTGATTGTTTTACCAACATATATCTTGTTGCACGGATGTATCGCTGCGGATATAACTCCATTGCTTTTGCAGTTAGGGGCCGATTTTAAATTTTGCGCGCGCGGGGTACATCTGTGCGCGCTACCCGGCATGCCCAAATGTACACCCGATTTTATAACATGCGTATGCTGCCACGCCCCCGGGCTAGAACCACCCCCGTGGCCCCGCCCCCAAAGGTCTGTTCTATCATGTTTGGATGCTCTCAGATAACCGGTTTCTACGTATTTAACTAGGTATTCTTTATAATAAACCTCTGTTCCATTTCAGAAGATCTGGCATGAAAAGTGAGATCATCTGCGCACAAACTTTTAAGTCTTAAAAACTGGGAATATGGTAGGTTTTTCAATAATGATTTATTGTGGCAACTATTATAATGTAGTAGGGATGTGAATCGTTTTTTGACGATTTAAATATCGTCCGATATATTTTAAATCGTCAAAAATCGTTAGAGGCGATATACAATAGGAATTCCCTCGATTTATCGTAAAAAATCGTAAATCGGGGGAAGGGGGAGGGGAAGGGGGAGGGCAGGAAAACCGGCACACTAAAACAACCCTAAAACCCACCCCGACTCTTTAAAATAAATCCCCCAACCTCCCGAACCCCCCCCCCCAAAATGTCTTAAATTACCTGGGGTCCAGTGGGGGGGGTCCCGGTGTGATCTTCCACTCTCGGGCCACGGTGCGTTAATAGAAATGGCGCCCAGCGCTACCTTTGCCCTGTCATTTTGGTTCCTGTCCCCCGACGTCACGAGCGCAGGAGATCGCTCCCGGACCCCCGCTGGACCCCCAGGGACTTTTGGCCAGCTTGGGGGGGCCTCCTGACCCCCACAAGACTTGCCAAAAGTCCAGCGGGGGTCTGGGAGCGACCTCCTGCACTCGAATCGTATTTCTGTATTTCAAATTTTGCCACATACAAGTTGGCAACCGAGGGGGCCATGGCAGAACCCATGGCCACGCCTTTAATTTGTTGAAAAATATTTTTGTTGAAACTGAAAAATATTTTTGTAAGTGCAATCTCAGCCAAATCTATTAAAAACTGATCAGGGATCTGTTTGTTGTAGTTGGTGGGCGATAATTTCTAATGCAGCTTGTTGTGGAATATTGTTGTATAATGATTCCATGTCCAATGTCACCATGAGTATGTCATCATGAAGATGCTTAAATTCCTCTAAAATACTGATAAAATGTGAGGAATCTCTAATGTAAGATGGAATCTCTACAATATCTGGTTTTAAAAATGTGTCGATGAAAATGGAGAGGGGGTCTAGTAAAGAACCAATAGCCGAGATTATGGGCCTACCAGGCAGATCACTCATGGATTTATGAGTCTTTGGTAGAACGTACATAGTAGGAATAATAGGATTGTCCACTCTTAAGAATTCAAACTCTTTGCTTGTTATGAAACCACTATTGCTAGCAATCTGTAACAAATTGTCAATTTCTTGTTTGATTTTACTTGTTGGATTCTGGTTTAACTTTAAATAAAAAGATTTATCTGACAATTGTCATTCAATTTCATTTATGTATTTATTTGTGTCCATAACTACAATTGAGCCGCCCTTGTCTGCTGACTTTGGGGTAGATTTTAAAAGGTTGCGCGCGCATGTTATAAAATCCTGGGCCGGCGCGTGCAAGGGGGTGTACAATTGTGCATCTTGTGCGCGCCAAGCTACGCTGCCTTCCTTCATTCCCTCCCAGGCCGCTCCGAAATTGGAGCGGCCTGTGAAGGAACTTCCCTTCCCCCTAGCCTGACCTTCCCACCCCTTCCCCTAACCTTTCCCCCCCCCCCCCCCAGCCCTACTCCTACCCTCCCCTGACCTTTATCTTAACTTTTGCGCCTGCTTCTGGGCAGGCACAAGTTGCGAGTGCCGGCCACCTGCCGGCGCACGATCCCGGGCACAGCAGCAAATGGCCACTGTGCCTGGAGGCTCCGCCCCCGCCCCCACCCCTGGAGTGCCCCGCCCCCTTCCCCGCCCCTTTTTGCAAGCGCCGGTACTTACACACTTCCCGGGGCTTTACATGCATCGCTGGGCCTTTCTAAAATAGGCCCGGCGCGCGTAACCTTTGTAAAATCCGGCCCTCTATCACTGTGTTAGGATCTTTCTTCAAATCTTCTATTGCATTTTTTTCATTTCTCATCATCTTGTAAAACTTTCTTTGAGATCATTTCTTTTCTACTTTATCTAAGTCTTGTAAGATCAAGGTCTCATAAGAGTGAATAACTGGATTTACCACGCCTGGAGGGATCCATTTACTCAGTCTCACTATTGACATATTGTGTTGTTGTGTTCCAGTCTTTGAAAAAAACTCCATTATTTTTAATTTCCTTGTGAATTTAAATAATTCTACTCGAGTACGGAAAGCAAGTAAGCAAGTAAGACTTTTGAGTAAGACTAATCGGAGAAAATTCTTTTTCAGTCAACGCACAAAGCTCTGGAATTTGTTGCCAGAGGATGTGGTTAGTGCAGTTAGTGTAGCTGGGTTTAAAAAAGGTTTGGATAAGTTCTTGGAGGAGAAGTCCATTAACGGCTATTAATCAAGTTTACTTAGGGAATAGCCACTGCTATTAATTGCATCAGTAGCTTGGGATCTTCTTAGTGTTTAGGTAATTGCCAGGTTCTTGTGGCCTGGATTGGCCACTGTTGGAAACAGGATGCTGGGCTTGATGGACCCTTGGTCTGACCCAGTATGGCAATTTCTTGTTTCTTATGTTTCATTGTATGAGTGTGTGGGGACAAATGAAAGGCCTTTTTCTAATGCTGTGTTAAGTACTCTTGATGATATATTGATTATCCTTTTTCCTGTATCTAATTTTTGTATCTCTGATCTTGGCATGTCTGGTGTTGGTTGTAAGAGCTCCTTCTCCTGCCCCTCTCTCTCCCTCTCCATTCTCCTCTCCCTCTGAAAAAAGAAACAGAGGATTGTTTACTGATTTTGTTGTCTTTGATTGAATCTTTCCTCCACAATTTTCCTAATTCGTGAACCCTAAATGCCGATCTATGATTGTTTGTGTTTGTGAACAGAGGTGTTGATGGGTCTGTATCTGTATCAGTATTACTACGCACATGCTTTGCTATTCTATCAGTGTTAGGACTATCATGATACCTCTTATCATTCCTTTCATCTTTATTGAATTTAGCTTCATCATTATGTCTTAGTTCCTCCTTATTCTTATTATTATAGTAGGGCCTCTTTTGATAATCCCAGGAATATACTCTATTGTTCCTATAGTCTGCTTCATCGCTTTTCAATCTTTTGTAAAATTTTCTAAGTTATTTTTGTAATCTTCATGTATAATGTCAAAGCATAGATCAGCTACACACACACACACTTATATATACAGACTACAAAAAAAATCAGGCAATATGTGAGTTATATGAAGTGCACTAGTGAAAGTTAATGAAACAACCACACTGCCAGCAGTGCCAGCCACATCCACAAACAGATTTATAGATTGCAGAAATTTTATTAGCACATACATACTAACACACACAAAGACACACACTCTCTTTCTCAGATACTTTCTCACAGACATTTATTTATATTTATTTATTTTAAAGTCTTCTATACCGATGTTAGTCGAAACATCACCTCGGTTTACATGGAACAAAAGCTACGGAAATTACAAGTAACAGGGGAAGGGTAAGGGGTACAAAACACCATAAGGAGAGCAGAGAAGCATAGGAACAAACAACAAGTGAACTATAATGTCATAAGAACAAGGTCATAGTCAAATTTAGGTCATGGTCCAGATAAACCCACACACTGAGAGCGAGAGTGTGTGTGTGTGTCAGACAGATACACCCCCCACACACATTCTGACTCTTTCTAACCATGTACAGGACTTTGTCTGACACGGACCCACACTCTCTGTAACACGCTACTGTTGTGCTGCTGCTTATGTGCGCACATAGGGGTGGATTTTAAAAGGTGCGCGCGGGAGTAGATTTCTTCGCGCAACCAGGCGTGAACAAATCTACTCCCAATTTTATAACATGCGTGCGCTGCTGCACGCATGTTATAAAATACAGGGTCGGCGTGCGCAAGGCTGCGCAAAATTGGAAGCCTGTGCGCGCCAAGCCGCGCAGCCATCCTCCATTCCCTCCGAGGCCGCTCCAAAATCGGAGCGGCCTCAGAGGGAACTTTCCTTCCGGCCCCCCCACTTCCCATATCTAACCCACCCCCCAGCCCTAATTCCCCCCCACCTTTATTTTACAAGTTACGCCTGCCCGAGGCAGGCGTAACTTGCGCGCGCTGATCAGCTGCCGGCGCACCATTTTCCGGTCCGGGGGCTGGCCCGGAGGCCACGGCCATGCCCCTGGAACGCCCCTGGGCTGGAACCAAGCCCGCGGCCCCGCCACTGGAACACCCCCCAATGACGCGCCGGCCGCAACATGCCCCCGACACGCCCCCCCAGGAAAGTCCCTGGGACTTACGTGCGTCCTGGGGCTTGCGCGTGCCACCGAGCCTATGCACAAATGCAAGATAGGCTCGGCGAGCGCAGGGGGTGGAAGGGGCAGCTTTTTGGGGGTTACACGCGTAACCCTTTGAAAATCTTCCGCATAGTGAGTGCCCCCACCCCAGCACTAATGCATCATAGTGTAAAGTTCTAGCTTGCTGCCAGCCCTCCCTTTCCAATCCTATTCTGAGACTAACTGCTTCTCTCAGAGCTCAGTTCAGTCACCTCAGACAGAATAGAATACCTCACCTCAGTCACACATGTAGAACACAGACAGACCCTCAACAAATACAAAATGAAGAGATAATAAAGTATAAATAGAAATGTGCAGACAAAAGGTGAACTTGGAATGCAACAAGCCAGACTCTGTATGGAATGGAAAAACAAATATCATTCCTCACTAAACTTCAAACAATAACATGAAGAAGTATAAAGCATCAATCATAATAAAAAAAACAAACTCATAAAAAGAATACATATTTCAAAACAGCTGATTAAAAGAACATCCAATGAAAACAAACAAATAACATTCTTTTTTTAATTCCCCAAACATTGATAAAATATTTCAAAATAGCAGACACAGCAAAACACCCAATAATTAAAATTAAAGCTAAAATAAATCCCCTGCTCTCTGTATCTGGGAACTTTAGATTCCAGTCACCCTGAGATTCTCATAGATTAGTAAGGGGTGGGAGATATGCACAAACGTGTTTCTCTCTCTAACACACATGTTCATTCTCACATAAACTCCCTTATATTCTCTCTCGTACACATGCTCACTAGATCACACGCTGTCTCCTGTATATGCTCACTGGCTCATATGCTCACTGGCTCACATGCTCTCTCTCACACAATGCTCACTGTGTCACACACTGACGCTCTTGTTCATACACATGCTTACTGGCTCGCTCATGCTCTCATATACATGCTGACACACATGCTCACTGACTTGTTCTTGCTTACACAAATGCTCACTGGCTCAGTCGCTCTCTTTTACACTCGCACACAGGCCCACTGGCTTAAATACTCCTCTTGCTCAAACATATGCTCATTGGCTCACTCGTTCTCTCTCGCTCACAAACCTGCTCTGGTAACCACAACAAGTCTGACTGTATTATGCAGTGCAACAAGAGAAAAACAGAAACATAATCACTCCTCACAAAACATCAAGGAATAAAATCAAGAGATATAAGACATCACTCATAATATTAAAACCATGAAAAGAATGAATATATCAAAACAGCTGACAAACATAGAGGACCCAATATCCAAAGTGCATTCAGTGCTTAGCTGGATAAGTAGGACTTATGGATGCTGAACATGCGCTTATGTTTAGTGGCTGCTGCTTAAGCACTTTACTCCCTTAAATGGCTAAAAGGTTAGCTGCATAAATTGTGGCCAGGCAGCCAAGTATCAATATTCAGTCTTGGCTGCATAAGTAAACTGGCTACGTTAAACAGTTATAACATATACAGCTAAGTACCAATATATCCATGTATATTTATTATTTAGCTACGTAGCCATTACACTGAATATTCCTGTCATTTAGCCATACAAGTTATATCCAGCCAAGTTATTTAAATGACCATCTTTCAATATTGGGCCCCTAATGATTTAAAAAATCACATAAATTTGTTCTAATATTTCCCAAACACCAATACAATATTTCAAAAAAGCAGACATATGAAATAACACCCCAAAATTTAAGATAAAAAAAATTTAAATAAGTAAAAATTCTCCACTTCTACCTACCATTAAATAAATAAAAACCTGACATCTTTTGATTTCCCAGAGATTGTTGTGGATTTGGGTGAAGGGGGGGGGCGGCACACAAACTTTATCCCCTCTCTCTCTCTTCTTCATACACATAGGCACTCTCTCATACACATACAGGCTCTCACACACAAATTCAGGCTCTCTCTGTTTCTCATGCACACATGCAGGCTCTCTCTCTTTCATACACATCTGAAGGCTCTCTCACGCACATGCAGGTGCAATATCTCTCTCATACACATGCAGCTCTCACACCCATGTGGGCGCTCTCTCTCTCATATATACACAGGCACTCTCTTGCACATATGTAGGCTCTCTCTCTTTCATACACACATGCAGGCTCTCTCCTACAGACATTCAGTCGTGCTCTCTCTCTTATACACATACAGGAGCTCATATACATATTCAGGCTCTCTCTCATACATACATGCAGACTCTCACTCCCCCTCATACACACATGCAGGCACTCTTTCTCATGAATACATGCAGGCTCTCTGTCTCTCATACACACACACAAAACTCTCAGGCATCCTCCTTTCTTCTGGGCCTTGGCCGCGCCTGTGCTGCTCCTTATTTATTGATGGAGGGGATGTGGGAGTAGGCGCCTCTGCAACTGCCAGAAGCATCCTTCTACCAATCCAGTAGGCCTTTCTTCAGGCCACAGCAGGATGGGCTCTGTCATAGCCCCACCAAGACTTCCTTAGTCTGCATCAGGTAGGGCTCCATCGTGGCTCTGCTGAGGCCGCCCTTGGGCTGTGTTGGGTTGGGCTCCGTCACAGACCCGCCAAAGACCTTGTTCTGTAGCAATCCCTCTCAGCAGGAGCTGAGATGAAGACCATGTAACCAGTGTAACAGTCCCACCCCAGTATGCCTGATAGCCAAATAAGCCAATCTACCCCTGGATGCCCCCCTCCCTACAACACAGGAGTTCCTCCAGATCTTCACATTCCTCCAAATTAGAGCCTATGCCAAGGATCTGCAAGAGATTGCTTCTTAACTGAAAGTATTGAGTATGAGTAAGAATCTGAAATTCATCTATGAGGATAGTAAAATATTTGATCTGACCTTCCTCAATAAGTTGCTCCAAAAATCTCAGTCCCTGTGCAACCCAGGCCTCAACATCTGGAGAGAAGGTACAAAAAGATAATAAGAAACATAAGAAAATGCCATACTGGGTCAGACCAAGGGTCCATCAAGCCCAGCATTCTGTTTCCAACAGTGGCCAATCCAGGCCATAAGAACCTGGCAAGTACCCAAAAACAAAGTCACTGCTAATGGCAGTGGCTATTCTCTAAGGGGCAGATTTTCAGAGCCCTGCTCGCCGGGAAGCCTATTTTACATAGGCCTACCGGCGCGCGCAGAGCCCCGGGACTCGCGTAAGTCCCGGGGTTTTCGGAGGGGGCGTGTCGGGGGGCGTGTCGGGGGCGGGCCCGAACCGCGCGGCGTTTTCGGGGCGTGTCGGGAGCGTTCCGGGGGCGGGCCCGGGGGCGTGGCTACGGCCCGGGGCGGCCCGGGGGCGTGGCCGCGCCCTCAGGACCCGCCCCCAGGTCGCGTCCCGGCGCGCAGGAGGCCCGCTGACGCGCGGGGATTTACGCCTCCCTCTGGGAGGCGTAAATCCCCCGACAAAGGTAAGGGGGGGGTTTAGACAGGGCCGGGCGGGTGGGTTAGGTAGGGGAAGGGAGGGGAAGGTGAGGGGAGGGCAAAGGAAAGTTCCCTCCGAGGCCGCTCCGATTTCGGAGCGGCCTTGGAGGGAACGGGGGTAGGCTGCGCGGCTCGGCGCGCGCCGGCTATACAAAATCGATAGCCTTGCGCGTGCCGATCCAGGATTTTAGCGGATACGCGCGGCTCCGCGCGTATGTACTAAAATCCAGCGTACTTTTGTTTGTGCCTGGAGCGCAAACAAAAGTAGGCTATTAGCGCTCGTTTTAAAATCCGCCCCTAAGTGAACTTAATAGCAGGTAATGGACTTCTCCCCCAAGAACGTATCCAATCCTTTTTTAAACACAGCTATACTAACTGCACTAACCATATCCTCTGGCAACAAATTCAAGAGTTTAATTGTGCGTTGAGTAAAAAAGAACTTTCTCCGATTAGTTTTAAATGTGCCCCATGCTAACTTCATGGAGTGCCCCCTAGTCTTTCTACTATCGGAAAGAGTAAATAACTGATTTACATCTACCCGTTCTAGACCTCTCATGATTTTAAACACCTCTATCATATCCCCCCTCAGTCGTCTCTTCTCCAAGCTGAAAAGTCCTAACCTCTTTAGTCTTTCCTCATAGGGGAGTTGTTCCATTCCCCTTATCATTTTGGTAGCCCTTCTCTGTACCTTCTCCATCGCAATTATATCTTTTTTGAGATGTGGCGACCAGAATTGTACACAGTATTCAAGGTGTGGTCTCACCATGGAGCGATACAGAGGCATTATGACATTTTCCGTTTTATTCACCATTCCCTTTCTAATAATTCCCAACATTCTGTTTGCTTTTTTGACTGCCGCAGCACACTGAACTGACGATTTCAATGTGTTATCCACTATGATGCCTAGATCTCTTTCTTGGGTTGTAGCACCTAATATGGAACCCAACATTGGGTAACTATAGCATGGGTTATTTTTTCCTATATGCAACACCTTGCACTTATCCACATTAAATTTCATCTGCCATTTGGATGTCCAATTTTCCAGTCTCACAAGGTCTTCCTGCAATTTATCACAATCTGCTTGTGATTTAACTACTCTGAACAATTTTGTGTCATCTGCAAATTTTATTATCTCACTCATCGTATTTCTTTCCAGATCATTTATAAATATATTGAACAGTAAGGGTCCCAATACAGATCCCTGAGGCACTCCACTGTCCACTCCCTTCCACTGAGAAAATTGCCCATTTAATCCTACTCTCTGTTTCCTGTCTTTTAGCCAGTTTGCAATCCATGAAAGGACATCGCCACCTATCCCATGACTTTTTACTTTTCCTAGAAGCCTCTCATGAGGAACTTTGTCAAACGCCTTCTGAAAATCCAAGTATACTATATCTACCGGTTCACCTTTATCCACATGTTTAACTCCTTCAAAAAAGTGAAGCAGATTTGTGATGCAAGACTTGCCCTGGGTAAAGCCATGCTGACTTTGTTCCATTAAACCATGTCTTTCTATATGTTCTGTGATTTTGATGTTTAGAAGACTTTCCACTATTTTTCCTGGCACTGAAGTCAGGCTAACCGGTCTGTAGTTTCCCGGATCGCCCCTGGAGCCCTTTTTAAATATTGGGGTTACATTTGCTATCCTCCAGTCTTCAGGTACAATGGATGATTTTAATGATAAGTTACAAATTTTTACTAATAGGTCTGAAATTTCATTTTTTAGTTCCTTCAGAACTCTGGGGTGTATACCATCCGGTCCAGGTGATTTACTACTCTTCAGTTTGTCAATCAGGCCTACCACATCTTCTAGGTTCACCGTGATTTGATTCAGTCCATCTGAATCATTGCCCATGAAAACCTTCTCCATTACGGGTACCTTCTGTTACGAGCGCGCGCACGGTCGTCTCCAGCAGGTGGTGAGCACTTGGGCCACGGCAGGACTCAAGGAGGAGCCCAAAGCCACACCGTGGGAGGTGAGCTGAGCAGGCATGGGGAGCCAGGCGGGTACAAAAGTAGGGAGTCTGACCCTCAGCCGGACCTGCATGCCCATGGTAGCCAACACTAGGAAGTTGACTGATGAACGGTCCTCCGACTGTTCCCAGCCCTTTCGGACCTGCCGCTGGGAACGGCAATGGGCAGCAGGCCGGACAGAGGCGAGGGCAGACAGAGTCCTTTACACTGAAGACATCGTAGACAAGGCAGGTGCAGACATCGAAGAGGAGGGCTGGAAGGAGACACGGGCACTGTCCCTGAGGGCGCCCTACTCAGCCCACCCACGGGACTGAGTCGCGGACCACCCCGTCCCATACGCGCCCTACACAGCCCAGGAAGGCTGGTCACGGACCACGTTGAGAACAGGAGAGCACAGGGAAGATCCAGGCAAGCAGGAACTCAAATGCTGGGATACTGACATCCGAAGCCCCTTCGGCTGGCAGGCAGGGAAGCTCCAGAGCGCAGGGAAGAATCCCACCTGTTGGCCACACCAGGGCCCAACAGGCCAGAAGGCTCAGGAGCCAGACAGGACATAGGGCAGAACAAGCGGAACTGGATCAGGACATCAGGAACACATCAAGGCAGACGTCAGTAACATCAGGAAGCAAACATCCGGACAGAGACAGGACAAGGAGCCATCAATACAAGGCAGACCACGGAAGACCTGGATCAAGGAACAGGTACAGGCAACTGTAGCACTCAATCTGAAGGCAAGTTGCAAGTGACAAGAAAGTCTTTATATACTGGAGGTTGTAGGCAACTCCCTGGGAGGAGTTTATCTGGACCGCCCCTCGCTGGCCCTATAAGTAAGGTGGAGAGCTGCGGGCCGGCCCCTAGGAGAAGGGCGTCGCCAAACAGGAAGTCCAAACGCCTGCATGCAAGCCACAGGCAGGCCACAGGAACAGCTAGGCCTCCCAGGCCCTGGAGCAAGTCCCGGATGGTGCACAGTAGGGATGTGAATCGTGTCCTCGATCGTCTTAACGATCGATTTCGGCTGGGAGGGGGAGGGAATCGTATTGTTGCCGTTTGGGGGGGGTAAAATATCGTGAAAAATCGTTAAAAATCGTTAAAAATCGAAAAATCGAAAAACCGGCACATTAAAACCCCCTAAAACCCACCCCCGACCCTTTAAATTAAATCCCCCACCCTCCCGAACCCCCCCCAAATAACTTAAATAACCTGCGGGTCCAGCGGCGGTCCGGAACGGCAGCGGTCCGGAACGGGCTCCTGCTCTGAATCTTGTTGTCTTCAGCCGGCGCCATTTTCCAAAATGGCGCCGAAAAATGGCGGCGGCCATAGACGAAAAAGATTGGACGGCAGGAGGTCCTTCCGGACCCCCGCTGGACTTTTGGCAAGTCTCGTGGGGGTCAGGAGGCCCCCCACAAGCTGGCCAAAAGTTCCTGGAGGTCCAGCGGGGGTCAGGGAGCGATTTCCCGCCGCGAATCGTTTTCGTACGGAAAATGGCGCCGGCAGGAGATCGACTGCAGGAGGTCGTTCAGCGAGGCGCCGGAACCCTCGCTGAACGACCTCCTGCAGTCGATCTCCTGCCGGCGCCATTTTCCGTACGAAAACGATTCGCGGCGGGAAATCGCTCCCTGACCCCCGCTGGACCTCCAGGAACTTTTGGCCAGCTTGTGGGGGGCCTCCTGACCCCCACGAGACTTGCCAAAAGTCCAGCGGGGGTCCGGAAGGACCTCCTGCCGTCCAATCTTTTTCGTCTATGGCCGCCGCCATTTTTCGGCGCCATTTTGGAAAATGGCGCCGGCTGAAGACGACAAGATTCAGAGCAGGAGCCCGTTCCGGACCGCTGCCGTTCCGGACCGCCGCTGGACCCGCAGGTTATTTAAGTTATTTGGGGGGGGTTCGGGAGGGTGGGGGATTTAATTTAAAGGGTCGGGGGTGGGTTTTAGGGGGTTTTAGTGTGCCGGCTCACGATTCTAACGATTTATAACGATAAATCGTTAGAATCTGTATTGTATTGTGTTCCATAACGGTTTAAGACGATATTAAAATTATCGGACGATAATTTTAATCGTCCTAAAACGATTCACATCCCTAGTGCACAGGAGAGGCCCTGGCTCGCAGCGGCCTCCGGAAGGAAGGTAAGATACCTCCTGTAGCGCAGCAACAGGGGGGATCGCAACACCTTCCCAACATCCTCTTCAGTAAACACCGAAGCAAAGAAATCATTTAATCTTTCCGCGATGGCCTTATCTTCTCTAAGTGCCCCTTTAACCCCTCAATCATCTAACGGTCCAACTGACTCCCTCACAGGCTTTCTCCTTCGGATATATTTAAAAACATTTTTACTGTGAGTTTTTGCCTCTATGGCCAACTTCTTTTCAAATTCTCTCTTAGCCTGTCTTATCAATGTCTTACATTTAACTTGCCAATGTTTATGCTTTATCCTATTTTCTTCTGTTGGATCCTTCTTCCAATTTTTGAATGAAGATCTTTTGGCTAAAATAGCTTCTTTCACCTCCCCTTTTAACCATGCCGGTAATCGTTTTGCCTTCTTTCCACCTTTCTTAATGTGTGGAATACATCTGGACTGTGCTTCTAGAATGGTATTTTTTTAACAATGACCACGCCTCTTGGACATTTTTTACTTTTGTAGCTGCTCCTTTCAGTTTTTTTCTAACAATTTTTCTCATTTTATCAAAGTTTCCCTTTTGAAAGTTTAGCACGAGAGCCTTGGATTTGCACACTGTTCCTCTTCCAGTCATTAAATCAAATTTGATCACATTATGATCACTATTGCCAAGCGGCCCCACCACCGTTACCTCTCTCACCAAATCCTGTGCTTCACTGAGAATTAGATCTAAAATTGCTCCCTCTCTTGTCGGTTCCTGAACCAATTGCTCCATAAAGCTATCATTTATTCCATCCAGGAACGTTATCTCTCTAGCGGGACCCGATGATACATTTACCCAGTCAATATTTGGGTAATTTAAGTCTCCCATTATTACTGCACTACCAATTTGGTTAGCTTCCCTAATTTCTCTTTGGATTTCACTGTCCGTCTCACCATCTTGACCAGGTGGATGGTAGTATACCCCTATCACTATAGTCTTCCCCGACACACAAGGTATTTCTACCCATAAAGATTCAATTTTGTATTTAGTCTCATGCAGGATGTTTATCCTGTTGGACTCTATGCCATCCCGGACATAAAGTGCCACACCTCCTCCCGAGTGCTCCTCTCTGTCATTGCGATATAATTTGTACCCCGGTATAGCACTGTCCCATTGGTTATCCTCTTTCCACCATGTCTCTGAGATGCCAATTAAGTCTATGTCATCATTCACTGCTATACATTCTAATTCTCCCATCTTACTTCTTAGACTTCTGGCATTAGCATACAAACATTTCAAAGTGTATTTTTGTTTGTATTAACATTCTGCTTTTTAATTGATAAGGATGTTAGAATTTTTTAGCTCAGGTGAGTTTTTAGTTACAGGCACTTGGACTACTTTTCTTATTATTGGAACCTCACTGTCGGGATGCCCTAATTCTAATGCATCATTAGTATCCTTTAAAGATACCTCTCTCCGAACCATGCGCTGCTGAGCGACTGTCAGCTTTCCCCTTTGTTCTAGTTTAAAAGCTGCTCTATCTCCTTTTTAACAGTTAGCGCCAGCAGTCTGGTTCCACCCTGGTTAAGGTGGAGCCCATTCCTTCGGAAGAGACTCCCCCTTCCCCAAAAGGTTCCCCAGTTCCTTACAAAACTGAATCCCTCTTCCCTGCACCATTGTCTCATCCACGCATTGAGACTCCGGAGCTCTGCCTGCCTCTGGTGACCTGCGCGTGGAACAGGGAGCATTTCAGAGAATGCTACCCTGGAGGTTCTGGATTTAAGCTTTCTACCTAAGAGCCTAAATTTGGCTTCCAGAACCTCCCTCCCACATTTTCCTATGTCGTTGGTGCCCACATGTACCATGACAGCCGGCTCCTCCCGAGCACTGTCTAAAATCCTATCCTAATGAAGGGTTCCTAATGAGTTATGACCTGTAAATTCTCTCCATACTCTGAAATTGTGACTCAAAATAGGATTGTTCCTAAATGCTCCTGATGTGGAAGTTAGTTATAACAAGAATGCCAGTCTATAGCCCTGCACATCCCCCTCTTTCAGTGCAAGCCATGGCTGCACTGGGGTCTGTTTTTAGCCATGTATGCAAACAAGCTATGTAGCATGCCCAATAATACCACTGAAAATCGGATAAGTGCGCCCCTCAGAGTCTCTGGACTTCACTATAGTAGCATATTTCAACCTGGAGGATCTACCTTTCCACTGAAAGCTTGTGGGGACATCACAAGCGAGATGCATAAATGGATATATAAGTCTAGGTAGAATTGACATTTTTATCAAGTTAACTCTACCAAGTAAGAGAATAGGAAGAGAGGTCTAAATCTGATTGAATTTTGTTCAATATGTAATTATCTTTATAAAGATGTGACATATCCTTAGGGATCCAAATGCCAAAGCAGTAATTTGAAAAGTATTTGCCTTTCCCAGATGTTTAGTTGGTTAAATGTCTCAGTGAATCTACTCACTTAAAGTTATCTGGTTACACGTAGCTGGATAGCTTTATGCTGCAATCTGATGGGAGGGAGCGCAAGGGGGTGCTTCCAAATGCAGGACAAGATGAGTGTGCCCTTGCGGAGAGACATTCCTCATCTGGGAGTGGAGATGGCCAGGAGAGAGTGTCCAAGAGGAAACAAAAGGTCAAGCAAGCAGAGGTCAGACGCAGTCAGTGAACAAGCAGAGGTCAGTACCGTGAGGTCAGTCCATAGGGTACTAACAGGAGACATGATCGATGAAGAAGCAATGGTCAGTACCATGAGATCAGTCCGGATGGTACTACCAGGGAAGGACATGAGGAGGATCCTCAGCCCCATGATGGAGGAATCCCACCAGTGCCCTACACACCCCATTGGGGGGTGGTCGCGGACCATTGGACCACAGCACGCCCTACTCAACCCAGCTGGGCTGGTCGCGGACCATGCTGGGATGGGATGGCAGAGCCACAGGGAACCTCTGGATAAAGAACTTTGGGACATGAAGACATCAGGACGTGGAGACACTGGAACGAAGACAAGGACTTGGAACTTGAACATCAAGGAGACGGAGACAAGTGCAAGGAGCTCCTGAGACCCAGACGCAGTTCAAGAAGGAAGCTAGGAGATGGGACTTGGAGCCAGGAATCCAGAGATGGAACTCTGGCCGGAGCACTGAGGTGGGACTTAGTGGAGGAAGGTTAAAAGCCGGGATCCACAGAAGACTTGAGCAGCCAAGGAACGGAGACTTCAGGAACACTTGGAACAAAGACATCAGGAACAGTTGGAAGACGAGATGTGGGGTCCATGAAGCGGAGGTGTCCTAGGGAGGACTAGTCCCTGATGACTAGCTCCTTGCCAAGGCGAAGATGAAGTGAGCTTAGAGCCCTTTTATAGGGCTGGAAGACCAATGCCCAGGGAGGAATCTCCAGGGGGCCACACCTGGCTGGCCCTATAAGTATGGAAGAGAGCCGCGGGCTTGCCCCTTAGGAGGAGCAGGAAGAGGAAGTCTTCAGGACCCTGGACAGTGGCCCTGCAGATGCTGAAGCAGGGAGGAGCCAGAGCTGGGCTGTGCAGGCCCCAACGTGGGAGGTGGAGCAAGGCGGCATCCCTGCCGCTGCTCAGCAGGCCTCCAGGCCTGATGAGGGGCAGTGTGGGTGGCAGGCTGAGCCACGAAGAGGACACCAGTGGCCTTCTGCCGCAACGGATCATGGCGGGCGGCTCTTGCTGCTGAAGAGCAGGCCTCGGGCCTGCAGGAGGATGGCGGCCACCGGGGCGCAGGGAGCAGCGTTGGGGGAGCAGGCAGAGGTAAGAGGTCTCCCGTGGCTCCAGCCATGGGAGGAATCGCAACACTTTAAAACCTAATCAGCTATATATGAATATACCTAGCTAGACTGAAAGTTATCTGGCCGTATGTGGACATTAAAGTTAACCAGATATATTAAAACGATATCCAGCTCAGTGTCAGCAAAGAGAAAGCAAAGAAAAACAAGACAAAACGTTGGAGCCTTAGGCATGATCCCTGAGCCCACCCCCCTCCAAAAAACTAAGAAATAATCAGGGCTGTCATGCCTCCCACTCCCCCAACTCTGCGGCCACCCCCACCCCTGCCCAACAAGATCATCTTCTCCTCCCCACCTGCCCGCAAGCTCTCTCCTATCCCAGAAACCCTCCCCAGATCCGCCAGGCCGAGGTCTCATTCCCGCTTCTGGCGCTTCCAGCATTACTGCCAGAAAACAGAGCCCTGCAGCTTTTCCCAGATCCGTGTGAGTGCCAGCTTTTCCTTAACTGATCGACATTTCTCCTGACCCTATAGGAGTAGCCCTGGCTCTTCACTGCTAGATTGGCCTGACAGCTCCGAAAAGCTCAAACCAGGTCAGAGAAGCATCATAAAAGTAGGGGCATAGTGCAAAGGTGCTTCACGTGCTCATAGCTTGGGGCCCCTTTAACAGAACTGGCGTGATCCCCCCAGGTCAGGAGCACACAGACACGCTCGGACTTTGATATCCTAATCTACACACCACACACCTTCACGCCTACAAGACAGCTCTGCATGAGAATCCTCTGCTCTTACCCCATCACGGACAGCACTCGCTCTGAGCACCTCGTGCAGACGACGGAATAGTTATAATTCAGTTCGGGCGGCAGTCATTGGGAATCAATGTAGTGTAGCATTCTGTGATTATTACGCATTGAAAAATGGAATCGTGAGGGTAATGAAGAGCCTGGAGCCTGCCCTCATTGTGCCTTCTTTTGGGCTGTCAGGCCAGGGTACCAATTTCAGAAACAATAAAACGTAATAGAAAAAGCATTGAAACAACGAGATTTAAAAGTACAGGATAAAATATTCTACATCTAGAAAAATTGTGTTTAATTATGTAATTTGGCTGCAAATAATCGATCTCATCATTACACAAGTTTCTTGCCTGCACTAGTATCAGTAGTACGTGCGTTTATCCATGTCACCTGTGAGTATCTCGCCTCAACATGCCCGAACGCAGAGAAATAAAGAGCAGCACACACGCTACAAGTCTTGCCTTTTTACTGGACTAACGTAATTCATTTCCGACTGGATTTCAAAAACTATGTTCCCTTCATTAAAAGAGGACAACGTGAGCAAGGCAATGCAAAGGATAATGTTGTCCGAACAGACAAAGAAAAAAATAGAAATCACAGGTTGCATTTACAATGGTAAAGGAGAGAAAAGGGAGGTGAAGCCTGACGGAAAGACGGCTGGATTATGCCTGATACCCAGGGTAGGAAACCCACGCCCCTATTAAGTCCTTTAATGTGTGTTTTGAAGTAACTGATCATTTTAATAATTATGAATGTCTCAAGCTCTTGGATACTTCTGAAGCCGAACCTTAAAATCACGCAGTGGATTGCGGTTCTTCGTGAGGTACTCAGGAGGTGACAGTTTCTGTACTGCTAAGATGTAATGTAATGATGGTCATCTACGCATCGCTTATATTCTAATGAGGATAAAAATGGGAAGAACAGACCAAGACAGACAATGAGCCAGATGTACAACTAAGAATAGGATTTCATGTTTGACTTGAAATTTGCCATTTGAAAGAACAAGACGTCTCTTATTTGTCAGGAAAAAAAAAAAGGTTCCATCTGTTTTTGTTTATGCATAGGTCAGAAATAACCATAGCGAAAATACATTTCATATTCTGTGTTTGTAAAGCCGCATGTTTTGCATTATGCTGTCACCGAGCACGTATGCTTCACGGATAAATGTCATTATCTGAGAGTCAGGTGGAGGCTGTTTTCACAAGAATAATCTTTTTCCCAGCACACGGATTTGGAGAATTCTGTTCTTTCCAACAAACACATGACAAGTATCGTCTAAATAAAACAAAACTGCATTCTACCATCTCAGTAACCATCAGCATTATTGCAAAACTGTTTGGGGTGATGAAACTTGATAACAATATAAGCACTCGAGAAGAGCGAGCACCAGCAGCCATGGCCAAAGTACAGATAACAATGATCTGTGAGTTGATGAATGAGACATTTCCAAAAAAAAAAAAAAAAAAGACAGTTAAAAACGAGATGTCTGAAAAAAGGTCAAAAACATTTTTTCAAAAAATATTGATCAGCGTGGTGGGACGAGAACGTTTCAAAGCCATTCCTGCACATAAAACTGCAGAAATGGAGTCTCTGAAAATTGTCCGCCCTAGCTGTGTTTAAAAGTCAATGTGGCGTGCCAGTACGCGTGTGCTCGTAGGTGCAGAAAACGGAGGCATTCCTGGGGTGGAGTCTGGAAAAAGAGCCCGCACAAATATAGCACTTACAGGTCCCTGCACAGACATTTTCAGAAGGAAGTTTTTCCTTTTAAAAACTGGCAGAGTCTGCCCTTCAGATATTCACCATTTCATTCAGCTGCACCCATGACCCTCTTGACTTGATTCCCTAAATGTATTGGCAAGAGAGAGAGCTACTGAGCAGTTGCCAAACTTACTGAATTGCCAAATGCAAATGCAAAAAGAGATAGAAAACTTGCTAATTGTCAGCACCCACATCGAATTTCACCCTCCAGAAATCCACAGTTGCATTTATAGGCAAGCGACCAAGAAAATGTACACCAAGAACTGGCACTACTAATTTAACTGTGGCTATTAGCTATTAATAGTCAGGTCCCTGCTCATTCAATCAACAGCCCCCATACAAAACCCAAGTATTCTGTATAGAAATATATACAAATTATTTATATATATATATATATATATATATATATATATAAAAAAGCTTTTGTCCTGCTTGCTATTACAAACATTCAGAGGGAAATATCTGCTTCTACATAAGAATTTACCATGGAATTTAAGAACAAAAAAAGTTGTCATACTGGGTCAGACCAAGGGTCCATCAAGCCCCACATCCTGTTTCCAAAGGGCGCCAATCCAGGACACAAGTATCTGGCAAATACCCAAATATTAAATAGGAACATTTTGATGTACCTGATTCACTAAAGTTTTTCTCATAGACACAGGAGAAAAGCCTTCATGAATCTGGCCCTAAAATAGCAAAATTTGCTGCAGAAACTGGAAACCACTGGAGATGAGGCAAATATCACTATTTTCTACAAGTCACACAGTATTTTCAGCAAAAGATATTAGCACATTGGGCAAATAAAAATATTTGTATTCCGTGTTTGAAAAGAGCAACCAAGAAACCTTGTGTTGTGTCAGAGAAGTTGAATAAACCCTCTGGAAACGAGAGGTAATTCCCACAGGCCTGGAGAAAACTAGTCTGTTTTCCAGCCTTTCTTAAAAGTGTATATCTTTATTACTGCTCACATAAGCACAACAGTAGACCATCTTCCTTTCAGAACAGTGTACTCTCTTTATTTGTAGTTCATTACTGTTTTCCTCAGTGCTCACAGTTCAGCTTCTTCTCAGCTCAGTGATTGGACAGTGTTGCATTACAGTAGCTGCCTTCCTCCTGGAGCCCTGGGCTGGTCTGGTTATCTACACCTGGATCCCAGCTCTTATTCCCAGGTCTCAAGCCACGCCCTCTGAGGTCCACCTGCCACGCTTGACCTGCCCACAGAACATACTCTCCTTAGTGGATTTAAGGTGGACCAGGTGTCCAGCCTGGTCCTGTACAAGTAAATAGGGGAACAGTAAGGGCACTATTTAAAGGACATTGTTTAAAAATACAGTCCTAGAGGCTCAGTCCATATGTATTCCATGCATTAAGAAAGGTGGAAGGAAGGCAAAATGGATACCATCATGGCTAAAAGGTGAAGTAAACGAGGATATTTTAGCCAAAAAAACATCCTTCAAAAATTGGAAGAAGGATCCATCTGAAGAAAATAGGATAAAACATAAGCATTGTCAAGGTAAGTGTAAAACATTGATAAGACAGGCGAAGAGAGAATTTGAAATGAAGTTGGCCATAGAGGCAAAAACTCATAATAAAAACTTTTTAAAATATATGCAAAGCAAGAAACCTGTGAGGGAGTCGGTTGGACCATTAGATGACAGAGGGGTTAAAGGGGCTCTTAGGGAAGATAAGGCCATTGCAGAAAGACTAAATGAATTATTTGCTTCCGTGTTTAATAATGAGGATATTGGGGAGATACAGTTCCGGAGATGGTTTTCAGGGGTGATGGGTCAGATGAACGAAATCACTGTGAACCTGGAAGATGTAGTAGGCCAGATTGGCAAACTAAAGAGTAGCAAATCACCTGGACCGGATGGTATGCATCCTAGGGTACTGAAGGAACTAAAAAATGAAATTTCTGATTTATTAGTTAAAATTTGTAACCTATCATTAAAATCATCCATTGTACCTGAGGACTGGAGGGTGGATAATGTAACCACAATATTTAAAAAGGGCTCCAGGGGCGATCTGGGTAACTATAGACCAGTGAGCCTGACTTCAGTGCCAGGAAACATAGTGGAAACTATTCTCAAGATCAAAATCGTAGAGCATATAGAAAGTCATGGTTTAAAGGAACACAGTCAACATGGATTTACCCAAGGGAAGTCTTGCCTAACAAATCTGCTTCATTTTTTTGAAGGCTGAGAAGAGAGCTAGCATAATGATAGACAGCTGCACATGGGACAGTGCTGTGGTGCACAGAGGTAACAAGTACACGAAAAAGTGCCGTCCCCAAGAGAAGTGCTTTTTTTTTTCACTTTCACTAGTCTAAGGCACTTTTTTAGTTTTATGTGCACAAGTCATGTTCTATGCGCGTAACTCGTGGTTTGATGAGCACATGTTTTATAAGCATAATTCACGTTTGTGTACATAATTCATGTGTTGAGTGCCCATGTGTGCATATATTTTTGTGTTTGGTGCTTTTCTTAACTCCCACTGCATTTGCATACTATGGAGATAATTTTCAAAGGATTTATACAGTTAAAAATGAGTTTTATACAGGTATAAGAACGCGCTTTACCTGTGTAAATGGGCTTTTGAAAATTGCTACTTTATATGACATTGAATTGTCCATAGGTTTTATAAATGTCACTTTCAAACGGACGTGGTCAGATAGATACGCAGCAATTTTATACCGCATGTTATAAAATAACCCTGGGGTGCATACGTGTGCTCCTAATTTTAAGCTTGTGCACTCCCAGCAGCGTAAGTGAGGGAACGTTATAACAGATAGGCATCCAGGCAATGACCAGATTCACAAGTTCACACACCAGTTTGCCCAGCCTAGAGCTAGGTCCCAGTTAACTCAGACCTCTCAAGCGCTGCATAGATTCCTGGAAATAATTTTATAATGACATACACCTCCCACAGTAGAAATAAATTTGCACTGAAATATGCCTGGGTGCGCGCCCAGGCACGTGGCTACTTGGCCCCACCCTGGATCACCCATGCCCTGCCCACATTCTACCCCTTTTCCCCCCAATGCCAAATATTTGCACGTCGGTACTTGTGCGCACAAGTGGGTGGCTTATAAAATCAGGTGGACACACGCATATGCCTGATGTGTGCACATCTTCCGATTTTGGCGCACGCCCAGCTTTTGAAAATTGCTATGCTAGTATGTTACATTTACATGTGTAACTCCTTTGAAAATTACCTCCTATTATAGTTTATTGCATTAGGAGTTAAATTGTTTTTCAGTGCATGGAGAATGAAAATATGTGCTACGATTTAGCTCACATTTTTTTTATACTCATGTTTTATTGTATTGCCTTCTAAGATAGGTCAAAATGAGTCCATGTTAGGATGATATCAGTACCATTAGTGAATAATAAAGAACCGATGCAACATTTGTTTTAGTTTTTCATGTGAAGCACTGAACAGAGCAGGATGCAGACAGAAAGAGGAGTCAGATGCTAGGAGCAGCACATCTCACCTGAATATCAATGAACAGCACACTCCCACTTGACTTAGACTAGACCAGTCTTCTTGTGACAAATCCTGTCACGGGGCTTGCGGTTTACGTCAGAACCTGAGCCGAAAAAGAGACTGTGTGTATGGAACGGTTGGCTAGTAAGGTCCAAGTTGATTATATAAACTGTTTATTGTTCCATTCTTCGTGCTAAGCGCAATTTTTAAATAGCACACGTTGTTGCAAAGTGCGTGGATAGGGGGAAATAAAGAGGTGAAATTTAAAAGCTGGACGCATGCCTATTTGTTCGTATGTTCTCTCATTTGTTTGGTTCATTTCAAACAAAAGACAATTTTTTTCTTTATTCATTTTTTTGTTTTCCATTACAGTTATGGGGGAGGCAATGCAGCCTATTATGAGCTCCAAAATTAGGGTTTTCTAATCAATTCTAATGACATTTGTGGGTAGATATCCTCAAAAGGGAGATGAGAACTGCACGTCATCAAGACTGTGGCAAAGTGCACCAAAGGTGGCGTGAACATCCTCAAGCAACACGAAGGAGGAATGAAACAGCAAAGGAGGCAGAAAAAACACATCCTAAGCACTGACAAAGCAACGCAAAGAGTCGCATGAAGATTGCATAAAGACCCCAAGACCAAGAAAGGTGCAAAGCAGCAAACCACAGGGGGGAGAAGACCCCAAGATGTAGAATCTGGAGTACGGCAGCAAGGCTGAGTGGCAGAAAAACCCCCAAGGTGTAGCATAAAGAGTATAGCAGCAAGGCTGAGTGGCAGAAAACCCCCCAAGGTGTAGCATAAAGAGTATAGCAGCAAGGCTGAGTGGCAGAAAACCCCCCAAGGTGTAGCATAAAGAGTATAGCAGCAAGGCTGAGTGGCAGAAAAACCCCCCAAGGCGTAGCATAAAGAGTATAGCAGCAAGGCTGAGTGGCAGAAAACCCCCCAAGGCGTAGCATAGAGTATAGCAGCAAGGCTGAGTGGCAGAAAACCCCCCAAGGCGTAGCATAAAGAGTATAGCAGCAAGGCTGAGTGGCAGAAAACCCCCCAAGGCGTAGCATAAAGAGTATAGCAGCAAGGCTGAGTGGCAGAAAACCCCCCAAGGCGTAGCATAAAGAGTATAGCAGCAAGGCTGAGTGGCAGAAAACCCCCCAAGGCGTAGCATAAAGAGTATAGCAGCAAGGCTGAGTGGCAGAAAAACCCCCAAGGCGTAGCATAAAGAGTATAGCAGCAAGGCTGAGTGGCAGAAAACCCCCCAAGGTGTAGCATAAAGAGTATAGCAGCAAGGCTGAGTGGCAGAAAAACCCCCAAGGTGTAGCATAAAGAGTATAGCAGCAAAGCAAAGTAGCAGCAAGACCCCCAAGGTGTAGAATTGGGGTATGGCAGGTACGTCTGAGTGGCAGCAGGACATCCAAGCTGGTAGGTACATCAGGGGCATGGAGGCAAGAAAGAGTGGTGGCATGACCCCCGAGTGTAATATCAGCAGCAGGGCACCTAGACGCCCAATCCTCAGCCCCTGCCATTCCCTCCTCTCCCCTTTGCTCTCAGTGGCACGATGGAATTAGAAGTGGCTATTAGAGTTTTTTGGGTTTTTTAAAATTTTCTCTTTATTAAATTTTTCAAATGTTACAAAAGTTTGCAAACATTCAAGGAAAAAATTAGTGAAATACAGTTTGAGAATAAAAATATATCAACCATAACACTGTATCTAACAAGAAACATAATTATTTACTGTCTCACTATTATCCAGCCCTCACTTGGCCTGGGAGATCCTCACAGGAGACATTTTACAATAGGAAATTAAATATTTTCATATACCACCACAAACATAGAAAGCATTAGCTAGGAGACAGATAGTATTACATTTACTTAGAACATTTCTTTTCCCTTAAAGGAGATTTACACAGGTGCTATTTCTGAGATATCCTCTGGCATGACATTAATTCTATCATTTACACATTTCTTTAACTGCTGTGGTTGGAAAAAGGTATAAGATACATCTCTAAATTTTATGAGACACACACTGTTAATCGGCATTTGGACCCGCATTTTTGATGCGCTAGCTTTACCCTTTATTCAGTAAGCCGTGTGCCCGAGCGGATTTTAAAAGCCGCCCGCATACACATTACTCGCCACTGTGCGCACAGATGAAAAGTTATGTGAAAGGGGCGGGGCATAGTGTGGGCGGGGCATGGGCATTCCTGGATTTCACATTGAAATTAGCGTGGAAATACGCGAACAGGCACATGGCGGGATCCCCTGCCAAATAGCATGAACGTAGTAAAACAAAAAGATAAAGGCAGGGGACTAGCAGAGGAGAAGGGAGGCTATTAAATTAGGGAGGATTGGAACTCTTATCTCTTACCTGGGTGAACTGGGAATAAACTGGGAAAACTGAAAATGGCGTCCACTCACGTATCTATAAAAATCTCTCCACTTGCGGGATAGAAATGGCATTTGTGCACATAAGCATGCATCCACTTAAAATTGTGCGCGAGTGTGCAAACGGTCAGGCTGTTTGATAACAAACGTGCATATAAGCGTGTGCGTTATAAAATGGCTGCGTCCCTGGGCATGGGGATACGAATATGCGCACATGTGCGCTCGCAGGCCAATTTGAAAGTTTCTGTCTTAGGGTTTTTAAAATGAGAGAAAAGCCATAGACAGTGACTTTCAAACAGGCATGCGAGCGCACACGTGCATGCGTCGTTCATTGGCCTGCACCCAGGGACTCGGCCATTTTATAACGTATGCGTGCATATGTGCGCATGTTATAAAATAGCCTGACTGCGTGCATACGTGCGTGCGTTCATTGGCCTGCACCCAGGGACTCGGCCATTTTATAACGTATGCGTGTATATGTGTGCATGTTATAAAATAGCCTGACTGCGTGCACACGTGCGTGCGTTCATTGGCCTGCACCCAGAGACTCGGTCATTTTATAACGTATGCGTGTATATGTGTGCATGTTATAAAATAGCCTGACTGCGTGCACACGTGCGTGCGTTCATTGGCCTGCACCCAGGGACTCAGCCATTTTATAACGTATGCGTGTATATGTGCGCATGTTATAAAATAGCCTGACTGCGTGCACACGTGCATGCGTCGTTCATTGGCCTGCACCCAGGGACTCGGCCATTTTATAACGTATGCGTGTATATGTGCGCATGTTATAAAATAGCCTAACTGCGTGCACACGTGCGTGCGTTCATTGGCCTGCACCCAGGGACTCGGCCATTTTATAACGTATGCATGTATATGTGTGCATGTTATAAAATAGCCTGACTGCGTGCACACGTGCGTGCGTTCATTGGCCTGCACCCAGGGACTCAGCCATTTTATAACGTATGTGTGCATATGTGCGCATGTTATAAAATAGCCTGACCGCGTGCACACGTGCGTGCGTTCATCGGCCTGCACCCAGGGACTCAGCCATTTTATAACGTATGCGTGCATATGTGCGCATGTTATAAAATAGCCTGACTGCGTGCACACGTGCGTGCGTTCATTGGCCTGCACCCAGGAACTCAGCCATTTTATAACGTATCCGTGTATATGTGCGCATGTTATAAAATAGCCTGACTGCGTGCACACGTGTGTGCTCAATTTTAAGTGGCCATGCACCTGTGCACACAAATGCCGCTCCTACCTCTTAAGTGGGGGGATATTAAAAGTGCCAATGCCATTACCAGTTTTCCCAGTTCTTTCCCATTTCACCCAGGTAAGACTTCCAACCTCCCTAGTTTAATTGCCGCTCTTCTTCCCTGTTAGCTCTGACCTTTAAAACCCTGCTCTTCATTTTACCACTTACACGTAAAGTTATGCGGCAGGGAGCGTTGGTGCGCATAAGCATTTATGCACTAATTTCACTGTGAAATCCAGGAAAGCCCACGCCCTGCCCAGACCATTCCCATTACCCACCTCCTTTTTGGGAACTTTTCATTTGTACGTGCAGCGGGAATACGTGCGTAATCGGGCGGCTTTTAAAATCTGCTCGGCATGCATGCGGTGTTGGCACTCGCCAGGCTTTTAAAATTCACCTTATAATGAATTTGGCCCAGAGTTAGCAGCTTGCTAGTGGCACACACTCATTTTCTCTCTGGCCAGGGGATAGGGCAACTCCTGACATTTGTGAGCCAAATATGTCTCTCACTCTTAATCTGCAAAACAAAATCTCTTTGTTAGTCTGGTCATCATTTCCAAAACTAGTTCATCTGACTGCAGATTAAATTTTTTTGCAAATACAAAAAAATCGGTGACTAAAAAGATAGGGACAAGGCAGTGCTCCTGTTCTTTCTCTGCTGGTCAAGCAGTGCACACAAGGCAGTCAGAGACAAAAACATCACTTTAACTGTTTTTTTCACTGGCATTGCCTTTTCCCCTGCTCCCGTAAACACAAAATGCTGCAGCACCTCTGTTTTTCACTCAGTGGACTGTGACTGCATTGCATCAGTGAAGATAATACCGAAATCCCCCTCTCTTCTTTTTCCAAGAACCTTTTGTTTGAATAAGAGAAGTTCTGAACGACCTTTCAGTGTGCAGACGTCAGTGTTGCCTCATCCAGCTGGCAGCTATAGGCTAGTTAAAGAAAATGCTTTACCTTGATTAGTTCTCTGTCTGCTCTGCTTGCCTGCTTCTCCCACCTTGGATCCGGTTGGTTGCTATAGGTTCCAGTCTCACAGCGGCACTTTTCAACGGACCATAGAACTGAATGGGAAGCAATAAACAAATGAGAAGACTTTTTTTGTTTAAATTCATGGAGACCCTCCATTCGCTTTTTCTTATTTTTTTTGGGGGGGCGGGGCCACGAAAGAAACAAAAATAGTCTCATTTGTTGCATTTTATCTATTCATTTCGAACAAATACATATCCCTAATGGACAAGGGCTCTCTAAATTTGCTTAAGGGCAGGGCTAGGATTAGTGCATTATCTGTTTGCCGATGATATTCAGATCTTGTTACCCATTAGAGATTCTTTATCCGATACATTGAAATTATGGGACATGTATTTTACGTCTATAAAACAACTTCTTATGCACATGTCACTTTCACTGAATGATTCAAAAAAGGAAATTCTATTCATCAGTAACAGGATTACTGAGAAAATAGAGACTGATCTACTAGCCCATGCCCAGTCTCACAAGATTGCACGCGAAGTAAGAGATTTGGGTTTGATCCTCGACTCCGAGTTAACCATGAAGCCATCAATCAAGTTCATTATAAAAGATGACTTCTATAAGTTGAGAGTCTTAAGAAAATTGAAGCCCCTATTGCATTTAAACGATTTTCGAATTGATTTGCAGGCTCTGATTTTACCAAAATTAGATTACTGCAATGCGCTTCTGTTAGGAGTATCCTTGTCAACTATCCGTCCTCTGCAACTTCTCCAGAATGCGGCTGCTCGTTTGCTATCCAACATAAAGAAATATGACCACATTTCTCCAGTGTTGATGAAGCTGCATTGGCTGCCGGTCCAGTCTCGCATTCACTATAAGTGCCTTACCCTAATTCACAAAGCTATATATGGAAACAACTCTGAATGGCTTAATGCATCCCTGCGTATTCACATCCCAGTACGAAATTTGAGATCACTCGGGCAAGCTTTACTTTCAATTCCGTCACCCAAATTAGCCCATTTGGGTTCTGTTAGAGAGAGAGCATTGTCCCTGGCGGGTCCTGGGTTGTGGAATTCCCTTCCGGTTGATATTCGATTGGAGGAGAATATCAATAGTTTTAAAAAGCAGATTAAGACCTGGCTTTTTCAGCGGGCTTTTAATGAGGCCAACTGATTCCTTCTTTCTCTTACTTTGCTAATGGGATAATAAAAGGAGATACTAAGGGTTCAGAGGGATAATAAGGCGTAAAACATGACAAGAACTGCCGAGGTTTAGGCCAGGTTAAAGATAGAGGTGTAGCAAGAAGGGCTTAAATGGTAAAATTTAGGTTTTTAAGACTTTTATTTTGTTTATGTTTTAAGTTTTTTAATCTAATGGATTTTATTTATTTTTAGCTTATTATTATATTTGAATCAACTATGTAATTTTTAGTGAGTTACCTGTTTTACGAGTTTTGGTTTTTATGAATTCTGCTACTGCAAATTCTAATCATTGTTAACCGCCTTGATATTAATTTGAAAGTCGGTATATAAAGTTAAATAAATAAATAAATCACAATATTACATTTACCAAGGAGCACGTTTGTCCAACGTGCTTTGCAGACATAGCTCATGATTACCATTACCCAGTTACAGATGGTAACATTTCATCTGTTATAGGAAGATGTAAGCCTGAGATGGCCATGGCAAGATTTTAACGTATGAACCAATAGTCATATAGATGTTATGGACATACAAAATGCATTAGACAGCAAACCTCAGACTTCCTAGATTCAAGAAGTGAAACTTAGCTTTTTTTTTTTTTCCTCTGAAAACTGTAATCACCCTCAGTGACTTTGCAATGGCTTACCATTTCTTTATTTTTTGCTATTAGATTAATCACACAGGATTAACTGGCCTCTGTTGCTAGAAGTGTTCAAATTTCCATTCTAACAAAACGTTGCTGTTGGTTTCCAGAACAGACTGATTAATTCTGTTGGGTAAAAATCCGGAGTATGTGCCTTCAAACCTGAAAATGAGACTTGTATTTCTGTTTATATTCTGCTTTGCGGGCACTTAAAAGCAGATTACATTCAGGTACTGCAGGTATTTCCCTGTGGCCAGAGGGTTTACAATCCTACTGCCTGAGTCCCTGTAGCTTTTTTCCCATTCAGTGTCTTTGGGAAAATACCTCGGTGAATCCTGAGGCAATGGAAGATAAATTGACTTGCTCAAGGTCACAAGGAGCAGCAGTGGGATTTGAACCCTGGCTTCCCTGGTTTGTAGCCCACTGCTCTAATCACTAGGCCTCCTCTCCACTCCCAGGCTACCTCTGCACTTTTATGCGATTCCTGTGCTGAAATATCTGCTTCCTAAAATGCTGTTTGCAGATAACTTGAATCAATAAACAAGATATCAATAAACAATCAATAAACAAGATATGTGTTACCCTGTAAATATCATTTAGGAATCGATTTTGCTACCTTGTAAATATTTTCCTGTTCAGTTATCTCCCCACTTTGTCTTTTCCAGATCCCAATTATCATTACCCTGTTTTATTGTAACTGTTGCACTTTCCTAACCACTCTCTTGCTACTGTGGTTCGAGTTCTCTATACTTTACACACATTGTTAAATGTAAACCGGTTTGATGTGATTCTTGTCATGAAAATCGGTATAGCAAAATAATAAATAAATAAATAAATAAAAATATCACCTCTGTTGAACTAATTATACCCTGTGATTATTTCAAAAATATTTTAATAAGAGAAATATTATTATTTCTCTTATTAAATATTATTATTTCTCTTATTATTTAAAAAATATTTTAATAAGAGAAATTTAATGAGAGAAATAAGACTCAAACCCCTCCTACATTTCCAAGATTTCAGGACAGTCCTCCAAACTCTGCTTTTTTCCAAGTTAGACTACTGCAACGCCCTTCTTTTGGGTCTCCCCTCCTCCACAACAAAACCGCTCCAAATGCTCCAGAACTCGGCGGCCAGAATCCTCAGGAACTTACATTGGCTCCCAATAAACTATAGAATCTTACACAGGTCCCTCACCATCATTCACAAAACCATCCACAAACAGCTTCAACTCGATCTGCAGATCCCTTTCAAACTTCACACTTCTACAAGACCCATCAGAGAAAGGTACAAAGGAACACTACACATCCCCGCAACTAAAGCCACCCTTCATATAACCACCAGAGAATGGGCATTCTCGACTGCAGGACCTGCCATCTGGAACACCATGCCTACGGATCTCAGACTTGAACCCTGCCTTTTAACTTTTCGGAAAAAACTTAAAACCTGGCTATTCTTACAAGCCTTCCCGCAACAGGTTTGAACTATGAATAAAAGACATGTAGGAAAGCACTCCATATAGATCCAGGCATCCCCTAGTTTACCACTTGTTTAAGTCCTTCTCCTTTTTTCTGTAGCCACTTGCTACCTCGATGTCCAAGGTCACTCTACCTTGTTTTTTGTAACTTTGCCTCTTGTTCAATGTTAAGTTAAAGTTAAGTTAATGTTTACCCCTTGTTCCATGTAAACCAGCATGATATGATATGCATCATGAATGCCGGTATAGAAAAGCGTTAAATAAATAAATAAATCTCTCTGAATTGTTCAGTGATTTTCAATCTCTCAAAATTGAGAGCAGTTTTTCTCACAAAACAATCTTTTACAACAAAAACTTTTTTTAGGAAAGAAGAGGAAGGTTTCCTATAATCTCCTTATATCACCGCATCCAGCAGTGTATAGTATGTTTAATCATAAACCGACCTCCTCCAACCCGTGAATTGCTCTTTTTATATATTTTTTTACGTGTTGATGTCGCGACTGCAAAAACTTGATATGTTCTCAATTATATTTTACATAACCAAACGCCGAATTTTTCTCAAAGAAACGCCGACATGTAATCTTCTCGCATATTAGACATTTGTTATACGGAGCAAATTCCCTTTGAACTTATCTGCGTGTAACTTTGTGAATTTAAGTCCAAATCAATGTTCCGTTGGCTTGAATGTCCCAACAGGGCCTTGTTTCGAATGTTTAATTCTTCATCAGGGGACAGGACGTGTTGGTCCGATGATTGATATTATTACTGACGGGTTAAGAGCAGAGAAAACGCCGAATAATATCAATCATCGGCCCAACACGTCCTGTCCCCTGATGAAGAATTAAACATTAGGGATGTGAATCGTTTTAGGACGATTAAAATTATTGTCCGATAATTTTAATATCGTCTTAAACCGTTATGGAACACAATACAATACAGATTCTAACGATTTATCGTTATAAATCGTTAGAATCGTGAGCCGGCACACTAAAACCCCCTAAAACCCACCCCCCGACCCTTTAAATTAAATCCCCCACCCTCCCGAACCCCCCCCCAAATAACTTAAATAACCTGCGGTCCAGCGGTGGTCCGGAACGGCAGCGGTCCGGAACGGGCTCCTGCTCTGAATCTTGTCGTCTTCAGCCGGCGCCATTTTCCAAAATGGCGCCGAAAAATGGCGGCGGCCATAGACGAAAAAGATTGGACGGCAGGAGGTCCTTCCAGACCCCCGCTGGACTTTTGGCAAGTCTCGTGGGGGTCAGGAGGCCCCCCACAAGCTGGCCAAAAGTTCCTGGAGGTCCAGCGGGGGTCAGGGAGCAATTTCCCGCCGCGAATCGTTTTCGTACGGAAAATGGCGCCGGCAGGAGATCGACTGCAGGAGGTCGTTCAGCGAGGGTTCCGGCGCCTCGCTGAACGACCTCCTGCAGTCGATCTCCTGCCGGCGCCATTTTCCGTACGGAAAATGGCGCCGGCCATACACGTATGGCCGGCGCCATTTTCCGTACGAAAACGATTCGCGGCGGGAAATCGCTCCCTGACCCCCGCTGGACCTCCAGGAACTTTTGGCCAGCTTGTGGGGGGCCTCCTGACCCCCACGAGACTTGCCAAAAGTCCAGCGGGGGTCCGGAAGGACCTCCTGCCGTCCAATCTTTTTCGTCTATGGCCGCCGCCATTTTTCGGCGCCATTTTGGAAAATGGCGCCAGCTGAAGACGACAAGATTCAGAGCAGGAGCCCCTTCCGGACCGCTGCCGTTCCGGACCGCCGCTGGACCCGCAGGTTATTTAAGTTATTTGGGGGGGGGTTCGGGAGGGTGGGGGATTTAATTTAAAGGGTCGGGGGTGGGTTTTAGGGGGTTTTAATGTGCCGGTTTTTCGATTTTTCGATTTTTAACGATTTTTAACGATTTTTCACGATATTTTACCCCCCCAAACGGCAACAATACGATTCCCTCCCCCTCCCAGCCGAAATCGATCGTTAAGACGATCGAGGACACGATTCACATCCCTATTAAACATTCTATACACTGCTGGATGCGGTAAATATAAGGAGATTGTATGAAACCTTCCTCTTCTTTCCTAAAAAAAATTTTTGTGGTAAAAGATTGTTTTGTGAGAAAATTTTGAGAGATTGAAAATCACTTAACAATTCAGAGAGATTTCTCTTAACATATTTTTGAAATAATAACAGGGTATAATTAGTTCAACAGAGGTGATATCTTGTTTATTGATTCATAGTATTCATATCCCTCGAAAAAACAATAGTGCATCGTTTTTGTGGTTTGCAGATAACGGGCATGCGACAGTCTGATATAGAATATTATTTTAATCTGCATTACCGAACATGTCTAGATAAGCCTTGTAAAATATACAAATCAAATATACAGCATAAAACCAAAGGAGTGCCATGGGGAAAAATATGACTTAAAGGTTACAACTTTACAATTTAACAAAATTCAAGAAGTGGATCCAACATGGTATATTGAGGAAACTCAGTGAGCAGGGCTTCCTTTCCCTCTGCCGAGACCTGAGCATCTGGAGTTACATCTGGCATAGTTTGCTATGTAGTTTACAACTGCATTTTAAGTTGCATCTCAAAGAGGGACCTATGCAGTCTTGAAAACTCATTTACTGAACATTCATTGGACAAGTCCAATGAAAGACATCACCTGAAGAGAATCCAGTTGCATTCAGCCTTCATGTGCTCATATTTCAGCATTTTGCTAAAGATAAAAAAAAATGTAATTCCTTCCAATATGTCATTATTAATTCTCATGAGGAAGAGAAGGGCTGAGATAGCATAAAAAGGGGACTGTAAGATCAACGCTTTACAAGGCTAACTGGAGGCACAGATACCAGAAGAGAGTCATATTATTAAAATTGCCAATCAGTGATATGTTTAATGTACACTTTATTTCATACAGATTTTTAGACTAAGATTGATTGAACCAACTCCAGCCTATGTAACATCAGCAGCTTCAGTATGTATTGGTGTCAGCATAAAAAAAAATGTAACTTCTATATTCAAGTTGAAATTATATTGTATTTTTAAAGAAAATGTCATTTTAAGAAAAATGATGCTCAGCAGCAGGACTTGTCTTGTAAATAATTTTCTGTTGGGCAATGGACCAGCATTTCAGCTAAATGACTTTTATTTAGTCCATGTCTTTATAGGGGAGGTGGGAAGGAAAGCAAAAGAAAAAAAAAAAAGCAAGAAAGAGCCTAAAACCATAAAAGCATCTGTGGCGGCCGGCCTTTCGGATTCCTCAAGGAGCCTGTTTCATAAAAACCACCAGGATGATTTATCAGGCCGGTCCAAAATTGCCTGAGTCAAGAAATGTGCCAGGTAATTTTCTCCGTGGACAAAATCCGAGCTGAAGTCAGTATTTATCAATCCCACCACCTTATATTTTGTACCACTGCTGTCCCTAACTCAGTGCAAGGTCATTAACATTATCACAAGCGTGGGATCTTCGTGTGACCCTTAAAACATGAGCTGTAAATTTAAAGCTCACAGCTAAAGGCTGCTGCAGGCAGGAGCAGGACAGACAAATGGGTCCAGGGACATCTCTAGAAGCCCTTCAGAAGACGTCAGGTACCAAATTATTACGGAATAGCCTAGTGCCCCTCGCTCTGGGTAAAAGCATCTTCCCACCTAGGAGGCAGGATTTATTCTTCACCCAGGACGTACACGAGGGAATCAAAGTGGAGCAACGCTACCAATGATAGGGAATCCACAACTAGGCAGCACTGAAAAGTAAAAATAAAAGGTGAGATAGATGTTTTATTCAGAGTAATAAAATGATAGAAAATGTGAAAAATGGAGAGAGGAGGTGCATAAGTTTGAAAAAGCTCCCTCAATTTATCTTCAATTAAAGGTGAATTTTTATTTTATTTTAATCATATTTTGCTTGAATTATGTTATGTTTTTATTTCAAGTTTTTAGTTATTTATTTGATGTTATTATGTTAAACAGACCCAAATAATATTATGTTTGATTGTTTAAAGCAGTGGTTCTCAACCGGTGTGTCACCACACTTTCCGGTCCCCCGCTGACCCAACTGCTCCCCTTACCCGAGTGAAATAGATCCTCCACCCGGGCTTAAAACGCTGATATCCCGGGTGGAACGCGGCAGGACAGCTGGAGTCAGCGGCACCGGCATCGTCTCTTCTTCCCACCCCTACCCCGCACCCCAGAAGAGGAAGTGCTGAGCAGCGGGTGCGTGCACGGGAAGAAGAGACCATGCTAGTGCAGGCAGCGTCTGCCCGAAGAAGAAAAGAGAGGCGCAACCTGAGGAATGAGCAGCGCGGTTCGGAGAAAAATCAGGAACAATGTCAACCCTCGTGGCAGATGGGACTCCTTTCTCCACGAGGGCTGAAAGTGAAGGAGGTTGCTGCTGCCTTTAGGGTTGGAAGTGGAGGAGGCTGCTGCTGTCACTAGTTCGGGGGGGGGGGGGGGGGAGTGAGTGAATGAGCAAGCATGTGTGTTTGAGATCCTGTGTGTATGTGAGTGAGCAGTAGGGATGTGAATCGTTTTTTAACGATTTAAAATATCGTCCGATATATTTTAAATCGTCAAAAATCGTTAGGGCCACGATACAATACCAATTCCCCCGATTTATCGTCAAAAAATCGTAAATCGGGGGAAGGGGGAGGGCAGGAAAACCGGCACACTAAAACACCCTAAAACCCACCCCCGACCCTTTAAATTAAATCCCCCACCCTCCCGAACCCCCCCCCAATGCCTTAAATTACCTGGGGGTCCAGCGGCGGTCCGGAACGGCCTCCTGCAATTGAATCGTGTTGTCTTCAGCCGGCGCCATTCTGCGCCGCCATTTTGCAAAATGGCGGCGCAAAATGGCGGCGGCCATAGACCAACACGATTCGACTGCAGGAGGACGTTCCGGATCCCTGCTGGACTTTTGGCAAGTCTTGTGGGGGTCAGGAGGCCCCCCCAAGCTGGCCAAAAGTCCCTGGGGGTCCAGCGGGGGTCCGGGAGTGATTTCCTGCCGCGAATCGTTCCGTACGGAAAACGATTCGCGGCAGGAAGGGTGGGAAGAAGGGTGGGAAGAAGGGTGGGAAGAAGAGACGATGCCAGTGCCACTGACTCCAGCTGACCTACTATGTCACAGGGGCTACCGGTGCCATTGGTCAGCCCCTGTCACATGGTAGGAGCAATGGATGGCCGGCGCCATCTTGTGCTCCTACCATATGACAGGGACTGACCAATGGCACCGGTAGCCCCTGTGACATAGTAAGGGCAAAGGCTATTGGCGCCATTTTGATTACTGGCAGCCAATGGCCCGAGTGCAGAAGATTGCTCCCAGACCCCCGCTGGACCACCAGGGACTTTTGGCAAGTCTTGGGGGACCCTCCTGTCTCCCACAAGACTTGTCAAAATTACCTGGTAGTCCAGCTGGGGTCCGGGAGCGATTTCTCACTGTCAACTGCCAGTAATCAAAATGGCGCCGATAGCCTTTGCCCTCACTATGTCACAGGGGCTACTGGTGCCATTGCTCAGCTCCTATCATATGGTAGAAGCACAAGATGGCGCCGGCCATCCATTGCTCCTACCATGTGACAGGGGCTGACCAATGGCACCGGTAGCCCCTGTGACATAGTAGGTCAAAGGCTATTGGTGCCATTTTGATGCGAGGCAGGCCCGACAGCCCGATGGCACGGAGGGATAAATCGCTCATGGGACCCCACTGGACCACCATGGATCTAAATAAGTCTTGGGGAGGGATCGGGATGGTGGTGGTGGGGGGGGTTGTATTTAATGTATTATAGTAAATTTTAATGCGTGGGGTGGGGTTTTTTGAGCTTCGTTTTCCCACGTCGTTTTTTGGACCTTTTTCATTTTTCCCCGCTTAGTTTTTTGTTCGATTTTTCAAAAAACTAACCGAGGAAAAACAAACTTTACCCCGAAGCGTCCAACTCAAAAAATGACATGGTAGAAAAAAACGAAGCTCATCTCTAATGTGTATGTATGATTAAGAGCCTGTGTGTATAAGTAAAAGAGAAACCATGTGTGTCTGTGTGTGATTGAGAGCTGGTTTAGGTGAGGGAGCATGTGAGTATGTGATTCAGAGCCTGTGTGTATAAGTAAGAGAGAGAGCATGTGTGTCTGTGTGTGATTGAGATCCTTTGTGTGTGAGAGAGAGAACATGTGTATGTATGATTAAGAGCCTGTGTATATAAGTAAAAGAGAGACCATGTGTATCTGTATGTGATTGAGAGCTGGTTTAGGTGAGGGAGCATGTGAGTATGTGATTGAGAGCCAGTGTGTAAATGAGAGAAAGAAAGAGCGCATGTGTGTAAGCATGTGAATGAGTCTGTGTGTGAGAGAAAAAGAGCATGTATGTGTGCGATTGAAAGCCTGTATGTGTAAGCGTGAAAAGACAGACAGCATGTGTGTAAATGTGCAATTATGAACCTATATAAGTGAGAAGGTGTTTACTGTTTGAGTACTGGAAATTGGTGCTGTTTTGGTGTGGGATGTTTACTATTTATGCTATTTCTCTTCAGACAGAATACGTGTCTTTCCCTTGTGTCATTCTTAACAATAAAAATAACACTAGGCCTTTATTTTTTACTTCCGCCGTGAATTGTAATGAGCAGTGTGTCACATGTGTGAGTGTGGTCTGTCAGGTGTGTCATGATGGGAAAAAGGTGGAGAACCACTGGTTTAAACTATAACCCACTTAGAATGACATTTGTATAATGTAGAATATAAATCTTTGAATAAATATTTATATCACACATATATTTATGTGCTTTTTTTTATTGGTTTTGTCTTTCTTGTTCTGTGACGTAAGCTATCAGGTGAAGTTTCAAAGGAGTTACACATTTAAATGTAATATTGCAGCAATTTTCAAAAGCCATTTATGCACATTAAAAGAAGAATTTTAAAAGAGTCGCTTGTGTAAAAATAAGCACATGCAGATGCAAGTAGTGCATGCTTACACAACTTCTGTTTTACACACCTCAAACATACGCACAGAAGTAATGGTGCTCGAATAAAATAGGGCCAGGCCTGGGGCATTCCAGGCTGGGAGCAGCATTTACACACAGGGACAGTAACTTTCAAGCGGGTGCATAGGTGCACGTATGCATGTGTGCATTGGCGTACGCCCAGAGATGGGGCAATTTTTTTAACATGTGCGCACATAACCTTTTCACTCCTATTTGAGTGCACTCGTTCAACAAGAACTATTGGGGGCTCTCTCTTGAATTTTGCTGCTGTGGCCCTTTTTCCAGTCCTATTTGAGTAAACTCTTTCAACTTGGACTGTCTGGGCCTTCTCTTACCATCACATTGTTGTTGTTATGGCATCGGCTCTAACAATAGAGCTGTACTGTAAAAACTGGGTTGCCACTTACATTTTCAAGGTTCTTCGCTGTAATCATCATTTTGCTAAAGGATCAGATCATTTTTCTGTATATGTAGTGTGGCCATTTGTACCAATATATGTAGATGTATCCATAAAATGTGCTGGTTCTTTCAGTTTCAACGTCACGTGCTATTTGATATCTTGTCTTTGGAGAATGTAAT
Organism: Rhinatrema bivittatum; assembly: GCF_901001135.1. NCBI lineage: Eukaryota > Metazoa > Chordata > Amphibia > Gymnophiona > Rhinatrematidae > Rhinatrema > Rhinatrema bivittatum. The sequence continues at coordinate 591,480,268 of NC_042617.1, read as the reverse complement.
TAACAAAGATATTGAATTGCTTTGAATGTTTTAACTACAAATGTCGTTTAATAAAGTGGTCACATGTTTTGAAACTTTACCTTCTTATTGTGCCTTTTTAATTGTGTGGTTTTGGTCTTAAAGTTTAACTACGTCAGAGGTTTGGGACCCACATGACCTTGCAGGCTAGAATGCTATTGGCCATTCCAACTAAGCAAGTTTCTCACATTCAAGACCATGTGGCCTAAGCCTTAAAAAGGAAATCTAATAGTATGGTCCAAGGAAAACAGCAAGAGCAAAACATGAAATTCTTTACTGTGGAGCTTCACAAGTGGGCTCATGTTGCCTTCTCTAGAAAGCATACTCTTTGCTAACTATTGGGGACATGGGCTTGTATGTAAGATGGGCACTATCTAGCTAGTGTTCACCTCCATACACTGTTAAGTGGACTAGATGTTTAAATGCTTGGCTAGAGATGATACAGCAATGTCTTCACTCTGTGCAGATATAACAAACAATTGGCCTCTTCTCTCTGGATCTAGCATCTAATGTTGCCATCACATAACTCTTTATTCAGAAGCCTACTTGAAAAGACTATTCACCACTTGGTCTTCTTCATCTATTGTAAGCGTATTTTTGCAGCTGCAGGTTCCAGGCCCAGAGAGTAGATAGTGTACATGTGACTCTTGTCCACTAGAGATAACACTGGGGCCCTCACATTAGTCTTCACTCCATCTAAAAGGCAGTAATATTAACTTTTTTTTAGGTAGAACAGTTTCAAATATATGTAATCTACTTGCATCCTGCTCAAACACAATGTTATCCCAGAAAGTAGTCTCTATATAAAGCTCATAAAGCCTGCTGTATGCCAACTGAGGTGTCACGGAGCTGTAGAGGACAGAGAGTTCCCACTGCCCAAAAGCAGAAAGTGATGAGACATATAACCAATAAGGAACATTAACAACACAGAAATCAGACTTTGTCTGGTCCCAAGCAACAGCAGGCCTCATCACTTTCTGCTCTTAGGCAGTGGAGACTCTATCCTCCACACCTCTGTGACTCCTCAGTTGGTACACAGAAGGCTCTATGAGCTTTACATAGAGGCTACTTTCCAGGATGATACTATGTTTGAGAAGGCTGCAAGTACACTGAGGTCCATGATCATTAGGCTGGGTAGTGGACAAGTGATACAGCTACAGTTAGCAGCAAAACTTGTGTCCAATATTCAGCAAGAAAAAATTGCCACATAATCTATTCTTCCTAAATTTATGCAGCTACATAAGTCCGGGAAACTGTAGGCCTAACTGGTTAGCATGTAAATATGGCTGAATAAGCCTAAAGTGATCTGACTTTGTGTGGTTGGCTCCCTGTCTACTTTCCAGGATAACGTCTACAAATGTGTGGGTAAGTAGCACTCTGTCTACAAAAACATACATTAAATAGGGGTCAGGGGTGGCAGGAGGCCTGCCACTCCCTCCCCTCAGGTAACATAACCCTGCTGGCCCAGACTTTTCCCCCAACCCCTTTATCCTAAGAATAGATAAAAGTAGATGGCACCACATTGGCATTTGCCCTCCCCCTTCAGTCCATCCCTGCACCCCCAAAATAAGTTGACATCATCTAATGCCCCCCCCCCCCAAAAAAAAGACCCCTTTCTCCCCAGAAGCTGATGCTCTCACAACTACCACCACCCCAATACCATAACAAATAGGCCCACTAAATGTACTGAGTTGGAGAGTGTCAGGTGCCGGGGGGCTAGAATGTAGACGGATAAGTGGCTGCACATGGCACATTAGAGTTGGTATTCACAAAAGATTGTCTACACCCGGCAGCCTGACAGACATCTGTTGACATAATTGGCATCACAGAGATTTGATGGAAGGAGGATAACCAATGGGACAGTGCTATATCAGGGTACAAATTATATCGCAATGATAGGGAGGATCAACTTGGTGGGGGTGTGGCACTTTATGTCCGGGAGGGTATAGAGTCCAACAGGATAAAGATTATACAAGAGAGTAAATGCTCAGTAGAATCTATATGGGTAGAAATCCCATGTGTGTTGGGTAAGAGTATAGTGATAGGAGTATACTACCATCCACCTGGACAAAATGGTCAAACAGATGATGAAATGCTAAGAGAAATCAGGGAAGCAAACCAATTTGGCATTGCAATAATAATGGGAGATTTCAATTACCCCAATATTGACTGGGTAAATGTAACATCAGGACTTGCTAGAGACATAAAGTTCCTGGATGTAATAAATGATTGCTTCATGGAGCAATTGGTTCAGGAACCAACAAGAGAGGGAGCTATTTTAGATTTAATTCTTAGTGGAACACAAGATTTGGTGAGAGAAGTAACGGTGGTGGGTCCACTTGGCAAAAGTGATCATAACATGATCAAATGTAAACTAATAACTGGAAGGGGGACAATAAGTAAATCTGCAGCTTTAACACTAAATTTTAAAAAGGGAAACTTTGATAAAATGAGGAAAATAGTTAGAAAAAAACTGAAAGGTGCAGCTGCAAAGGTTAAAAGTGTTCAACAGGCTTGGACATTGTTTAAAAATACAATCCTAGAGGCGCAGTCCATATGTATTCCATGCATTAAGAAAGGTGGAAGGAAGGCAAAACAATTAGTCATGGTTAAAAGGTGAGGTGAAAGAGGCTATTTTAGGAAAAAAAACATCCTTCAAAAATTGGAAGAAGAATCCATCTGAAGAAAATAGGATAAAACATAAGCATTGTCAAGGTAAGTGTAAAACATTGATAAGACAGGCGAAGAGAGAATTTGAAATGAAGTTGGCCATAGAGGCAAAAACTCATAATAAAAACGTTTTTAAATATATTCAAAGCAAGAAACCTGTGAGGGAGTCGGTTGGACCATTAGATGACAGAGGGGTTAAAGGGGCTCTTAGGGAACATAAGGCCATTGCAGAAAGTCTAAATGAATTCTTTGCCTCCGTATTTACTAATGAGGATGTTGGGGAGATACCAGTTCCGGAGATGGTTTTCAGGGGTGATGAGTCAGACGAACTGAACGAAATCACTGTGAACCTGGAAGATGTAGTAGGCCAGATTGACAAACTAAAGAGTAGCAAATCACCTGGACCGGATAGTATGCATCCTAGGGTTCTGAAGGAACTCAAAAATGAAATTTCTGATCTATTAGTTAAAATTTGTAACCTATCATTAAAATCATCCATTGTACCTGAAGACTGGAGGGTGGCCAATGTAACCCCAATATTTAAACAAGTCTCCAGGGGTGATCCGGGTAACTACAGACCAGTGAGCCTGACTTCAGTGCCGGGAAAAATTGTGGAAACTATTCTCAAGATCAAAATCGTAGAGCATATAGAAAGACATGATTTAATGGGACACAGTCAACATGGATTTACCCAAGGGAAGTCTTGCCTAACAAATCTGCTTCATTTTTTTGAAGGGGTTAATATACATGTGGATAAAGGTGAACTGGTAGATGTAGTGTATTTGGATTTTCAGAAGGCGTTTGACAAAGTCCCTCATGAGAGGCTTCTAAGAAAACTAAAAAGTCATGGGATAGGAGATGATGTCCTTTCGTGGATTACAAACTGGTTAAAAGACAGGAAACAGAGAGTAGGATTAAATGGTCAATTTTCTCAGTGGAAAAGGGTAAACAGTGGAGTGCCTCAGGGATCTGTACTTGGACTGGTGCTTTTCAATATATATAAATGATCTGGAAAGGAATACGAGTGAGGTTATCAAATTTGCGGATGATACAAAATTATTCAGAGTAGTTAAATCACAAGCAGACTGTGATACATTACAGGAGGACCTTGCAAGACTGGAAGATTGGGCATCCAAATGGCAGATGAAGTTTAATGTGGACAAGTGCAAGGTGTTGCATATAGGGAAAAATAACCCTTGCTGTAGTTACACAATGTTAGGTTCCATATTAGGAGCTACCACCCAGGAAAAAGATCTAGGCATCATAGTGGATAATACTTTAAAATTGTCAGCTCAGTGTGCTGCAGCAGTCAAAAAAGCAAATAGAATGTTAGGAATTATTAGGAAGGGAATGGTTAATAGAACGGAAAATGTCATAATGCCTCTGTATCGCTCCATGGTGAGACCGCACCTTGAATACTGTGTACAATTCTGGTCGCCGCATCTCAAAAAAGATATAGTTGCGATGGAGAAGGTACAGAGAAGGGCAACCAAAATGATAAAGGGGATGGAACAGCTTCCCTATGAGGAAAGGCTGAAGAGGTTAGGGCTGTTCAGCTTGGAGAAGAGACGGCTGAGGGGGGATATGATAGAGGTCGTTAAGATCATGAATAACAGATCGAATAACAGAAGGACTAGGGGGCATTCCATGAAGTTAGCATGGGGCACATTTAAAACTAATCGGAGAAAATTCTTTTTCACTCAACGCACAATAAAGCTCTGGAATTTGTTGCCAGAGGATGTGGTTAGTGCAGTTAGTGTAGCTGGGTTCAAAAAAGGTTTGGATAAGTTCTTGGAGGAGAAGTCCATTAACTGCTATTAATCAATTTTACTTATGGAATAGCCACTGCTATTAATTGCATCAGTAGCATGGGATCTTCTTAGTGTTTGGGTAATTGCCAGGTTCTTATGGCCTGGATTGGCCTCTGTTGGAAACAGGATGCTGGGCTTGATGGACCCTTGGTCTGACCCAGCACGGCAATTTCTTATGTCCAAGCATTTCCAGGGAATAGTTACAGCATGCTGTTGCTTCGCTGGTAGATCACTCTCTCTTGTATTCCAAGCCCAAAATGCTATGAGAAGCAGATAAGGTGCTCCTGTTTCTCCATTAGCCTTTCTTTCTTGACTGTGAGTCATTCATGGATTTCTCCTCACTGACTGGCTCAGATTTTCATCCTCTCTTTAAACTCTGCACATTGCAGACATGCAGGGGACTCGGCTGCAATTATTCCCTTAGTCTGCCCTTTTATGCATTGACTTGTGTAACTCTCCTGCAACTTCCTTCCTCGGGTTTCTTCACTCCTCCCACTTCTCCTCTAGTGCCTCAGGGTACAGGAGGGGGCAAAACACAAAAAGCAATTTATGCGGCATAAAGCATGTTTCCCACATTGATTGGCTGAAAGCCCCCTTCCCTCAATACAGTTAAAAGTCTGCTTGTAGCTCAGGGATGGCTATGACAGCATAGTTTGATATGTTTTCCAAAATATATATTTTATTTATTCAGTTGTTCAAATCCTAATCAATCAGACCACTCCAAATAATGCAGAACACGGCCGCCAGAATTCTGACTGGTAAAAGTAAAAGAGACCACATCACTGAAACCCTGATGGAATTACACTGGTTACCCATCGAGCAAAGAATACAGTACAAAATCCTGTGTACAATACATAAGCTAATACATAATGAAAATGCTGATTGGCTGAATACAGCCCTCCGCGTACACGTCCCTAACAGAAACCTGTGATCAACTAATAAAGCTTTACTGTCCATCCCCTCAATCAAAACAGCCAAACTAACCCAAGTAAGGCATAGAGCACTCTCCTTAGCAGGTCCTATACTATGGAACTCCATGCCCGTTGAGATCCGCTTGCAAAGAGACATCAAAACCTTCAGAAAACATTTAAAAACATGGTTATTCAAACAGGCATACAACAAAGAGAAAGGAGAGTAGAACACAGAGAATAAGAAAAGCGATCGCAGAACACTCAAGCATGCTACCGCAATCTACACGGGTATATATATCCTATTTTTTTATTTTAAACATGTTTGCTCTTGATTTTAGAATTTTAAAATGTGTTATAATACAGAATGGACATGATATATTATGATATAACACTTCCAATTATGAGTAATTATAAACGAGCTATGTTGCCGTAAAGTCTTGGCACCTAATTAATGATAGATTTATTATAGTTTCCAATATTACTATTTGTGCCTTATTGTAAACGTTATGATGGTACCTAACTTAATGACGGTATAGAAATGTTTTTAAATAAATAAATAAATAAATAAACACAATGGTAAGAATCAAGCCCGTTTCAGAAACAGGTACGGAGACCACCTGGTTTGAAATATAGAGATATTTTTTTGGTTTGATATTCCTCTGAATTTGAATTGTAGAACTGGAATCTCAATTGTTATTTTAAGTATTTTTATTTATAGTTCATTAATAAGAGAATCTTGTCATTATAAAAATTAGGGAAGATACATTTTCATTTTGAGAAAAAGGGATACAAATCACAGCACAGGTTATGTGCTGTGATTTGTATCCCTCATATCACTTTGTATCTCATATCACTAACAGATTACCTCATCATGGGCCTGGACAAAGGTCATGCCTACCTGCTGATACTCCTCGACCTATCTGCCGCCTTTGATACTGTTAACCACGCACTCCTCATAAATCAACTAGCGAACATCGGAATAACAGGCGCCGCACTGGCCTGGTTCAAATCATTCTTGGGAAACAGAGGATACAAAGTCAAAATACATAACAAAGAATCTCAGTTTTATCCTTCCACGCTAGGAGTTCCTCAGGGCTCCTCCCTTTCTCCCACGCTCTTTAACATTTACCTCCTCCCTTTATGTCAACTATTAACTAATCTGAACCTCAAATATTATCTATACGCAGATGACGTTCAGATTATCATCCCTATCAAAGAATCCCTTACAAGAACCATAAAAGTCTGGGAAGATTGCCTCCTAAAAATTGACAACCTCCTATCCAGTCTAAATCTAATCTTGAATACTTCTAAAACCGAACTTCTCATAATTTCGCCTGAAAACAGTAACCTCGCCTCAAATCCACCAACCGGCTTTCAAACATCACAAGTGAGAGACTTAGGAGCCATCATTGATAATCGGCTAAATCTAAAATCTTTTGTTAATCAAACTACTAAAGACTGCTTTCATAAACTGCATGTCTTAAAAAGAATTAAACCACTTTTCCACTCCCACGACTACAGGACAGTCTTGCAATCAATAATCTTTTCTAAATTAGATTATTGCAATTCCATTCTTTTGGGTCTACCGGCTTCTCACACTAAACCCCTTCAGATGGTTCAGAACACTGCGGCAAGAATATTGACAAACACAAGAAGAAGAGAACACATAACTCCGATTCTCAAAGACTTGCATTGGCTGCCAGTTCATTACAGAATCTTATATAAGTCTATTACCACCATTTACAAAGCTTTTCATCAACTCTCTCCGCTTAACCTCCAAATCCCATTTAAAAAACATACCTCCGCCAGACCAATCCGAGAGTCCTACAGAGATTCACTACAGGTTCCCCCTGCTAAAACCTTTCACCACACGACTCTTAGAGACAGGGCATTCTCTACAGCAGGACCTACATTGTGGAACTCCATCCCACCAGAACTGAGACAGGAACCCTGCCTTCCAACTTTTAGAAAAAGACTAAAGACCTGGTTATTTATGAAAGCCTTTCCAGACAACAATCAAACCCAAAATCAATATAATTAACTCAGAACACCCTTCAGGATAATCAACAGTTTTGACAATCCCATCAATGGTACAATCCCTTTTAAACTGGCAGGCTTTCCCAGTTATTCTTCACTGTTAAATTACTATCTCCTTTTCTTCTGTTCCAAGTTGAAATATGTCCCTGTTTTATTGTAACTGCAATTTTCCCTTCTTTTAGCACTTGTTAATGTTTTTTATCACTTTATTGTTGTTCACTCCTTGTTATTTGTAAACCGGCATGATGCGATTCCCTTCGCGAATGCCGGTATAGAAAAAACTCAAATAAATAAAAATAAATAAATGTTATAGAAATAAAACATTTTCGTACTGAACTGTGATTAATGTATGAGACTGAATGGCTCTAAGCTTGCAAAAGAAGTAAAAGGACAAGTGAAGAGAGACATTGCTTTCAATGTCCTTATATTATTTTATTTAGAAAATAAAGAGGTCCAGCAATTAACTATTGTATTACAAGTGTTAGTATAGGCTACCAGGTAATAACCAGGCTTTGCCCCAGGGAAGAACTCATGCTGGCCCTACTGAGCGGTCAGCTAGAGTGTCAGCGAGCTTGTGATGCCGGAAGACGTCCATCTTTCATTCCATATTTCCATACCATGGAGGAGTAGCCTGGTGGTTGGAGCAGCAGCCTGGGAATCTGGCTGGTCAGCGTTCCCGTCCTGCTGCTGCTGCTGCTCCTTGTGACCTTGGGCAGGTCACTTTCTCCTCCCGTACCTCAGGTACATAACTTTGATTGTGGGGACAAGGAAATAGCCACAGTACCTAAATATAAAAGTAAAATATAAATACATTTAGGTAGGTGATAGATAAAACTGAGCTGAATTAGCCTTTAAAGCGAGCGCATCATAGGGAGATCTGTGGGTAAAACTGTGCTCTAGCTGTGGAAGTGGCCTGTTACAGATCTCCCACACCGCAGGGGAGTACATTTATACATTTACACATGCACAGCCTCTATGCATGCAGTGCACAGAGGCAATGTCGGGGGTGGTGCTGGGGTGCGCTTGTACACTTTTGCATTTTCAAATGCCTATACCTAAATATTCCCCCAAACCATTCTGCACACCAATTTGCAAGTGTAATTGTGTGCAGGTAGTTTCCTTCTTTAAAGGAAAGCACACATGCACCTTCCCTTTGAAAACAGGTGTAGACTATGCATGCAATTGCCTTCAAATTTATGCAAGCTGTTAAAAAATTAACCCCCACACCCCCGTTACTTTTCAGCAATCCTTTCCAGCATTACAAGGTCTTTCATGTACATGGTTGCATAGACTTAATTATGACCTTCCACATCTTCAGCTCAACACCAGGTTATATCTGCATTGATCATGATGTTTTACTGGTCTCAGTCTCGTAGAGCTGGATGTGTCTAATAAAGATTCATTGCTGCAATGGGTCTGAGTAAAAGAAAAGCAGCGTTTCAAGTTGCACTGGTTGTGTTTCATCTCTCTAGCAGCAGGGTATAACTGAGCCAAAGAGGAGAGCTGTGAGCATTGTGTAGGCTTTTAAATCCAAAGCGGATTCAGCCTGCTCACTTATTACCTTCCACATCTTCAAAGGCACAATGCCTTTTTTTAAACCCTTTCTGCTTCTCTGTGAAACCTTGGGACATTATTGATTTTATAAATGCTCAGTGTATAATCAGGCAGTAAAGGACACTGGGGCACTCGAACTCAAATTGTGATTTCTCTTTCTGTGTTCACTATACAACGGGAAATCAACTTCTATCCTCCCCTATCGTGGTTTTAGCATTTTAGGAAGCAAAGTAAGTGCTTAACATATTCATTTTACATACAGTGGTCCCAACCCTTTGCTTTCTCCTCCCCCTCTCAGGCCATGGGGAAAAGAGTCCATCAGCTCTTTGCATTTAACTTGTGAAAGGAAGACGGCATTGCTGCTTATGGCCGTGTTTTTCTTTCTCAGTCGATGGCACTGGAACAGAGGTTGCAGCCACTTCTACTCGTTTGTAATCACTAAAGCATTAACTCTCAGTCACCACCAGCAAAGTAGCAACCCGAAGCGTCCTACCCTGCCGTGCACCAGTCAGTAAGTGTGAATAAGCAAGCAAGGGGAGGGATGAAGTCAGTGATCCCCTGTCACATAACATTCTCACCTGCTGATAATATAAACTAACTCTTCCACCCATTAAAAGACGGAAGTCTTATGGATTAGGCAAACATCATCTCCACCTCTGCCATCCCCTGTGTTTCTGGATTACTTGGACTTGGAGCTCCCAAGTTAAGAGAGTCTGGTCATGATATTCAATGAAACTTATTTATGAGTCCCCAGATCTTGTTTGTGATCTGCAGTTGTTGCTTCTATTTGCTACATATTCAATAACTACAGTCTGTTTTAGCTATACAAGATCTAACCACTGTGACTCAGGCAACAAATTCCAGAGTTTAATTGTACGTTGAGTAAAAAAGAACTTTCTCCGATTAGTTTTAAATGTGCCCCATGCTAACTTCATGGAGTGCCCCCTAGTCTTTCTACTATCCGAAAGAGTAAATAACCGATTCACATCTACCCGTTCTAGACCTCTCATGATTTTAAACACCTCTATCATATCCCCCCTCAGCCGTCTCTTCTCCAAGCTGAACAGCCCTAACCTCTTTAGTCTTTCCTCATAGGGGAGCTGTTCCATTCCCCTTATCATTTTGGTAGCCCTTCTCTGTACCTTCTCCATCGCAATTATATCTTTTTTGAGATGCGGCGACCAGAATTGTACACAGTATTCAAGGTGCGGTCTCACCATGGAGCGATACAGAGGCATTATGACATTTTCCGTTTTATTCACCATTCCCTTTCTAATAATTCCCAACATTATGTTTGCTTTTTTGACTGCCGCAGCACACTGAACCCACGATTTCAATGTATTATCCACTATGATGCCTAGATCTCTTTCTTGGGTGGTAGCATCTAATATGGAACCTAAAATTGTGTAACTATAGCATGGGTTATTTTTCCCTATATGCATCACCTTGCACTTATCCACATTAAATTTCATCTGCCATTTGGATGCCCAATTTTCCAGTCTCACAAGGTCTTCCAGCAATTTATCACAATCTGCTTGTGATTTAACTACTCTGAACAATTTTGTATCATCTGCAAATTTGATTATCTCACTCGTCGCATTTCTTTCCAGATCATTTATAAATATATTGAAAAGTAAGGGTCCCAAAACAGATCCCTGAGGCACTCCACTGCCCACTCCCTTCCACTGAGAAAATAGTCCATTTAATCCTACTCTGTTTCCTGTCTTTTAGCCAGTTTGCAATCCACAAAAGGACATCACCACCTATCCCATGACTCTTTACTTTTCCTAGAAGCCTCTCATGAGGAACTTTGTCAAGCGCCTTCTGAAATTCCAAATACACTACATCTACCGGTTCACCTTTATCCACATGTTTATTAACTCTTTCAAAAAAGTGAAGCAGATTTGTGAAGCAAGACTTGCCCTGGGTAAAGCCATGCTGACTTTGTTCCATTAAACCATGCCTTTCTATATGTTCTGTGATTTTGATGTTAGAACACTTTCCACTATTTTTCCTGGCACTGAAGTCAGGCTAACTGGTCTGTATTTTCCCAGATCGCCCCTGGAGCCCTTTTTAAATATTGGGGTTACATTAGCTATCCTCCAGTCTTCAGGTACAATGGATGATTTTAATGATAGGTTACAAATTTTTACTAATAGGTCTGAAATTTCATTTTTTAGTTCCTTCAGAACTCTGGGGTGTATACCATCCTGTCCCGCTGATTTACTACTCTTCAGTTTGTCAATCAGGTCTACCACATCTTCTAGGTTCACCGTGATTTGATTCAGTCCATCTGAATCATTACCCATGAAAATCTTCTCCAGTATGGGTACATCCCCAACATCCTCTTCAGTAAACACCGAAGCAAAGAAATAATTTAATCTTTCCGCAATGGCCTTATCTTCTCTAAGTGCCCCTTTAACCCCTCGATCATCTAATGGTCCAACTGGCTCGCTCACAGGCTTTCTGTTTACTGTGAGTTTTTTCCTCTACGGCCAACTTCTTTTCAAATTCTCTCTTAGCCTATCTTATCAATGTCTTACTTTTAACTTGCCAACGTTTATGCATTATCCTATTTTCTTCTGTTGGATCCTTCTTCCAATTTTTGAATGAAGATCTTTTGGCTAAAATAGCTTCTTTCACCTCCCCTTTTAACCATGCCGGTAATCGTTCTGCCTTCTTTCCACCTTTCTTAAATGTGTGGAATACATCTGGACTGTGCTTCTAGAATGGTATTTTTTTTTTAACAATGACCACGCCTCTTGCATATTTTTTACTTTTGTAGCTGCTCCTTTCAGTTTTTTTCTAACAATTTTTCTCATATTATCAAAAAGTTTCCCTTTTGAAAGTTTAGCTCTAGAACCGTGGATTTGCATACTGTTCCTCTTCCAGTCATTAATTCAAATTTGATCATATTATGATCACTATTGCCAAGCGGCCCCACCACCGTTACCTCTCTCACCAAGTCCTGTGCTCTACTGAGAATTAGATCTAAAATTGCTCCCTCTCTCGTCGGTTCCTGAACCAATTGCTCCATAAAGCTATCATTTATTCCATCCAGTAACGTTATCTCTCTAGCGTGTCCCGGTGATACATTTACCCAGTCTATATTGGGGTAATTGAAGTCTCCCATTATTACCGCACTACCAATTTGGTTAGCTTCCCTAATTTCTCTTAGCATTTCACTGTCCGTCTCACCATCTTGACCAGGTGGACGGTAGTATACCCCTATCACTATAGTCTTCCCTGACACACAAGGGATTTCTACCCATAAAGATTCAATTTTGCATTTAGTCTCAGGGGGTAAAATAAGAAGCAAAATTCCACTGCTAGTACTAGCAGCTTCTCTCAGTGGCACTGACAGAGAGACCGTCTCAGATCAATTAAAAAAAAGTGAAGTAAAAAAAACCAAACAAGGCTAGCTGGCACTGCAGCCAAAAATCGAACAAATATTTTTTTCTATTGAAGTAGTTAGCAATTGAATACAGATTTGAGGCACTCAGACTAGCTCTGAGTGCAGCCACCTCCCCACCATCCCCGCCAAGAAAGTGCGTGGCACACCACGTGCTTAAGATATAAATAGTGCTGCATCATTAGGAACAGCGTCACAGAGCACTGAGTGAGAGCGGCGATTGGCTGCATTACAAAAAATGCTTAGCTTTGATAGGTTGCATTCTGGTCTCCTTGCCAACCTGTCTGACCCACTCTATGACAGGGCTGTGAGGTCATTTATGACTCACAGGAAAGGGCTGGTTTTTGCTATCTCCTATTTCAAACGGCCGCTAAGAAGTCAGTGCGAACCAAAAGAATGACACTAATGATCTGTTTGTATTCGTGGGGAATCGCAATCCGTTTCACGAACCCACGAATAGAACGGATAGGGACGTATACGTTACGGATTGCCAAAATGTTGCAAACGAATGCACATCCCTAGAGATTTGTCACCGACTCCAAGCTTTTGCCCAGCATCCTAGTAAGTTCTTTCAGGTTTGAGACTACCCCTGACACAGATCCAAGGTGGAAATCTGCAAAGAGTTTATGCTGGAAAAGTTTATTCAGGTATTGCAGCATCATGTTCACTGGTGGATGACAGCAGTTCATTCAATAAACTATTACTGTGAGGCAGAAGGCTCCTGCCCGACACAGGCAAGTTCTCAGAGAAACCCCAGGGAACTATTTGCTCTGGCAGCAGAACATCTGGATAGTAAAATAGGCCAGAGAAAAGCAACAAGCAAGTAGAACCTGCACCTCATTTAAAATGCCCCTCGCTATGTTCAGTTCTCAAGAGCAAGGAATGGAAAGATCCTTCTGATGTGCGTTTCCCAGTGCCTGCAGCGGGCCTGACCCCTGAACTTAAGTGTGTATTATGTTGACAGAACAAACCCAGCCCTCTGCTTTTGAGTGACTCTCAGCATCTGACACAGAGCACAGCAACCTGGGATCTTTGCAGTTTATCCCTTCGACTTTCTGAACTCAAATCCTGGTATCCTTGGACATGCTGAGAGATAAAACATCCTGTAAACGGGTAGGGCACTCACGTACGGACACAGCAGAAACCGAGAGCCGGAGGCAAGAACACCATACTCAAACATATTCAGTCCTCATCAAGATTTCCCCTTTATTCAGCTTCAGCTGAATTGGTGGGCTGTGAAGCTCCCAAAGTAGAAGTGCTGCAAGAGATCCTTCCAGGCCCAAGGCACTCATTTTATGTCTGGATTAGTGAAGCTTTGTAGAGGAGCTTAAGAAACATTCAGTTCACACCTCTGTGCCTACCACCCTCAGACAGATGTATTAGTGGAGAAGTTTAATAGTAAACTCAAGGTCACATTTCACTGATTTGTCATCACCGGGAAAACAACTTGGGGTTAGCTTTCTCAGTAAAAGGAATTTGCAAGAAAGGGTTTAGCAGGGAACATAAGAGAGGAATAGTGGTGAGAAGCTGCGTAGTGAAAGCATTTATAGATGAATAGGAGACGCTTGACTGCTACATAAGAACATAAGAACATAAGAAATTGCCCTGCTGGGACAGACCAAGGGTCCATCAAGCCCAGCATCCTGTTTCCAACAGAGGCCAAAACCAGGCCACAAGAACCTGGCAAGTACCCAAACACTAAGAAGAACCCATGCTACTGATGCAATTAATAGCAGGGGCTATTCCCTAAGTAAATTTGATTAATAGCCATTAATGGACTTCTCCTCCAAGAACTTATCCAAACCTTTTTTGAACCCAGCTACACTAACTGCACTAACCAAATCCTCTGGCAACAAATTCCAGAGCTTTATTGTGCGTTGAGTGAAAAAGAATTTTCTCCGATTAGTCTTAAATGTGTTACTTGCTAACCATGGAATGCCCCCTAGTCCTTCTATTATTCGAAAGTGTAAATAACCGAGTCACATCTACTCGTTCAAGACCTCTCATGATCTTAAAGACCTCTATCATATCCCCCCTCAGCTGTCTCTTCTCCAAGCTGAACAGCCCTAACCTCTTCAGCCTTTCCTCATAGGGGAGCTGTTCCATCCCCCTTATCATTTTGGTTGCCCTTCTCTGTACCTTCTCCATCTTTTTTGAGATGCGGCGACCAGAATTGTACACAGTATTCAAGTTGCGGTCTCACCATGGAGCGATACAGAGGCATTATGACATTTTCTGTTCTATTAACCATTCCCTTCCTAATAATTCCTAACATTCTATTTGCTTTTTTGACTGCTGCAGCACATTGAGCCGACGATTTTAAAGTATTATCCACTATGATGCCTAGATCTTTTTCCTGGGTGGTAGCTCCTAATATGGAACCTAACATCGTGTAACTACAGCAAGGGTTATTTTTCCCTATGTGCAACACCTTGCACTTGTCCACATTAAATTTCATCTGCCATTTGGATGCCCAATCTTCCAGTCTTGCAAGGTCCTCCTGTAATGTATCACAGTCTGCCTGTGATTTAACTACTCTGAATAATTTTGTAACATCCGCAAATTTGATAACCTCACTCGTTGTATTCCTTTCCAGATCATTTATATATTTATTTATTTATTTATTTATTGTTTTTGTTATACCGAGTTTCATGATAGGCATCACATCAACCCGGTTTACAAATAACAAGGACCGGTTTACAAATAACAACCCGGTTTACAAATAACAAGGACCGGTGCTTTTCAATATATATATTGAAAAGCACCGGTCCCAATACAGATCCCTGAGGTACTCCACTGTTTACCCTTTTCCACTGAGAATATTGACCATTTAATCCTACTCTCTGTTTCCTGTCTTTTAACCAGTTTGTAATCCACGAAAGGACATCGCCTCCTATCCCATGACTTTTTAGTTTTCGTAGAATCCTCTCATGAGGGACTTTGTCAAACGCCTTCTGAAAATCCAAATATACTACATCTACCGGTTCACCTTTATCCACATGTATATTAACCCCTTCAAAAAAATGAAGCAGACTTCCCTTGGGTAAATCCATGTTGACTGTGTCCCATTAAACCATGTCTTTCTATATGCTCTACAATTTTGATCTTGAGAATAGTTTCCATTTCCACTATTTTTCCCAGCACTGAAGTTAGGCTCACTGGTCTATAATTACCCGGATCGCCCCTGGAGCCTTTTTTAAATATTGGGGTTACATTGGCCACCCTCCAGTCTTCAGGTACAATGGATGATTTTAATGATAGGTTACAAATTTTACACAGATGCAGAGGGAGAGTTTACCCTGTTGAGGCTCTGCACAGTTACATTGGATCAGATTTCTGGCAAATGTCCACCACCATGAATCTGATCACTTGATCCCCATTTTGGACAGAGAAGGTTGCAGCCCAAAGCTGAAAATACCCAATGTAGCCTTCATGCAACCGCTATTGGAAACATCAGTCTAGTTTCCATCAATGTGCTATATTTACTCATATTATGGAAGCAGAAGGAAGGAAGTAATGCATCTAAATTATTTTCTTTGAATAGAGCCATGACTGGGAATGGTGTTTATGCAGCTGAAGAATTAGGTTCATTTTAGAAATGGCATTAGGCTATCAGCATACATTACAGAGACAATGCATGTCAGGTGGAACAAGACACAATCAATATACAGTGAAGGTTTTACGGGCGTTGTTCTTAGGAAACACAACTACCAGCAAATATGCCTCTAAATTGCCTTCGCTGAGCTTTGATGCTGGTATCTAAACAAAATGAAATGAAGCCAAGTAAAAAGACAATAAACCAGGCTCTGTGACATGTCATGCTGGAATATCCGTAACAAGCAGAAGGAAGAAAGAATGCCTCTTACGTTTGTGAGGCATAATTACAACAAGAATTTAAATTATACAAAGAATATTTCCAGAGATACCCTTCCACGTTACCAATCCTGATTCGCCTCTTGGTGAGACAGCTATCCAAGGAAATAACTATTTAAGAAAATTAACAAAATCTTAAATACTCAAACTAATCCGGGCTAAGCTGGCGGCGGTGGCACGCCGCTCAGTGCCGATCTCAAAGGCACTCTCCAGCCCCTCCCACTGACGTCGGGGTCCAGATGGTAATTCAGTGATGAAACCGGCAGCGAGGGTGTGAGTGCAGGAGTTGGCTCCCGGAACCCCCACTGGACCACCAAGGAGTTTTGGTAAGTCTTGGGGGGGGGAGGGGTTCAGGAGGGTGGGGGGGTTTGTTTAAATTTTTATTTAGGTGGCCGTGTAATTCGGGAAAGATTCGTGTATTCGTGGGGAATCGCGATACGTTTCGCTTCCCCCACGAGTACTACGAATAGTGTAATATACGTTGCGGATCGCCAATACGGTGAAAACGAATGCACACCCCTAGCGCCAGTCTCCCCAAAACTCCTGGACCGCTGTCACGAGCCGTTTCTCCTCTAAAAGCGAGTTGTTGAAGTGCCAATAGGCAGCATGAGGCTCGGAGTCGAACCTCACCTTCACGGTCACCGCATGGTGGTCCGTGAAGGCCGCCACCTCATTGGCACTAGAAAGGGCTCGTGACAGCAACTCAAAGGAGAAATAAAAACAGTCGATCCAAGAGCAAGTCACCTGTCCGAGCCAGATGCTGATAAAGGTGTGGCCGTCAGTTGCACCGGGGTGAAGTTGTCGCCAGACGTCAACCATGGAGAGGTGATAATCCATCTCCCTCAGGACGGCCGACGAGGGGGGGGGGGGGAGGGTGCCATTCGGCCCCCGTATGGTCGCCGCGCTCGATGGTACAATTAAAGTCACCCCTGAGCATGACCTCCTCGTCGTTGTCCAAATAGGCCATCTGGCGAAAGAATGCCGCACGTGCGGACCCGGTGATCAGGGCATACACATTAACCAGGTTAAATGTGCAGCCCTCGATCTGGGCCCGAAGGTGAAGCATCCGACCCGGCATGGGAAGGGAAAAGGGGGGAAAGCAGGGGTGGAGTGGACCTAATCAGTGGAGGGAGAGGGGAACACACTCAGGAAACCAGGAACCAGTCAGAAGCCTAACTGGAAAAGGCTGTGCACAGGCCCGTCAGGCACTGTGCACGTTATTATTGCCTCTGTGGAGGAAGAAAAACTCAAATAAAACCAAAAAACTAAACAAGGAACTTAACCAAATTATAACTCAAGGAACACAAAAGGAACAAAACACACACAACCACAAAGGAGCAAACACCACCAGCAGCAAATTATTTGTATAGTTTGTATACAAATTATACAAATAAAGGAATAAACAAACAAGCAAAACAACAAAACTCTCAAACTACACTCTAAAGGAATACAACTACAGGAACTAAAGAAAATGTGGGGAGGGGAGAGGGAAAAGCTGCAGCCACTCCTGCCCCACCCCCGGTGCCTTTCCTGGAAAAGACCTCAGCAGAAAAGTTTGAAAATGGCTTAACTACAGCGAAGCAGCAGCGAACCCAACTCCCCTGAAGACAAAAACTAAGAAGGAAAAAGGAAGAGTCTCCCCTTCTTAGAGGGGAAAAAAAACCTTTCCCCTGAAAAGAAACAGAAAAAACAGGTCCTCTCTGTTGAGAGAGAGAGCTCAAGCCAACTGTTTCCAGCTAACAGCAGAGTCCAAGCACAGAGGCCACAGGGGAAGACTACATTTCCCAGGCTCTTTGAGCCCAGGACAAGCCAATGGGAGACAGGAGAGAGGCTTGAATATAGACCTGAGAATGCACTCACCTGAGCCCATGATGACGGAGCAGGAAGGCACTGGGGATACGTTGGAGTTTAAAGGAGAGCTGAGCTCCTCCTCCTCAGAGGAGGAGGAAGACATGGATGTGGAGGTCCCTGCTGTAGAAATTATTAGCCCTGACATGGAAACGGAGTAGGTGAGGTTACTCTAAGTTTTGTTTGCTTCTTTTGCCTGCTTTGTGCTTTCTTAAGGACCGGGAGGACCGTGGCCTGCAGCAGAGGGGAGAAGGGGAGTGTTGCTGGCTGGAAGCCTAACTGAGGGGCTCTGGAAACTTGTGAACTGTAAAGGAGTGGTGGACACAAACCGCCTTTTGTTTTTACGTTGCTGTGCGATGGAGCTAGAGCACCTTAATGTGGGGCATGGAGTCCTGCAGGGTGACACTGCCTGGAGGAGTCTGAGCTGGGGGATACGCCTTGACCGGTACCTTGGGACAATATATTTCACAATGTTCCTTGTAAAAGCTTTGCCTATATATATCCTTGTTTTAAGTTATCTGTAAACCGGCACGATGTGCAAACGGTTGCCGGTATATAAAATTAAATAAATAAATAAAATAAATTATATATATATTTCCTTTTTCCTATATTGAATCTCAGCTGTCAAACCTTCAACCACTCCGCAAGCTTTCGTAGATCACAGCTCAATTTCTCTGCTCCTTCAGGTGTGCTCACTCTGCAGACCTCAGTGTCATCTATTCCAGCACCTTGGGACCCCCTCATGAGCCTCCTGGGTAGGACATTCCTGGGTGAAACCATTTTGCCTCAGATCCTGCAGATGTAAGGCTAATTGACCTGTAGCTTCCAGGCTTCTCCTTCCTGCCACTTTTGGGAAGCAGGGACCACGAGCACTTTCTTCAGTCCTGTGGCACAATGGATCTATTGCACAGGTCCTTCAGCAGAGTCTCCAGAACTTCTCTGAGGTCCCTTAAACGGTAAAATTTAAACCAGCGTGAGGGCGCACATTTGCTTGTATGCGTCAGCTGTACCCAGGGATGTGGATTTTTTATAACTTGCGTGCATAACGTATACATGCGTAAACTATAAAATAACCTGGCTGCATGCACGTGTACACCTAATTTTTATAACTTGCGTGCATACCGTGTATGTGCGTAAGGTATAAAACAGCCGGGCTGCATGCACGTGTACACCTAATTTTTATAACTTGCGTGCATACCGTGTATGTGTGTAAGGTATAAAACAGCCGGGCTGCATGCACGCGTACACCTAATTTTTATAACTTGCGTGCATACCGTGTATGTGTGTAAGGTGTAAAATAGCCGGGCTGCATGCACACGTACACCTAATTTTTATAACTTGTGTGCATACCGTGTATGTGTGTAAGGTGTAAAATAGCCGGGCTGCATGCATGCGTACACCTAATTTTTATAACTTGCGTGCATACCGTGTATGTGTGTAAGGTATAAAACAGCCGGGCTGCATGCACGCGTACACCTCATTTTTATAACTTGCGTGCATACCGTGTATGTGCGTAAGGTGTAAAACAGCCGGGCTGCATGCACGCGTGCACCTCCTTTTTATAACTTGCGTGCATACCGTGCATGTGCCTAAGGTGTAAAACAGCCGGGCTGCATGCACGCGTGCACCTCCTTTTTATAACTTGCGTGCATACCGTGCATGTGCCTAAGGTGTAAAACAGCCGGGCTGCATGCACGCGTGCACCTCCTTTTTATAACTTGCGTGCATACCGTGCATGTGCCTAAGGTGTAAAACAGCCGGGCTGCATGCACGCGTGCACCTCCTTTTTATAACTTGCGTGCATACCGTGCATGTGCCTAAGGTGTAAAACAGCCGGGCTGCATGCACGCGTGCACCTCCTTTTTATAACTTGCGTGCATACCGTGCATGTGCCTAAGGTGTAAAACAGCCGGGCTGCATGCACGCGTGCACCTCCTTTTATAACTTGCGTGCATACCGTGCATGTGCCTAAGGTGTAAAACAGCCGGGCTGCATGCACGCGTGCACCTCCTTTTTATAACTTGCGTGCATACCGTGCATGTGCCTAAGGTGTAAAACAGCCGGGCTGCATGCACGCGTGCACCTCCTTTTTATAACTTGCGTGCATACCGTGCATGTGCCTAAGGTGTAAAACAGCCGGGCTGCATGCACGCGTGCACCTCCTTTTTATAACTTGCGTGCATACCGTGCATGTGCCTAAGGTGTAAAACAGCCGGGCTGCATGCACGCGTGCACCTCCTTTTTATAACTTGCGTGCATACCGTGCATGTGCCTAAGGTGTAAAACAGCCGGGCTGCATGCACGCGTGCACCTCCTTTTTATAACTTGCGTGCATACCGTGCATGTGCCTAAGGTGTAAAACAGCCGGGCTGCATGCACGCGTGCACCTCCTTTTTATAACTTGCGTGCATACCGTGCATGTGCCTAAGGTGTAAAACAGCCGGGCTGCATGCACGCGTGCACCTCCTTTTTATAACTTGCGTGCATACCGTGCATGTGCCTAAGGTGTAAAACAGCCGGGCTGCATGCACGCGTGCACCTCCTTTTTATAACTTGCGTGCATACCGTGCATGTGCCTAAGGTGTAAAACAGCCGGGCTGCATGCACGTGTACACCTAATTTTTGGGGCTGATGCAATATAAATCGTGGAAAACAGGTGCTGAAAAGTCAGCGCCCACTTTCCCAACGTGCCGTTGGCGCCCACAGGGGGGGCACCATGATATATCCAAATGAGGGGGTCGCGCTAGCAAGGAGGCGCTAGGGTTGCTTCCGCGACCTCAGCGCCTCCTTGCTAACGTGACCCCGCCGCGGCTGCCAGTTATGACGACCAACGCCGGTAAACTCTGTGTCTGTTTTCATAACCCGCTCGGCTGAGCGCACCGTATTGCATCGGCCCCTTTAAGTGGGCACACGCATGGGTGCACAAATCCCGCCTCTGCCGCGTAAGTCAGGGAATTTTAAAAGGGGCACAGGCCCATGCTATTCCCAGTTTACCAGTTTGTCCACCAGTTCATCCAGTTAACATCTAACTCCCCCCCCGTTTGATAGCTTACGTTATCTCAGTTACCCCAGACCCTTTAAACCCCTCAGAAATGGCTCGATCCTCTTATTTTATAACTTTTACACGTCATCCATAGCAGAAGTAAAATTATGTGGCAGGGGAGCTCGCTGCGCGCCAGGATCCCTAAGTATTTACGCGCCCATCTCTTGGCCAAGCCCTGAAACACCCACACCCCGCCCCTTTTTTGAAACATTGTGAGATGTGCACGCCATGGCATTTATGCGCAGGTCTGGGTACTTTTAAAAATACGGTCAGCAAGCGCGAGCCCAAGTTCTTCACACATCCCCTAAATGGGTTTTTAAAATTCATCTTTCAGTATCCTGGGATGATCTCGTCTGGCCTCACGGCCTTGTCCACTTTCCGATTCACTGCTTCCACCCAAATACTCTTCTTCTGCAAATGCGGTGGTATCTACTCCAGCCCTATCCATCCTCTTGCCAGCCAGCAAAGCTCTTTCTCCAAGGCCTTCTTTAGTGAGCACCAAACTATTTGTTTAATGTTTCTATTTCCTCATCTTTCTCCTTGTCTCCTTTCCATCTTTTGTGGAAGACCTGCTGGTCCGCCGGTGCATGACCCTTAGGTGGAGAGAGCACTGCCGCATAGACCCTCCCCCAGAGGCAACCTGCCTGTGAGTGAGATTCATCTTGGTCACTAGGGGGGAGGGTGGGTTAGTCCTAAATAGAGGGTGGCAGTGTAGATTTGATTTGGAGGGAGAAGGAGTGTTTTCAGTGTGCTACCCAAGTTATGCCCTCAGCTTGGCATAGAGAGGGAGAAATACTGCCCTGCTAGGTTCCCAGAGGTGGACTGGTGAGGAGAGAGAGATGCTGGATGAATTTTGCAGTTTATTTTTCTGAGGTTTTTCTTAGTTTTGCCCTGAGCCTTCTGGCGGGCAGGAGGGAGCTGTGTATCTTCTCCGCTCAGTCGAACAGGAGATTGTGCTGACCGTGCAAAAAGAAGAGAAGTGTTTTGGTAATAGATTGAGTTTTTACCATCATGGGGGGAGGAGCAGTTTTCTGCCACCCTTCCTTGCCCCGAGCTGGGGTCTGTAAGGACTGTTTTCAGTGGCTGGCAGAAGGGCTGTATCTGCATTGTGAAGAGGAGGAGGCACTACTACTAGGCTTACTATACACCTCACTCAGACCACTACAAATTTTACAAAACACTGCTGCAAGAATTTTGACCGGAAAAAGTAAAAGAGACCACATCAACGAAACCCTAGCCGAGTTACACTGGTTACCTGTTGAGCAGAGAATACAATACAAAACACTTTGCATCTTACATAAATTAATACACAACGAAAAAGTGGAATGGCTTAACACAGCCCTCCGCGTACACGTACCAAACAGAAACCTAAGATCAGCGAATAAAGCACTCCTTACTATCCCATCAATAAAGACAGCAAGACTAACACAAGTGAGAGAGAGAGCACTGTCCTTGGCAGGACCCACACTGTGGAACACCATGCCACCAGAGTTAAGGTTGCAAAAAGACAACAAAACCTTCAGAAAAGGCTTAAGAACCTGGCTATTCAAGCAAGCCTACCAAACAGAGAAGGGGAAAGAGTGAGGCAGGCGAAGTGAGAGGTACGAACAAATAAAGTGTAGCTGTATTTCTATCTCTGTTTTTACTTCACCTTCTCGTCCATCACCAGGAGGTAAATTTGACACTTATAAAGTTAGAATTGTTTTTAAATTGATAATTCCTGGACAGTATTGTATCACAAACCAATTATATTATTTAGAAATATAAGTACCGAACCATTATGGCACTTGTGTATATTAATATATCTCAGCATCCTTATTTTATGTGCCCTACTGTAAACCGTTGTGACGGATCCTTCTTAACGACGGTATAGAAAAGATTTAAATAAATAAAAATAAATAAATAAATCTTCCCGTTCTTTCTTTTTGCCTTATTTTCTCGTCCACCTTGGCTTCCTCTTTCTCTTGGTTTTATTTACTACTTTTATATAAAGCTTTGCTGCTTTTATTGTACATCCTTTTAATTCGGAGCACTGATGGCCCCCTGCCACCGTTACGCCGCTCCACCCGTCTCCTGCCAGCTTTCCATCTCTTCCTCAAGGTGCGCTGCTATGCTACTAAAGTCCTCATTTCTGAAATCTGGGGTTTTGATCTTCGTGTGACTTCTCTCCCGCTGGGCTGTTATATCAAACCATTGCCGCCTGGTGATGGCTGGGTGCTCAGGTGGGCGAGCTGCCCTTATCCCGTGACAGGGGCAAAGGCCGGCTGTAGCTTGGGGCGTAGAGGTCACCCCAGCCCCCACAAGCTCAGACAGCACGGAGAAGACCGGGGCATGGTAACCCCTCCCTAGGTAACTCTGCCCTGCTCATACTACAGACTACCGCATCAATTAAGATCAGAATATTAAAAGGAAAACTCAAAATCATCCGGGAACAGAAGACGTTTGAAGTTAAAACCGCCAGAATCTTCATGACTGGCAAGAAAAGACTAAATAAAGACCGGATTGCTTGTTTGTTTTTTTAAACACATTACGGGGCCGATGCTATAAAAAATGTGGAAAGCGGGCGCTGAAAAGTCAGTGCCCGCTTTCTTAACGTGCGCATGGCGTCCGCAAGGGGAGCGCCATGCGATATGCAAATTAGGGGGTCGCGCTAGCAAGGAGGTGGAAGGGTCGCTTGCGCAACCTTTGCACTCCTTGCTAACGCGACCCCCACGGTTACCGGCGGTCTGCTGGTTATGAAAACAGACGCCGAGCACATCAGCCTTCAAAGCGGCCGGCGCAGGGGTTTTTTTCTTTAACTTTTTAAAGAAGTACAGAAAAGCAGGGGTTTTTTTTTTCAATGCGCTCAGCTATTAACGGCTGCTCCAGGCAGGGGTTAATAGCTGATCCATAAACGTGCGACTCAGACGCACATTTATTTTTTTGCATTGGAGTGAATGAGTAATAGCCTCATTTACATGCATTTGCATGTGATGAGCGCTATCTCATTCACTCCGCGTCGGATGCGCGTTAAATAGGCGCTAATCTCCCTATTGCATTAGGGGGTGGATTAGCGCCTATTTAACCTGCGTCCGTCTGCGGGTTACACAGTGCGCTCGGCCCCTGTGAGGCATAACGTTCTGCAGCCTGACAGCCTCGGATCACTCTGCCCATCAACGTCCCCTCCCCCAGCTGTATCTTTCCCCTTTCCTCCTCACTCTGTCATTGTGTCACTGCCATGCAGATCATGACTCACTTCTATTGTCTGATAATGTCCACTTTTGGTCTGCCGTGCTCTTTTTGTTATGACCTAATGAAGAATTATAGCTCCTGAAAGTTAGTCAAGACATACATTAAGTTAGTCCAATAGAAAAATAATCACCTGATAATTGTGTTTGCTTTGTTAACCTTTGTTTCCTGAATCTGAGACCTGAAAGGGAGTTTAGCACACCACCTCCGGCCTCCACAAGACAAATATGCATCACCCAAGCAACATTTTATTTACAAAGGTTCATTTTAGTTGTTCTGGACTGAGGAATAATTAAGAACTAGGAAAACAGAATGGTTATATTTTTATCTAAACTTGTGTCTTCTTACATTTCCTTGATTTCTAATTTCGTTTTCTGCTTAATACTAATGTGCCTGCTTTATTAAACTAATTTGTTATTGATCCTTGAACCAGGTTTAGTGTGCCATTTTAAATTAATTGCTAGTTAATGTGTCAACCATTATCTGTTTTTGTAATTATTGCTCTAATATGGTGCTAGATGAGGGGGAAGGCAGCAGCTCTATAAGTGAGTAATTTATTTTAAAATATGTAGTAATCTAAGTCTGAGATAGAGAAGGGCCAATGTTACATAAGACTTGCTATATCGGGTCAGACCAAAGGTCCATCAATCCCGGTACTCTGTTTCTAACAGTGGCCAATCCAGGCCACAAGAGCCCGGCAGGATCCCAATGTTACATGCATCCTGTCCAATCCAAGATCACCATAACACTGTGTATTCTAATGTTATTCCCTAATTCTCATACTATATCTAATCTCACAATAACATGGTATTATTACTCACAATTTCCATATTACAATCATTTTTATTCAATACAAAATCTATCACATAGCACACATTTCTTTTATTGTAACATACATATATGTAAACATCTGACTTTAAACATACTTCAATTTGTGGATGTGCCCACACTATATATTTAAAACATACCTATATCTCCCACCTGCATCCTTCCCCCATTCACACCCCCTCAAATTCTATCCTACCCCCCACACTAACACCTTTATACCTTTACTCTCTATCTGTGACCTGTTAGGTTTTCCCTTTATTATCCTCTTTTTACTGCATGAATTATACTCCTGTATTTGTCATCAAATCTTATATTTCTACCCCTCGCTTCAAGTTGGTCTGATGATCCCGTGGCTTGTGTATATACTATTTCTATATCTTGATCCCGTTGCTGTTGTATACACCACTCCCACGCCATTCCCGTAGCTTGTGTATGTTCTTATATGTTGATCCCGTCACTTTCTTATATACCACTCCACGCCGTTCCCTACAAGGATCCCTGGTTCGCAGTTAGCTTCCTCAGGGGACAATTTATCATCTGTTGCAACCTTTTTTTAAAACTAATGTTACTTCTCATCCAACCACCACTTAAATATAAGATAAATATATATAAATACCCCATCATTATTTCATTTCCTCATAGTTAATGTCAAAATATATTACTCACAACATTGTTCAAATTCTCTGGTCACGTCCACCATACATGTCATAAATTGTACCTATAGACAAAATGTATACTGATTATTCAAGCCTCTTACCCAGGTTCTACTAGAGAAAAAGAAATATCCTAAGAGCCTTACTTCTCATATCATTCTTTATCAATTCTTCAATGTTTAACATTACATGCCTTCCATTAGTTTAATCTTGATTTTGATGTGTTCCTAAAAACAAAACTGCATGATACAAACAAGAAATTCTTCCAATTCAACTGACCACTTATTTGAGTCACACACCATCCTCATAGTCCATTTCAACCTACCACCATTCAAAACGCCGAACTTACTTCACCAATAATTCAGTCGCATCACCCCCGCCATAGGGCCTCTTAACCTGCTGATGATTGCACCACTGACGCCGAGGCAAGGGCCTTAAAATGGCGACTCCAACCACTCCCTAAACACCACACTCTCTCACATCACTTATGTGAGGGTTACCGCAACTCCCGTGAGAAGATATTTGTTACATGCTGTTTATCAATTACTCACACCTGCCCGGGTCCCGCCCCCTCGACACGCCCCCGACACGCCCCCTTCCAAAAACCCTGGGACCTACGCGCGTCCCGGGGCTCTGGGCGCGCCGGCGGCCTATGGAAAATAGGCGCGCAAGGCCCTGCTCGCGTTTCGGGGGTGGGGCGCGGCGTTTCAGGGGCGGACCGGGGGTGTGGTTTTGGCCCGGGGCGTTTCAGGGGCGTGGCTGCGCCCTCCGGAACCGCCCCCGGGTCGGGTCTCGGCGCGCTAGCAGCCCGCTGGCGTGCGTGGATTTACGTCTCCCTCCGGGAGGCGTAAATCCGTGGATAAAGGTTGGGGGGGGGGTTTAGATAGGGCCGGGGGGGTGGGTTAGGTAGGGGAAGGGAGGGGAAGGTGAGGGGAGGGCGCAAAAAAGTTCCCTCTGTTCCCTCCACAGGGGCCGCAGTGTCTGAAAGGGCCACCAGTGACCCAGAACACCCACCAACGGCGTAAATACTTCCCCCAGGAGTCTGAGTAGGAAGCCGCCTACCCTCCCGCCACCTGTAAAGACACCCAAATGTAAAAAGGAAAATAAAAAATGAGTTTGAAAGTCATGTGGCGATGCCCTTTCAAATACAACACCCACCCCCCAGGATCCAAGCCCCCATAGGTGTCATCTTATCTCCCGGCTTCCCCTCCATCCATGGCTTCTAGTGGAGCCCGGAGTGCCCCCCCCCCCCCCAGGCTCTGAGCTGCTCACCATAATTTTCCAAAGAGGCGCTGTCGAGCCTTTTTCCTTATCACATGATACTTTTCTCAAAGTCTTTTCCCCCCAACACCAAGTGGTTAAATGGCTTGGTTTATTTCATATATTTCATGTAGTCTTAAGCTTGGATTGTATTGGGTCATTTTGGTGTTTTCATTAACTGCTATTGACCAGGCTAATTTGTATCTTGGCATCTGTTAGTTCTCATTAAAGCTGGGAGTAAAGAGAACAAGAGCCTGAAGCAAATGCAAATCGTTGAAAAGTTATTACATGAACAGCATCTGAATAGAGCCCTGTGTCCAGCGACATTAAGGGCATTCAGTGCTCCTGTGGGCAGGATTAGACTTTCTATTAAATGAGCCTTCAGATATAACAAGCTGTCGCATACATACATACATAAGAACATGCCATACTGGGTCAGACCAAAGGTCCATCAAGCCCAGCATCCTGTTTCCAACAGTGGCCAATCCAGGCCATAAGAACCTGGCAAGTGCCCAAAAACCAAGTCTATTGCATGTAACCATTGCTAATGGCAGTGGCTATTCTCTAAGGGGCGGATTTTCAGACTCCGCAAATAGGCCTACTTTTGTTTGCGCTCCAGGCGCAAACAAAAGTACGCTGGATTTTAGCAGATACGCGCGGAGCCGCGCGTATCTGCTAAAAACCTGGATCGGCGCGCGCAAGGCTATCGATTTCGTATAGCCGGCATGCGCCGAGCCGCGCAGCCTACCCCCGTTCCCTCCAAGGCCGCTCCGAAATTGGAGCGGCCTTGGAGGGAATCCTCTAACGCCCTCCCCTCACCTTCCCCTCCCTTCCTCTACCTAACCCACCCGCCCGGCCCTGTCTACACCCCCCCTTACCTTTCTCCGGGGATTTACGCCTCCCGGAGGGAGAAGTAAATCCCCACGCGTCAGCGGGCCTCCTGCGCGCCGGGCCGCAACCTGGGGGCGGGTACGGAGGGCGCGGCCACGCCCCCGGACCGCCCCAGTCCATAGCCACGCCCCGTACTCGCCCCCACAACGCTGCCGACACGCCCTGAAAACGCTGCGACGACCGGGACCGCCCCCGACACGCCCCCCTCGGAGAACCCCGGGACTTATGCGAGTCCCGGGGCTCTGCGCGCGCCAGTAGGCCTATGTAAAATAGGCGCACCGGCGTGCAGGGCCCTGCTCGCGTAAATCCGGGCGGATTTACACGAGCAGGGCTCTTAAAATCCGCCCCTAAGTGAACTTAATAGCAGGTAATGGACTTCTCCTCCAAGAACTTATCCATTATCCAATCCTTTTTTAAACACAGCTACACTAACTGCACTAACCACATCCTCTGGCAACAAATTCCAGAGTTTAATTGTGCGTTGAGTAAAAAAGAACTTTCTCCGATTAGTTTTAAATGTGCCACATGCTAACTTCATGGAGTGCCCCCTAGTCTTTCTACTATCCGAAAGAGTAAATAACTGATTCACATCTACCCGTTCTAGACCTCTCATGATTTTAAACACCTCTATCATATCCCCCTCAGCCGTCTCTTCTCCAAGCTGAACAGCCCTAACCTCTTTAGTCTTTCCTAATAGGGGAGCTGTTCCATTCCCCTTATCATTTTGGTAGCCCTGCTCTGTACCTTCTCCATCGCAATTATATCTTTTTTGAGATGCGGCGACCAGAATTGTACACAGTATTCAAGGTGCGGTCTCACCATGGAGCGATACAGAGGCATTATGACATTTTCCGTTTTATTCACCATTCCCTTTCTAATAATTCCCAACATTCTGTTTGCTTTTTTGACCTCTGCAGCACACTGAACGGACGATTTCAATGTGTTATCCACTATGACGCCTAGATCTCTTTCTTGGGTTGTAGCACCTAATATGGAACCCAACATTGTGTAATACATGTTGGGATACATACATATATACATACATACATACATACATACATAGTAATGACAACAGATAAAGACCAAATGGTCCATCTAGCCTGCCCAGTAATCTACTTATGGTAGTAACTGCCACTCCGTGCTGGTTACCCCCATGTGTTCTGCTAAGGGTAGTAACTGCCGCTGTGTGCACATTATCCTCACACATTTTATTAGGGGAAGTAACTGCCACTCCGTGCAGGCTACCCCCCTTCTTTTAAGGATAGTAACTGTCGCTCCGTGATGGTTATCCCCATGTGTTCTGTTAAGGATAGTAACTGCCGCTCCGTGCAAGTTACCCCATGCAGAAATGTTATACCGTGCTTTTCATTAAGTCTTTAGGGATCTGCAGTGTTTGTCCCATGCCCTTTTGAATTCATTAACTGTTCTTGTCTTCATCACCTCTTCCGTGAGGGCATTCCAATCCATCACCACCTTCTCCATGAAGAAATATTTCCTGATATTGGCTCTAAGTAGTCATCCCTGGAGTTTAATTTCGTGACCCCTACTTCTACTGTTTCCTTTCCAGCAGAAAAGGTTTGAAGTTTATGCATCGTTAATATCTATTAGGTATCTAAAGGTCTGTATCATATTTCCCCTGCACCTTCTCTACTCCAGGGTATACATCTTTAGATCCTTCAGCCTCTCCTTGTAGGTCTTCTGAAAGAGACCCCGCACCATTTTGGACTCTTTCTTCTGGACTGTTTCCATCTTGTCTCTATCCTTTTTAGGTATGATCTCCAAAACTGAACACAATACTCCAGGTGAGGCCTCACCAAGGATCTATACAAGGGCATTATCATTCTCTTTTCCTGCTTGTTATTCCTCTCTCTATGCAGTCCAGCATCTTTCTGGCTTTAGCTACCACCTTGTCACATTGCTTCACCACCTTCAGATCACCCCAAGGTCCCCCTCCTGGTCTGTGCATGATAGTCTTTTGTCTCCCATCACATATAGCAATTTTGGATCTCTGCACCCAAGGTGCATGACCCTGCACTTCTTGGCTTTGAATCACAGCTGCCAAATCTTCGACCACTCCAAGTTTTCTTAAATCATTTTTCATTCTCTCTACTCCTTCAGGAGTGTCTACTCTATTGCAGATCCAAGTATCATCTGCAAAAAGGCAAACTTTTCCTTCTAACCCATTGGCAATGTCACTCACAAAGATATTGAACAGTACCAGTCCCAAAACTGATCACTGTGGCACTCCACTTAACACCATTCTCTCTTTAGAGCAGGTTTCAGTTACCGTTACACATTGTTTCCTGCCAGTTAACTAGTTAGTAATTCACTCTACTACCTTGGCACCCATACCCAAGCTTCTCATTTTATTCACAAGCCTCCTATGCAGGAATTGAAAGTTTTTTTGCTGAAATCCAAATAAATCAAATCGAGCGCTCTTCCTTAATCCAGTTCTCTTGTCACCCAATCAAAAAATCAGTCAGTATGGTCTGGCAGCACCTTTCCCTGTGAATCCATGCAGCCTCAGGTCCAGCAACCTACCGAAGGCGAATTGTAAATAATTCAATATCCTTACCTTCAGCTGTGTCTCCATTACTTTTCCAACCTCCAAGGTGAGGCTAACCAGCCTCCATCCTCCTCTCTGCTACATCTCTTGTGAAGCGGGATCACAACCGCTCTTCTCCAATCATGCGGCATCACTCTTGTTTCCAGGGATCTATTAAACAGATATTTTAGCAGACCTGCCAGCACATCTCTGAGCAACTTCAGTACCTTGGGATGTACTTCTTCTGGCCCCATGGTCTTGCCACATTCAGGTTTCCTAGCTCTTCCCGTACATTATCTTCTGTAAATGGGATTGCATCTACTCCACTCCCATCCACGGCCTTGTTAAACAGCAACAGTCCTTCTCAAGGGTCTTCTTTAGTGAACACCAAACTGAAGTATTTGTTTAATATTTCTGCCATTTCTTTATCATTTTCCACACATCGCTCCTTGTAACCTTTTGATTTCACTATACCACTATGGGCATTTCTCTGATATCTGAAAAACGTTTTCACCTCATTTTACCTCTTTGGCAATCCTTTCTTCCACTTGAACTTTTGCTTTCTTGATTTCTTTCTTCATCTCCCTCAGTTTCACAAGATATTCTTCCCTGTGTTCCTCTTTTTAGGATCCTTTATACTTCTTGAACTCTGTTCTTTTTGCCTTTATATTTTCAGTCACTTCCTTTGGAAACCAGATGTTTCTTTTTCCTCTTACTTTTGTTTACTTTTCTAACATTTAGATTTGTTGCCTTTGTAATAGCTTCTTTTAATGTGGCCCACGTTGTGCCACTTCACCTATTTTTTCCAGTCATATAGTTCTTCCTTCAGGAACATCCCCATTTCGACAAAGTCCGTATTTCTGAAATTCAAAATTCGGGTCTTCATGCAACTTCTCTGTATTTTATTTGCGATATCAAACCATACTGTCTGATCATTGGTGCCCAGATGGGCACCCATTAGGAAATTAGAAACATTATTCCCATTTTGTGAGCATTTGGTTGAGTACTACACCGGCCCTCCTTCATGAGTTCCAGTGCCATTTGTTGAGCAAAGCCCCTTGCAGGGCATCCACTATCTCTATACTTCTTGTAGATTTTGCAGAAGGGAATCTTCAGTCTATATCCAGCAGATTAAAATCTCCAATAAACAACAGCTCTCCCTTCTTTCCCACCTTTTGGATGTCTTCGACCAGATCTCTGTCAAGCTCTTCTGTCTGAATCAAAGGCCTGCAGACTACACTGAAGTAAATGGAAGCACCATCTTCTTTTATTAGGACAGCCCATACTGTTTGTTCCCTACCTAACGTCCCTTGCATTTCAGTTCCTTGGATATTGTTTTTGACATAAAGTGCTACTCCTCCTCTCCCTTTCTTGTCCTCTCTGTCCTTCCTTAATAATTGTGTACTTACCAGGTACTTGTCCCTTGGCTTTGCCACTGTTGGAAACAGACCAAGGGCTTGATGGTCTGACCAATTATGGCAAGTCTTATGTTATGTTCTTATGTTTTATTCTTAAATATTAACATGTGGCATGCATGCAGCATCTTTCTGTCCCTTGGAGTCACATCTTTCCTTCATAACCGCACCCAGGCCCTCTCTTTGCTCAGTGCTATCCCATCCTCACTCTCTCTCCTGTGAAGTACTGAAAGGATCCATCCTCTGGCCCACCCTATTCAATATCTTTATAGCCCACCTAGGCAAACTGATCAGAACCTCCAAATATCCTTCTACTCTTAACTAGATGATATCTAACTACTGATTCTTCTTGACCCAGACCCCAATCCAAAATATTACCAAACTAAATAGCTGCTTAGGGTAGATCTCTGAATAATGATGCCATAAACACTTGAATTAAAAGCTCAAAAGAATGAGATCCTCTGAATTGGCAAAAACTTTACCTTTTAGCCATCACATTTTGGCCTCTCAATTCACCACCGAAGCCCAATCCTAGCAATAGCCAAATTAGCATTCCTCCAACTCCACCACTTCCATCCTTTCTCTGATGGTTGTCATCTTAATCCATATACTTCCTCCCTCCCTCCACTGCTTTCGCTGCCCCAGGCCTGTTTAATCAGGCCAGCCCCTAAGGAAATAAAACTCATTAGCACTAGAAAGAGAACCTTCTCAGGATCAGTCTCAACCCTCTGGAACACCCTACAACCTCACAACAGACTCGCTCCACACCTCCTAACTTTCAGTAAGCAAGGCTTTTTGAAGCAGCCTACACCCATAGGGGCGGATTTTCAAAGGGTTACATGTGTATAGCCCTGAAAACCCGCTCCTGCGACGTGCACAAGCCCTGGGACACGTGTATGTCCTGGGGCTTGAAAAAAGGGGTGGGGCATGTGCGGTCCGGGGCAGGGGTGTGGCCAGAGGCTTCCGAAGGCCTGCTAGGACGAGGAATCGTGCACCGGCAGGAGCAACAAATAATAAAGGTAGGGGGGGGGGTAGGGCGGGTTAGGGAGGGGAAGGTGTGTGGGGGGGGGGGGGGGGGTGAAAGAAAAGTTCCTTCCGAGCTTGGAGCGGCCTCGGAGGGAACAGGGAAAGCCATCGAGGCTCCGCCCGGGCTCGGCATGCACAAGTGTGCACCGACCCCGGATTTTATAACATGCGCGTGCGGCTGCTCGCGCATGTTATAAAATCGGGCATAGATTTATGTGCGCAGGGTTGAGCACAAATCTACGCCCTCGCGTAGGTTAGAAAATCTGGCCCATAACTTCTATGACCTGGACTTGGTCTACCTCCCGACAATAATCACTGCTGTCAGTCACTTGACTTCTACCCTGTTTCCAAATTAAGAGTTGCAACTACTCCAAACTGACATCAGTCAGCTGGTCCTGCATCTCCTCGGAGAATATCGCCTCGACATATGCCACTCACAGAAGAGCATAACAAATGCCATGTGGGTCAGACCAAGGTGCATCAAACTCAGTATCCTGACTCTGACAGTGGCCAGTCTCGGTCACAAGTTCCTAGCAGATCCCAGAAAGTAGATCTGTTTCTTGTTACTCACTGTCAGGGAGAGCAATGGTTTCCCCTAGTTTACCTGGCTCACGTTTTCTAGAATTTTCCTTGAGGAACTTGCCCAGATCTCTGTGAAATCCCTCTGTGCTAGTTTCCCAGCAGATTCCACAGCCTGATTACTCTGAGCTCATGTCTCCTCTCTCTCTACCCCACTCATACAGGCTTTAACCTACTGAATCGTTCTGCATTTTTGCAATGCTGATGTTTCTATCACTAATTCCCTTACAGGTAGACTTTAAAAGGGCTGCTCACGCAAAAACAGCCCCACACACGTGGATGTGGACCACCCGCAAGCAACATGAATTTTAAGCAGCTGGAAGTATGTGCGTGAAGCATAAGGAGGCAGGGCACGGGTGTTCCAAGACTTACATGTGCAATCCTGAATTTTGCATGGCAACATGCACCGTGTTACCTGCATAACTTTACCGCTCGGGAGAGAGACCGACAATCTCACGCTCTAAATATCTCTCCCTCTATACGAGGGGCAATTTCAACTCAGGGAGGGTTTTGGGGAGGCGGTGTTACATTTGTCTGCCTAGGGAACAAAGGTCTATAGACCTTTGTAACAACCCCCCATCCAAAAAAAACCAAACAAACACCCTGAGTTGAAAGTGCCCCTCTTACAGTGGGAGATATATGATTTATAGAGTATCATATTCACTCTCTCTCTCTTCCCCTCCCCCCCCAATATGGTCACTTGTGCACGTAAAGGCTGCGAACATACAGGGCAGGGATAGTTTAAATGATGCACGTGCATGCACAATATAATAAAATTAAGCATATCCTTGCTCACATGCCCAATATGCGTGTTTATGGATGCATGCGTGCTCCTTTTAAAATGAACCTGTTACTGTATTCATTTTTTCAGATAGTTATATCTATAGTTCAGACAAGTGATGTTGTAAGCTAACTTTTCCACTAATATCTCTGCTTTTAATTTCTTTATTGTATTGTATATTTGGATAATTATTTCTGTAGTGAGACCCAAATCTCTGGCAACAGTTGTTTCAGCACTGTACGGGACTGTTTCTACCCTACCCGTTCACTGTACTTATGCACCATTGTAGATTACTGAACTCAACTCAGTCTTTTATTCTTGCTGTAAATTCCCTGTACTATCTCCACACCCATTTCCTACTCTTACACCCTACTCTACTCACTGCATTTTATACTTGCTCTAAACCCAAATCTATTGAACATAATTTGAAATCCTGAGTTGGAAAGGCGTAATATAAATAAATGATGGTGATCCAATGACTAAAGAGATAATAAGTGCATTCATTTTGTTACTATTTACACAGAAAATTGCTGCACATAAAATTGATTTTATGTGTATATGCATAAAGTAATAAAATGAAACAAAATAAAATTTAAAAATGCAACAAAAACTAGAAAAAATAAATGAAACAAATAAACTTTTTCTCTTGCACATCCCTTGTAATTTAGAGATTTCATTTCTCAGGAACCATGTGCTCCTCACGTGGGAAACAGCAGTAAAACAGATTTGTTCGTAAGTGCTGTAAGTATTTTATCACCAGGGAAGCCACGTCAGTCTGCAGGACTTGGTCAGATAAGGGGCTTTTCCCCATTTGGTTCCCATAACTTTAGTGAATAAGGACCCAGGTGCTAAATTGAGAGCATCCCCAAGGCTCCCGCACTTAGCACAGAAAATATTTGCTTCTACAATCTTTCATCTTTCCGCTGCTTCCGCCTCTGTCAAGGAAGAAAATGCCAGCAGGACTGAGAACTGGAAACTTTCACCCTGAAAACAGAGAAGGCTCTAGTTTGGAAAGCGCACATGGCTGTGCTCTGGCAAGAATTGGTTCCCTCGCAGGCTGGGATTAGGAAATGGATCTGCTGTCATAATGACACTTCTCTCCCTCATTTTTCTGTCTTGAAATGGAACAATTCAGGGCTGCCAGTCAGCTCCACTTTTTTGGGACAGGTGAATGCAGTCCTGGTTTTAACCCTTCTGCATGTAGGGACTTCGTTCTTATTTCCCTATTGCCATCATATCAATGCAGCGCTGTTAAACCATTACTAACTTGTTTGTAATCTTTTTTTCAGCTATTCATATGTGCACACTACATGCATAGTGTTAAGTTGTTGTTGTCTGGCGCGATTAAGTCTTTAGAGGGGAGACTGGCAAAAGTTTTTATCAGGTTTCTTGTCCATATGAAGGGAGACAGTAGCAGTACCGCGATCTGGTCTGAAGATTTACCATTTCAAGGTATTGGGAGGGGAGAAGAATCTTAGAAAAATACCGTGACAGCGAAAGGACCACCAAGTAACATGGGATGACAGCCTCAGGGCTTCAGAGCTGCCATTGCTTAAAGGGGCTGCTCAGCCACATGTATGTCCCTTCCCAAATAATGTAAAAACCCATGGGGGTCCGCTTATGCCCTCTGAGCCCACTCACCCCACCACCTCTACATTTTTTAAAAACTCTTTCAAGAAACAATGACACCTCATCCCCCAACCCTGCCAGAACCCCCTTCCCCCGGAACCTCCTTTTTAGGAAAATAGTCCTGGTGGTTTAGTAGCTCCATATACTGAATCTCCATGTTATGCAAATGTATCTCCTGCATATTCATTGTGGATATCCTGAAAACCCGACTGGCTGTGGGGACCCCAGGACAAGTTTGGGAACCTCTGGTTTAGGGTCAATGTGACACCACTAGATGCTAAAGTGCCTGGAGAAAATAGAAAAACAGAATTTTTGCGTGTGCCAAAGAGCTAGAGGAAATGTGTAAATATGGATTTTCATTCACAAAAAAGCGGAGAGTAGCTGGCTTGTTACGGCGGTTACTACCCCAAACCAAATGTGCCTGATACTTCACTTTCAATGCATATCCAGCATAGCTCTCTGCTTCAACGGCAGGGGAGAAGAAAAACAACCAATAAGGGCTGTATAACATAGTCTGGGTGAACAAATAAGCATGGGTGTAGCTTGCTTATTGCAGCGGCTACTACCCCTAACTAATCAAGCTAGATATTTCACTTGGATGCAGCTCCATCACTGCTCTCTACATTAAAGGTGGGGGTGGAAGGGAAATAGAACCAAGAGCTAAGAGAAACAGATAAGTATGAGAGAAAAAATGTGTGAAGCTTGCTGGGCAGACTGGATGGGCCATTTGGTCTTCTTCTGCCGTCATTTCTATGTTTCTGTGTTTCTATGTTTCAATGGCAGGGGTGAAAGACTAATACTTCATGCATATCCAGCATAGCTCTCTGCTTCAACGGCAGGGGAGAAAGACTGATACTTCACTTTCAATGCATATCCAGCATAACTCTCTGCTTCAACAGCAAGGGAGAAGAAAAACTGATACTTCACACATATCCAGCATAGCTCTCTGCTTCAACGGCAGGGGAGAAAGTCTGACACTTCACTTTCAATGCATATCCAGCATAACTCTCTGCTTCAATGGCAAGGGAGAAGAAAAACTGATACTTCACACATATCCAGCATAGCTCTCTGCTTCAACGGCAGGGGAGAAAGTCTGACACTTCACTTTCAATGCATATCCAGCATAACTCTCTGCTTCAACAGCAAGGGAGAAGAAAAACTGATACTTCACACATATCCAGCATAGCTCTCTGCTTCAACGGCAGGGGAGAAAGTCTGACACTTCACTTTCAATGCATATCCAGCATAACTGCTTCAACGGCAGGGGAGAAAGACTGATACTTCACTTTCAATGCATATCCAGCATAACTCTCTGCTTCAACGGCAGGAGGAATGAAGAAAAGTGGATCTATATACAGACAACAGCCAACAGCCAAAGGACTGAATTACATAGTCTGGGTAAACAAATAAGCATGGGTGTAGATTGCTTATTGCGGCGGTTACTACCCCTAACTAATTAAGCTTGATATTTCACTTAGATGCAGTTCCAACACTGCTCTCTACATTAATGGTGGGGATGGAAGGGAAATAGACCCAAAGGGTTACTAAGAGCCATGAGAAGAAGAAAATAGTGCGAAGCTTGCTGGGCAGACTGGATGGGCCGTTTGGTCTTCTGCCGTCATTTCTATGTTTGTATATTAATGGGATCTAAATCCAAAGCAAATGAAAATTTTTGTGATTCTTGGGGGTCATTTGTTTTTGTTTTTAACTAAGTGACATGAATAAGCCTGACTTGTTCAGATAATGTATTCATTTTAAGTGACTACATCTCCCTATTCAGCAGTTACAGCCACCACCCTATACCAAGCTCCCTGGGCTGGCGCCTCCTCTCCATGGACGTCCAGACAGGAGCTGTGAATTACTTACAGGATTTGTGGGTACACTGAGGACATTTGCCCATCAGAGCAGTCAAAGGGGAGTCTAAAGCTCCAGGATTTGGGGTGGAAATGAAATCAGTGAAAAGGGACTTAATTACCCCAGGAACCAGGAAAATCAGTCCAGCACTAATTTAGCGCCTTGTGGAGCCTGGAAGAAAACTGCTAAGGCCTTCCTTGCCGTATTGAATTTAAGGTTAATTTTGCCGTGCTGGAATAGGAGAACCATTATGCGCGCCGAGGTTGATATTCTAAAGGATTTGTCTGGGACAAATACTGGAATTTAAATTTCCCGCTCCCTCAACAGCAGAAGTTTATGCAGGGAATTTGTTACCGAGCTAAAATTTTAGCCGGAGAAAAAGGGTCAGGGAGGGAGAATTCTGATCTGAGCTAGAGCCCAGTATTCAGCACTAGCCAGACAAACGGCCGGGTAAGTCAGATTGAAAAGCTCGCTGTACTAATGCAACCGGCATAACTTGAGACATGGGTAACTTCAGCTGGATATAGTCAGCGGCAAACTGACCCAGCTAAGAGCTGCTGACTAGGGCGGACAAGGGTAGGCCATAAGATCTTTTTCTGCCGCCATGTTTCTATGAATATCTGCGTAAAGCTTCCCAGGTATACTTTTGTGCTCGCCGACCTGCTGAACATCAACTTCATTCTATCTATTGATTGCAACCTGTTTTGAAATCCTCATCTGTAAATAAGTGAGGCCAGGATGGAACCAGCCCTGCAGAATAATCAGTGTTGTTGATTGGGGGATCACCCAACGAGAGCAGCACCCTGAACAGAAGAGAGGAGAAACAGTTTGGCAGTCCCCTAAGGTCCGTTTTTACACACACAGAGCTAATTATCTAAGCATCCTAATCAGCCATTCAGGCATTGCTTTGAAATGGTCAGG
Organism: Rhinatrema bivittatum; assembly: GCF_901001135.1. NCBI lineage: Eukaryota > Metazoa > Chordata > Amphibia > Gymnophiona > Rhinatrematidae > Rhinatrema > Rhinatrema bivittatum. The sequence continues at coordinate 591,441,481 of NC_042617.1, read as the reverse complement.
TGCACTAGCTATACACATACATACAACAGGCAAAATCAGGCCTTGGCCCAGCCTGAATCAAATGACCTGGAATCATTGGTTAACCCTACAGTGCTGATAAGCAGATTACATTGTGGGCAGGTTTTAAGAGTTACCTAGTTTTTTTTCTTAACCAGATAGGTCCTGGAAAATGTGAGATGCATTAGTGTAGTGCAATGGTCACACCCAGTGGCCAGTTAGGTTAATCACAGATGTGCATGCTCTGTGGAAAATCCTAGTGAAAATGCCTCAGGCACGGCTGCTTATAGTGTTAAGAGGCAGTAAAGGTGCCATCTGTTTTGGATGGAAGCAAGGACCTGTAAATTCAACATTTTAGCCTATAATCTGTTACACGTACTGTTTTGTTGTAAACAAAGAGCAGATCTTTACAGACTTGAAAATAGCTAAAAGAGCAAAACTAAAATCTTTGGCCCCCCCATAAGGCCTGAGTCAGTAACTAAATGCAATGCAAGCACTATAATAACAGGTTAAATTCCAGGGTTTGGCATAGTCTTCATTAATGTTAATACAGGGCTTGCTTTTAATATTAATGCAAAAACATTCACTGTAAAGGGTGAAAAGTATTCATGAGCTGAGTCACACACAAATTCGGGAATAATAGCTCTTACAGCTTAGACACTTCTCCTTGAGTATTTGAACAATTTGAACAATTGCCTCATGATGACTTCCCTTATTAGAGAAAGCCAGTCATTTATTTATTTAAAATGCCCACTCCCTGATCTTGTGAAAATGACAGAAGTGATTTAAAAACTGCACATAATATTATAAGAACAATAAAACAGAATACACAAAACAAAAACATAGAAACATGACAGCAGAAAAAGATCCTACAGCCCATCTAGTCTGTCCATCCACATCAACTACTGCACAGCATTACAAGCCCTACCATGACCTCAGGGATCCCCTCGGGTAAAATTATGCTTTATTGAATTCAGAAACTGCCCTTTTCTCTACCACCTCCACTGGCAGGTTATTCCTTGTATTCACCACCCTTTCAGAAAAGAAATGTTTCTTTTGATTATTCCTAAATCTATCCTCTTTCACCCTCGTTCCGGAGCCTGGTATTCAGAAGCATTTATGCTCATAAAACACGATTTGATGCACATAAATGGGTTTTTGAAAATTGCCCTGAAGGTTGCGCACGTAAACGCATGCATGGAAACGATTTTGCATGTGCTTTCATGCGTACTTGAGAGAGGTGTTCTGGCACAGAGGGGAAGGGAGTGAAGATGGAACGTGAGAAATATGTCCACACATACTTTCACTTTTTCAAAAATATACACATAAATGCATCTGAACACATTTACAACTGCTTCCAAGCAGGCATAAATGTGTACGTGTATGCCGAACAGGATTCCACGTATGCCCAGTACATTTCAGCGCAGATTTACATGTGTACATCCACTTTAAAAATTCTGGCTGATGTCTGCATGCACTTTCTACAGGGGGACTTCATGGGCTGTTAAAAAATTATTCCTGTTAAGTTTAAAGTTGGTGTTGGCAATGCCAGATAAGCAGGCTGAGATATGGAAACTACATTCCTGGTGGAACTTCTGGTGAGCAGAGGTTAGTCTTGGAATCATCCATATAAAGATGGAACTAAATGCATGGAAGGAGATCATGGCACTGAAAGGTAAACTTTAAAACAACCATGCGGGTGTCCATGTGCCTGCAGTTCCCGAGGCGCGCACATGGATGCGCAGATTTTATAAACAAACAACAACAAGCCACAAAAGATTCCACTTATCAACCTGCAGAATCAGCAAAAGGAATCCCACACAAAATTATCCACCAATCACCACTCAGTGTTAGGACTTATATAATAGTAAATTATTTTCAATAGTTTTTCAATATTTTTCTAAAATATTGGAAGGACCACATGAGCAAGCCTGACAGCGTGCTTGGGAAACCCGAAGCCGTGCAGACTGATCAATTATCTGCAGTACAAATGTTACGGCTATGGCTGCTGTGCAACCGCCTCACCACCAGGGGTCCCTCTAGAGCTGGCTCTCCTGACAGGCCCAGTCTATCTCCCTTCTCCTCTCTATGTTCTGGGCTTTCCCTTATAACCCTGCCTGACATTTCCCTCAGTGCTTCGGCATCGAGCTCGCCTGGGCTCCCTGCTCTAGCCTTCCTTGCTTGCTGTGCGTGTGGTCCTTTGACCTTGCTTTGCCTAGCCTTGCGTGGCCTTCGGGCCTTCTACCTTGTCTTGCCTTGCCCTGCCTTGCGTGGCCTTCGGGCCTTCTGTCTTGCCTTGCCTTGCCTTGCGCGGCCTTCGGGCCTTCTACCTTGTCTTGCCTTGCCTTGCCTTGCGCGGCCTTCGGGCCTTCTACCTTGTCTTGCCTTGCCTTGCCTTGCGTGGCCTTCGGGCCTTCTGTCTTGCCTTGTCTTGCCTTGCCTTGCGCGGCCTTCGGGCCTTCTGTCTTGCCTTGTCTTGCCTTGCGCGGCCTTCGGGCCTTCTACCTTGTCTTGCCTTGCGCGGCCTTCGGGCCTTCTACCTTGTCTTGCCTTGCCTTGCGCGGCCTTCGGGCCTTCTGTCTTGTCTTGCCTTGCCTTGAGTGGCCTTCGGGCCTTCTGTCTTGCCTTGCATTGCCTTGCGCGGCCTTCGGGCCTTCTACCTTGTCTTGTCTTGCCTTGCCTTGCGCGGCCTTCGGGCCTTCTACCTTGTGCTGTGTATGGTCTTCGGACCTTCTGCCCTGCCCTGCCTTGCTTACTGTGCGTGCAGTCCTACGGGCCCTCTGCTCTACTGTCTGTGCGTGTGTGGCCTACGGGCCTTCTGACCTGCCTTGCCCCGCTTACGGTGTGTGGCCTACGGGCCTTCTGTGTGTGTGTGGCCTACGGACTTTCTGACCTGCCTTGCCCCGCTTACGGTGTGTGGCCTACGGGCCTTCTGTGTGTGTGTGGCCTACGGGCTTTCTGACCTGCCTTGCCCCGCTTACGGTGTGTGGTCTACGGGCCTTCTGTGTGTGTGTGGCCTACGGGCCTTCTGACCTGCCTTGCCCCGCTTACGGTGTGTGGCCTACGGGCCTTCTGTGTGTGTGTGGCCTACGGGCCTTCTGACCTGCCTTGCCCCGCTTACGGTGTGTGGCCTACGGGCCTTCTGTGTGTGTGTGGCCTACGGGCCTTCTGACCTGCCTTGCCCTGCTTACGGTGTGTGGCCTACGGGCCTTCTGACCTGCCTTGCCCCACTTACGGTGTCTGGGCCTTCTGTGTGTGTGTGGCCTACGGGCCTTCTGTGTGTGTGTGGCCTACGGGCCTTCTGACCTGCCTTGCTCTGCCTCCTGCCCTGACCCAGCCTGAACCTAGACACTGCTACCTGCCGCCTGCCCTGACCCAGCCTGAACCTAGACACTGCTATCTGCCTCCTGCCCTGACCCAGCCTGGACCCAGACCCTGCTACTTGCTGTCTGCCCTGACCCAGCCGGGAGCCAGACACGGTTTCCAGCCATCCCTGTCTCTCTCCACCTGGAGCCACCCTTTGGGGTGGTGTTCACTACCCCTGAACTCAGCCCAAGCGTAACAGTATGCCGAAGCCATCAAATTTCCAGGGCAAGAGATAGGTCTGTGTGCTAATCCGGTGAGTCAACTTTTTTTCCCTATTACAAGATGCCTCCTTCAAAGTTTTATACCTGCAACTCCTGTCAGACCTTGAATTACCTAAGCTATCAGAACTGTCTAGCCTGTCAACTTGCTGGTCAGGAACACTGGTCGTGCAGTACCTGCAATAAGAGAAATGTCTGTCTATCAAGAGTGTTTAAACTGTTCTACTCCACAGCCAGGATGGTGGAAATGTTCATGTCTTCCGTGCCTTTTGCCTCCAGCGAACCCTGCCCCCGCTGCAAAGCTAACGGGCCATCTGTTTCTCCCAAAAGCTCAGCTAGTTCTACTACCGGGCGTTCAGCTTCTGGCCCAGTTAGCAACATTATTTCATGTAACAGTTTATGGATTAAGCATTCTAGCACTTCATCTCTGGACACTTTGGAAAAAACTTGCTACCAGGAAACATGTATTAATTCTGAAAATCTTAGAACTCACCGGGTTAAGAAGCCTTCTATAACTTCCACGCTAGAGCCTCAGAAACGAAAGCAGAGAGAAGTAATTAACTCTAGCAGAGCTCTGCTTCCCACAGCTGCAGTTAAGACACTAACGAGCACCTTCCCTAGACGTCCTAGAACTGCCTGTGCCCTCTCTAAGCAGCTCCTCCAGAAACAAAAGCAGGAGCTTCTGACTCAAGGCATCAAGCCCACGGCAGTACAATCTTTGTCCTCCCTGCGCCTTAATTCTAACCTTGTTGCTCTGCCATCCAAGCATGCTGCATTACCCCATGAGGGGCCTGAACCTGTTGCATCATCCTGAGCGGGTTCCAAGACTGCTGCACCACCCCAAGAGCGGCCTGAGCCTGCTGCACCACCCCAAGAGGGGTCCAAGTCTGCTGCATCTCCCCGCAAGGGGTCCAAGTCTGTGGCATCACCCCGCGAGGGGTCTGAACCTGTGGCATCACCCCAAGAGATGTCCAAGCCTGTTTCATCACCCCGAGAGGGGCCTGAACCTGTTGCATCACCCCGTGAGGGGTCCGAACCTGTTGCATCACCCCGAGAGGGGCCCAAGCCTGCTGTATCACCCCGAGAGGGGCCTGAACCTGTTGCATCATCCCGAGAGGGTTCCGAGCCCGCTGCATCGCCTCGAGTGGAGTCCGAGCCCGCTGCTTCACCCCCGGAGGGGCTCGAACCGGTCCTGCTGCTGGCCCCGGAAGGATCTGAACCGGTCCTACTGACAGACTGTGTCTCTCAGCCGTCTGAAACTGCCGAACCGGTCTTGCTGCCGCCCCCGGAGGGTCCGAACCAGTCTTGCTGCCGCCCCTGGAGGGGTCTGAACTGGTCCTACTGACAGACTGTGTTTCTCAGCCGTCTGACACTGCCGAACCGGTCTTGCTGCCGCCCCTGGAGGGGTCCGAACCGGTCCTGCTGCCACACCCGGAGGGGCTCGAACCGGCCTTGCTGCCGTCCTCGGAGGAGTCCGAACCGGTCCTGCTGTCGTTCCCGGAGGGGTCCGAACCGGTCCTACTGACAGACTTTCTGACTCAGCCATCTGAGTCTACTGAACCAGTCCTGCTGCCGCCCCCGGAGGGGCTCGAACCGGTCCTGCTGCCACTCCCAGAGGGGCTCGAACCGGCCCTGCTGCCATCCCCGGAGGGGTCCGAACCAGTCCTACTGACAGACTTTCTGACTCAGCCATCTGAGCCTACTGAACCGGTCCTGCTGCCATCCCCGGAGGGGTCCGAACCGGCCCTACTGACAGACTTTCTGACTCAGCCATCCGAGCCTGCTGAACCGGTCCTGCTGCCGTCCCCGGAGGGGTCCGAACCGGTCCTACTGACAGACTTTCTGACTCAGCCATCTGAGTTTACTGAACCAGTCCTGCTGCCATCCCCGGAGGGGTCTGAACCGGTCCTACTGACAGACTTTCTGACTCAGCCATCCGAGCCTGCTGAACCGGTCCTGCTGCCATCCCCGGAGGGGTCCGAACCGGCCCTGCTGCAGTCCCCGGAGGGGTCCAAACCGGGCCTGCCAACAGACTTTGTTACTCAACCATCTGAGCCTGCTGTACCGATCCAGCTGCCGACTCGGGAGGGGCCCGTACTGGTCCTACGGTCGCCGACCCTGGAGGAGTCTGTGCCGGCCCTGATGCCGATCCTGGAGGGGTCCGGACCAGTCCTGCTGTCGTCTCAGGAGGGATTACGGACTATTTCTCTGCCCCAGGTGGGGTTTATGTTCCCCTTGTCACCCCAGGAGGGGTTATGGAAATCTGCACCGCCTCTGCTACCCCAGGAGGGGTCTAACTCTGCCGCCTTGTCCCAGGAGGGGTTATGGACTATGTTGCTGCCCCAGGTTGGGGTTGCGTCTGCCTTATTACTCCAGGAAGGGTTATGGACTGCCTTGCTGCCTCGGGAGGGAGTTGAACCTGCCGCATCGCCCCCGGAGTGGTCTCACGTTATTATTGAGTACCTCCTGCAAAAATGGGATCCAGGAGGAGGGGGAGGCCTTGAGGGGGGGGTACTGTTACGGCTATGGCTGCTGTGCAACCGCCTCACCACCAGGGGTCCCTCTAGAGCTGGCTCTCCTGACAGGCCCAGTCTATCTCCCTTCTCCTCTCTATGTTCTGGGCTTTCCCTTATAACCCTGCCTGACAGTTCCCTCAGTGCTTCGGCATCGAGCTCGCCTGGGCTCCCTGCTCTAGCCTTCCTTGCTTGCTGTGCGTGTGGTCCTTTGACCTTGCTTTGCCTAGCCTTGCCTTGCGTGGCCTTCGGGCCTTCTACCTTGTCTTGCCTTGCCTTGCGCGGCCTTCGGGCCTTCTGTCTTGTCTTGCCTTGCCTTGCATGGCCTTTGGGCCTTCTGTCTTGCCTTGCATTGCCTTGCGCGGCCTTCGGGCCTTCTGTCTTGCCTTGCGCGGCCTTCGGGCCTTCTGTCTTGCCTTGCGCGGCCTTCGGGCCTTCTACCTTGTCTTGCCTTGCCTTGCGCGGCCTTCGGGCCTTCTGTCTTGTCTTGCCTTGCCTTGCATGGCCTTTGGGCCTTCTGTCTTGCCTTGCATTGCCTTGCGCGGCCTTCGGGCCTTCTACCTTGTCTTGTCTTGCCTTGCCTTGCCTTGCCTTGCCTTGCGCGGCCTTCGGGCCTTCTACCTTGTGCTGTGTATGGTCTTCGGACCTTCTGCCCTGCCCTGCCTTGCTTACTGTGCGTGCAGTCCTACGGGCCCTCTGCTCTACTGTCTGTGCGTGTGTGGCCTACGGGCCTTCTGACCTGCCTTGCCCCGCTTACGGTGTGTGGCCTACGGGCCTTCTGTGTGTGTGTGGCCTACGGACTTTCTGACCTGCCTTGCCCCGCTTATGGTGTGTGGCCTATGGGCCTTCTGTGTGTGTGTGGCCTACGGGCTTTCTGACCTGCCTTGCCCCGCTTACGGTGTGTGGTCTACGGGCCTTCTGTGTGTGTGTGGCCTACGGGCCTTCTGACCTGCCTTGCCCCGCTTACGGTGTGTGGCCTACGGGCCTTCTGTGTGTGTGTGGCCTACGGGCTTTCTGACCTGCCTTGCCCCGCTTACGGTGTGTGGTCTACGGGCCTTCTGTGTGTGTGTGGCCTACGGGCCTTCTGACCTGCCTTACCCCGCTTACGGTGTGTGGCCTATGGGCCTTCTGTGTGTGTGTGGCCTACGGGCCTTCTGACCTGCCTTGCCCCGCTTACGGTGTGTGGCCTACGGGCCTTCTGTGTGTGTGTGGCCTACGGGCCTTCTGACCTGCCTTGCCCTGCTTACGGTGTGTGGCCTACGGGCCTTCTGACCTGCCTTGCCCCACTTACGGTGTCTGGCCTACAGGCCTTCTATGTGTGTGTGGCCTACGGGCCTTCTGACCTGCCTTGCTCTGCCTCCTGCCCTGACCCAGCCTGAACCTAGACACTGCTACCTGCCGCCTGCCCTGACCCAGCCTGAACCTAGACACTGCTATCTGCCTCCTGCCCTGACCCAGCCTGGACCCAGACCCTGCTACTTGCTGTCTGCCCTGACCCAGCCGGGACCCAGACACGGTTTCCAGCCATCCCTGTCTCTCTCCACCTGGAGCCATCCTTTGGGGTGGTGTTCACTACCCCTGAACTCAGCCCAAGCGGAACAACAAATGATCATATAAATGCTTCCGGAGTTTTTTTTATATATGTATAATAATCTTTAGAGACTTGTTCTTTATAAATTCTTCATGAATGCTTCAAAGGTATTAGTTCAATATTTCAGTACATGTGTGCCTGTTCTCTGTCAGCGGCTCATTGTCAAACAGGATCAGTGTTCTATTAATCGCGTTTTAAGAGCTCTCTTGGTTTTTCCCACATATAGCATTTTGCATGGACATTGAATGACGTATGTAACTCCTGTAGATGTGCAATCAGTATTCTGGGATATAAAAACCCGTTGTTGAAGACTGGAAAAAATTATTACAGAAGTATGTATCATAACTTGGCAAACTGAGCTTGCCTCGCAAGAGGAATGAGAACCAACTTTATAATGAAAGTCACACATAGAGGAGTCAGAGTGCACCAATTGATCTCTTATATTTGAGTCACGAGAATAAGTGAATCTAGGTTTGCTAAAAAATTCTTCATGTAACTGTAAAATGTGCCAATGATTTTGAACCAATTGTTTCATTGTGTGAGAAATCGATGAAAAAGGAAGAACATAGGTGAGAATGTCTTCAGAAATAATAGGTCTTGGTAAAAAAAAAAAAAAAAGCCATTCTCTATGGGGTAGATTTTTTAAAAAAGCGCGTTCGCGTACTTTTGTTTGCGCACCAGGCGCAAACAAAAGTACGCTGGATTTTCTAAGATACGCGCGTAGCCGCGCGTATCTTCTAAAATCCTGGATCGGCGCGTGCAAGGCTGCCGATTTTGGGCAGCCGGCGTGCGCCAAGCCGCGCAGCCTGCCTCCATTCCCTCCGAGGCCGCTCCGAAATCGGAGCGGCCTTGGAGGGAACTCTCTTTCGCTCTCCCCTCACCTTCCTCTCCCTTCCTCTACCTAACCCACCCCCCCGGCCCTATCTAAACCCCCCCCCCTTACCTTTGTCCGTAGATTTACGCCTGCGAGAAGCAGACATAAATCTACGCGCGCCATGGTTCGACCCGGGGGCTGGTCTGAAGGCCTGGACCACGCCCCCGGGCCAGCGCCACACCCCGGTCCCGCCCCTGAAACGCCACGCCCCGCCCCCAAAACGCCGCATCATTGGGTCCCGCCCCCGACACACCCCCTTCCAAAAACCCTGGGACCTATGCGCGTCCCGGGGTTCTGCGCGCGCCAGCGGCCTATGGAAAATAGGCCGCTGGTGCCCAAGGCCCTGCTCGCGTAAATCCGGGCGGATTTACGCGAGCAGGGCTTTTAAAATCCGCCCGTATGTGTGTACTTGGCTCGTAAAAAGGCCCATCTAATGCATCTCTCGGGATATCCACTTGCAAGGAAGCGTTCACTCAATGCAGTGGCTTGATGGTGGTACTCAGTCATGGTGGTACACAACCGATGAATCCTAAAAAATTGACTGACTGGTAAGTTTTCTTTTAATGAGCGGGGATGAGAGCTGGTAAAATGGGGAAAAGTGTTCCTGCTCACGGGCTTCCAATACAGAAAAGTTGTAAATCCATCCTCGGTCTTTGAAATCGTGATGTCTAGAAATGTAATGCTTTTCTATGTTAGCGGTAAAATGTAGATGAGAGTTACATGCATTCAGCAATAGCAGACATTTTTCAAAATCCTGTGTAGTACCCCGCCAAAGCATAAACACATCGTCTATGTAGCGTTTCCAGGTAGCCATGTGCTGTATAAAAGGATTATTGGCAAAGATCCATTGATCTTCAAAGTGTCCCATATATAAATTAGCTCTGGAATTTGTTGCCAGAGGATGTGGTTAGTGCAGTTAGTATAGCTGTGTTTAAAAAAGGTTTGGATAAGTTCTTGGAGGAGAAGTCCATTAACTGCTATTAATCAAGTTTACTTAGGGAATAGCCACTGCTATTAATTGCATCAGTAGCATGGGATCTTCTTAGTGTTTGGGTAATTGCCAGGTTCTTGTGGCCTGGTTTGGCCTCTGTTGGAAACAGGATGCTGGGCTTGATGGACCTTTGGTCTGACCCAGCATTTGTTGAATTTGTGTGATACCCCGTTCATTTTGGGAGGGGAGGGGTCATGAATGAAATGCATATGGGCACATTTGTTATGTTTTTGCCCATTTGTTTCAAATGAATGCACATCTTTAGTACCTCCTCGGTATTAAACATCAGGATGTAAAAGGGCTCTTAATTATCCTGCTTTGTTTTGGCTTTTTTTTTAATCACTGCTAATGGGATTGTTCAAGGAATGCATGCTTTTGTGCTGTACCTTTAACATTTTAATGTAATAAATGATGTGGTTAGTGACACATCTATTTTGGCTCTTAAATATAATCTTCAAATTCAAGATGTTAATTATATTTTACCTCTGTTGCTTTCAAGAAAAGTAAAATTATTATGTCTTTAACCACCACAATCATAAGTGGTTTTCTTCCTTTATGGTTTAATCTTTGTTCTTAGCTCAAATCCTTAAGCCTTCCTCATGGCAAGATCCTGCATTCTTTAAGTACATGTACTTCCTTTGAGATCAATCTTTAGTAACCACTCCTATTCCAGCACCATATACCTACTGTAGAAACCAACACCGGGCACTGTTGAAAATATAATTAGTTTAAATTGATAGTTTTATAGCCAAATAGGGTTTGCAGGGCATGAAATTTCAGGTCTTACTGCACTAGACAAAAATAATTTCATACTCACTAAACTTAGCAGGAAGAGAGAGGAATTAACCAGTTTGTAATCCACGAAAGGACATCGCCACCTATCCCATGACTTTTTAGTTTTTTTAGAAGCCTCTCATCAGGGACTTTGTCAAATGCCTTCTGGAAATCCAAGTACACTACATCTACCGGTTCACCTTTATCCACATGTTTATTAACCCCTTCAAAAAAATGAAGCAGATTTGTTAGGCAAGACTTCCCTTGGGTAAATCCATGCTGTGTTATATACTATATGCTATAAAAAACAGAAACATAAGTATTAAAATAAAAGGAGAATTTGTATTTGCACTGGAAAATTAAGAAAATTAGCTTTTTATAAGTTTTAACAGAAAATAAAGCCTGCTCTGAATCTCAGTTCAGTTCACTTGTAAAAGATTAAAAATTAATATGATTTCAAAATGTCCTTCTAAATTCTGGCCAGAATATTAGCATAAATTCTCCGTTTAATCTCATGTGATGTTGAGTATTTTAGATCAGCAGTTCTCAATAGGTGTGTAGGGACTCACTGATGAGTCACAAGGTCCCAGGAGTTGTATCATCGGGACAGCAGGAGCATGCTTGTACTTTTAGCTACCCCAAGGGAGACAAGTTTCAACCAGGGCAATCTAACCATGTAACTACTTAGCTAACCATAAAAATCCCTTTGCAAATTGTCTTTTCTTTGTATAAAAGTTTTATGTGTAGTACAATCAGATAAAAAGATGCTATGGTACACTTCCCACAAGAGTGTGTGTATGTGAGAGAGAGGGACATAGAAAAAGAGAGACAACATGTGAGAGAGCCTGTATATGTGTGAGTGAGAGCCTGTGTGTGCATGTATGTGTGTATATATGTATGTGTGTGTGTGTGAGAGAGAGAAGGAGACACTATGTGAGAGTAAAATCCTGTGTCTGAGAGAGAGAGAAAGAGAGAGAAGGGGCAGTATGCAAGAGTAAAAGGCTATATATATTGTATGAGAGAGACAGCATATGAGAGAGAGAGAGCATGCATGTGTGTAAGAGAGACTACATGTGAATGAGAGCTTGTGTGTATGAGACATTATGTGAAAGTGAGAGCCTGTGTGTGAGTGAGACAGCATGTGAGAGTGAGAGCCTGTGTGTTGAGAGAGAGCTAGCATGTGAGATTGAGATCCTGTATGTGAATGAGAGCCTGTGTGTGTGTGTGTGTGTGTGTGTGTGTGTGTGTGTGAAAGAGAGAAAGACAGCATGTGAAAATGAGAGCCTGTGTGTATGGGGGGATTTATTATTCTTTATTTATGAATTTTTTAAATGTTAGCAAGTCATACAAACTTGGCTAACATACAAAGAGATCAGAATATACAATAAAAATATACATTTGAGGAAATATAAGATCTCAAGTACTTTGTCAGACCATAAAAATTCAGGAATCCAATACAGAAAAAGAGAAGAAATATTGCAACAAAGAATTCAGTTGAATGCTAAAGAAGAGAATCTTCAAATTATTATTCAGCATCCTAAGTCATGGAAACTATTGACTAGCTGCTAGGGGTGCAGGTTCCTGTCTGCAACTATCATTAAGAAATACATCTAAGTGGGAAGGGTCAAAGAAGACATATTTAGCTCCCTGATATTTAACAACACATTTGCAAGCAAAAAGCAACCAAAACAAAGCCCTCAAATTCAGAACAGCTAGACGCATCAATAGAAAATGTTTCCTCTTAGATTGGGTGACTTTGACTACATCTGGAAACATACGAATTTTAAACCCTAAAAAGGGGATATCTCTCTTATGGAAAAAAAAACTTCAAAATAAAATCATGATCAAAGTCTAAAGCAGAAGTGACAAGCAAAGTTGAAGGCAGAATTTCTTCATCCACTGATCTTTCAAGAAATGAAGAAAAATGTGAAGAATCTAATAATTCAGCAGCAATGGGCTCTCCTCTCGCGAGCATCTTTCTGAGTCACTAGAACATAATAAGCTTTCGATACAGAAGGAAGCAAACTTTAAGAGATACATTTTTCCATGAAATATTTGCATAACATCTCTACAGGAGAAGTCATCTTCTTCTTAGGAAACTTAAGAATCCAGATATTCCAATGATGCACCATATTTTCAAGATTTTCAGTCTTATTTTGTAGATATAAATGGCCAGAAGAAACCACGTCAACTGACTTTTACAGAACTGACTAGTTTCCCAAGAATCGACTCTAGATGAAATTTCTAATAATTGAGAATGTGAAGCTTGAAAAGAGTTAGATAGATCTGGTTGCTGTGAAACAAACTGTGCAACTTGAGTGGAAAGATTAGCTATAGCTTCCCAAATAATATCCAAAGTAATATTTGAAGTTTTAACCAAGAGAGTAAACAGTACCTTTTTAGAAGCAGTCCCTTTCATAGAAGCAATGGAGGAAAAAGAGGCAGGTAAGGATTTGGCTTCCTGCGCAAACCAGCTGGGTGAACCATGGCTCAGCTCCGTCTTTCGGGCACTGCCCAACGCCGCTGGAGCAAACACTCTTTAGTCATCCATTTGTGATGGCGGTAAAACGCTTCCATTGGCGGTAGCAATAGGTGGTCTGGGTTGTGGAGGAATTCAGCGCGGCTCTGGAGTTAGAGAAGACTCCAAGTCTGGGACTTCTTCCAACAGACTTCTGCTCGGCAAGCTGTCCAATGACCCCTCGACAGAGAGAGAAGGAAGATCCTGGCTCTGGAGAATATGTTTGTCCATCTCAGGCAGGTCAGAGTAGAGGTTTCAGACACCTCCGAGTACACTCTTGCCTTGCCCTTCCTTTTTCCCATCACCAGAGGAAAAAACATGAGTATAAGGCAACATTTTCAAAAGAGGTAAGAAGAGATCCACGGAGCAATTACCTTTAGCATGTGGCCATCTTGGATTCCACCTGTATGTGTGTTTAAGAGAGAGAGAATGTGAGAGTGAGTATCTGTGTGGACAGAGAGACTGTATAAGAAATTGAGAGACTATATGTGTTTGAGAATGGAAGGGCAGAAGTCAGGAAGAAACAGAAGAAACAGAAAAAAGGAGATCCTGGAAAAGCAAGAAGGAGAATGTGGAAGAAAGAAGCTGGGACCAACTGATTAGAAAAATAAGATCACATAACAAAGGTTAAAAATATATTTTTTTAGTGATTGTCATATGCTATCTTTGGGAATGTGCATTATATATTTGTATTTATTTCTATCTTTAGTATCCCACTGTTCAGAGTCTGGTTTCTCAGGCTTTCCATTCTATTTTTGTCTGTATGTTTCTAATTTGTAGTCCCTTATTCTGTACTAGGTAAGGGCTGATCTGTGTTCTGCATGTGTAATTGAAGTACAGTGTTTTTGTTAGTGTGTACTTCTCTGTAGGGATTTGTAGCAGTTCAGCTTGTTCTGTTTCTCCAGTTGGTGGTGCATTAGTGTTCTAAGGCATGGAGTAATATTTGCATTGCTTCTTTTTCATAGTTAAAAATGCTGCTGTTTGATTCTAAGATGTAGTGCTGTTATGATATGGTATGGCAAAGTTTTAGGTGTCAGATTTGTTGCAGGAGATTGTGTTACTTCAAAAAGTAGACGTGGAGGGTGTTCGGTTTGCTGCTACTGAGATGAGTGTGTGTGTGGAAGAGGAGGAGAACTGAGTGAGTGTGCATGAGAGTCTGGGGTTGAATGAGAGGAATAAGAGTGAGTGTGTAAGAATGAGCATGTATGTGAGTGAAAGAGAGTATGAGAGTGAACATATGAGTGTGTGTGTGTGTGTGTGTGTATGTTAGAAAGTCTGTGTGCATGCTGCTATTGGTGCACGTATACAGTCCATCCCCCAATCTGCAACAATCTCAAAGCGACTGGAAATCAAACGTTCCCAGGTATGGACATTTCCTGTTTCCCATTTAGAAGTAAAGAGAACTCCAGGAATGCAACAGCATGCAGTTTTGTCTCTGTGTCTCTATAAATGAACAGCATGCCATGGAGCACTAATCCCCTCCCCACCCACCCACACACACACACACACACACACACACACACATACACACACGTAAGTATATTCTGCTGGACAAATTATTCTAGGGGACAGAATTTTAATGCTCCTTCACATGCAGGACAGCTAAGCTCCGTATCCCCTTATCACAAGTTGTAATGTGAAAATTGTGTAACGTACTCTACTATCAGTGCAAACCAAACAAGTGCTACAAAAGAAAACTAAACCTGCAAGCTATCAACATTTATTTAAATCTTTCAAACTCTTGTTCTGTACAGCACAAACGCTTTGTGGCATGCCAGGTTAAAAGACTCTTGCCTGACTAATCACTCCTGGGGAACAGGAGGGCTAACTAACGTGATAGGGGGACTAGGATGTGGACAGGCAAACTGCATTTGATAGGCCTCTGATCTTTCCTGTTAGGAAACCAAGCAATTTTAAGGAGGATGTTTGTGTGAAGACAGCAATTATGCTGTGAAATTCAGAGCTTGACAGTTGCTGCTCCAGGGCAGCCTGCTCTGCTTCCTACCGAATCCTTTGGAGGTGATGAAACCTGAAGGGAGCTCCTGAGCAGGCGGTAATTATGAGTGACTCAATGATGGCCTGTGCAGACATGTAACCATGAAAGGAAACACCGCCGTTAGCTTACACCCCATCAGTTTGAAGAGGAGGCTTTCTTTCCATTCCTTCTGTCTTCTGAATTGGCAGGAAAAAAATGATTGCAAGCTTCAGTCTGCAGAAGAAATAGAATATGCAGCCAAAGCTAGAAGTGTAACTCTGGCAAGTACTTCTTCTCTGAATGACCAGTTTTTCTCCTTACTTGGATTGGCCCCTAGCACCTTCCCCAGCAAGGAACACGTAAACATTTTCACCATGATGCATTTACTCAATTTCTCATCTCTTGCTGCTGTCAGCAGGTTTGTCAATCTGTCAAAATGTAAGACTGGCCAAGCAGGATCACACCAATGGTCCATCTAGTCCAGCATGACGTCTCCAATGGTGGCCCCGGGTGCTTCTTGTTCCAGTGCATGTTGCTTCGTTCCTTGCCTTGCTCCTTGTTCCTAGCTCCATGCCTTGCCTTGCCTTGTCTGGTTCATCACTGTCTATCTTCTTGGTGCTTCCCCGTCTCCTGCTTCCTCGGCTTGTCTTCCTGCACTTCCACCTTGGCTCTGGATTTGTCTTCACTCCATCTGTTGCCTGCCCTGACCTCTGGCCTGATTCCTGGTTCCACTGTCTGCTGCCTGCCTCAACCCTTGACCTGTCTTCTGGTTCTGCTGTCTGCCACCTGCTCAGACCCAAGCATTGCTTTGTACTCCTCTTGGGATTGCCCTAGGGACATGGACTTGCCAGCCATCAGAACCCAAAGGCTCAATCCGCAGGGAAGGTATAGGCAAAGCACCAGTTGGTCCCACCTCAGGGCTTCTCTGTCACCTGATGGTGTGGGCCTAGTTGGTCACCCCATTAGGCAGCACCAATCACACCTCAGTAGCAAGGGTCCACAACCCCATCGAATCTTACAAATAGATGTTTGGGACCCAGTTTCCAGACTTCATGCTACCCAGTTGGAGAACCGTGAATTGTGAATTTCCCACAGAAAGCTTATGTGACACTGTAATATTATGAAGTATAATAAACCAACAGCGACCTCTAATCTCAAGGGAAAATTTGATAAAATGAGAAAAATTGTTAGAAAAAAACTGAAAGGAGCAGCTACAAAAGTAAAAAATGTCCAAGAGGCGTGGTCATTGTTAAAAAATACCATTCTAGAAGCACAGTCCAGATGTATTCCACACATTAAGAAAGGTGGAAAGAAGGCAAAACGATTACCGGCATGGTTAAAAGGGGAGGTGAAAGAAGCTATTTTAGCCAAAAGATCTTCATTCAAAAACTGGAAAAAGGATCCAACAGAAGAAAATAGGATAAAGCATAAACATTGGCAAGTTAAATGTAAGACATTGATAAGACAGGCTAAGAGAGAATTTGAAAAGAAGTTGGCTGTAGAGGCAAAAACTCACAGTAAAAACTTTTTTAAATATATCCGAAGCAGAAAGCCTGTGAGGGAGTCAGTTGGACCGTTAGATGATCGAGGGGTTAAAGGGGCACTTAGAGAAGATAAGGCCATCGCGGAAAGATTAAATGATTTCTTTGCTTCGGTGTTTACTGAAGAGGATGTTGGGGAGGTACCCGTAATGGAGAAGGTTTTCATGGGTAATGATTCAGATGGACTGAATCAAATCACGGTGAACCTTGAAGATGTGGTAGGCCTGATTGACAAACTGAAGAGTAGTAAATCACCCGGACCGGATGGTATACACCCCAGAGTTCTGAAGGAACTAAAAAATGAAATTTCAGACCTATAAGTAAAAATGTGTAACTTATCATTAAAATCATCCATTGTACCTGAAGACTGGAGGATAGCAAATGTAACCCCAATATTTAAAAAGGGCTCCAGGGGCGATCCAGGAAACTACAGACCAGTTAGCCTGACTTCAGTGCCAGGAAAAATAGTGGAAAGTGTTCTAAACATCAAAATCACAGAACATATAGAAAGACATGGTTTAATGGAACAAAGTCAGCATGGCTTTACCCAGGGCAAGTCTTACCTCACAAATCTGCTTCACTTTTTTGAAGGAGTTAATAAACATGTGGATAAAGGTGAACCGGTAGATATAGTATACTTGGATTTTCAGAAGGCGTTTGACAAAGTTCCTCATGAGAGGCTTCTAGGAAAAGTAAAAAGTCATGGGATAGGTGGTGATATCCTTTCATGGATTGCAAACTGGCTAAAAGACAGGAAACAGAGAGTAGGATTAAATGGACAATTTTCTCAGTGGAAGGGAGTGGACAGTGGAGTGCCTCAGGGATCTGTATTGGGACCCTTACTTTTTCAATATATTTATAAATGATCTGGAAAGAAATACGACGAGTGAGATAATCAAATTTGCAGATGACAGAAAATTGTTCAGAGTAGTTAAATCACAAGCAGATTGTGATAAATTGCAGGAAGACCTTGTGAGACTGGAAAATTGGGCATCCAAATGGCAGATGAAATTTAATGTGGATAAGTGCAAGGTGATGCATATAGGGAAAAATAACCCATGCTATAATTACACAATGTTGGGTTCCATATTAGGTGCTACAACCCAAGAAAGAGATCTAGGTGTCATAGTGGATAACACATTGAAATCGTCAGTTCAGTGTGCTGCGGCAGTCAAAAAAACAAACAGAATGTTGGGAATTATTAGAAAGGGAATGGTGAATAAAACGAAAAAATGTCATAATGCCTCTGTATCGCTCAACCTATCATTTAAATCAGCCATGGAAGGAGAAGACTGGAGGGTGACCACTAAGATGCCAATTTACTCAATTTTTTTGACTGAAGATATTTTTGGATGCAGTATCATTTTTGTTAAAATACCCCATCAGTATGTCCAGTTTCTTTTGTGAGAATGCAAGGTGCCCTAAGGCAAGGACATCCCATTTGTGAGTACACATGAGCGTGAAAGAGATGGAGTATCTGTTTTTGACCCTCTGTGGTTTGCCTTGGAGGTTAATCCTCCCCATCTTTCCCTCTTACTGGAAAGGATCCTAGCACTCAGAGCCTGTGGACTATGAGAAGAGGAAAGGAATTTTTGAGCTCGGGACAACCATGTACTTCTGTATTCAGGACACCCAACGAAACGTGGGTTGCAAATGTTTCATCTTTATTTGTCCTCTGTCCTTTGAACTTTCCTACTTCTCTCAGGTTGGCTCCAGTCAGATTAATACCACGCAAACGTTGCTTGATTGCTATAGTTACCTTCAGTCAAAATCCCCTTTCACAGGGGCCGTAGACTTGAATGAGAAACAGGGGCCGTAGACTTGAATGAGAAACAGGAATGGAACAAAACATTTTCATGAGCATCCGTCATGCTATAATTACACGATGTTGGGTTCCATATTAGTTAGGTGCTACAACCCAAGAAAGAGATCTAGGTGTCATAGTGGATAACACATTGAAATCGTCGGTTCAGTGTGCTGCGGCAGTCAAAAAAGCAAACAGAATGTTGGGAATTATTAGAAAAGGAATGATGAATAAAACGGAAAATGTCATAATGCCTCTGTATCGCTCCATGGTGAGACCGCACCTTGAATACTGTGTACAATTCTGGTCGCCGCATCTCAAAAAAGATATAATTGCGATGGAGAAGGTACAGAGAAGGGCTACCAAAATGATAAGGGGAATGGAACAACTCCCCTATGAGGAAAGACTAAAGAGGTTAGGACTTTTCAGCTTGGAGAAGAGACGACTGAGAGGGGATATGATAGAAGTGTTTAAAATCATGAGAGGTCTAGAACGGGTAGATGTGAACCGGTTATTTACTCTTTCGGATAGTAGAAAGACTAGGGGACACTCCATGAAGTTAGCATGGGGTACATTTAAAACTAATCGGAGAAAGTTCTTTTTTACTCAACGCACAATTAAACTCTGGAATTTGTTGCCAGAGAATGTGGTTCGTGCAGTTAGTATAGCTGTGTTTAAAAAAGGATTGGATAAGTTCTTGGAGGAGAAGTCCATTACCTGCTATTAAGTTCACTTAGAGAATAGCCACTGCCATTAGCAATGGTTACATGGAATAGACTTAGTTTTTGGGTACTTGCCAGGTTCTTATGGCCTGGATTGGCCACTGTTGGAAACAGGATGCTGGGCTTGATGGACACTTGGTCTGACCCAGTATGGCATTTTCTTATGTTCTTATGTTCTTATTCATTTTGGGGGCAAATGAATGAAATGACAATGATCTCATTCACTGCATTTTACCTATTTATTTTATTTATTTATTTATTTTTAATTTTTATAGACCGAAGTTCTTGTAGGAACTACAAATCAATCCGGTTTACATACAACTTTTAAATGCCCAAAAAGAGTAGTGGGCTTTACATAGAACAGTTGAACAATAAAACAGGTAACAATAGAACTAACAATAAATTATGGAACAAATAGAATAGATAACCAATTAAACATAGTAATGTAGTAATAAATATTATATAGAAAAAAAAATATATAAAAGAGATAGAGTAAATGGAGTGTGAGTAAAGTATAAATACAAAGATGAAAGAGCTCAAAAATTAAGGTACAGTTGAAAAAAATTGTAATAGGAAAAAACAGTGAGATAACCCATGATTTGGGTTAAAAGACTTGATTAGGTAGCATTAGATATCTGGGAAGGCTTGACGGAAAAGCCATGTTTTTAGCTTTTTTTTGAACTCCTGATGACTTGGTTCTAGTCTTAGATCTGGGGGGAGCGCATTCCATTGGTGGGGGCCTCCTGAAGATAGTGCTCTTTTGCTCAGTGATGATTTTACCTGAGGGGCTTGCAATGTGCCTTTGTATGCGCTTCTAATTGGTCTGAATGAAGTATGAGGTTGGAGTTGGGTGCTTAATATGATCGGAGCAAGATTGTATGTTGCTTTGTGAATAATTGTGAGCACTTTATAGAGGATCCTGTGGTTAATAGGAAGCCAATGTAGGTTACGAAGGATTGGAGTGATGTGATCTCTTTTATTAGAGTTTGTAAGTATTCTGGCAGCGGCGTTTTGAACCATTTGTAAGGGTTTGATGGTATTTGAGGGTAGACCGAGAAGGAGGGAGTTGCAATAATCGAGCTTAGATAGTATGATGGATTGAAGTACTAGCCGGAAGTCAGAGAAGTGAAGGAGGGGTTTTAGCTTTCTGAGGACTTGCAGTTTGTAAAAGCAGTCCTTTGCGGTATTGTTTACAAACTTTTTTAGGTTTAGATTGTTGTCTAGCCAGGCTCCAAGATCCCTGACGTCTGGTGAGAACTTGCTAATTGAGTTTGGGTGAGAGGAGCTTGAAGAGATGGTGAGGGGATCTTGGGAGATAATGAGCATTTCAGTTTTGTTGGCATTCAATACTAAATTGAGGCTTGAGAGTAAGTCTTTAATTGGCTGTAGACAGTCATTCCAGTAGCTGATCGTTTTTTGAAGGGATTCTGAAATAGGGATAAGGATTTGGATGTCATCTGCGTAGAGGTAATGGATAAGCTTGAGGTTTGAGAGCAGGTGGCAAAGAGGGAGGAGATAGATATTGAAGAGGGTGGGTATTTCAAAACAAATGCACATCATAAGAACCCATTATTCACCTTAATCCCAACCTAGCCTATACCCTTACCTGATACTTTTCAACTACCCCAGAACTTCCCCCTCCCCCCCCCCCACACCCCCCTCCCCTGCAACCTTCCCCCCCCCACACCCCCCCCCTCTGTAACCGTCACTGTGTATCAAGTGCACAAGCCCCGCGCTACTGTAATCAAGTTCCACATGCTAAATATGTCAAGTGCACATGCCATGTAACATTGTATATTAGTTCATTTGCATATATAACCCTAACCGAATGCAAATAGTTGTATCGCTGCTTGTTAAATATCCTCTCTTTTACTTGTGTACTCACCCAGTTACCCCCTCCCCTGTTCATTGTAATTTCCTTTCCTTCTCAGTTTTTTGTAAACCGACATGATGTGTCCTACGAATGCCGGTATAAAAAAGTTATTAAATAAAATAAATAAATAAATAAACATAAGAAAATGCCATACTGGGTCAGACCAAGGGTCCATCAAGCCCAGCATCCTGTTTCCAACAGTGGCCAATCCAGGCCATAAGAACCTGGCAAGTACCCAAAAACTAAGTCTATTCCATGTTACCATTGCTAATGGCAGTGGCTATTCTCTAAGTGAACTTAATAGCAGGTAATGGACTTCTCCAAGAACTTATCCAATCCTTTTTTAAACACAGCTATACTAACTGCACTAACCACATCCTCTGGCAACAAATTCCAGAGTTTAATTGTGCGTTGAGTAGAAAAGAACTTTCTCCGATTAGTTTTAAATGTGCCCCATGCTAACTTCATGGAGTGCCCCCTAGTCTTTCTACTATCCGAAAGAGTAAATAACCGATTCACATCTACCCGTTCTAGACCTCTCATGATTTTAAACACCTCTATCATATCCCCCCTCAGTCGTCTCTTCTCCTAGTCGTCTCTTCTCCTAGTTGTTTATCAGGAACAGCTGCTCTGCTTCCCTCCCCTCTTTAATGAAGTTCTGGGTTTTGCTTCGCATCACGTTACACCATTTCTGCTGATTAAAAATGGACAACACTTTTATAGGAGGGTGGTCCCAGGTGCTCACCTCCCATCACAGCGAGATGTTCCACCAGATTGTGGCTCTCTTCCCCTGTGGTGCGAGCGGCGTCCCTGCTTCTCTGGCCTGGAAAGACAGCAGCAGGCTGGAGCTGAGGCCTCCGGCGTGCTACGGAGTCCTGCAGAGCTCACTGTCAAAGAGGCTGCCATGCAGCTCACAGGCCATGCTTCCCAACGCAATCTCATCCTCTCTGTGTCCACCCACAGTGGCCATGGAGCCAAAAAGGAGCCTCAGAGCTGGTATAAAACTAGCGGTGGTGCATGCTCAGCTGAGACTGAAGCTTCTCCAAGCACAGAAGTGCGGGGAAGGCTTTATGGTCTTGGTCTGTGAGCAAGAAGCAAGTCCTGATCTTCCCCTTGCAAGCCTTGGTGTGAAAGGCCACTGGGACATCTTTTTCCAGCAAGCCAGTGAGGCACAGGACCATAGTAGGATACAGGGACAGGAAATATGGCCAGTCCCATGCAGCAGTGTCTCCAAGCCAAGGCCCAAGCGAGATCTGGATGCAAGGGAGTTATTGACGAATGTAGGACAGCATTCCAGCGTGAGGCCTGATGCTGTGCTCAGTCATTGTGCCAATGTGGGAAAAAAGATGTTTCCACGTTGAGGATAAGGGCTACATTTTCAGACAGTTAATTTAAGAACATAAGAAATTGCCATGCTGAGTCAGACCAAGAGTCCATCAAGCCCAGCATCCTGTTTCCAACAGAGGCCAAACCAGGCCACAAGAACCTGGCAATTACCCAAACACTAAGAAGATCCCATGCTACTGATGCAATTAACAGCAGTGGCTGTTCCCTAAGTAAACTTAATTAATAGCAGGTAATGGACTTCTCCTCCAAGAACTTATCCAAACCTTTTTTGAACCCAGCTACACTATCTGCACTAACCACATCCTCTGGCAACAAATTCCAGAGTTTAATTGTGCGTTGAGTAGAAAAGAACTTTCTCCGATTAGTTTTAAATGTGCCCCATGCTAACTTCATGGAGTGCCCCCTAGTCTTTCTACTATCCGAAAGAGTAAATAACCGATTCACATCTACCCATTCTAGACCTCTCATGATCTTAAACACCTCTATCATATCCCCCCTCAGTCATGGGGGGGGGGGGGAATATGACAGGGTGAAAGCATCTGGCTGCAGCCTTTCTTTCTTTATTTGGGTTTGTGAATTGCTTAAAGCCAAGGCACTAAGCGATATACAAAATCAAACATTCACAATACAAAAAAAATGAAGAAAACATCAAACCAGTCAAAAACATACAAGGCCAGATTTTAAAAGCTGTGGGGTAGATTTTCAAAAAGTGCGCCTTCGCGTACTTTTGTTGGCGCATCAGGCGCAAACAAACGTTCGCTGGATTTTAGTAGATAAGCGCGTAGCCGCGCATATCCGCTAAAATCCTGGATCGGCGCGAGCAAGGCTGCCGATTTCGTGTAGCCGGCGCGCGCCAAGCCGCGCAGCCTGCTGCCATTCCCTCCGAGGCCGCTCCGAAATCGGAGCGCCCCCGGACCGCCCCGGGCCGAAACCACGCCCCCGGGCCTGCCCCCGAAACGCCGCATCCCGCCCCCAAAACGCCGCGCCGATCCGACACGCCCCCCTCGAAAAACCCCGAGACTTACGCGAGTCCTGGGGCTCTATGTTCCATAGGTGCACCGGCACGCAAGGCCCTGCTCGCGTAAATCCGGGCGGATTTACGCGAGCAGGGCTCTTAAAATCCGCCCCTGTGTGCGTGTAAATTTCGGGGGTTACGTGTGTGGCCAGGCCTTGCGCGCACTGTGCACATTTTACAACAGGCTCAGCCACGCGCATAAGCCCCGATACACACACAAGTGCTGGGGCTGCTGAAAGGGGCGGTCCGGGGGCGTGGTCTGGGTGGGGAGAGGCGGGGCAGCAGCTGGCCAGCGCACAGAGTCTACTGCTGCTCCAAAGGAGAAGCAAGGTAAAAACCAAAAAAAAATTATCATAGCTGGGAAAGGGTTAGGCGTCGGGGAGGAGAGGCGAAAAGCTAGGAAGGTTAGGTAGGAGGGTAGGGAAGTTCCCTCCCAGTCCGCTCGTTAATTGGAGTGGACTGGGAGGGAACTGGGGAAGCCCTACTTGCGTATTTTTCTAAAATCCACCCCCCGCACACACATGCGGAGCAGGCCACTCGCCTGCACTCGTGCACGTACGTGAAAATTCAGCCTGCAGGTGCACTTCAGCATAAGAAGCAAGTCTGATGTCACCCAGACTAAATAAAACAAGGCGATAAGGAAGCCAAGCGTCTGATGACAGCACTTTCAGGTTAAAGAGCCTACAAAATAGGTGGACGCAGAGCATGGGAAGCTATTTACATCTCTTCCTGTGTGCAGGAAACGCTCCTGGTGGATGCCACTCCGAGAGAGACTTCAGTGAGAGCAGCAGGGTGACACAAGTGGAGGTTTTTATGCTGTAAGAATTGTTCTCTGCTGACGCTGCTCTAAATTACACTGCTGGGTTGTCGGGCGCTGTAAAATTCTGCTGATTTTGCCAGTTTCTAATGAGCGATTTCTTCTCCAGCAGGCACATCTGTCCAATAATGGGATTCAGCCTGTAATGACAGAGATGTAAAAGACAGAGCACTGCAGACAGACGGAAGTTATCTACTTTCAGTCCATCCAGCTGTCTCTAGCATGTGACGCGGTTTCTCCTGCCTCTGCTGCCATAGTTCTGGTGGTCAACGTTTGCAGGTTTCTCACCCTCCCCTTCACAGCCATAGGCTGTAGGTTTCTAATTCATCATGTATACTGCTTCCTCATTCCTTTACCTCTGAACCACTAACAGGCTAACATTTAATTATAATTCCAGGAACCAGCATTCCTCTTCAGATAAATGAGCAAAAGCCAATTGACTGATTTATCCTCAGTGTATACACTGGGTGTAATAATCTCTATGTGACCCTTGCTCGATGGGTGAGTTCTAAACCCTGCCTCGGTTACTGGGTTCTTATTCAGCTGTAGTCAAACAGATGGTGTGGTGGACAGCACAAGATGACTACTTCCCTGCAGAAGGTTGAAGAGATCTCTTTCTGGGGGGAATGTAAACCTTTGACATCACAGGCTAGCCCATACATGCAGATGACGTGCTGGATGCTTTTATGGATCAAGACGTCCAGTCTCAGAGAAACAATTCAGACTTAGAAAAGTGTTGGTGATTCCAAATGCGTCTGTTTGCATTCACAGGAGTATAGATGTTTACAAAGGCCACATCCACAGGTAACTCACAGTGACATCCCAAGGGATGTATTGGAAATAAAAAAATGCAAGCACTCGTTCAGAAACCACTTCTTGCATTCATTGAATTCATTAAGACCTCAAATAGAAAAACACCAGGACAGCATCATATATCTTAGTGCCTTATGTCCTATTATTGTGTGCCAATGTATTTGTAATCATCGGTCTTCAATACTCCCAGATCTCCAGATTCTCTCTCTCTCTCTCTTTTTCTATCTATATCTAAATCTATATATTTTTTTAAATTTTGAATAGAGTTTAATTTTCTGGGTTGAGGTAAAGCAAAATAAGATAAAAGACCAATAATCTCAGGTCCCAGGGATTTAACTCTCAAGTGCAGGCTTCCAATGACATTTGATGCGCAGGAATGAATTGAATTGATAGAGCGAAGCTCGGATACTGTCTCGTCTGTAATCAGCCTCATGCTGCAACGTTTCAAAACCACTTTTCTTCTTCAGGGGTTGGTGTTCATTTACAGCGATGAGGATGGGGACGCTTGCCGGCTGTCAAAAGTTTGAGTCTGTCCTGATCACCAAACAACTTTAATGTTTCTTAGAAGGACCGCTCGCTTCCCGCAGCGTCTAAGGAACGAGACTCATTTATTCCACGGGAAGTGAACAGTCTTCCTATGAAACATTACATTTATAAGACTTGTGGTGCCTTGAAGTTTTTAATTTTTGAGGTGCTGCAGTAGGGAGAGGATGTTCCCATTTCATTTTGTTTTGATTTTTGTTTATTTTTATTCATATTTTTTATTATTTCATTTCAAATAATCAAAATGAAATAACATAAAATGAAAAAAAAAAAATGAAAAAAACCCCCCCAAAATATCCTAAAGCAAAATGAAAACAAAATCTAAGTGCACACCCCTAGTCAATATAATCACCTTATACTATGAAACAGCAGCAGCAGCAGCAGCAGCAGTAAGATACCCTTTGCAAACTTGTCTTAGATGAGACTATACCAATGAGGAGACCAAGCTCTCAGTCACCAATAATCAGTCACCAAAGATTGATGTTGCTACCATCGTGAGCAATGGAATAAATCCCTTCTTTTCTCCTCGGTTCTTCCCTTTAACTCCTGCTCATGAATTATCATAGAGTTTTGAACTCACTCAGTCCTTTATGTAGAGAGTCTGGTAGAAGACCAAGGGGAGATCTCATTAAATAGCTGGTGATCTGCATAATTCTCCTAGGGACTTTGATAGTAGGCTATGAACCTTGTGATAGTGGAATATCAACAGTTGTGTAGTATAACAAATAAATAACGAGGTCAATGTTCAAAAGATTTGTCTGGGTAAATTCGGGAGTTACTTGGACAAATCTTTGTTTTTAAAAATCATGGAAACATAGAAATGACAGCAAAAAAAGACCAAAAAGTCCATCCAGTCTGCCCAGCAAGCTCCCACACTTATTTTCCCTTACTTATCTGTTTCATCAACCACCAAGTTCAGGGCCCTTGTTGGTAACTGTTTGATTCAAATTTCCTGCCACCCCCTGCCGTTGATGCAGAGAGTAATGTTGGAGTTGCATCAACGGTGAGCATAAGGCTTAATGGTTATTGGTAGTAACCGCCACATCAAGCAAGTTACCCCGATGCTTGTTTACCCAGACTGCACAGATAAATGCCTTGGATTGAATGTAAATCCTGATTTCCACATTTCCCCCTGCCATTGAAGCAGATAGCAATGTTGGAGTTGCATTAACTGTGTGAAGGCTTATTGAGTAAGGGTAGTAATCCCCAGGTAGTAGCCTCCATTCCAGGAAGCCACCCCCATGGCTCTACTCTTTATTCCCATCCTGTAGCCTTTAAGGATCCACAGTGTTTATCCCATGCCCCTTTGAAATCCTTCACATTTAGTCTTCACCACTTCCTCCGGAAGGGCATTCCAGGCATCCACCATTTCTCCATAAAAAAATACTTCCTAACATTGGTTCTAAGTCTTCCTCCCTGGAGCTTCAAATCATGATCCCTAGTTTGTTGTTGACTATGGATCATTAAAACCTTTCAAGTATCTGAAAGTCTGTATCATATCCACTAAGTTCCTCCTTGCGCCTTCATGTTTTTTGTTAATTGTTCAGCAAATAATTATTAATTGTTAATTGTTTAACTGTTCAATGTAAACCGCCGAGGCGATAGTTTTCTTCCTTGTAAACCGGTGTGATATGTATATTATACAGGAACATCTGGTATATAAAATCCAAAAATAAATAAATAAAATAAATAAATATCACCCCTGCTCCTCCTACTCTCCTCCAGGGTGTACATATTTAGATTCTTCAATCTCTCCTCATAAGTCATTTGATGAAGACCATCCACCTTTTTGGTCGCCCTTCTCTGGACCACCTCTATCCTGTCTCTGTCTCTTCGGAGATACGGTCTCCAGAACTGAACACAGTACTCCAGGTGAGGCCTCACCAAGGACCTGTACAAGGGGATAATCACTTCCCTTTTCTTACTCGATATTCCTCTCTCTATGCATCCCAGCATTCTTCTGGCTTTAGCTATTGCCTTCTCGCATTGTTTCGCCGACTTCAGATTGTTAGACACCATCACCCCAAGGCCCCTCTCCTGCTCCGTGCACATCAGCCCTTCTCCCCCCATCGAATACCGTTCTTTCAGATTTCCACACCCCATATGCATGACTTTGCATCAGTGGATACAATTTATCCAGGCAAAATTTGCTTGCATAAGAAGAAGCAGGATTAAAGATGTCCTCAGAGTCCAGCAAAACTTTACCTGGCAAGCACTGATAAAGATACCAGGAAAAGTCTGGTCAAAGTGAAGGGCAGGCCTAAAGTTAATCAGATAACTTTATCCAATTAACTTTATCTGGGTATATTTAAAGGCACCTATACCTGTTACAGATGTGGATCCCTGGGCCCAGGGGGAGTTGGTACCACCAGTGGGGAAGAGCCCTACAGGTTCTCATCATTGGCAGGCGAAGCTGGGGAATGCCTGAGACGCTGCTGGGGCTTCACCAATACCATCCCTTGTTCCCCTCAGGTTGAGCCCTTGGGTACTTGGGCCAACTGGACTTATGTGGGGTCTCAGGGTTCGAGCTGGAGGATACCGTAGACGTGCGTCCAGGGGTTGGTGCAGGATGAACAGGCGGCAGTTCTTGAGGCCAGGTACCGGCAAGGGTCTTGGCAGGTGGCGAATCTCGTAGTCAGGTAGGCAAGGGACTCAGTAGGATTCAAAAGCAGGACAAAGTGCAGGAACGCAGGAAAGGGCTTCCAAGTCAGAATGCAGGAGTCAAGTAGCCAAGGCGAGGCCTGAGGAGCAGGCCATGCCTTAAATAGTCTGAGGTCTGGATGGAGGGGCCCCGGCACCTTCCGCGGTGATCCCTTTAAATAGGGTCATGTGGCACGCACGAGGACAGGGGTCAGCTGGCAGGCCCAAGCAGGGCCCAGCCGCGTCCAGGCTGCGATGTGGCGTCAGCAAGGGAGTTCTAGCATCAAGGCAATGTGGCGGTTTTCTGCCGCCATGAGGCTCCCGGGTCCGGCGAAGGAGGGACGGTGACATTTGTAGGTGCAGGCAGCTGGTCACGGATCTTTGCGGCTGGCTCCCGTAACATAAGAACATAAGAAAATGCCATACTGGGTCAGACCAAGGGTCCATCAAGCCCAGCATCCTGTTTCCAACAGTGGCCAATCCAGGCCAAAAGAACCTGGCAAGTACCCAAAAACTAAGTCTATTCCATGTTACCATTGCTAATGGCAGTGGCTATTCTCTAAGTGAACTTAATAGCAGGTAATGGACTTCTCCTCCAAGAACTTATCCAATCCTTTTTTAAACCCAGCTATACTAACTGCACTAACCACATCCTCTGGCAACAAATTCCAGAGTTTAATTGTGCGTCGAGTAAAAAAGAACTTTCTCTGATTAGTTTTAAATGTGCCCCATGCTAACTTCATGGAGTGCCCCCTAGTCTTTCTACTATCCGAAAGAGTAAATAACCGATTCACTTCTACCCGTTCTAGACCTCTCATGATTTTGAACACCTCTATCATATCCCCCCTCAGTCGTCTCTTCTCTTGTTCCATTCCCCTTATCATTTTGGTAGCCCTTCTCTGTACCTTCTCCATCCATACTTTTCAATATATTTATAAATGATCTGGAAAGAAATACGACGAGTGAGATAATCAAATTTGCAGATGACACAAAATTGTTCAGAGTAGTTAAACCACAAGCAGATTGTGATAAATTGCAGGAAGACCTTGTGAGACTGGAAAATTGGGCATCCAAATGGCAGATGAAATTTAATGTGGATAAGTGCAAGGTGATGCATATAGGGAAAAATAACCCATGCTATAATTACACAATGTTGGGTTCCATATTAGGTGCTACAACCCAAGAAAGAGATCTGGGCGTCATAGTGGATAACACATTGAAATCGTCGGTTCAGTGTGCCGTGGCAGTCAAAAAAGCAAACAGAATGTTGGGAATTATTAGAAAGGGAATGGTGAATAAAACAGAAAATGTCATAATGCCTCTGTATTGCTCCATGGTGAGACCACACCTTGAATACTGTGTACAATTCTGGTCACCGCATCTCAAAAAAGATATAATTGCGATGGAGAAGGTACAGAGAAGGGCTACCAAAATGATAAGGGAAATGGAACAGCTCCCCTATGAGGAAAGACTAAAGAGGTTAGGACTTTTCAGCTTGGAGAAGAGACGGCTGAGGGGGGATATGATAGAGGTGTTTAAAATCATGAGAGGTCTAGAACGGGTAGATGTGAATCAGTTATTTACTCTTTCAGATAATAGAAAGACTAGGGGGCACTCCATGAAGTTAGCATGGGGCACATTTAAAACTAATCGGAGAAAGTTCTTTTTTACTCAACGCACAATTAAACTCTGGAATTGTTGCCAGAGGATGTGGTTAGTGCAGTTAGTGTAGCTGGGTTTAAAAAACAATTGGATAAGTTCTTGGAGGAGAAGTCCATTAATGGCTATTAATCAAGTTTACTTAGGGAATAGCCACTGCTATTAATTGGATCGGTAACATGGAATAGACTTAGTGTTTGGGTACTTGCCAGGTTCTTGTGGCCTGGTTTGGCCTCTGTTGGAAACAGGATGCTGGGCTTGATGGACCCTTGGTCTGACCCAGTATGGCAAGTTCTTATGTTCTTATGTTACAGGAGCCAGCCGCAAAGATGTTCTTCACATGGTGACCCATTAAGGTCAGCGGTAATTGTAATTGTTAAACCAGCATCCAGCAACTCTCTTCACCCCACTCCTAGCACTGATATGGAAACATGGCTTTTATACTCTTCTAGATGGGTTGCGGTTTCCTGCAATATTTTGTGGGCATCGCTTTGTCAAAATATAGTGCGGTATTTATTTTTACCTCACGACAAAGAGTTGTCATGTGATAATTATGATAATAGGCAATATTGTTGCCTATTATTAGCAACATTGGCTGTTTATTTTGATTGCTGATTTTGACAAGTTGTCATATTAACTTTAGCATATCTGTCCCTTTACAGGTGCAAATCAGGCACGGTGAGATACACATGGGCGATTCACAATGAAATCCTCACGTGTGCTTTGTCATGCTTGCCTCCCTGAACCCAACCCCTTCTTCCCACTGCAAAGACTAAACGGCACCGTGAGAGCACATATTTCACTTTGGCTGCTAAAGGAAGAGAACTTTTCAGTCCAGAGAATTTATCCAGGCAAATTCCTTTCGAAAACTGTTCCCGGACTGAGGTAGTTTAGAAATATTTCAGCTGATGGAAATGGAGGATCTGCTGTCCCCTGTCTGCAGTACAGACGCTGTTACTCTTCAGCTAATTTGGGGGGAAAATTACACGTACAGACCTCCAAACAAGCGATTTATTTCTAATTTTGCAAAAGAAATAGCCCTAGGTCTCCGAATAAAAGCCAAGTGCAGCTCTGGCAGAAGAGAGGGACCGTGAGGGGCTCTGAAGAAGCTGCATTAGGGCTGCGGTGATTCATGCGAGCGCGGAGGAAGAGCCTGGAGGGGGGGGGAGGGGGAGGGGGAGGGGATGCACAGCTCCGGAGGCCGAGGATCCTGGGTGGGCGGGGTTAGAGGGAGGGGGGGGCCCTTCCAGGGAGGATTCCGTGCCGAGCTGCGGCACAGAAGGGCGAATGCGAGAACCGGGCAGCTGGAGGTGTCGGGGGCAGGAGCCACGCGACCCTTGCCCTGCCTCCCATCAGACTGTCACGATGAACCGGAAGTAACGTGCTGTGCGTTCCATTAATAGAAGCCTCCAATTACAGCCGGAACAGCGCGCGTGGCTCCCTTTATAAAGAGCTGACGCGATGCAAGCAGGGAGAGAGAGAGACAGATGAGAGACAGAGTAGCAGGCCCTGGGGGGGGGGGGGGGGGGATATTGAAAGAGGCGGTGCCTCCTTTATAAAGAGCTGACGCGATGCAAGCAGGGAGAGAGACAGATGAGAGACAGAGTAGCAGGCCCTGGGGGGGGGGGGGGGGGGGATATTGAAAGAGGCGGTGCCTCCTTTATAAAGAGCTGACGCGATGCAAGCAGGGAGAGAGACAGATGAGAGACAGAGTAGCAGGCCCTGGGGGGGGTATTGAAAGAGGCGGTGCCTCCTACTCTTAGCAAAATGTGCAGTGAGTAGGAGGACAGTCCCGACAGCAATACAGAGCAAAACCACAGGCAATCGATTTTTCTACAGCCGCCTTAGTTTTTATTTCATTCTTATTTTTAAAGATCAGGTAAAATTTAAAAGGAATCTGGAGCTTAGAAAAATGGCCCTCAGGCCCTTGGGCCTCCCTCTTCTTGCTCCTTTTCCAGTTCTCCTGCCCCCCCCGGCCACCAGACGGGTTGTGCACCGGGGTACTAAAAGCAGCCAGAGGGCGCTCAGGGCCATAACACAAAGGGAAAAAATGAGGGCTTGCCAGCCACTTCTTCCACTCCCCGTTCGTTTGATTTTAATCACACTTTTTATTTATGTGACACTTATAGCAGTCCCTATAGTTTCCCTCCCTTCCTGTAATAAGGGTTTTCTTTCAGCTTATACCAAATTTTAATATGGCATGAGCAGAAGGCAATTTTGTTTTAAAACAGATACTGTGCAGCTGATTAATCAAACCATGTACATATTAGCATCTGTTTTGGTGAAGCTAACAGCTGCATTAGCTACAAAACACCTAATATGACTTCATCAGCCTTCACACCCATCCTCAAAAGTGCGTTAAACATATGCAAAATCATGCATTTAAATCAGCTATTGAGCATAAAAATGATGCATTTAACGCATGCAACATACCATTCTCCTATCCACTAAATGGCATGATTTCATGCAAATGCTCCTTAACGTGAAAAAAGTTACTCCTCCTCATAGGTTTGCATGAATGATTAGGGTTTTATAACTGCTCCGGAGCTGATGCCTTTCACAACATATTCAGCCTGCTACAAATTGCTGACCTTTCAGCTCACACTGTGGAACAAAACATTGAAGTATTATGGTTCCTGGAGAAAGAGGGAAGAGATGGGCAGAAGCAATAAGAAGCACAGGGAGGAGTGTAGGCTGAGAGGGATGGTCGCCCCCCCAGAGGCAGAGGAATGCAGGCAGAAAGCCACACCCATGGATCCTTCAGCAGGAACTTTCTAGAGGACGTGGTAATCCAAAGCTACCACTTGTACTAAGAGTTGTATGAGACTCTGCAGGAGTACTGTAAGTCTCTGACAAGCAGGGCTCATACTATACATGTGCTTGTAGTACTGTGAGTCTCTGACAAGCGGGGCTCATACTATACATGTGCTTGTAGTACTGTGAGTCTCTGACAAGCGGGGCTCATACTATACATGTGCTTGTAGTACTGTGAGTCTCTGACAAGCGGGGCTCATAGTATACCGCTGCTTGTAGTACTGGGAGTCTCTGACAAGCGGGGCTCATACTATACTGGTGCTTGTAGTACTGGGAGTCTCTGACAAGCAGGGCTCATACTATACCGGTGCTTGTAGTACTGGGAGTCTCTGACAAGCGGGGCTCATACTATACATGTGCTTGTAGTACTGTGAGTCTCTGACAAGCGGGGCTCATACTATACCGGTGCTTGTAGTACTGTGAGTCTCTGACAAGCGGGGCTCATACTATACCAGTGCTTGTAGTACTGGGAGTCTCTGACAAGCGGGGCTCATACTATACCTGTGCTTGTAGTACTGGGAGTCTCTGACAAGCTGGGCTCATACTATACCGGTGCTTGTAGTACTGGGAGTCTCTGACAAGCGGGGCTCATACTATACCTGTGCTTGTAGTACTGGGAGTCTCTGACAAGCAGGACTCATACTATACCGGTGCTTGTAGTACTGGGAGTCTCTGACAAGCATGGCTCATACTATACCGGTGCTTGTAGTACTGGGAGTCTCTGACAAGCAGGGCTCATACTATACCGGTGCTTGTAGTACTGGGAGTCTCTGACAAGCAGGGCTCATACTATACCGGTGCTTGTAGTACTGGGAGTCTCTGACAAGCGGGGCTCATACTATACCGGTGCTTGTAGTACTGGGAGTCTCTGACAAGCAGGGCTCATACTATACCGGTGCTTGTAGTACTGGGAGTCTCTGACAAGCAGGGCTCATACTATACCGGTGCTTGTAGTACTGGGAGTCTCTGACAAGCGGGGCTCATACTATACCGGTGCTTGTAGTACTGGGAGTCTCTGACAAGCGGGGCTCATACTATACCGGTGCTTGTAGTACTGTGAGTCTCTGACAAGCATGGCTCATACTATACCGGTGCTTGTAGTACTGGGAGTCTCTGACAAGCAGGGCTCATACTATACCGGTGCTTGTAGTACTGTGAGTCTCTGTCAAGCGGGGCTCATACTATACCGGTGCTTGTAGTACTAAGAGTCTCTGACAAGCGGGGCTCATACTATACCGGTGCTTGTAGTACTGGGAGTCTCTGACAAGCGGGGCTCATACTATACCGGTGCTTGTAGTACTGGGAGTCTCTGACAAGCGGGGCTCGTACTATACCGGTGCTTGTAGTACTGGGAGTCTCTGACAAGCGGGGCTCATACTATACTGGTGCTTGTAGTACTGGGAGTCTCTGACAAGCAGGGCTCATACTATACCGGTGCTTGTAGTACTGGGAGCCTCTGACAAGCAGGGCTCATACTATACCGGTGCTTGTAGTACTGGGAGTCTCTGACAAGCAGGGCTCATACTATACCGGTGCTTGTAGTACTGGGAGTCTCTGACAAGCGGGGCTCATACTATACCGGTGCTTGTAGTACTGGGAGTCTCTGACAAGCGGGGCTCATACTATACCGGTGCTTGTAGTACTGGGAGTCTCTGACAAGCAGGGCTCATACTATACCGGTGCTTGTAGTACTGGGAGTCTCTGACAAGCGGGGCTCATACTATACCGGTGCTTGTAGTACTGGGAGTCTCTGACAAGCGGGGCTCATACTATACCGGTGCTTGTAGTACTGGGAGTCTCTGACAAGCAGGGCTCATACTATACCGGTGCTTGTAGTACTGGGAGTCTCTGACAAGCGGGGCTCATACTATACCGGTGCTTGTAGTACTGGGAGTCTCTGACAAGCGGGGCTCATACTATACCGGTGCTTGTAGTACTGGGAGTCTCTGACAAGCGGGGCTCATACTATACCGGTGCTTGTAGTACTGGGAGTCTCTGACAAGCGGGGCTCATACTATACCGGTGCTTGTAGTACTGGGAGTCTCTGACAAGCAGGGCTCATACTATACCGGTGCTTGTAGTACTGGGAGTCTCTGACAAGCAGGGCTCATACTATACCGGTGCTTGTAGTACTGGGAGTCACTGACAAGCGGGGCTCATACTATACCGGTGCTTGTAGTACTGTGAGTCTCTGACAAGCTGGGCTCATACTATACCGGTGCTTGTAGTACTGGGAGTCTCTGACAAGCGGGGCTCATACTATACTGGTGCTTGTAGTACTGGGAGCCTCTGACAAGCGGGGCTCATACTATACCGGTGCTTGTAGTACTGGGAGTCTCTGACAAGCATGGCTCATACTATACCGGTGCTTGTAGTACTGGGAGTCTCTGACAAGCATGGCTCATACTATACCGGTGCTTGTAGTACTGGGAGTCTCTGACAAGCGGGGCTCATACTATACTGGTGCTTGTAGTACTGTGAGTCTCTGACAAGCGGGGCTCATACTATACCGGTGCTTGTAGTATTGGGAGTCTCTGACAAGCGGGGCTCATACTATACCGGTGCTTGTAGTACTGGGAGTCTCTGACAAGCGGGGCTCATACTATACCGGTGCTTGTAGTACTGGGAGTCTCTGACAAGCGGGGCTCATACTATACCGGTGCTTGTAGTACTGGGAGCCTCTGACAAGCGGGGCTCATACTATACCGGTGCTTGTAGTACTGGGAGTCTCTGACAAGCATGGCTCATACTATACCGGTGCTTGTAGTACTGGGAGTCTCTGACAAGCATGGCTCATACTATACCGGTGCTTGTAGTACTGGGAGTCTCTGACAAGCGGGGCTCATACTATACTGGTGCTTGTAGTACTGTGAGTCTCTGACAAGTGGGGGCTCATACTATACCGGTGCTTGTAGTACTGGGAGTCTCTGACAAGCGGGGCTCATACTATACCGGTGCTTGTAGTACTGGGAGTCTCTGACAAGCGGGGCTCATACTATACCGGTGCTTGTAGTACTGGGAGTCTCTGACAAGCGGGGCTCATACTATACCGGTGCTTGTAGTACTGGGAGTCTCTGACAAGCGGGGCTCATACTATACTGGTGCTTGTAGCACTGGGAGTCTCCTACAAGCGGGGCTCATACTATACTGGTGCTTGTAGCACTGGGAGTCTCCTACAAGCGGGGCTCATACTATATCAGTGGAATACAGTGATGCACCTTTTTCAGATGTTTGCTTAGATTTTTCCCCACTTGCTTTTCCCATCCTTTTCTCCCCTTCTCTGTTCTCATGGCTCATACCCTCCTTCTCCAATCCAGACATCCTCTCTTTCTCTACTCCTTCTCTACACACTCCTCTCTACTGCTTTCCTCCTCCTCCATCCCTACACATCTTCCCCCACTCTCAGACCAATTCTTCCCTTCCATGCCCACATCCTCTGAATCCTTCACTCCCTCCTCTGTCCCTGTCCACCCCCAATGCAGTATTTGTGAGGCACATTCTTCACAGAGGCCCAGTCACCTTCCCAATCATCCTGCCCCTACCATTCTCAATTCTCCACACATGCACACATACTCCTGTCACGCTCTAGAGCAACAGACACTGAGAAGCAGACAAGGGCATTTACGCACATAGCCTGAAAAGACACAGCAGAAACAAGATGAGGCAAAGAAAGGAAGAACAGCTAGAAAAAAGACAAAACACTCAGAACCCATGCAAAGAAATGACGCCTAACCTCTGCCCCAAAGGAATTATTTTACTGCCATTTCTGAGGCCAGTTGTACCTCCACAGAACATGTGCTACAGGGTGCTTTATAGGATTGGGGCAGTCAAAAATGTGCTAAGTGTCCAGATTGCGTGCACATATAATGCCAGCATGACAGAAAACAAGATTATTACAGTGCCTGGTGGCCCCTTATAGACTGAAAACAAAAGCAAACAAGAAGTTCCACCTGTAACTAAAGATGGTTCTTTCTATCATGTGCATGTGTGTAAATGCAGAGGTCATGCATAGGTATAAATGTGAAAAATTCTCCTCCCCTCTCAGAGTCCCCAAGGCCCTCCCCCTGATATGTCTTGAAAATTTGGCGTGGGTAGGACACCAAACAAAAAATGTCATTGGGATACTCTCACACACACACACACCCCTCAATCTCATAATCCTTCTTTCCTCTGGAAAATAGGATATAAAGTGTGAGCACTAAAGTTATTCTACTCAATGAAGGTGAGTAGATATTATCAAAGTCCTAACCTTACATATCATGTAGGCTAACCATACACCCATGCCCTTTATTGTGTGGATAAAATGCACCTTATAGACTAACAGATTTATTAAGTCACAAGGTTTTGAGGCCATGATTGCTCGTGCACATCAGTTCATAGCACATGCGATGTTGACGCACCATGTGAAACATTAATACAGCTGCATTAATCTGTGTATACATTATTAAATTAGCGCATTGATACCCATTTGTACATGGTTCTGATACAGGCTTGTATGGACACAGGGAGACATTCCCAACTAGAGCTGTAGTCAGGCAATTAGGCGCCTATGGCCACGTGAAAAATTGTGCCCTCACCCCTTATAGAAGACATGACACCAGAGCTGAGAGACTTTTAGATGTTTGTGCAGCATTGCCAAAGGCTAGTGTAAGGGTATTAGGCACCTCAAGCAGGCCTTAAAGCCTTGCACCCGCCTTTCACCATCACATCCCCAATTACACAATTAAAGATTATGCATTTATAATAACAGATTTTACATGAGAAAGGGTATTCTATTCCAAGTACAGTCTTCTAAGGAAAATATCACTTACAATATGTATATTATATTTACATGCACTGCTGTGGTGCCAGCCAGAAACCTCTGCGAAAAAGCAAAACACACCATGGGCATGGGCTTGGCCTTCAGGAAACCAGGAGAAAATGGTATTACAATACAATAAACATTCTATATCAAAACAGCACTAACTGCAAGCATTTAAACAGCAAGAACCCCCTACGAAAAGGCAACACAGCAAATATTACACCCGGCCCTAGAGCACCAATACACCCCCTATTAGGAAAACAGAGCAAGCCAAGCTACTATAGATTCCTACACAGAAACTACAAACTAGCGGAATACCTCATCTGAGACAGACATGCGGAGCTCAAACAGACCTTCAGAAACCGAAGAGACCACAAAATATAAAAAAAACAGAGCAAGCCAAGCTACTATAGATTCCTACACAGAAACTACACTCTAGTGGAATACCTCATCTGAGACAGACATGAGGAGCTCAAACAGACCTTCAGAAACAGAAGAGACCATAAAATATAAAAAAAACAGAGCAAGCCAAGCTACTATAGATTCCTACACAGAAACTACACACTAGTGGAATACCTCATCTGAGACTGACATGCGGAACTCCAACAGACCTTCAGAAACCGAAGAGACCATAAAATATAAAAAAAACAGAGCAAGCCAAGCTACTATAGATTCCTACACAGAAGCTACACACTAGTGGAATACCTCATCTGAGTCAGACATGCGGAACTCAAACAGACCTTCAGAAACCGAAGAGACCACAAAATATAAAAAAAACAGAGCAAGCCAAGCTACTATAGATTCCTACACAGAAACTACACTCTAGTGGAATACCTCATCTGAGACAGACATGAGGAGCTCAAACAGACCTTCAGAAACAGAAGAGACCATAAAATATAAAAAAAACAGAGCAAGCCAAGCTACTATAGATTCCTACACAGAAACTACACACTAGTGGAATACCTCATCTGAGACTGACATGCGGAACTCCAACAGACCTTCAGAAACCGAAGAGACCATAAAATATAAAAAAAACAGAGCAAGCCAAGCTACTATAGATTCCTACACAGAAGCTACACACTAGTGGAATACCTCATCTGAGTCAGACATGCGGAACTCAAACAGACCTTCAGAAACAGAAGAGACCATAAAATATAAAAAAAACCCAGAGCAAGCCAAGCTACTATAGATTCCTACACAGAAACTACACACTAGTGGAATACCTCATCTGAGTCAGACATGCGGAACTCAAACAGACCTTCAGAAACAGAAGAGACCATAAAATATAAAAAAACCCAGAGCAAGCCAAGCTACTATAGATTCCTACACAGAAACTACACACTAGTGGAATACCTCATCTGAGTCAGACATGCAAAACTCAAACAGACCTTCAGAAACAGAAGAGACCATAAATTATAAAAAAACAGAGCAAGCCAAGCTACTATAGATTCCTACACAGAAACTACACACTAGTGGAATACCTCATCTGAGTCAGACATGCGGAACTCAAACAGACCTTCAGAAACAGAAGAGACCATAAAATATAAAAAAACAGAGCAAGCCAAGCTACTATAGATTCCTACACAGAAACTACACACTAGTGGAATACCTCATCTGAGACAGACATGCGGAACTCAAACAGACCTTCAAAAACAGAAGAGACCATAAATTATAAAAAAACAGAGCAAGCCAAGCTACTATAGATTCCTACACAGAAACTACACACTAGTGGAATACCTCATCTGAGTCAGACATGCGGAACTCAAACAGACCTTCAGAAAAAGAAGAGACCATAAAATATAAAAAAAACAGAGCAAGCCAAGCTACTATAGATTCCTACACAGAAACTACACACTAGTGGAATACCTCATCTGAGACAGACATGAGGAGCTCAAACAGACCTTCAAAAACAGAAGAGACCATAAAATATAAAAAAACAGAGGAAGCCAAGCTACTATAGATTCCTACACAGAAACTACACACTAGTGGAATACCTCATCTGAGTCAGACATGCGGAACTCAAACAGACCTTCAGAAACAGAAGAGACCATAAATTATAAAAAAAACAGAGCAAGCCAAGCTACTATAGATTCCTACACAGAAACTACACACTAGTGGAATACCTCATCTGAGTCAGACATGCGGAACTCAAACAGACCTTCAGAAAAAGAAGAGACCATAAAATATAAAAAAAACAGAGCAAGCCAAGCTACTATAGATTCCTACACAGAAACTACACACTAGTGGAATACCTCATCTGAGACAGACATGAGGAGCTCAAACAGACCTTCAAAAACAGAAGAGACCATAAAATATAAAAAAACAGAGGAAGCCAAGCTACTATAGATTCCTACACAGAAACTACACACTAGTGGAATACCTCATCTGAGTCAGACATGCGGAACTCAAACAGACCTTCAGAAACAGAAGAGACCATAAATTATAAAAAAACAGAGCAAGCCAAGCTACTATAGATTCCTACACAGAAACTACACACTAGTGGAATACCTCATCTGAGTCAGACATGAGGAACTCAAACAGACCTTCAGAGACAGAAGAGACCATAAAATATAAAAAAAACAGAGCAAGCCAAGCTACTATAGATTCCTACACAGAAACTACACACTAGTGGAATACCTCA
This sequence comes from Rhinatrema bivittatum, assembly GCF_901001135.1. Lineage (NCBI taxonomy): Eukaryota > Metazoa > Chordata > Amphibia > Gymnophiona > Rhinatrematidae > Rhinatrema > Rhinatrema bivittatum. Next base: position 591,401,634 of record NC_042617.1, on the reverse strand, counting down.
TCTGAGACAGACATGCGGAACTCAAACAGACCTTCAGAAACAGAAGAGACCATAAATTATAAAAAAACAGAGCAAGCCAAGCTACTATAGGTTCCTACACAGAAACTACACACTAGTGGAATACCTCATCTGAGTCAGACATGCGGAGCTCAAACAGACCTTCAGAAACAGAAGAGACCATAAAATATAAAAAAAACAGAGCAAGCCAAGCTACTATAGATTCCTACACAGAAACTACACACTAGTGGAATACCTCATCTGAGTCAGACATGAGGAACTCAAACAGACCTTCAGAGACAGAAGAGACCATAAATTATAAAAAAAACAGAGCAAGCCAAGCTACTATAGGTTCCTACACAGAAACTACACACTAGTGGAATACCTCATCTGAGTCAGACATGCGGAGCTCAAACAGACCTTCAGAAACAGAAGAGACCATAAAATATAAAAAAAACAGAGCAAGCCAAGCTACTATAGATTCCTACATAGAAACTACACACTAGTGGAGTACCTCATCTGAGACAGACATGCGGAGCTCAAACAGGCCTTCAGAAACAGAAGAGTCCATAAAATATAAAAAGAACAGAGCAAGCCAAGCTACTATAGATTCCTACACAGAAACTACACACTAGTGGAATACCTCATCTGAGTCAGACATGCGGAACTCAAACAGAGCTTCAGAAACAAAAGAGACCATAAAATATAAATAGACATGTGCAGGCAGGGCCAGTGACAGCTTTTTTGCTGCCCTTTGCGAACAATTACTGTTCTCCCCACCCCCTCGGGTTCATCCTGGCCCCACCAAAAAACACCTTGCTCCCTTCTGTGATGCAAACTTTAAAAACTGACCCCATCCTCCCCCCTCCCCCAAACTCATGGTTGGTGCAAGGTTATTACCTCCCCTAGGTGAACCTTATAGCCTTGCACAATGCCCCCCGCCCTATTTCACACACACAGATAAGAGTTATGCATTTATATTTTACATGAAAAATATCAAACTACAGTATTCAGAGGGAAAAATATCCCTTACATTATATTTACATGCACTCTGTGATGCCAACCAGAAGTCCCTGCAAAAAAGACACTTGGAACCCATATGGTATTGGGCCGATTGTGATGTGTGTTGGGTGTGGGTTTGACCCTCTGAAAGCCTGAATACATTTCCTATTAGGAGAATGCCTCACCTCAGTCACACATGCAGAACATAAACAGACCCTCCCCAAATACAGAATAGAGCAACCGAAAAGTAGAAATACAAACGCGCAGACAAAAACTGAACTGGAAACTGCAAGAAGCCAGACTCTGTATGCAGTGCAACAGTGAAAAAAACAGAACCATCACCATTCCTCAAACATCAAACAATAACATCAAGAAAGAAATACATAATCATAATACTAAAAACATACTAATAATATTATTTTAAAAAGCTGATGAATAAAAAATCAAATAATTAAATCTCATACACAAGTTTTTTTAAATGTCCCAAACACCAACAAAATATTTCAAAACATCATCAACAAAGAGTCCCCACGCATCAATTCTTCACTAGGAGTACCTCAGGGCTCTTCCCTGTCCCCCACGCTCTTCAATATCTACCTCCTTCCCCTCTGCCAGCTGCTAACAAAACTAAAACTAAAACACTATCTTTACGCCGATGACGTACAAATCCTGATCCCTATATCTGAATCCCTTACAAAAACACTTACGTTCTGGGACAACTGCCTCCAAGATATCAACCTTCTCCTCACCAGCCTAAACCTTGTACCGAACTCTGCTAAGACGGAACTCCTCCTTATATCTCCTGACTACAGCAATATCCTTCAGCCGACCCAACCCAATACCCTGGTCACCCAAGCAAGAGATTTTGGAGTTATAATTGACAATCATCTGAATTTAAAGAAGTTCATCAATCACACAACCAAGGACTGCTTCTACAAACTACAGGTGCTAAAAAGACTTAAACCTCTTCTGCACTTTCATGACTTCTGAACTGTCCTTCAGGCCACTATATTCTCCAAGTTAGACTATTGCAACTCTATTCTGCTAGGTCTCCCTGCCTCTTCCATCAAACCTCTTCAGATGCTTCAAAACACGGCCGCCAGAATCCTAACAAATACCAACAGAAGAGATCGCATCACGCCCATCCTCAAAAATCAGCACTGGCTACCTATAAGCTGTAGAATCCTACACAAGTCCCTCACCATCATTCACAAAACCATTCACAACCAGATCCCCATCGATCTTCAATGCCCACTCAGACTCCACAAGTCTTCAAGACCTATCAGAGAAGCTTACAAAGGATCTCTGCACGCCCCACCAACCAAATCCACCCTTCTTTCAGCCACTAGAGAACGGGCCTTCTCGACAGCGGGGTCAACCATCTGGAATGCTATTCCCCCTGATCTCAGACAAGAACCCTGCCTGTTGACGTTCGGGAAAAAACTCAAGACCTGGCTGTTTCAACAAGCCTTCCCTTAACTCAGGTCCTTCTCAGCTATAGTCATATACCAATGACTTCTATTCAATGCACTCCATTACCGACATTGTAAATGATTTGTTATTGTTATAGTTGCCGAGTTACCTTCTGCTACTGGCTCCTCTTCTCCCCAGTTCCAGTACCCTTGTTTTAATGTAACTTTTGCCTACCTCTATGTTTAAGTTAACGTTATAACCCCTGTTCCTTGTAAACCGATATGATATGATCTGTATCATGAATGTCGGTATAAAAAAGCACTAAATAAGCAAATAAATAAATAAATAAATAAATAAATAAATAAATAAAACAGCAGACACAGTAAATACACCTGAAAAATAAAACTAAAAGGTTTTAAAAAATTCATGCTCTCCTTAACTTTTGATTTCCAGTCACCTTGGGATTATCATGGAGTGCTGGGAGTAGGATGCACAAACCTTCTCCTGTCTTTCTTATACCCACGCACAAGCTCATGCACACATGCGCTCCTTCTCAGACAAACCTGCAGGTGTCTCCAGCTCTTCTTTGTTGGGATCTACCAGCATCCCCAGACCCTCATCTTCATTTCAGCTGCTGGCAGGTTGGAATCAACCCACAACCCCCTTATTCTCTCTCTCTCTCTCTCTCTCACACACACACACATTCACACATTCACACAACCCAGGCAGTTCACATTCTCACTCTCACATACACACACCCCAGACAAGGTCTGATTCACAACTACACACCCCAGGCAGACTTCCATTCTCACACACACACACACACACACACACGTACACCCTGCTCAACCCAGGAAGGCTCCCATGCATGCATGTACACACACACACATACCACACACACACAACCCAGGCAGCTTGCATTCTCACTCTCTTTGTCTCTCTCACATACACACACCCCAGACAAGCTCCCATTCACATCCACCCAAATCCCAGGCAGACTTCCATTCTCACACACACACACACACACACACGCTGCTCATCCCAGGAAGGCTCTCATGCATGCATGTACACGCACACACACTCCAGGCAGGCCCCCATTCACACACACACACACACACACACACGTACACATATGCAACCCAGGCAGGTTCCCACACAACACCTATCACAAGCAGCCTCCCAGTTACACACCCATTCATCCCAGGCAGCCTCCCATTCACACTCACGGTGCTAGCACTTCCTGCATTCTCATCTCGCGAGAATACAGGAAGTTCTAGCACTGAGAGTGTTGAATACCGAGGGGCCAGCACCGGAGGTGAGCTGCCAGATGGGCTTTCTCTGCTTTGGACTCCTGCTTCTGCTGCCGGATGGGATCGGGGCCACCGGAGGCACCACAGACCTCTTTCTTCCACCACCTGGGGGATTGGGTCCTCTGGTGGCACCACGGGCCTCATCTTCTTCTGCCGGTGGTGGGATCGGGTCCAACAACAGCACCATGGGCCTCCCGCTACCTATGGGATCAGGTCCACCGAGGGCAGTACAGACCTCTCCCTGCTCCCGATGCAACCCAACCGGGTGTACTGCACGGTTTGCCACCCAGTGGCGCCGGGCCTGCGTGCAGAGAAAGATTGTACAGGAAACTGCAACAAGTCAAATTCTGTAAGCAATGCAACAATGGAAAAAAAAAGAAACATTAGCATTCCTCATAAAACAAAGGGGCCGATGCAATATATTGTGCTATTAAGTTGGAGGAACAAAAGATTTAAAAAAAAAAAAAAGTTAAAAAAAAAGCGCCAGCGGTCAGGTTTGGGAAAGGGTTGCTCCGTTAACCAGCATCCATTATCCGAAGCCGAGGCTGTGCACCCGACGCTGAAACATTCAGCATCCGCTCTCTTACAGGCAGACGGCTGCGGACAGCCGACCTCTCCCGGGTGCCTTGGCAGGGCGACTCCTAATTAGAATATAGCAGGAGAGGTGGCTGGGGCTGCGTTAGGAAAGCGGGCGCTGAATACTCAGTGCCTGCCTTCTGCGCATTTTAATTGCATCGGCCCCAAAGTCAAGAAACCAGTTTCATCAGTAGTAGTAAACCCACATCAAAAGGAAGTACAATTGAAAGCAGTAATGAGTAGAATAACATCCAATAATTAAAAAATCATCTAAACATTTTTCAAGCACCAATAAAATTCAAAATAGACTCATCAAATGACATGCGATAGTTAAATCTACATAAGCCATGCCGACAATTCTGGTGAGGCCTTGGTACTCTTCCTCCTCCTCAGGGCAGCCCCGCTGTTGATTCTGGTGGGGCTGCACCCGTGCTCCTCCTGCTCTCATGGCCCTGCCAGCAATTCTGGTCGGGCTGTACCACTCTGACAAGAGTGATAGGTGACATCATCAGTGGCACAAATGCGGCCTATGGCCCAGGCCATATTGGCCATAGGCGTCGCTACGGCTCTGCTACCAACCATGCAACCGTGAGTCTTGGGGGGTCACTCGTTGGGCAAGCAGAGTAGCCCCGAAGCCTCATTTGCCAGGGTTATGGCCTCCTCTCCTCCCATGTTTTTGGGAGCCTCCTTTCCCACCTCCCCACTCCTATTAATCCCTCCCCATTCCTCCTCCATTTTCTTCCATTTTCAACGCCCCATTACCACCCTGAAGTGAGGTGAAATCCAAAAGAAAAAAGTCGCACACAGCCAGAAAAAAGAATTCTTTTTTTTTTAAATTATTTTCAGGTTTTGTTGGAGCCGTGAGCATTAGGCACATGGCCTCAGTTCAGCCAGGATATCGTGGCCCTGTTGGTGTCTCCACCAGAGAAGAGTTTCATTGATATCTTAAAGGAGCATGGCCTCCTCAGCTGAAAGAGAGCAGTCCCAGGGGTAGGGCTGCAAACTCATTTCCAAAGAGAAACTGCTTGTGTCGTGTCATTTCCCTATGAAAACAAGGCCTAGCACGCACAGCTCGGGTACAAAAGTGCCCTTCATTAGATGCAAAGTGTAAATGCCGTAAAGCGAGGGCAGTGAATTGAAAATTCAGTTGTCACTCATATTTTCCTTCCGCAGTAAGGGAGTGCAATCAGCAAACCGTGATTTACCACAGATAAATGTGTTTGCTTGAATAAAAACTTTTGATTATTGCCCCTGATGTGGTATGGAAATTAATTATGCCTGCACATAGGAGGATTTGAGTTGTTTTTTTTAATTTTATGTTCATTAAGGTATGGGTGTCACTGAACATCACAGCCAATGCTTTAAGCTTGCATTGACAAATCAATGGATAAAACAAATTGCCAGGAGAAGGCACAGGCAGTGGTGGGTACCTGCATGGTAACAAGCTGCTCAAAGGTTAGGCGTTTCGAACTGAGATTCTCCAGGCTTTGCTAGGAGTTAATATCAAAGTCTAATAAATATATGTCACAAGTGTGCTGAACTTATGACAATTCACATTTCTGACTGAAAAGGAAATCATCAAATCCCATAAGCCATTGCAAGCATGAGGTTTGCATGTTTTATCTGAGAAGATCATAGATTTCCTTAATGCGCTGCTTGCTAATGAGTTTTAAATGTAAAGCAAGTTAGTTGGCAATTCATAGACTTAGTTAACATATGCAGCCTATACAACACTGTCTACGATGCCTAAATAAATTCCAGAATCTCTGTTAGCCTAGAATTAACTCCATATTTGCATCTCACTCGAGAATCTTATGAGTGAAACAGCCTTGTAGGCCATTGCTAGTTATAATGACATCTACGTGGCATTTTATTTTAAAAATAATAAACGTGACATTTTAGATGCAAATGCAAATCAGTTCATCAAGCCAGGTATAAGGTTCAATTTCATACTATACAGTACTCGGTGAGGAAAAGCAAGTTATTCATCTGAACGAAGTTTCCAAGGTGAAAAGGACATAGAGAATGAGTGAAAAATCACGACTTGAATCCAGTTCACGTAAGAGCAGGTTTCCTGCGTTAAGGGGAGTCTGAACAGGACATACACATTTCCTGAGTGATCCCCCTAAAAGGATGGGCTTTGGGAAAGTTGCTGAGAGGGGAAACATGCAAAAGCTGATGGACCCTGCCTGTAATGAGAATCCTTCTCATTAACGTGTTGCTTGCTTCCTCTTGGAGCAGACCCTCCTTCTTGGAATTCATCCAAGGTACAGATAAAGGCATCTTACCATTTCTCATTAAACTGTGCCCGGCTCCATGCAATCAGGCTCATCTCATCTGCATATGGATCAGTTTAATCTGCTTCCTCCTGGCTTTTACCTATTGTTAATCATGATCAGAGCTTTTTTTCATTCAAGTAGATAAATGGATAGGCATAAGGATATCAGCATCTCTGTGAGTGATCTGCGTCTTTTTTATACTCGGTGTATCCCACGCTGCACTGATTATGTCTTACTTGGTCATCCATATGTTCTTAATCTTGCCTGTCCTTGCTGTTACTTATGGAGGCTCGGGAACGTAGCATAAAATTGTACTGCTACCTTTACCGCTAGTCACAAATGAAATAAAATTTGCCTTTGGCATAGGTGGGCAGCACGCTGGCTACTCCCTGCCTTCTCTGTAAACGAGTGGTCAGGAATAGCAGATCACATCATCAGTCCCCACGCCACAGGAGTATATTGTTTGATTTCCACACGGGGGGACGGGGGACGGACGGGACACCGTAGCACTTCCGACTTGCAGGTTCTCTCTCTGGATTTATGGCTCCACTTTCGAGTTTGTAATTTATAAAGCAAAAAGTACTCTGAGATCTGTAGCCGTAATTAAATGAGAGCAAGCAGAGCTATAAATAGAGAGGGGTTGTGAGCACAAATCCTGCCCGTAGTGGGGCTGGGGGGAGGGAGGGGGAATTCCGAACAGGCCACCTAATTGCCAGGCCAGCACATACTTGGTAGCTCATTGTCAAAGGGAAACACCTATGCAAAATTAGCTACCACAAAGCAAGCACTACTATCCCTTAAGAACATAAGAACATAAGAACATAAGAACATGCCATACTGGGTCAGACCAAGGGTCCATCAAGCCCAGCATCCTGTTTCCAACAGAGGCCAATCCAGGCCATAAGAACCTGGCAAGAACCCAAAAACTAAGTCTATTCCATGTAACCATTGCTAATGGCAGTGGCTATTCTCTAAGTGAACTTAATAGCAGGTAATGGACTTCTCCTCCAAGAACTTATCCAATCCTTTTTTAAACACAGCTATACTAACTGCACTAACCACATCCTCTGGCAACAAATTCCAGAGTTTAATTGTGCGTTGAGTGAAGAAGAACTTTCTCCGATTAGTTTTAAATGTGCTACACGTTGCGGTCCCAGTCGCGGCAGCCGCGACTAGGCCCTTACCTCCTTGGTCCTGGCCCGTCTCCGAGGGTCTGTGGCCTGTTTTGTGGCATCACCGCGGAGGGAGGACGCGGCCAAGAAGCCCTGCCTGGACGCCTTCTCCCTAGGCGCATGCAACCCGCGCTTATGAAGGCCGTTTCCCACCTTTGGAAGATCCGCCCTATCAATGACGTCAGACGCCGTGGCCTATGTAAGGTCACCGCGGAGCCCAGGACTTTGCCTTGCAACGGGGTTCCTTGCGGTTCTCTGTTGCGCCGTGCCCCGGAGTGCGCTATTGCGTTAGCAACTCCATTCCTGCCTCAGACTTGTGTTCTCTTCATGCCCAAGTCTTGCTTCTGTCTGGCTTGCTTGTAGTAGCCAGTCCTGCTTCAGTTCCTGTCTGGTTCCAGTAGCCAGTCCTGCTTCAGCTCCTGTCTGGTTCCAGTAGCCAGTCCTGCTTCAGTTCCAGCTTGGTTCCAGTAGCCAGTCCTGCTTCAGCTCCTGTCTGGTTCCAGTAGCCAGTCCTGCCTCAGCTCCTGTCTGGTTCCAGTAGCCAGTCCTGCTTCAGTTCCTGTCTGGTTCCAGTAGCCAGTCCTGCTTCAGTTCCTGTCTGGTTCCAGTAGCCAGTCCTGCTTCAGGTCCTGTCTGGTTCCAGTAGCCAGTCCTGCTTCAGTTCCTGTCTGGTTCCAGTAGCCAGTCCTGCTTCAGCTCCTGTCTGGTTCCAGTAGCCAGTCCTGCTTCAGTTCCTGTCTGGTTCCAGTAGCCAGTCCTGCTTCAGCTCCTGTCTGGTTCCAGTAGCCAGTCCTGCTTCAGTTCCTGTCTGGTTCCAGTAGCCAGTCCTGCTTCAGCTCCTGTCTGGTTCCAGTAGCCAGTCCTGCTTCAGTTCCTGCCTGGTTCCAGTAGCCAGTCCTGCTTCAGTTCCTGTCTGGTTCCAGTAGCCAGTCCTGCTTCAGTTCCTGTCTGGTTCCAGTAGCCAGTCCTGCTTCAGCTCCTGTCTGGTTCCAGTAGCCAGTCCTGCTTCAGCTCCTGTCTGGTTCCAGTAGCCAGTCCTGCTTCAGGTCCTGCCAGGTTCCAGTAGCCAGTCCTGCTTCAGTTCCTGTCTGGTTCCAGTAGCCAGTCCTGCTTCAGTTCCTGTCTGGTTCCAGTAGCCAGTCCTGCTTCAGCTCCTGTCTGGTTCCAGTAGCCAGTCCTGCTTCAGTTCCTGTCTGGTTCCAGTAGCCAGTCCTGCTTCAGCTCCTGTCTGGTTCCAGTAGCCAGTCCTGCTTCAGTTCCTGTCTGGTTCCAGTAGCCAGTCCTGCTTCAGCTCCTGTCTGGTTCCAGTAGCCAGTCCTGCTTCAGTTCCTGTCTGGTTCCAGTAGCCAGTCCTGCTTCAGTTCCTGTCTGGTTCCAGTAGCCAGTCCTGCTTCAGTTCCTGCCTGGTTCCAGTAGCCAGTCCTGCTTCAGTTCCTGTCTGGTTCCAGTAGCCAGTCCTGCTTCAGTTCCTGTCTGGTTCCAGTAGCCAGTCCTGCTTCAGCTCCTGTCTGGTTCCAGTAGCCAGTTCTGCTTCAGCTCCTGTCTGGTTCCAGTAGCCAGTCCTGCTTCAGGTCCTGCCCGGTTCCAGTAGCCAGTCCTGCTTCAGTTCCTGTCTGGTTCCAGTAGCCAGTCCTGCTTCAGTTCCTGTCTGGTTCCAGTAGCCAGTCCTGCTTCAGTTCCTGTCTGGTTCCAGTAGCCAGTCCTGCTTCAGTTCCTGTCTGGTTCCAGTAGCCAGTCCTGCTTCAGCTCCTGTCTGGTTCCAGTAGCCAGTCCTGCTTCAGCTCCTGTCTGGTTCCAGTAGCCAGTCCTGCTTCAGGTCCTGCCCGGTTCCAGTAGCCAGTCCTGCTTCAGTTCCTGTCTGGTTCCAGTAGCCAGTCCTGCTTCAGTTCCTGTCTGGTTCCAGTAGCCAGTCCTGCTTCAGCTCCTGTCTGGTTCCAGTAGCCAGTCCTGCTTCAGTTCCTGCCTGGTTCCAGTAGCCAGTCCTGCTTCAGCTCCTGCCTGGTTCCAGTAGCCAGTCCTGCTTCAGCTCCTATCTGGTTCCAGTAACCAGTCCTGCTTCAGCTCCTATCTGGTTCCAGTAGCCAGTCCTGCTTCAGCTCCTATCTGGTTCCAGTAACCAGTCCTGCTTCAGCTCCTATCTGGTTCCAGTAGCCAGTCCTGCCTCAGCTCCTGTCTGGTTCCAGTAGCCAGTCCTGCTTCAGTTCCTGTCTGGTTCCAGTAACCAGTCCTGCTTCAGCTCCTATCTGGTTCCAGTAGCCAGTCCTGCTTCAGCTCCTATCTGGTTCCAGTAGCCAGTCCTGCTTCAGTTCCTGTCTGGTTCCAGTAGCCAGTCCTGCTTCAGCTCCTATCTGGTTCCAGTAGCCAGTCCTGCTTCAGTTCCTGCCTGGTTCCAGTAGCCAGTCCTGCTTCAGCTCCTTTCTGGTTCCAGTAGCCAGTCCTGCTTCAGTTCCTGTCTGGTTCCAGTAGCCAGTCCTGCTTCAGCTCCTGTCTGGTTCCAGTAGCCAGTCCTGCTTCAGTTCCTGTCTGGTTCCAGTAGCCAGTCCTGCTTCAGCTCCTGTCTGGTTCCAGTAGCCAGTCCTGCTTCAGCTCCTGTCTGGTTCCAGTAGCCAGTCCTGCTTCAGTTCCTGTCTGGTTCCAGTAGCCAGTCCTGCTTCAGTTCCTGTCTGGTTCCAGTAGCCAGTCCTGCTTCAGCTCCTGTCTGGTTCCAGTAGCCAGTCCTGCTTCAGCTCCTGTCTGGTTCCAGTAGCCAGTCCTGCTTCAGTTCCTGTCTGGTTCCAGTAGCCAGTCCTGCTTCAGTTCCTGTCTGGTTCCAGTAGCCAGTCCTGCTTCAGCTCCTATCTGGTTCCAGTAGCCAGTCCTGCTTCAGCTCCTGTCTGGTTCCAGTAGCCAGTCCTGCTTCAGTTCCTGCCTGGTTCCAGTAGCCAGTCCTGCTTCAGCTCCTGCCTGGTTCCAGTAGCCAGTCCTGCTTCAGTTCCTGTCTGGTTCCAGTAGCCAGTCCTGCTTCAGCTCCTGTCTGGTTCCAGTAGCCAGTCCTGCTTCAGCTCCTGTCTGGTTCCAGTAGCCAGTCCTGCTTCAGCTCCTGTCTGGTTCCAGTAGCCAGTCCTGCTTCAGCTCCTGTCTGGTTCCAGTAGCCAGTCCTGCTTCAGTTCCTGTCTGGTTCCAGTAGCCAGTCCTGCTTCAGTTCCTGCCTGGTTCCAGTAGCCAGTCCTGCTTCAGCTCCTGCCTGGTTCCAGTAGCCAGTCCTGCTTCAGTTCCTGTCTGGTTCCAGTAGCCAGTCCTGCTTCAGCTCCTGTCTGGTTCCAGTAGCCAGTCCTGCTTCAGCTCCTGTCTGGTTCCAGTAGCCAGTCCTGCTTCAGTTCCTGTCTGGTTCCAGTAGCCAGTCCTGCTTCAGCTCCTATCTGGTTCCAGTAACCAGTCCTGCTTCAGCTCCTATCTGGTTCCAGTAGCCAGTCCTGCTTCAGCTCCTGTCTGGTTCCAGTAGCCAGTCCTGCTTCAGTTCCTGTCTGGTTCCAGTAGCCAGTCCTGCTTCAGTTCCTGTCTGGTTCCAGTAGCCAGTCCTGCTTCAGCTCCTGTCTGGTTCCAGTAGCCAGTCCTGCTTCAGTTCCTGTCTGGTTCCAGTAGCCAGTCCTGCTTCAGCTCCTGTCTGGTTCCAGTAGCCAGTCCTGCTTCAGTTCCTGTCTGGTTCCAGTAGCCAGTCCTGCTTCAGTTCCTGTCTGGTTCCAGTAGCCAGTCCTGCTTCAGTTCCTGTCTGGTTCCAGTAGCCAGTCCTGCTTCAGCTCCTGTCTGGTTCCAGTAGCCAGTCCTGCTTCAGTTCCTGCCTGGTTCCAGTAGCCAGTCCTGCTTCAGTTCCTGTCTGGTTCCAGTAGCCAGTCCTGCTTCAGCTCCTGTCTGGTTCCAGTAGCCAGTCCTGCTTCAGTTCCTGCCTGGTTCCAGTAGCCAGTCCTGCTTCAGCTCCTGTCTGGTTCCAGTAGCCAGTCCTGCTTCAGCTCCTGTCTGGTTCCAGTAGCCAGTCCTGCTTCAGCTCCTGTCTGGTTCCAGTAGCCAGTTCTGCTTCAGCTCCTGTCTGGTTCCAGTAGCCAGTCCTGCTTCAGTTCCAGCTTGGTTCCAGTAGCCAGTCCTGCTTCAGCTCCTGTCTGGTTCCAGTAGCCAGTCCTGCTTCAGCTCCTGTCTGGTTCCAGTAGCCAGTCCTGCTTCAGTTCCTGCCTGGTTCCAGTAGCCAGTCCTGCTTCAGCTCCTTTCTGGTTCCAGTAGCCAGTCCTGCTTCAGTTCCAGCTTGGTTCCAGTAGCCAGTCCTGCTTCAGCTCCTGTCTGGTTCCAGTAGCCAGTCCTGCTTCAGTTCCTGTCTGGTTCCAGTAGCCAGTCCTGCTTCAGCTCCTGTCTGGTTCCAGTAGCCAGTCCTGCTTCAGTTCCTGTCTGGTTCCAGTAGCCAGTCCTGCTTCAGTTCCTGTCTGGTTCCAGTAGCCAGTCCTGCTTCAGCTCCTGTCTGGTTCCAGTAGCCAGTCCTGCTTCAGTTCCTGTCTGGTTCCAGTAGCCAGTCCTGCTTCAGCTCCTGTCTGGTTCCAGTAGCCAGTCCTGCTTCAGCTCCTGTCTGGTTCCAGTAGCCAGTCCTGCTTCAGCTCCTGTCTGGTTCCAGTAGCCAGTCCTGCTTCAGTTCCTGTCTGGTTCCAGTAGCCAGTCCTGCTTCAGTTCCTGTCTGGTTCCAGTAGCCAGTCCTGCTTCAGCTCCTGTCTGGTTCCAGTAGCCAGTCCTGCTTCAGTTCCTGTCTGGTTCCAGTAGCCAGTCCTGCTTCAGCTCCTGTCTGGTTCCAGTAGCCAGTCCTGCCTCAGCTCCTGTCTGGTTCCAGTAGCCAGTCCTGCTTCAGTTCCTGTCTGGTTCCAGTAGCCAGTCCTGCTTCAGTTCCTGTCTGGTTCCAGTAGCCAGTCCTGCTTCAGCTCCTGTCTGGTTCCAGTAGCCAGTCCTGCTTCAGTTCCTGTCTGGTTCCAGTAGCCAGTCCTGCTTCAGTTCCTGCCTGGTTCCAGTAGCCAGTCCTGCTTCAGCTCCTGTCTGGTTCCAGTAGCCAGTCCTGCTTCAGCTCCTGTCTGGTTCCAGTAGCCAGTCCTGCTTCAGTTCCTGTCTGGTTCCAGTAGCCAGTCCTGCTTCAGCTCCTGTCTGGTTCCAGTAGCCAGTCCTGCTTCAGTTCCTGTCTGGTTCCAGTAGCCAGTCCTGCTTCAGTTCCTGTCTGGTTCCAGTAGCCAGTCCTGCTTCAGTTCCTGTCTGCTTCCAGTAGCCAGTCCTGCTTCAGCTCCTGTCTGGTTCCAGTAGCCAGTCCTGCTTCAGTTCCTGTCTGGTTCCAGTAGCCAGTCCTGCTTCAGTTCCTGTCTGGTTCCAGTAGCCAGTCCTGCTTCAGCTCCTGTCTGGTTCCAGTAGCCAGTCCTGCTTCAGCTCCTGTCTGGTTCCAGTAGCCAGTCCTGCTTCAGTCCTGTCTGGTTCCAGTAGCCAGTCCTGCTTCAGTTCCTGCCTGGTTCCAGTAGCCAGTCCTGCTTCAGTTCCTGTCTGGTTCCAGTAGCCAGTCCTGCTTCAGCTTCTTGCCTGGTTCCAGTAGCCAGTCCTGCTTCAGTTCCTGTCTGGTTCCAGTAGCCAGTCCTGCTTCAGCTTCTGTCTGGTTCCAGTAGCCAGTCCTGCTTCAGTTCCTGCCTGGTTCCAGTAGCCAGTCCTGCTTCAGCTCCTGTCTGGTTCCAGTAGCCAGTCCTGCTTCAGCTCCTGTCTGGTTCCAGTAGCCAGTCCTGCTTCAGCTCCTGTCTGGTTCCAGTAGCCAGTTCTGCTTCAGCTCCTGTCTGGTTCCAGTAGCCAGTCCTGCTTCAGCTCCTGTCTGGTTCCAGTAGCCAGTCCTGCTTCAGCTCCTGTCTGGTTCCAGTAGCCAGTCCTGCTTCAGTTCCTGCCTGGTTCCAGTAGCCAGTCCTGCTTCAGCTCCTGTCTGGTTCCAGTAGCCAGTCCTGCTTCAGCTCCTGTCTGGTTCCAGTAGCCAGTCCTGCTTCAGTTCCTGTCTGGTTCCAGTAGCCAGTCCTGCTTCAGCTCCTGTCTGGTTCCAGTAGCCAGTCCTGCTTCAGTTCCTGTCTGGTTCCAGTAGCCAGTCCTGCTTCAGTTCCTGTCTGGTTCCAGTAGCCAGTCCTGCTTCAGTTCCTGTCTGGTTCCAGTAGCCAGTCCTGCTTCAGCTCCTGTCTGGTTCCAGTAGCCAGTCCTGCTTCAGTTCCTGCCTGGTTCCAGTAGCCAGTCCTGCTTCAGCTCCTGTCTGGTTCCAGTAGCCAGTCCTGCTTCAGTTCCTGCCTGGTTCCCGTAGCCAGTCCTGCTTCAGCTCCTGTCTGGTTCCAGTAGCCAGTCCTGCTTCAGTTCCTGTCTGGTTCCAGTAGCCAGTCCTGCTTCAGTTCCTGTCTGGTTCCAGTAGCCAGTCCTGCTTCAGTTCCTGCCTGGTTCCAGTAGCCAGCCCTGCTTCAGCTCCTGCCTGGTTCCAGTAGCCAGTCCTGCCTCAGCTCCTGTCTGGTTCCAGTAGCCAGTCCTGCTTCAGCTCCTGTCTGGTTCCAGTAGCCAGTCCTGCTTCAGTTCCTGCCTGGTTCCAGTAGCCAGTCCTGCTTCAGCTCCTGTCTGGTTCCAGTAGCCAGTCCTGCTTCAGTTCCTGTCTGGTTCCAGTAGCCAGTCCTGCTTCAGCTCCTGTCTGGTTCCAGTAGCCAGTCCTGCTTCAGTTCCTGTCTGGTTCCAGTAGCCAGTCCTGCTTCAGCTCCTGCCTGGTTCCAGTAGCCAGTCCTGCTTCAGTTCCTGTCTGGTTCCAGTAGCCAGTTCTGCTTCAGCTCCTGCCTGGTTCCAGTAGCCAGTCCTGCCTCAGCTCCTGTCTGGTTCCGGTAGCAAGTCCTGCTTCAGTTCCTGCCTGGTTCCAGTAGCCAGTCCTGCCTCAGTTCCTGCCTGGTTCCGGTAGCCAGTCCTGCTTCAGCTCCTGCCTGGTTCCAGTAGCCAGTCCTGCCTCAGCTCCTGTCTGGTTCCAGTAGCTAGTCCTGCTTCAGTTCCTGTCTGGTTCCAGTAGCCAGTCCTGCCTCAGCTCCTGTCTGGTTCCAGTAGCAAGTCCTGCTTCAGTTCCTGTCTGGTTCCAGTAGCCAGTCCTGCTTCAGCTCCTGTCTGGTTCCAGTAGCCAGTCCTGCTTCAGTTCCTGTCTGGTTCCAGTAGCCAGTCCTGCCTCAGCTCCTGTCTGGTTCCAGTAGCCAGTCCTGCTTCAGTTCCTGTCTGGTTCCAGTAGCCAGTCCTGCTTCAGCTCCTGTCTGGTTCCAGTAGCCAGTCCTGCTTCAGTTCCTGTCTGGTTCCAGTAGCCAGTTCTGCTTCAGCTCCTGTCTGGTTCCAGTAGCCAGTCCTGCTTCAGTTCCTGTCTGGTTCCAGTAGCCAGTTCTGCTTCAGCTCCTGTCTGGTTCCAGTAGCCAGTCCTGCTTCAGTTCCTGTCTGGTTCCAGTAGCCAGTCCTGCTTCAGTTCCTGTCTGGTTCCAGTAGCCAGTTCTGCTTCAGTTCCTGCTTGCTTCAGTCCTAGCCTGCTTCAGTTCCTGCCTGTCTCCTGATCCCTGCCTGCCTGCTCCAGCTCCAGCTTCCGTGATCTCCTAAGTCCCAGCAGCTGGGCTCCTACAGGCTCCTCCCGGGGGAGTACTGGCTTCCAGGGTGAAGCTCAGGTCCAGCTCCTGCCTGGTATTCGCCTCCTGACCTGTCACTCACCAGATACTATAGTACACCTCTCCCCAGTCTCTCACAGGTCGGCCCAAGGGTCCAGTAAACAGTTCACTCACAACACTACATGCTAACTTCATGGAGTGCCCCCTAGTCTTTCTATTATCCAAAAGAGTAAATAACCGATTCACATCTACCCATTCTAGACCTCTCATGATTTTAAATACCTCTATCAGGAAACAGAGAGTAGGAATAAATGGACAATTTTCTCAGTGGAAGGGAGTGAGCAGTGGAGTGCCTCAGGGATCTGTATTGGAACCCGTACTTTATAAAAATACTGAAAATGATCAGGAAAGAAATACGACGAGTGAGGTGATCAAATTTGCAGATGATACAAAATTGTTCAAAGTAGTTAAATCACAAGCAGACTGTGATAAATTGCAGGACGATCTCGTGAGACTGGAAACATGAGCATTGAAATGGCAGATGAAATTTAATGTGGATAAGTGTAAGGTGATGCATATAGGGAAAAATAACCCATGCTATAATTACACAATGTTGGGTTACATATTAGGTGCTACAACCCAAGAAAGAGATCTAGGCGTCATAGTGGATAACACATTGAAATCGTCGGTTCAGTGTGCTGCGGCAGTCAAAAAAGCAAACAGAATGTTGGGAAATATTAGGAAGGGAATGGTGAATAAAACGGAAAATGTTATAATGACTCTGTATCTCTCCATGGTGAGACCGCACCTTGAATATTGTGTACAATTCTGGTCGCTGCATCTCAAAAAAGATATGATTGCGATGGAGAAGGTACAGAGAAGGGCTACCAAAATGATAAAGGGGATGGAACAGCTCCCCTATGAGGAAAGACTAAAGAGGTTAGGGCTGTTCAGTAGGGATGTGAATCATTTTTTGACGATTTAAAATATCGTCCGATATATTTTAAATCGTCAAAAATCGTTAGAGCCGCAATACAATAACAATTCCCCCGATTTATCGTCAAAAAATCGTAAATCGGGGGAAGGGGGAGGGGAAGGGGGAGGGCGGGAAAACCGGCACACTAAAACAACCCTAAAACCCACCCCGACCCTTTAAAATAAATCCCCCACCCTCCCAAACCCCCCCAAAATGCCTTAAATTACCTGGGGTCCAGAGGAAGTGATCTTTTACTCTCGGTGTGATCTTTTACTCTCGGACCTCCGTGCGTTGTAGAAATGGCGCCGGCGCTACTTTTGACCTGTCATATAACAGGTCAAAGGTAGCGCCGGCGCCATTTTGTTTTTTTGTCCCCCGACATCAGGAGCGTAGGAGATCGCTCCCGGACCCCCGCTGGACCCCCAGGGACTTTTGGCCAGCTTGGGGGGGCCTCCTGACCCCCACAAGACTTGCCAAAAGTCCAGCGGGGGTCCGGAACGATCTCCTACCGCGAATCGTTTTTCCGTACGGAAAATGGCGCCAGCCATACGGCAACACGATTCGACTGCAGGAGGTCGTTCCGGACCCCCGCTGGACTTTTGGCAAGTCTTGTGGGGGTCAGGAGGCCCCCCCAAGCTGGCCAAAAGTCCCTGGGGGTCCGGAACGACCTCCTGCAGTCGAATCGTGTTGCCGTATGGCTGGCGCCATTTTCCGTACGGAAAAACGATTCGCGGTAGGAGATCGTTCCCGGACCCCCGCTGGTCTTTTGGCAAGTCTTGTGGGGGTCAGGAGGCCCCCCAAGCTGGCCAAAAGTCCCTGGGGGTCCAGCTGGGGTCCGGGAGCGATCTCCTACGCTCCTGACGTCGGGGGACAAAAAAGCAAAATGGCGCCGTCGCTACCTTTGACCTGTTATATGACAGGTCAAAGGTAGCGCCGGCGCCATTTCTACAACGCATGGAGGTCCGAGAGTAAAAGATCACACCGGGACCCTTCCTCTGGACCCCAGGTAATTTAAGGCATTTTGGGGGGGTTCGGGAGGGTGGGGGATTTATTTTAAAGGGTCGGGGTGGGTTTTAGGGTTGTTTTTAGTGTGCCGGTTTTCCCGCCCTCCCCCTTCCCCTCCCCCCCCCCCACTGGACCCCAGGTAATTTAAGGCATTTTGGGGGGGTTTGGGAGGGTGGGGGATTTATTTTAAAGGGTCGGGGTGGGTTTTAGGGATGTTTTAGTGTGCCGGTTTTCGATTTACACGATTTACACGATATTTAAAAAACCCAAACTGCGACGATCCGATTCCCTCCCCCTCCCAGCCGAAATCGATCGTTAAGACGATCGATCACACGATTCACATCTCTACTGTTCAGCTTGGAGAAGAGACGGCTGAGGGGGGATATGATAGAGATGTTTAAAATCATGAGAGGTCTAGAACGGGTAGATGTGAATCGGTTATTTACTCTTTCGGATAGTAGAAAGACTAGGGGGCATTCCATGAAGCTAGCATGTGGCACATTTAAAACTAATCGGAGAAAGTTCTTTCACTCAATGCACAATAAAGCTCTGGAATTTGTTGCCAGAGGATGTGATTAATGTAGTTAGTGTAGCTGGGTTCAAAGAAGGTTTGAATAAGTTCTTGGAGGAGAAGTCCATAAACGGCTATTAATCAAGTTTACTTAGGGAATAGCCACTGCTATTACTAGCAACGGTAACATGGAATAGACTTAGTTTTTGGGTACTTGCCAGGTTCTTGTGGTCTGGATTGGCCACTGTTGGAAACAGGATGCTGGGCTTGATGAACCCTTGGTCTGACCCAGTATGGCATGTTCTTATGCATGCATTTGAAAAGCCAAACCTAACCTACAAGTGCTGTTTTCCACCCCTGACTTCAAGAAACTTCCTGGAAATGCAATTTGTTTTTTTTTAAGTAGGATAAAGCCTGACTTTTAGCCAGGAAGAGGAGGGCATATCTCAGCCAGGCCTATTTACCCTGGTAGATAAGAATTTACCTGGATAAATGAATTCCTTCCGTGTTCATTTGCTGCAAGATAGGTTTATTGGATGATGAGTATAAATCATGATAATTAAAAACCAAAAAGTAAATGGCACAGTTGCCAAAATTGTTCTGAGTTGGAAACACAACAGTGGCTATTTATAAGGATCTTATTAGTTTTCACTAAGATACAAAAGTTCTTTTTATGGAAAAAAAAGTTGCTCCCATTGCTGTGAATGGCAGCTCCTGAGCCCGGAGTTACTGGTGTGCCTTAGGCAGGAGCGAACACATTGAGGTGTAAAGGCTGCTGGAGGTGCGTACAAGGCATCCTCTCTGACACAACCTAAGATCATAATGTAACCCTGGCATTCCTCTGCCTGATTCTCCTCCTATAGGGATCTGGTTTTATTCAGGATTTTGGAAAACCCACATCTATGTGTAACCCCCTCGACAGGGTAGATAAAAGGATGGCTTGGGACTTCCCTGTTGTCCTGTGGTCAACCCTTCCAAATTTATTAGTGTGGGTTCTTATAATGGTCATGTAGATGGTGAAATGGACCTGTACGCCAACAACTGGACCGAGGTAGGAAGACATTACCCATTTTTACTGATTGGTCAGGGAAGCCATCCTCTCACTCCTTTCCATGAACTCTGAACCCATCTGGATGCTCTCTGGCCAAGTAAGAGCAGTAGGCACCAAGTTCAAGCTTCCAAAACTGTTAACTTAATTCTATGGAATTTCCAACCAGATAACTATTTGCATGGACAAGGATTTTGTTGTACTTCTTAGCTACCGAACATGTCAGCATTTCATGGGCATAGAACAGTCAGCTCCGTTTAATATTTACAATCTTATCAGGACACAGATAGTATATCCCTTGATCTCCACATTTATATTCTTACCATAGTGCACTCAGCTTTGCTGCCATATCCAGACTCTATATCTTGGAGTGTTCTTGCCACTGTTGGGAACTGAGTCTTACTACGTTGAAGGCACTCTTTGTTCTGCTTTGTCCCTTTATCAGTGTCTTGGGGTTTTTCCTGCCACCTTTTCTGCTTCATTGCCCCTTCATGATGCCTTAGAATGCTGAATCCACTTCTGGTGCCGCCGTGCTTCTCGGGCTGCCTTGGAAGGTTCATGCAACTTTTGTTGGTGCCCTGTTTTGAAGCCTTGGGGGTGTTCTTCCCCCTCTTGCTGCTTCTTTGCTTCTTTGATGGTGCCTTAGAGAACTCCTGCCTCTACGGCTATCCCTTTGCCTCTTTATGGTGCCTTAGGCTATTCATGTCACTTTTGGTGTCATGTTGACGTAGTCTTGATGTGTTGCTTTGCCTTCCCCCTTCCATTGATGTCTACCCACCAATTTTATTAGAATTGATGAGAAAACCCCAATTTTGGAGCCCAAAATAGGCTGCAGTGTTTCCCCTATTGACTTTAACGGTAAACAAATGATTGAATAAAATGCATAAGCAAAGTTTTTATTTCGTTTTAAACTAATGAACGGAATGGAAGTGCCTTACAAAATGAATGAATGGATGAATCAAAATGAATGTTTTTCCTCTGCACACCTCTAATATATCAATTGTGCAATGACTGAAATATTTTTTAATATTTGTTCCATGGATTTTTTCCCTAGTCCTGGTAGTAATTGAAATGGTAAGTATCTGTTCCCTATTTAACTGTTCCAGTCTGCTCATACTTTTATTAACTTTTGTCGTATCGCTTTTTATTCATCTCTTCTCCATGCTGAAGAATTCTGACCTTTTAAACCTTCCTTCATAAGGGAGCCATTCCATCCCAGCTATCTACCTTTTCCAGCTCTGCTTTATCATTTTTGGATGGGGCAGCCAGAGTTACACACCATGGATAGATACAGACTCAGAGGCGTTGTATTCTCTATACCTTTCCTCTTGTCCTATTTGCTTTTCCCACCACTGCTGCACACTGAGCTGATGATTTCAATGTGTTGTCACAGGGACTCCATGGTCATTTTCCTGCGTGGTAATTCCTAGTATGGAACCTAGTTAATATTAAAACAACTGAGCTCTTAAATTTAGGAAACTGAGGGATACGTTTTCAAAGGATTTACTTAACAATGTATTCCCACTCAATCTATGATACTCATCGATTTAAAAATTACGAGGTCTATAATCCAAACCTATTTAGGTGGACCTCAAAGGTTACCCATCTAAATAGCAAATGTGGCATATTCAGCCACTTATGCAGCTAAATTATAGCCGGATAGTTAGTTATAATTTAGCCGGATAGAAAAGGGGTGTTTCAGGGGCATTCCAGGGAGGGATGACGTACCTGGCTAATATCGGGTGTTTCCAGCTAGGTTAGGCAGATAACTCTAGACCTGCGGTGTGGCCAGATAACTTGCTACTTATCTGGATATCTTTCACTCCTCTCCTCCTATTGAGGTCTGCTGTTTTTGGACTATCAGAAAGGGTTTTGTTTCTTTATATATATATATAATTCTGCATCAATTGTATTGTGTAATTCGTGTGATGATGGCCCATATATTCTGTAAAGCATTTTGTGTGCTTTTATTATATTGATGAAAATTATACATAAAGAGTTACAAAAAAAAAGTATCTGGGTAAGTAGCGCTATATCAGTATTAAAAAAAAAAAAAAGAAATCAAAAGAGCCCACAGCTTGCATCCTCGTGTAAGTTATGTAAATTGTGATGTCTGGTCCAGCACAACTCAAACATATTACCAATCCCTCTCCCGCCCCCACACACAAACCCTTTTTCTGTTTGACTTAAAACATTTCTAGCTCGACCCCCCTGAACCACCGTCTCTTCTTGCTTCCCCCCCCCCCCCCCCCCCCCCCGAAGCAAAAAAAATCATCTCTTCCAGGAGCAAGGGTCTTACCCACCCCAATTAACCTTTTATTTTTTGTTTCTCAACTTACTTCTGCTCCTCCGAGCAGAAGTAAGTTGTGCGCGCCGGCCGGCTGCCAGCACGCGCGTCACTGGGACAGCGCAAAATGGTGCTGTGGCGGCCAGCCCCCGCCCTGCTCAGACCCCGCCCTCGGCCCGCACCTTTTGATTCGAGCTCACACAGAGATACGCGCGTGGTCGGGACTCTAAAAATCCCCGCAGTGCGCGCGCGGCCCAGCCGCACACATATTTCCATGTTTTTACGTGCGCTGACATTTTAAAATCTAGCCGCTGGGTTTTTGCAGCTTTTAATTGCATCAGTAGCATGGGATCTTCTAGGTGTTTGGGTAATTGCCAGGTTCTTGTGGCCTGGTTTGGCCTCTGTTGGAAACAGGATGCTGGGCTTGATGGACCCTTGGTCTGACCCAGCATGGCAATTTCTTATGTTCTTATGTTCTTATGCAATGCTGCATTTTTTAGCATTAAATCTTAACTGCCTGGCTCTAGACCATTCCTCAAGCTTTGCAGGATTTCTATTCATGTTTTCCATACCTTCCTGGATGTCTATCCTATTGCAGGTTTTGCTATCATCCTCAAAAAGACAAAGCTATCCCAATTATCCTTCCAGAATATCGCTTATGGAAATGTTCCAGAGAACTGGTCCAAGGACCAATCTCTGCGACTCATCACCTGCAGCACCCATCACCTTAAAGCGAGCTCCCATTCAATCAGTTTGTAACTCCATCAGTCACTCTAGGACCCCTACCAAGGACAATCAGTTTATTTATAAGCCACCTGTGCGAAACAGTGTCAAAGGCCTTACTGAAAGCCAAGAAGTCTACATTTAGCACTCTCCCTGGTCACCCAGTCAGCGAAATTGATCAGATTGCTCTGACAAGAAATTCCTCTGGTAAAACCAGAGACATATTAAACAATACAAGTCCCAGGACAGATCCCTGAGGCACACCACCGTTTACCTCTCTCCATTGAGAAAACCAACCATTTCATCCTACTATTTAGTCCATAACTTTTATCCAGTTGCCAATACACAGTAGGACATAGCCTCCTATCCGCGACTTTTTAATTTCCTGAGGGACTCTATAAAACATCTTTAGGAAATCCAGATACACTGTGTTGACTAGCTCACCCTTAACCCCATGCTTGTTTGTACCTTCAGATTAGTGAGGCCTGCCTTCTCTTTGCTAAATCCATGCTAACTCTTCCCCATTAAGGCATGTTTATCCATATGACCAGTAATTTCCACCATTTTCCCTGGCTCACTGGTCTGTTGTTACAGGGATCACCCCTGGGGGCCTTGCCCAGAACTACAGTACATAAAACTCCCTGTCTCGTCCTCATATTCTCTGTTTCCCTCTGCACATATGAATCACTGAGATTTCATTTTGTTTTTTTGAAAGAGAATCTAGGGTCTCGTTCTTCAGGATCCTCAAATATTTTGCTCTTATAATTCACAGTGACTTGCATCCATGCAGGATAGAACAATATGAACTTTGCTTTCATATTTTTTAATTGCTCTCAGATTGCCAGAAAATTATTCCTTTTCTGGACTTTGACCTTATTTCGATCCACCAAATGCAAATTTGTCTTTCCTTCCCCATTCCTGGATTTTTTTTAAATAGTTTTCCCCAGTAGTTGTAAGTGTCTCGAGATATGAATCACCAGTAGCGTTGTATAAATTTTGTTACTGGTGTTACGGGGGGAAACACTCCACACCCTCTTTCAGGCGCAAACGTCTTCATAAAGTAAATTTTCAGTAGCTTTGGCAGACGTATGTGTTGTGATGGAGGAAATCCGGATGTGGATCCTTAGGCCGACCGACCCAAGGGAACAGTCGGTAGGCAGAACTCCCACTGGGCAATTGGAGCTTCACCTGGAAACCCGTGACTCCTCCAGAGGAGCTGTGGGAGCCCGGGTCGCTAGGACTTAGGAGTCTTCGCCCTGGAAGTCCGAGGTCCCCCCAGGAGGAGCCCGTAGGGACCCGGACCGCTGGGACTTAGGCGATGACGAAGAAACCCAGGAGTGGAATCCGGACCGGAGTCTTGGCAGGCGGCGAGCAAGCAGGAGTCGGGGTCACGAACCGGGGTCAAGGCAGGCTGAAGACAAGCAGGAGTTGAAGTCACGGACCGGAGTCAAGGCAGGCTGAAGTCAAGCAGGAGTCAGGAACGACGGCAACTAGCTCTTCCGAAGAAGGAACCTCGTTGCAAGGCAAGGAAGGCTAGGAACTGCAGGGCTTAAATAGCCCTGCAGCGTCTGACGTCAGGAAAGGGAGGAGCCGAGGTTTCCCGCGCTGGCCCCTTTAAAAACGGAGCTCAGCCGCGCGCGCGCGCGCCTGGGGGCGGGGCTAGTCGCGAGAGGACGCCGGCGGCAGAGAGGGAGCTGGCGCATGGCGCCCGAAGGCCTGCAGGCCCGCGCGGGGGTCGGAGCGGCAGGAGGAAGCTGCGGCCGAGGTCCCGAGTCTGCGGAACGCGGCAAGACTCCGGGACCCGAGAGGAGGTAAGGCCTCGGGTGCCACCGCGGCGACCGAGACCGCAACAGTATGTCCATAAATTTCACTGGATTGTCACCTTCCATTCCCTCTGCAATTTCCAAGATTCTTGCATTATTTCTCCAACTCCTATTGTCTGCAGCTCCTATTATTTTAAAGTCCTTTTTTAAAGTTCGGTGATGATTTTGATATTGTCTTGTAGCAGTATCACAGCATCTTCCAACGAGGATGCAAAGGAGGAAGATGAGGAAAGCTCTTTTTGAAAAGCAGCAATATCTTGCGAGGAATGCTCTCCGGCTGGCAGCTGAGACGAATCCTTCGCAGTGTGGACAGGGATAATAATTGCACGGTGTGGATGCTGAGTGCTGACCTTTTTCTGCCATCATCATCTACTGTGTAACTGTATTACTGTGTTTAAGGCTGCCGCCTACTTTGCCTAATGGAAGCCCTGGCCGTGATGAAGGTGCAGAAGTGAAATTGTCTTTTCTCTGCGGTTTTTGGCTGTAAAGTCTGGATTAAGTGGTGGGGGCCAAGTTGAAATGCTAGAGTCAGGCTGAACCGGTGGAGGTGTTGGTGACCTGGCGATTTCAAGTGCACGCATAAGTAAATATTTTTATAAGTGGAATTTGTGTATTTTTTTGCAAAATATTTACCTTCTTATATAAATCACATTTATTACATGCATATTATAATTATTCTACTTGTAAAATATGCTCTTTATATAAAAGTATGCGTTTTCCCGTATTACAGCTATATGCATGTACTTCCAGGGCAGAGATAATATGTAGTATTTTACAAACTGTGTGGCTCCTACCACAAAGTTTATAAAAAAAACCTGCTGTACCTCTACACCCATGGGCTTACGTGTGTATGTGCTGACTTATACAGACTGGTGAACATTATCCTTCCTTAGCATAAATGTTTTGGGGAACGGCCACCTTCATCTGCTGCGACTGTTCGGATCTGTTGTATTTAAAAATAAATACTAAGACTAGGTAATCTTCTCCGGCACTCAAGGTGCAGCATAATGACTTGAAGCTGTTTACCAGGCGCTCTGTGATCCTGCACAAGTGAATCACCACCCTCACTGTAAGCACTTTAGAGAAGGGGCATTATCTTGTACAGAGCTGTGTATCATTACTGTCACAAATAATGAACCATAGTTTACAATACCACTTCAGGCTTTCCCTGGCCCCAGTCACACACACACAGACATATTTCCCTCACTAACACCATAAAGGTTGCCATCAGCTCACATGAGAGCAAATGGCAGATGCAGCTAGAAAAGTAATATTTTTAGCCCTGGTAAATATGATTGCAAGTCCAATTTATTAATATTGCAATAGTTGCAATAAGCGAGATTGCTTGCAAAGCAAAACATTTATCAACAAAATGCTGCCACCTACTGAAGTTTTGCAAACAGCAAGACGAAGCCCACAGATCCAGTCTGTCACAAGCTTATGGTCTTCTTTGAAATCATTTTGAAAAAAAAGAAAAGACCAATAACCCCACAGAAAGAACAAGGCAAGGCAACTCTTTCTTGCAAGCTGCCTGGAAGGTGTCAAGGTAAATCCTGGCACGCGGCAGCAGAAGAGAGGAAGCAGTTTGGGTAATTGATGTTCACCTATGAAACGTTTCATAATATTAGTCAGGAAATGCTTTTGAATCGATTGCCAGCAAAGGCTGCTGATGATTTCAAACACACACCAGCATAGGCTAACCTTTTTATCTACTCTATTAATTTCTCTACCTGGACCAATGAGTTACAAGTTTTGGAAGCCCAAACTAAGATTATTTGTATGCTCATGAGAAATGCATTCCTTTACGCACTGCTTTGTGGCAGCTTGTTTCCTATAATTTGTATTTTATTTTTATGATATTTTGCTAATGCATTCAAGAACAACCTTGAAATGAAATGACAGTAGCAACATGTAAAGCACAAGATGATGATGATGCCAGTGGAGAGGGAAGATAAGGTGATGCTGGAGGTGTGTGGGAAGAGAGGAGAGAGGAGAGAAGAGAAGGTGATGATGGGAAAGCTGGTGGTGTGCCACAGTGAAGTGAACCCTGTGCCAAGTAGGACGCGAAACAAACAAGGTTGAGAACCACTCCCTTAAGGTATACCAGGTCCTTATTCAAAAGCCATTTAGACAGACAACTCAAAAGTTATCCATCTAATTGGCAAATGTAGCATATTCAGCCGCTTATCTGGCCAAAATATAGCCAGGTAACCACTTAGCTGGCTATAATTTAGCCAGATAAAAAAGGGGCATTCAAGGGAGTTGCTGAGATATCCAGCTAACCCAGCCGAATTTCAGGGGTATCTGGCTAGGTTAGTCGGATAACTTCAAACCTGTTTCAGAGCAGACCTAAAGTTATCCAGCCTTGTGTGGCTGCTACTTAACCAGATATCTTTAAAAGGTATCACAGCTGTCAAAAAACAAAAAGAATAAACAAATGATTCATCCCTCTCCCCCAAAACGCCAAGCTTGCCCATGTCCGCTGTATTTCTTACACCTTGGCAACCTTTTAAATGTGTTTAAACTCGAGGGTTTGCAGCCCAGGCTCCCTCCCCTCAGTACCCCTATGTTTGTAACAAAGAACGAGCTCCCCCCCCTTCTCTTTCTGGCTACCCTCAGTGCCAATATCCAAAGTCACCCCCATCCCACTCGACCCATTCTCCTCAATAGCTGAAAGACCCTGCTGGGAGCAAGGAACTCTCATAGAAGCAATGCTGGAAGTGTAAGTTTGTTACGTTAAGCTTATGCTTGCAGCGCTGCCTGTGGCTCCCCTTCTCTTATAGTTAGAGGCAGTGCTGGAAGCGTAAGTTTGTTAAGTTAAGCTTATGCTTGCAGCGCTGCATGTGGCTCCATTCTCTTATGGTTAGAGGCAGTGCTGGAAGCGTAAGTTTGTTACGTTAAGCTTATGCTTGCAGCGCTGCCTGTGGCTCCCCTTCTCTTATGGTTAGAGGCAGTGCTGGAAACGTAAGTTTGTTACGTTAAGCTTATGCTTGCAGCGCTGCCTGTGGCTCCCCTTCTCTTATGGTTAGAGGCAGTGCTGGAAACGTAAGTTTGTTACGTTAAGCTTATGCTTGCAGCGCTGCCTGTGGCTCCCCTTCTCTTATGGTTAGAGGCAGTGCTGGAAGCGTAAGTTTGTTACGTTAAGCTTATGCTTGCAGCGCTGCCTGTGGCTCCCCTTCTCTTATGGTTAGAGGCAGTGCTGGCAGTGTAAGTTTGTTACGTTAAGCTTATGCTTGCAGCGCTGCCAGTGGCTCCCCTTCGCTTATGGTTAGAGGCAGTGCTGGAAGTGTAAGTTTGTTACGTTAAGCTTATGCTTGCAGCGCTGCCTGTGGCTCCCCTTCTCTTATGGTTAAAGGCAGTGCTGGAAGCGTAAGTTTGTTACATTAAGCTTATGCTTGCAGCGCTGCCTGTGGCTTCCCTTCTCTTATGGTTAGAGGCAGTGCTGGAAGCAGGATATAGGCTCTAACAGAAACAGAGGCTTCTGTTCCACTGGCCTGTACAGCCTGGTAACAAAGTAGTGTTTGCAGTTCAGAACTTGGTCCTATGGCAGATGTTTGGAAGGCCGCCTTGGATTCCGACAACTCTGCAGTCATTTATTTATTTGCTTTTATATACCGACATTCAACATGTGTTATCACATCTGTTTACATGGAACGAGATAAGTGGGTTACATTGTAACAGGGTGTGGAACATATTTATTTATTTATTTAGCATTTTTTATATACCGTCGCTCAGAATCTATCGAAACGGTTCACAACAAATAAAATTAGAAACATCATATTTAGTAAAATAACATACAGTATAAAAACTTAAAACTATCCCTCTCTACATAAAAATTCTATTAATCCTAAAATATTCCTAAAAACATAGCTCCTATCATGTCCTACATCACTCCAGATTCTCCTTCAGTGAGTAAAACATTTCTAAAATCCCATTTAATCTTAAAAAAACATAGCACTAATCATATCCTTCATCCTTCCAATATTCTCCTTCAGTGGGTCAAACATGTCTAAAATGTATACTTACTTCTATTAAGAGTGAGATCTTTGTATTATCTTATTAACCACTATAGACTTTTAGTATACTCTACAACTTTACATAAAAACAAAGTTGGTCTCCATAATTACCTCGATATATTAGATTATTCTGTATAGGCTTTAGTAAAGAACCAGGTCTTAAGCTCCCACTTAAACTTTTTAAAGTTTGATTCTAACCTCAATGGAGCTGGGAGAGTAATTTAACAAACTATTAAAGGATAACTTTATCTCTTATCATCATTTAGGTATATAGAAGCTTAACATTCTGTGTTAATTGGGTTTCAAAATATGGCTTGAGTCTGGGGGGGGAGGGGGAGGGGGGAAGGAGGAGGGAAAGGTATAGGTGTGGGGGGGGAATGGGAGGGAGTGAGATGAGTGTTGGTGGTCCTTAGTATGCTGCGAAGGCTTTTTGGAAGAGCCATATTTTTAGCTTCTTTTTGAAGGTTTGTGTCGTTGCTTCAAGTCTTAGGTCTGTGGGGAGGGTGTTCCACAGGGAGGGTCCGTCTCTGGAGAGGGCATGCACCCTGGTTGAGCTGTGGTGGGCTAGTTTTGGGGAGGGGATGGTGAGAAAGCCAGTGTTTGTGGAACATAGATTCCTTTGTGGTGTTTGGAAGTGTAGCACAGGATTCATCCATTCTGTTTTGTTTCTGTATAGTGCTTTGTGGATGAGGGACAAGGTTTTGTTTTGTATCCTGTAAGGGATGGGGAGCCAGTGTAGTTTTTTGAGAATTGGTGTGATGTGATCCGATCTTTTGCTGCTGGTGAGAGATCTTGCTGCTGCGTTTTGTAGGAGTTGAAGTGGTTTGAGGGTGAAAGCTGGTAGGCCTAGGAGTATGGCGTTGCAGTAGTCTAGTTTGGAGAACAGGAGAGCTTGTAGTGCCGTTCTGTAGTCTTGTGGGTGTAGGAGGGGTTTGATTTTTTTTTAGGACTTGGAGTTTGAAGAAACCTTCTTTTATTGTGGTGTTGATGTGCTTCTTGAGGTTCATTTCGCTGTCTAGCGTGATTCCTAGATCTCTTGCGGTGAGGATGATTTCTTTATTTGTTATGCAGGTAGTGAGTTGGGGGTCAGGTGTAGTTGAGGTTTTGTTGCATATGTAGAGTATTTTGGTTTTGTTGTGGTTGAGGGTGAGAGCCATTTGAGTTAGTAGTTGTTGGATTGATTTGATGTGGGTGGCTCAGAATTTTAGGGTATCTGCAATGGTGTCTCGTATGGGGAGGAGGATTTGGACGTTGTCAGCGTATATGTAGTATGATAGACCGAGTCCAGATAGGAGATTGCATAGAGGTAGCAAGTAGATGTTGAAAAGTGTGGATGATAATGAGGATCCTTGGGGGATGCCGTGGAGGATGCCGTGGAGGAGGAGTATTTGCTTAGATTCTGTGTTGTTGGTTCTGACTTTGTATGATCTGTTGGAGAGGTAGGATTTGAACCAGCTGATTGTAATGTCGCATAGTCCAATTTCTTTTAATTTGTTCAGGAGGATGCTGTGGTTGATGGTATCAAAGGCTGCTGATATATCGAGGAGTATGAGAATGTATTTTTGGCCATCGTCTAGGCCTTTGAGGATTGTGTCTGAAAGGGATAGTAGTAGGGCTTCTGTACTGAGGGTGTTCCTTAATTCGTGTTGCGCTGGAAAGAGTATTTTGTGGTTTTCTAGGTGGTCCGAGAGTTGCTTATTGATGATTTTTTCTAGTGTTTTGCATATGAAGGGGAGGTTTGATATGGGTCTGAAGTTGGCAACATCGGATTCGTCAAGGTGGGTTTTTTTGATGACAGCGCATTTGAGTTTGTCTGGGAAGATGCCTTCATCTAGAGAGAGATTGATTATGTCGGCAATGTGCCTGGCGATGATGTTGGAAACTTGTTTAAGTGGTTTTTTTGGAAGGGCATCTATTGGGTGTGACGCAGGGTTCATTTTTTGGATGATGGTTTCAACTTCGGTGGAGGCTACATTCTTGAAATGTGACCATCTGATGCCAGGTTTGCTTGAAGGGATTGCAGTCTCTTCATTCGAGTCATGAAGCTGCCATTAGGCAAAGGGACCTTGTTGAAAGAGAGGCACAGAGTTTCCCTGTTTTTTATTTTTAGAGTTTTCATAGACACCCTAATAACATATATAGTTGTCCTGTGAATGCTGTTAGAGTAGTATCTCATGGCAAGGCACACCGTCCATTAGCCACCATTCCAATGGATGGATGCCTATGGGTTCTGGATGGATGGTGCTTTTTGTGCAGGAAGGATTCTTAAAGCTGCTGGCTGGGCAGAGTTTAATTGGCAGGCAGGGCAATAGTGGGGTATGGAAACCGTACACAGAAAAACAATTGTGACACCTCCCAGATGGTTGTTATGTAAACTTACCTGTGGCCTGCTCCTTCCTTATGTGTAGCAGAACCAGCCATTCCTCCTCCAAGTGGCACAGCTCTCATGTCTTCAACCTATAGAAATGAGAAGTTTGCATGATATGCTCTTACTGGTTTCATGACATTCACAATGGCAGTTTTCCGTCCATGCTAGCTTACTCTTGATGTAACCTGTGGCTCTTCACAGTCTCTTGTGACCTCTTTGCATGCTGTTACATCTTCCTCCTTCCAAATCAGCTTGTTTCATACTAAAAGCTGTAGGCTTGGCTGCCGTTTGCTCAGAGCCACCATATAAGCAGTTTATCTTGTGACATAAAGACATTGGTGATGTGTCTGAATTTGCTGGTGCACTGCCTACTGGGTGTCTGGATATTACAAATGAATTTATTGATACTATAACAGTACCACTCTCTTTACAGAGACCTGCGACACATGCACACACACACTCATACAGACACATATGCAATGCATGTGTGCTGTGCTATGTGCAGATTGATACCACACATAAAAAAAAAACTGTTAAACACTAACAGACTGGCAGCCTAGTAATACTCTTCTCTTCAGCCTCTGAGTGTGCTGTGCTCACCTCACTGTCTACGAGACAAAAAAAATCACTATCACTGCCACAACTTCAGTCTCCCCAATGTCTCCCATTCTGACCCTCCCCAGTGAAAAAAAAATCTAAATTAACAGCAGTGCACTGCCTCTCTTCCTGGCACAGTGAGTGAGACCAGTGCAGCACAGAGAAGATTAGATGCAGTCCTTGTCAAATGCAAAATTTACACTTTTTTAAAATTCTCAGAGAAGGGCAACCAAAATGATAAAAGGGATAAAAATGATTCCCCTATGAAGAAAGGCTAATTAGGTTTGAGCTGTTCAGCTTGGAGAAGAGAAAGCTGAGTGGGAGATATGAAAGAGGTCTATATAATGAAGTGGAGTGGAATAGGTAAATTCAAATCGGTTTTCTACTCTTTCAAAAAGTACCAAAGACTAGGAGACATGCAATGAAGTTACTAGGTAATCCGTTTAAGACAAATAGGAGAAACTATTTAATTCTGGAATGTATTGCTGATTGCTGGAGAATATGGTAAAAGATGTTAGTGTAGCCATGTTTAAAAAAGGTTTGGACACGTTCCTGGAAGAAAAATCCATAAACCATTATTAAGGTGGGCTGGGGGAAATCTGCTGCTTATCCCTGGGATAATGATATGCTCTTACTGGGATAAGCAGCATGGACTCTATCTACCTTTGAAATCCTGCAGATACTTGTGATTTGGATTGGCCACTGTTAGAAACAAGATACTGGGCTTGATGGATCTTTGGTCTGATCCAGTATGACAAATCTTATGTTCTTATGTTCTCCTAATATGTCCTTCTTCAACAGAGGAAATACAGAATTCTTTGTTTCACATGTTTCCCATGCTAGTAATTTATAGAGGGAGTGGGTTAGCATAATTTGATCCAGATAGCTGCTATGGGTTAGTTAAAAGATCCCACATGAGAGACCAAGATGGCTGCCTGAAGGAGAGACACGTCGGATATGCTATGCTCTGGGCTAAATTATTTCCTCTTTTTGTGCCTGTTTGAAAACAAGCCGCATACAAAAAGAAAGGGAAAACTGAGAGATATACCTTGTGTATCATCTCCAGTAAGCTTGACTCAACAGAGATTTCAGAGCTTTTTCGCCGCCGGACCCGGTATTTCTCCAGGAGTTGGAGGCGCTGTGAACGCTGTTGTGGAGATAAATGCAACATCACTTGCCTCGTCCATTTCTCGTAGCCCTGGAGCTACGAGAAATGGACGAGGACTGGAGCGCCGACTACACTCCCCCCCCCCCCCCCAATACCGGTAACATTTTTGAGGTGCAACGGACAAAAGATTCAGCAGGCGTGGATACCCCGTTTGGACCAGGCGCCACAGGAAACCAACTGAAAGTGGTTAAGAATTCTGAAGTAAGTGAAAATGTGAACTTTGGAGTTTCTTCGATAGAGAAAAGTTTGGCAGATAACAAGTTTATTCAGCAAGAACTAGTGTTGGCGTCATCTCCAAGGGGGAAGGGAGGAACCGCCAGTGAACACCAAGGTGTGGAAATAACAGGCGGGGAACAGTGCTTGTTAAGTTTATATTTTCTTCTGACAGAGATTTCGTTCTCAAGCTGTTTCTGAGGAACAGACAGGTTCATTATTACGGACAAAAAATATGGATCTTCTCAGATATTGTAAAAGCAACTCAACAAAGGAGAAAATCATTTCTTGCCTTAAAACAACAAGCTTAGTAAGCTGGAGCCCATGCAAATGCATGATGAAAAATAATAATCTTAAATATGTATATTTTGAACCAGATGATCTCAAGTCATTCTTGGAAGCCAAGTCAGTGGTCATTTTCCTTAATATTGAGTTTTGAATGTGAATTGCTCCTAATTTGATTCTTGGTCTCCCCAATTACAGAGTATTTGGATAGTTAATCATGTAATGTTATGGGAGAGGAGGGAAAAGGGTAAAGGATATTGTGAAATATTGCTGTTTGAATAGATAATGTGATGGTAACAACTGTCTATTTGCCCTTTCCTCTGATCAATATGTTTTATATTTCCTCACTGTAATTTTGGAGACTAATATCCATTATTTTGATTGACATTTTATGTCATATATTGTTAAAAATTTAATAAAGAGTAAATTAAAAAAAAAAAGATTCCGCATTGTGATTTGCCTCTGGCTAGTCTCCTTGCCAACTTGTCCTGCCTTTTCTCTGACAAGGCTCTGACAAAGCAGTGAGGTCGCACAGGCAAGGGCTCTTGCTATAGTTGGTTTGTATTTTTTTTTCTCAGCAATACACGGCCATAGACTTCAATAGACCTTTGAAATGAATGGGAAATATAAACAAATGGCATGAAAAATATTTGTTTTATTTGTAGAACCCCTCAATTTATTTCAGGAGGCCACAAATGAAACAAATACGAGCAGCACATTCATTATGTTTTACCCATTCATCTCAAAACAAATGCATATCCCTAATGCCCATGCTTCCCGTTTCTCAAACAGACGACTTACTAATTATCCCATGATGCCTGTTCGGTTTCCTGCTGCCTCCCAAGTGACCCAAGATGAAGCAGAGTCTTTCATTTAAGGCACTGCTTTTCTGGCTAATGCCATCTGCAAGCAAATTATAAGATATGTGACAGGAACTGAAAGCGTTAATTGTTCAACTTTGTTACTATGCTTCCTGCTTTGCACTGGTTACGCTCTTCCAGTGATGGTGGGAAATTGTTAATAAAACGTGAAGGATTGATTGGAAACATCATGAACAACTAGTGTCCTATATGCACTGCAGTGTGAAACAAAGGATGCACAATCCCAGTCAGTTTGGTGCTTAGGGCTCCTTCTGACATCTGTTATTCTCTGTCTGCTAAAGACTGCTGTTGAACGGAAGATGAGCTTTGGTCATAATGAAATCTGTCTTACTTCTGCAGATCACTCACAGCACACTGTAGTCAACCGAGCATGACTAACAAGTGACCAATTATAATGATGTCCACTAATAAGGGTGGGTTGCTCTTCTCTCTATCCAGTATGTGTCTGCCAGGCTGGTAATGCTTTTCCAGTCACAGACACCTGGTCAGGGATTCAGTTATTTATTTATATTCTGCTTATTCAATTCTCTTGCTTTTATCAGCTTACACTGGTTACCATCAGAAACATTTAAATTATAATGTTCCTTTTTGGAAGTAAAAAAATTAATTCTATCCAAATTTTATAGCTTGGAAATAAAAATAACTATAGCAACACTTTTAAACACAAATTTGCAATAATCGAGAGAGAATTATTGAATTCTCTTATTTTTGAAGGATTTTGAAAATGAAAATAGACCATAGTGTGGTTAATGGAGGTGCAGCATATAGTCCTGTGGCTACCTTTTCTATCACAATGGCTTCATATAGTCCTGTAGCTACCTTTTCTATCACAATGGCTTCATATAGTCCTGTGGCTACCTTTTCAAGTTACTTTCTGTTATCATTAAGCGGTGTTTGGGTGGATTCTTGGGTACTGCCCCTTGGGGTGCCACAGTCACTTACTAGCAGAATTCAGAATCATACATTGAATATACGCAGACGATATGCAGCTACTGCTGCCAATTGTAAACACCATTGAAGAGACAATGAAACTTGCCAATATGTATCTTGAGATAATTAAACAGCTCTTAAACCAGATGGAACTGGTAATAAACATCGACAAAACAGAACTCTTACACCTTGAACATAAAAACATACACCACATTCAACCAACACTCACAACTAAAAATCACCAAACCATTGAGCTAGCAACTAAAGTACAAAATCTAGGAGTAATAATTGACCCTGAGCTAAACATGAAACAACACATCTCATTGAAAATAAAAGAAGGATATGCGAAACTAATGATCCTGAGAAGACTAAAACCTCTACTAACGCTAAACAATTTCCACACAGTTGTGCAGGCATTGATATTCGCAAGTACAGACTACTGCAACTCCCTACTGTTAGGACTACCACAATCCACAATTCGGCCACTACAAATATTACAAAACTCGGCTGCTAGAATTCTGACTGGCAAAAAAAAGAATGAACACATTACAGGAACACTCGCTGATTTACACTGGCTCCCAATTGAACAAAGAATTCAAATAAGGCTTTATGCATAATTCATAAACTAATCCACAATGAAAAAGTTGAAATGCTCAACACTGCACTGCGCGTACATGTAACGCAAAGAAACCTGAGATCTGCTAATAAGGCTCTACTAACTGTTCCCTCTGTCAAAACAGCACATCTCATGCAAGTTAGGGAAAGAGCACTGTCGCTGGCTGGCCCCGTGCTATGGAACGCCATGCCTCTCGAAATAAGGCTGCAGAGAAACTTCAAAATATTCAAAACGAATCTGAAAACCTGGCTCTTTAAACAAGCTTTTTATAAAGATAAAGAGAAGGGAAAAAGCAGTTGATTGATAAGGACGCACCAAACTAGAAGTGGTTACTTGTAAGCTACAAATGCACATTAATGTTAAATTCAATCCGCTTAATATGTTCCCAACATACAAGCTTAATTTACACACATAGGGGCGGATTTTAAAAAGCATTTACTCGAGCAAAACTGGTTTTTGCTCGAGTAAATACACTTTACTCAAGTAAGTGGGCTTTTCAAAATTGCTACAATATATGCCATTGAATTGTCCATAGGATTTACTCAAGTAAGTGCACTTTACTCGAGTAAATAGCTTTTGAAAATTGCTACGATAGTATGTCACATTTACATGCGTAACTCCTTTGAAAATGACCCCCATAGTTTATTGAAATGAATTGTTACCGCACTATGATGGCACAAGATTAATTTGTAATCTATACCACTCACATTTTTATTATCGTGCCTTGCTGTAAACCGTTGTGATGGCTATCTAACTTAACGACGGTATAGAAAAGTTTTTAAATAAATAAAAATAAATAAATAGACTCAGGACGCACAAACACAGAATTAGATCTTTTATTGCACAGCTGATGTATACCACCAGAGGTGGCAGTAGTGAGTTGATCCAGAGGAAGCGGTCTCGGGACCCTCGGCAGAGGGGACCCTTCTCACCCCATTGGTATAGGGGGATTCCAGTGTAGGTTTCCCAGCAAGGCAATGCTGTAGATGAGACACATTGAGAGTTAGATTACTACCTAGATGGTAGCTGTAGGTTGACGATTCCACCAGGCAGTAGTAGATGGTACTGGCACTGAGGCAGGGAGAGCAGGCCCTCGAGGAGCGAGTACCTGATCCCTGAAAGGCACCTGAAATAAAGCAGAGGGCCCCCGAGGAGCAGGTACCCAAGTTAGTCAATACCCTGAAGGGCAGAGAGAGCTCCCAGCAGCAGCACAGAAACGGCAGAGTAGCTTAGACAGGACGAATCCGAGTCTTTGCTAACTCAGTGAGCTAGCAATTGAATACAGGCTATATACCCGGATGGCATGATGTCACTAGAGGGGGACGCCCCCGAGGTTCGCGCCATAGCTGGAATAAAGACGTGGGTGGCACCCGCGCACGCACCCTAGTAGGCCCTTGGGAGCAGCATGGCGGGAGGCAGCACCATAGCCGTTCCGGGGACGCTGGAGAGGGCGGCTTGCGGATGTGGCGGTAGCCATTTTCCCAAGGTATGAGGGAGGAGCCGAGAACGAGGTGAGGCAAATGGGGAGAAGCCGTCTAGGACCGATGGACGCAACACTTTCAGATGAGCTATGACAATGGCTTCATATAGTCCTGTGGCTACCTTTTCAAGTTACTTTCAGATGAGCTATCACATTCGGTTCATATAGTCCTGTGGCTACCTTTTCAAGTTACTTTCAGATGAGCTATGACAATGGCTTCATATAGTCCTGTGGCTCCCTTTTCAAGTTACTTTCAGATGAGCTATCACAATGGCTTCATATAGTCCTGTCGCTACCTTTTCAAGTTACTTTCAGATGAGCTATCACAATGGCTTCATATAGTCCTGTGGCTACCTTTTCAAGTTACTTTCAGATGAGCTATCGCAATGGCTTCATATAGTCCTGTGGCTCCCTTTTCAAGTTACTTTCAGATGAGCTATCACAATGGGTTCATATAGTCCTGTGGCTCCCTTTTCAAGTTACTTTCAGATGAGCTATCACATTCGGTTCATATAGTCCTGTGGCTACCTTTTCAAGTTACTTTCAGATGAGCTATCGCAATGGCT
This sequence comes from Rhinatrema bivittatum, assembly GCF_901001135.1. Lineage (NCBI taxonomy): Eukaryota > Metazoa > Chordata > Amphibia > Gymnophiona > Rhinatrematidae > Rhinatrema > Rhinatrema bivittatum. The sequence continues at coordinate 591,364,773 of NC_042617.1, read as the reverse complement.
TCATATAGTCCTGTGGCTCCCTTTTCAAGTTACTTTCAGATGAGCTATGACAATGGCTTCATATAGTCCTGTGGCTCCCTTTTCAAGTTACTTTCAGATGAGCTATGACAATGGCTTCATATAGTCCTGTGGCTACCTTTTCAAGTTACTTTCAGATGAGCTATGACAATGGCTTCATATAGTCCTGTGGCTACCTTTTCAAGTTACTTTCAGATGAGCTATCACATTCGGTTCATATAGTCCTGTGGCTACCTTTTCAAGTTACTTTCAGATGAGCTATCACAATGGCTTCATATAGTCCTGTGGCTCCCTTTTCAAGTTACTTTCAGATGAGCTATGACAATGGCTTCATATAGTCCGGTGGCTCCCTTTTCAAGTTACTTTCAGATGAGCTATCACATTCGGTTCATATAGTCCTGTGGCTACCTTTTCAAGTTACTTTCAGATGAGCTATCACAATGGGTTCATATAGTCCTGTGGCTCCCTTTTCAAGTTACTTTCAGATGAGCTATGACAATGGCTTCATATAGTCCTGTGGCTACCTTTTCAAGTTACTTTCAGATGAGCTATCACATTCGGTTCATATAGTCCTGTGGCTACCTTTTCAAGTTACTTTCAGATGAGCTATCGCAATGGCTTCATATAGTCCTGTGGCTCCCTTTTCAAGTTACTTTCAGATGAGCTATGACAATGGCTTCATATAGTCCTGTGGCTCCCTTTTCAAGTTACTTTCAGATGAGCTATGACAATGGCTTCATATAGTCCTGTGGCTACCTTTTCAAGTTACTTTCAGATGAGCTATCACAATGGCTTCATATAGTCCTGTGGCTACCTTTTCAAGTTACTTTCAGATGAGCTATGACAATGGCTTCATATAGTCCTGTGGCTACCTTTTCAAGTTACTTTCAGATGAGCTATCACATTGGGTTCATATAGTCCTGTGGCTACCTTTTCAAGTTACTTTCAGATGAGCTATCGCAATGGCTTCATATAGTCCTGTGGCTACCTTTTCAAGTTACTTTCAGATGAGCTATCACATTGGGTTCATATAGTCCTGTGGCTACCTTTTCAAGTTACTTTCAGATGAGCTATCACATTGGGTTCATATAGTCCTGTGGCTCCCTTTTCAAGTTACTTTCAGATGAGCTATGACAATGGCTTCATATAGTCCTGTGGCTCCCTTTTCAAGTTACTTTCAGATGAGCTATGACAATGGCTTCATATAGTCCTGTGGCTCCCTTTTCAAGTTACTTTCAGATGAGATATCACATTGGGTTCATATAGTCCTGTGGCTACCTTTTCAAGTTACTTTCAGATGAGCTATCACAATGGCTTCATATAGTCCTGTGGCTACCTTTTCAAGTTACTTTCAGATGAGCTATCACATTCGGTTCATATAGTCCTGTGGCTTCCTTTTCAAGTTACTTTCAGATGAGCTATCGCAATGGCTTCATATAGTCCTGTGGCTCCCTTTTCAAGTTACTTTCAGATGAGCTATCACATTGGGTTCATGTAGTCCTGTGGCTACCTTTTCAAGTTACTTTCAGATGAGCTATCACATTGGGTTCATATAGTCCTGTGGCTACCTTTTCAAGTTACTTTCAGATGAGCTATCACATTGGGTTCATATAGTCCTGTGGCTCCCTTTTCAAGTTACTTTCAGATGAGCTATGACAATGGCTTCATATAGTCCTGTGGCTCCCTTTTCAAGTTACTTTCAGATGAGCTATGACAATGGCTTCATATAGTCCTGTGGCTCCCTTTTCAAGTTACTTTCAGATGAGATATCACATTGGGTTCATATAGTCCTGTGGCTACCTTTTCAAGTTACTTTCAGATGAGCTATCACAATGGCTTCATATAGTCCTGTGGCTACCTTTTCAAGTTACTTTCAGATGAGCTATCACATTCGGTTCATATAGTCCTGTGGCTCCCTTTTCAAGTTACTTTCAGATGAGCTATCGCAATGGCTTCATATAGTCCTGTGGCTCCCTTTTCAAGTTACTTTCAGATGAGCTATCACATTGGGTTCATATAGTCCTGTGGCTCCCTTTTCAAGTTACTTTCAGATGAGCTATGACAATGGCTTCATATAGTCCTGTGGCTCCCATTTCAAGTTACTTTCAGATGAGCTATGACAATGGCTTCATATAGTCCTGTGGCTCCCTTTTCAAGTTACTTTCAGATGAGCTATGACAATGGCTTCATATAGTCCTGTGGCTCCCTTTTCAAGTTACTTTCAGATGAGCTATCACATTGGGTTCATGTAGTCCTGTGGCTCCCTTTTCAAGTTACTTTCAGATGAGCTATGAAAATGGCTTCATATAGTCCTGTGGCTCCCTTTTCAAGTTACTTTCAGATGAGCTATCACAATGGGTTCATATAGTCCTGTGGCTCCCTTTTCAAGTTACTTTCAGATGAGCTATCGCAATGGCTTCATATAGTCCTGTGGCTCCCTTTTCAAGTTACTTTCAGATGAGCTATCACATTGGGTTCATGTAGTCCTGTGGCTACCTTTTCAAGTTACTTTCAGATGAGCTATGACAATGGCTTCATATAGTCCGGTGGCTCCCTTTTCAAGTTACTTTCAGATGAGCTATCACAATGGGTTCATATAGTCCTGTGGCTCCCTTTTCAAGTTACTTTCAGATGAGCTATCGCAATGGCTTCATATAGTCCTGTGGCTACCTTTTCAAGTTACTTTCAGATGAGCTATCACAATGGGTTCATATAGTCCTGTGGCTACCTTTTCAAGTTACTTTCAGATGAGCTATCGCAATGGCTTCATATAGTCCTGTGGCTACCTTTTCAAGTTACTTTCAGATGAGCTATCACATTGGCTTCATATAGTCCTGTGGCTACCTTTTCAAGTTACTTTCAGATGAGCTATCGCAATGGCTTCATATAGTCCTGTGGCTACCTTTTCAAGTTACTTTCAGATGAGCTATCGCAATGGCTTCATATAGTCCTGTGGCTACCTTTTCAAGTTACTTTCAGATGAGCTATCACAATGGCTTCATATAGTCCTGTGGCTCCCTTTTCAAGTTACTTTCAGATGAGCTATGACAATGGCTTCATATAGTCCTGTGGCTCCCTTTTCAAGTTACTTTCAGATGAGCTATCACAATGGCTTCATATAGTCCTATGGCTCCCTTTTCAAGTTACTTTCAGATGAGCTATCACAATGGCTTCATATAGTCCTGTGGCTCCCTTTTCAAGTTACTTTCAGATGAGCTATCACAATGGCTTCATATAGTCCTGTGGCTCCCTTTTCAAGTTACTTTCAGATGAGCTATCACAATGGCTTCATATAGTCCTGTGGCTACCTTTTCAAGTTACTTTCAGATGAGCTATCACATTGGGTTCATATAGTCCTGTGGCTCCCTTTTCAAGTTACTTTCAGATGAGCTATCACATTCGGTTCATATAGTCCTGTGGCTACCTTTTCAAGTTACTTTCAGATGAGCTATCACAATGGCTTCATATAGTCCTGTGGCTCCCTTTTCAAGTTACTTTCAGATGAGCTATGACAATGGCTTCATATAGTCCTGTGGCTACCTTTTCAAGTTACTTTCAGATGAGCTATCACAATGGCTTCATATAGTCCTGTGGCTCCCTTTTCAAGTTACTTTCAGATGAGCTATCGCAATGGCTTCATATAGTCCTGTGGCTCCCTTTTCAAGTTACTTTCAGATGACCTATCACATTGGGTTCCTATATGTAGCCTGCTTTCTTTAGACAGATTTGAAGGCTTACACAGTTTAAATTCATTTTGAGGGAAAATGTAGTCATTTTCACAAATAAAACAATATTTTACAAAATTGCCTGCCCGATATGCCGGTAAATCTATGGGATAAAGCCTGATCCTACATCCGTTTTACCTGGACTGAGCTGAGGTTTGCTTGGGGAGGGGTTGCACGTATACTTTTGGACGTTTTAGCAGGTGTAATTTTGTGTGCTGGTAGCTTCAGTGGAATAATTTTGAAAGGGAAAATACGCAGATGCTTTCCCCTTGAAACCCGGTATAACTTATGTGCTTATTTGCCAGATAATTTATGTGGGGTGTTACAAAATTACCCCTCTGAGTTCAATGATTCAAAACTTCTCATTTGTAACTTTCTGACAGGAAATTTTTTACTTTTTATCTTCCCTGTAGCACAAATGGTGCTGTCCCACAGCTGTTAACATTTTACAAGGATTTTAATTTTAAGACAGAAGTAGCAATAAATAGTTTATGAAATTAAACTCTCAACAATTCAGCGTCAGCAAAACCAATGGAATATTCTATTTCTCTGCCCCTCTGCTTCAGAAGGCAAACTGTTAGGGATGTTCATTTGTTTTATTTATTTATTTATTTATTTTTAATTTATATATACCGATGTTCCTGTAAAGTATACATATCACACCGGTTTACAAGAAAGAAACTGTCGCCTCGATGGCGTTTTACATTGAACATTTAACAATTTACAAATTAACAATTAAACCGTAACCTATAACAGTTAACAATTTACAGCGGCATGACGAGGATCTTAGTGGAGCTGAGAGTGTACATACATGAATTATAGTACTAATACTGACAAAATCTTAAGGGGCATATGTACAGAAAGGCTGGGGGACAACGACTATGCTGATAATGTCATTCGTCCTGTTCTTAGCTCTCCGGGAATGCTTGCGTGAAGAACCAAGTCAGAAGTTTTTTTTTGAAAGTACTATGGCAAGGTTCAAGTCTCAGGTCTGGCGGTATCGCGTTCCAGAGTGTAGGGCCCGCTGTCGATAGTGCACGTTTTCTCAGCGAGGTTTTTGCCGGCTGGGAGATGAGCATGTTCTTGTATGCACTTCTAGTTGGTTTCTTGGAAGTGTGTATTTCCAGTGGAAAAGTTAAGTTGAGAGGAACGATGTTGTGTAGGGCCTTGTGTATCATCATAATAGTTTTAAAGTGAATCCTGAATTTAATCGGGAGCCAATGGAGATGTTGGAGGATTGGGGTGATGTGATCCCTTTTTTTGGCGTTTGTAAGTATTCTGGCCGTGGCATTCAGGACCATCTGAAGTGGTTTGGTAGTGCAAGCGGGAAGGCCCAGAAGGAGAGAATTGCAGTAGTCCAGTTTCGGGAGTATGATTGATTGTAGAACCATGCGGAAGTCTTTGTAGTGTAGAAGAGGCTTTAGTTTCTTCAATACTTGAAGTTTAAAGAAACATTCTTTAAATGAATGAATGCAAATAATATATCAGGTATTTTCATATTTGTTGCACTGAAAATAATTACAGGCCACCTCAGCACCCAGTGCTGAGGCCTGATCCTGGTATTGAGGATAGAGGGGGACCGGGTGCAGTCGCCGAGCCCTGATCCTGGTATTGAGGATAGAGGGGGACCGGGTGCAGTCGCCGAGGCCTGATCCTGGCATGATGCCCAGCACCTGGCTCCAGCCTTCAGACCTGGCTCAGGTGCCGAGACAGCCCTGGAACTGGGGCCCGATGCTGAGGACTGGTTCCAGTGCTGAGTCCTAGGCACGGTCTGTCTGAGGTCCCAGATCCAGCTGTCTTCTCCATGTCCTGCAGCTAGAAAATGATGCAGTCTGCCGAGAGGATGTCATTTCTGTGCCTTCCTCCAGAGCGGATGATACCATTTTGACAGACAGCCACGTATATATCGCTCTGGTGCTGGCCGCACAGGTGACACCATTCTGGCACCATCCTCCAGGCAAACAGATCGTTTTACAAGCAGGGAAGACAGGGAAGATGGCAGGAGGCCCGGGCTTAGACCTTGTCATAGTAATCAAGCAGTGGTGGGCCTAAGCCTCAGCACTGAGACCAGGCCTAGCCCTCATCACCTGGACCAGGCCTAGGCTTTGATGCTGGGGCTGAGTCCTGGTGCCAGGCCTAGGACTCAGAACCAGGCCTGGGCCATTTTTGGACCCTGCCAGAACCCAATTTATTTTAGTGCTTCAGGAATTTTCTTTTCAGTTTTTTTTCTAATTTAATATTTTTTTTTTGTTTGGTCAACAAACCGAATCCAAATGACCCCCCCCCTGATACCAATGTAGCTGGGCCCCTTTCTGGGCAGCGATTCATCCGGGCGGGGGGTAGGGGGGAGCTTAACTTCCTGAGCCCTTAGGCTGGACCTGTCTGAGGAGTCTTTAATCCCAGTGACGTGCAAGACGTTCTTCAGGAGGGGCCAGAGAGGAACAGCACACTCTCATCCCACTGTCCAGTGATCCAAAGGAAAGAAAGTCCAAGCTGAGTCCAAACTGGTATTCAGCAAAAATGTAATTTAGTTTAAAAATCAAATCCAAGTAAGAATTGTAAAGATCAAAAACAGCATAAGAAAATTCAGTATAAGAAAAACCATGATCTCCTTATCCATGACTCATCTCCTTATCAAGCCCCATCTCTTTATCCATATCCCATCTCCTAATCCATGTCCCGTCTCCTTATACATGCCCCATCTCCTAATCCATGACTCATCTCCTTATCCATGTTTCATCTCCTAATCCATGTCTCATCTCCTAATCCATGTCTCATCTCCTTATCCAAGCCCCATCTCCTTATCCATGTCTCATCTCCTAATCCATGTCCCATCTCCTTATCCATGCCCCATCTCCTTATCCATATCTCATCTCCTAATCCATGTTTCATCTCCTTATCCATGACTCATCTCCTTATCCATGTCTCATCTCCTTATCCATGTCCCATCTCCTTACCCATGCCCCATCTCCTTATCCATGCCTCATCTCTTTATCCATGACTCATCTCCAAGCCCCATCTCCTTATCCATGTCCCATCTCCTTATCCATGTCCCATCCCCTTATCCGTGTCTCATCTCCTTATCCATGCCCCATCTCCTTATCCATGTCCCATCTCCTTATCCATGCCCCATCTCCTTATCCATGTCTCATCTCCTTATGCAAGCCCCATCTCCTTATCCATGCCTCATCTCCTTATCCATGCCTCATCTCCTTATCCATGTCCCATCTCCTTATCCATGTCTCATCTCCTTTTCCATGCCTCATCTCCTTATCCATGTCTCATCTCCTTATCCATGTCTCATCTCCTTTTCCATGCCTCATCTCCTTATCCATGTCTCATCTCCTTTTCCATGCCTCATCTCCTTATCCATGCCCCATCTCCTTATCCATGTCTCATCTCCTTATCCAAGTCCCATCTCCTTATCCATGCCCCATCTCCTTATCCATGTCCCATCTCCTTATCCATGTCTCATCTCCTTTTCCATGCCTCATCTCCTTATCCATGTCTCATCTACTTATCCATGTCCCATCTCCTTATCCATGCCTCATCTCCTTATCCATGCCCCATCTCCTTATCCATGCTCCATGCTCCATCTCCTTATCCATGTCTCATCTCCTTATCCATGCCTCATCTTCTTGCAGTTCTTCTGTCCCAGCACCCATGTCCAACAATCCTTCCCCTCAAAGGGTAAGATACTCCTGTTGCAATTCCAGCATCCAACTGCTGGGAAAAATGGAAAAATCCCCTCAGTCAAAAAACTAGACCTTCAGAATCAAAACAGATCCAGCACCTCCTACTGGAATGTCCTAAAAGGTCAATACTCTCTTCTCCCTTTGCTTCAAGCTCTTAGTAAAAGGCAAAAAGAATCAATACCAGCCCTTTCAGATACCAGGGGAGAATCCTTCTGTTGGGAACTGGTTCCACTCAAAATCCAAAAATAGCCAAAAGTTTCAACTCTCCAAGTCCAAGACCAAACCATGGCAACTCCTTACTCTTTCCAACTCTCTTCAAATCCTGCTTGCTTCTTCCATTGTTGCCTTCCCTCTAAATTCCCCAGAAGCCTCCCACAAAAAGATGGGGATAAAGTGAGAAGATTCCAAAAATACAAAAAACCCTCCCACTGCCTAGGCTAGAAATGTCTTGGAGAAAACTCAGTGACAGGCAAAGCAGGGTCACCCCAAAAATAAACAAATCACCTCCCTCCAGACTGTCCAAACTGACTCATTCTCAGCATTATTCAAATACAAGCTGCTTTATCATTCAAATGTTTAGCTTCTCTAACACAATTTAAACACTAGTGGTTATTAAACAAAGCAGTGCATTTTATCGTGGTTCCCAGTAAAATCCTATTACCCTCAATTACTTCATAAAATTTGCAACATGCAGCTCATCATTGTAAAATGTTAGGATCCCCCTTCTTACAATCTCTGATGACCCTGCTTGCTGCTGACATAAGGAGAAGTTTCACTCTCCACACTCTAAAGTTTGAATTCAGTTTCCACTCTACTTATCTCCACTAGAAGATGATGATATTGTCTTCCAGGTCCTTTCTCTCCTGTGTTAGGGATCTCTGCATACTCTCTCTGGCTCTATCCTGCCACCATTCGCTTTTCGTTTGCAGCAATTCACTTTGAGCTTTAATCTTGACTTGCATGTAGCAAACTTTCTTTCATGCAGGTCACTAATACCTCATAAAAAGGAAGTGTCTACCTTAACGGTATATGCTGGATGCCATCTGAAGCGCTATGATCCTACGGCGCTCCTGGCAGGGGGATTGGGGGGTTGCCAGAGGAGCAGAAAGGTTGCAGTTGGCGTTGGGAGGGGGGGGGGTGGATAGAGATGATGACAGTCCCACAAGCCCCATTAATTTCACAATTTCAAGGTGAGGAGAGGCTACATTCATTGAGTTCAATATTCAAAAGAGCAGCGAAAGGATGACTTATCTGATTAACTTTGTCGGGATATTCGGTGAGATAAATGCTAAATAATTTTCAAATCTAACTGGCTATGTTTTGATATAGCACACAACAGAGAGAGTATCTACCTGATCCCCTCCCCCCCCCCCAATTCTAATACTAAACACCACTCTGGGAATCATTAAATGATAAACAACAACCTGTACCTGTTACCCGGGGGGCGCTAGGAGAGTGGTCCCACTTATAGAGAGTGTGAATTGGGGCCCTGGCATGATGCACTGCACCTGCTTCCTGTAAACTTTAGAATTCTACACAAGTGTCTCACCATCATCCATAAAGCTATATACAACAGAACACCCATCGATTTACACTACCCACTCACGCTGCACTCCTCTTCTAGACCCATTAGAGAAGCCTACAAGGGCTCGCTACACACACTCCCAGCCAAATCCACTCACCTCTCATCCACCAAAGATCGAGCCTTCTCAACAGCGGCACCAACCATCTAGAACGCCATGCCCTCTGACCTTAGACAAGAACCTTGCATTCTGTCATTCAAAAAGAAACTCAAAACGTGGCTATTTCTACAAGCCTTCCCTGAGCTATGACCTCCCCAACCACAATAACTTCATGGTCCTCCAGTCAATGTACTCCTGCACTGACATGGCCTCTGTCTCCATATTAGTTAGTTCCAAGACCTGACACTATTTAGTCATGAATATACGATATTATTACAGTCCTGAGTATATGATCTTATTTAGATATTTGATAGTATTCAGCCATGAGTTCAGATTATTGTTAATCCTGAATGTATAACCAGATATTATTTATCTCTGAGTTACCCATATCTTTGGCTCTTCCTCCTCCCAGTTCGAGTGCCCCTGTTTTATTGTAACTTTTATCACTTCTCGCCTATTGTTCAGGTTGATGTTAATGTTATTGCACCATTGTTTATTGTAAACCGATATGATATGATTGGGATCATGAATGTTGGTATAAAAAAGCTCTAAATAAATAAATAAATGATCCCGCACCAAGGCTAGGTGTAGCATAGGCCCAACCCCCAGCTGGACCTGCATGCCTCTGAAACCAACATGTGGAGTGTTAGTGATGAACAGTCCTCCGACTGTTCCCGGCCCTTTCGGACCTGCTGCTGGGATGCAAAGAGGCAGCAGGCCGGACTCAGGGCGTGGGCAGACGAAGGTTCTGAAACAGACGACGAAGACTCAGGATCTACAGACTGTAGACGTAGACTCGGAAGCTGGGAGGTACAGATGATGGGACTGTCCCTCAGGGCACCTTACACAGCCAGTACCACTGGTTTGGTCACGGACCACCCTGTCCCACAACCGCGAGAGCGGAAGCAGCGCAGGAAGGTAGAATGCTGCACAAAGCAGTCCAGGGAAATGTACTGCACACCGGCAGTCTAAAGCAGGTTAAAACATCAGGGTCAGGAACAAACACCAGGGGACATCATGAAACATCAGGGCGTGCAAGACACGGACACCAAGCTGAAGCAAATACGGAGGCCTGACGGAACACTGGAAGAGGAGACATCCAGAGAGGAGTAACTCCAATGCAAGGCAAAGCATGAGTGCTGGAGCAAGGCTTTTATAGCCCAGAAGCAGGCAACTCCCTGGGAGGAGTCCAGATGGTCCATCCCTCGCTGGCTCTAAAAAGTGGAGAGGAGCCGCGGGCCCGCCCCTTAGGAGAAGCGCGTGGCCCACACCAGAGCATCCAGGCTGCAGTGGAACAGGCCTCGAGTAGGCCCCGAACAACACAGAAGGCCTCCCAGGCCATGGAGCAGGATCCGGACAATTGCTCAGGCGAGGCCCTGGCTTCGGAGCGGCCTCCAGAAAAGGTGAGATGCCTCCTGAAGCACAGCTATAGGAGGAATCATAACAGTATCCATCTACAATAACAATATGTTTCTATACTTCACTCAATACATATACTCACAACAAGATTTTATTTTGTATTTAACAATTAAACAAAACATTTTTTATTATATTGCACTTATCCCCACATACCATATACACATTGTATAACTGTTACATATCATACATCATTATAACATGTATCATGTATCTTAAACATGTTGTTTAGTTCTTTCCAATACATTCAAATGTTTTATCCCCCGGACATGTCAACAAGGTGTATTTATTGTTATTATAGGGGTGTCGTGGGTTGACATGTCCCGGGGATAAAACATTTGAATGTATTGGAAAGAACTAAACAACATGTTTAAGATACATGATACATGTTATAATGATGTATGATATGTAACAATTATACAATGTGTATATGGTATGTGGGGATAAGTGCAATATAATACACATTGTTTTTGTTTAATGGTTAAATACAAAATAAAATATTGTTGTGAGTATATTGACTGAAGTATAGAAACATATTGTTAATGTAGATGGGTACAGGGTGTTGTTTATCATTTAATGATTCCCAGAGTGCTGTTTAGTGTATGTTTTGATCTAGCCAGTTAAGATGGAAGCTATCCAAGCGCATGGCTATATTCAAACATAGACTTTAGGTTTAAAAGTTATCAGCATTTATCCAGTTGAATATTTCAAGAAAGTTAGCTGGATATGTTTATGTAGTTAACTTTTCTACATGGAACCCTCTATGTCTGCAAGTGTCTTTCCATGTGCTATTTTCTGTCCTTGTCTTGTATGCTAGTCTGGAACCTGCTTCATTTTATTTTCCGCATGACGTTTAATCCAACTTTGACACAGTGATTGCTCCCTCCTTGAGACCACTCTGTTTTCTGCGTGTGTGCTATGTCATTGTTTCTTTTCTATGCTTGTGAGAATGATGTTGTGCTGATAACACTGCAGCCTCTGCAAAGGGCCGGTGTCTTGAAGAGCCAGCATGCCATGGATGCATACAAGCATGCCCTGGGTTTGATCTGGATGTGAAGAGATGCCCTCAATTAAAAAGGTAATTTTTTACATTTATTGATTTTCACAAAACAAAGCAATAACTTTGCTTAAAATATTATTAAGGAAATCCATATTACAAAAAAGAAAATATACAATGAAATATCCTCAAATAATGTGCTACCCCCCCCAAAAATACCATTTATAGCAGATTCTCTGAACAGAAGGGGAGAAAGGACAATAAAAGAGGAGACCTAAAGAAACATTTGATCTGGAAATGGCTTAAAATGATCAACAAAGTCTGCACTGATAAACTAACCATTGTATAAATCCTTAAATAGGAGTCAGTGAAGATGTCACTCTTCTTGAATTCAGGAAAAATTTCACTTGTTCTGGAGTAAAAAAATATATACATATCATTATTCAATCTAATTAAAGACTCACATGGGTACCTCAACAAAAAGGGAACGCCAGATGTCAAAGCTTACGGCCTCAAAGCTAAGGAACCTTGTGTAATACGAGATAAATCTGAGGAAATTCTTACAACTCAGTCATGAAATAGCTTAAATTCTGAAAATACAGTTTCATAACTTTCCTAACATCTTGCTCTGTGTCAAAAGAAACCAACAAGGCACCTCGCTCTATCATTTCTGGCCCAGAATTTTCCAAAAGGTTAGTCAAATTAAGAAAATTAGGAGAAGACTGTAGCGGCTGATTCTGATGTTGACTTAAACATACAGATTTAGGAAAAAAGAAGACGTTGCGATTTGGTCAGATTCAAAATGCAGCACTTCCAAGAAATATTTTCTAAGCATTACAAGCGGAATTTGGCCCATAATTTTGGGGAAGTTCAAAATATGAAGATTCAAACGTCTAGAGTGATGTTCAAGAAATTCCAGTCTTCAGGAATATTCTAAATGCTCTTAAGCAACAGCAGCATTAAATTCTTTAATATCTTTAATGTTAAAATAGGAAGCTTATTGGTGTGAACTTGGAGTAAGCCATCATGCTGATGAACCAAGGGCTCTAAATTAGAAGGCCTTCAAGGCATCTGGTCAATCCTGGCTGCACATACTTTCAGAGATTCCCCAAATCTGGCAGCTGACTCCCATAGGGCATGTAACGTTACAGCCGCCAGCTGAATGAGGAGCTCACCAAAATGCAGGAGGCTGCCCTGCCTGAGAAGGAGCCTCAGAACGTGTCCCAAGTCAGTCGTACGTGGATCTCCAATCCCCTGAACAAGGGAAGAAGAAAGCAAGCCAGCATCAAGTCTTCCACCACTTATCCATATTGAACTCTGTCATAGATGCCAAAATCTCACTGGCCCCCCTCCACCACAGTCACGGGGGTAATATCACTGCGGGTAATCCACATGGGACGCCGCGTCTCACAGCTGCTGGTAAACGATGGTCTAATGGGCTGAGGGAGACCTCCTCGTCAAGAGGGTCAGGCGCGCCTTCACCCAGATACTCAGCGGAGATTTCACCCCTCACATCAGCAGACCTCCGGGGCATAAACATGACTATGGGCTGTTGTCCCGGGAGGTATTTGGTTTGGAGGTAAGAACCCTTACCTTCCCCTTACGTTTGGGAGGCATTTACAGAAAGAGATCCGGGAGTCAAGGAATACAGCTCAGCATCCCTATTCCACGCCCTCCATCGTGCTGCCATCTTGCTCCTTCCCTCATTAAAAGGGTAATTTTAGGAGCAGTCATGCACTATCACAGTTATTCTATCACAGCAGTTTTATAAAGCCATTTACCCAAGCATAAATTACACTTATGCATGCATATCCTACAGACAATTCAATGGCAATTATTGAAGTAATTTTGTAAATGCACTTACAATGGTAACGTGCATTTACATGTGTAAATCCTAATTTTAAGCATGTAAATGCTTTTTAAAGTCAGGCCCTATAAACACAGTTTTTTGTATGTTGGTCTTTCCTGTTTTGCACCCGTTGCTTTCTGTATTGTGTGCAGAGAGTGCAGAGTAATTGTCTTTTTCCTTTTTTTCAGCCTCACCCAGGTATGCTATTGCCGTACCTCTGGGAGTGGCACGGACCACAGTCAGAAATGCCCCTGTAGCACACTTAGAGCTCAGAGAAACTGCTCCAGGCAAGGGCAATAAGCTCCAAATGTTCAAAATACAGAGACAAATTGTGGATTAAGATATTTTTGGGATTCTCCTGTTGTCTTTTCTGTTTTTTATTCGATCGAGTGGTTTGATTTGCAATGCCTATGAAATATATACGACAAATCTAGACTTTTAGTGTGACAAACACAAGGATGGATTTTAAAAACGCAGCACACGTCAAAACTGGGAGACACGAGTATGTCCCCCCGGCAGCCGCACCGCGCATGTTATAAAATCCGGGGTCGGCGTACACAAGGGGGGTGCACACTACTGCACCTTGCGCACGCCGAGCCCTAGGGGAGCCCCGATGACTTTCCCCATCCCCTCCGAGGCCGCTCCGACATCAGAGTGGCCTCAGAGGGAACTTTCCTTCCACCCCCACCTTCCCCTCGCTTCTCCTATCTAACCCGACACCAACCCTACCTAAATCCCCTCCACATTTATTTTGTAAGTTACGCCTGCCTCTGGCAGGAGTAACCTGCGCGTGCCGGCCAGCGGGACGCTGTGCCGGAGATCTCGGTCCCGTCCCCGCCCCCACCCCGCCCCTTTCACAAAGCCCCGGGACATACGCGCGTTTCCCGGGGCTTTGCACGCGTCGCCGGGCCTATGCGAAATAGGCCCGGCGACACGCGCAGGAGCCTTTATGCGTTGCGTGTGACCCTTTTAAAATCGCCCCTACGCGCACGAATAAGACGTTGAAAAAAGGGGCAGGACTTGGGCAGGACACGGGCGTTCCAGGACTTTAACATGAAATGTGCAGGCGTTTACACGCACACGCGTGCGCTGGGGTCCCCCGCCACATCATTTTACCACTGCTATGGATGGCAGATAAGAAAATTAAAAAAAAAATAGACTCGTCAGCGGGATTTTAAGGGTTGGTGGTAACAGTGTAAAAAGGAGGTTATGAAATCCTATCCATTACCCGGGCGAACTGGGAACGAACTGGGGACACTGGTAATTGTGTCGGTGCTTGTCCCTTATAAAATCCCCCCACTAACGTGGTAGAGGCAGCATTTGTTGCCGAATCTTTATGGCACCTATGTAGAATGTATGTTCCAATACGTTAACCAACCTTAATTTATGTGCCTTCCTGTAAACCGTTGTGATGGTATTTAACTTCATGACGGTCTAAAAAAGATTTTAAATACATTTGCATCCATATAAAATTGTGTGCACGTGTACACACGATCGGCCTATGCCATGCGCACATATATACACGTATGTTATAAAATGGCCAGCATACGCGCATTCGTGTGCACCCGCAAGGCTGTTTAACAGTTATCATTCCTGTGAATAAAGGTCTAGAAACCTGTGAAAGTCCAGAATGCGCATTTCTATACCTACGTTATCACAGATATATCGCTGGAAACTCGATGTACTGTTCCATTTCACTGTACATTTTTATCCAGAGCTGAAATGATGGTCAGACATTCTCAAATAATCTTGTTGCAATGCTTTTTGTCCCTAAATGTTTTGTATTATGTATTTAATTGAATAATTTCCTCTTCTAATAGTTACCATTTAATTATCTAAGGAGGTTGATTTTCTATTGGGAAAAAAATATGTTGTAAATTATGCAGCCATGAGTAAGGAAAGCTATTGCAGCTGTGAGTAGCCAAGATGTATTCAACTTAATTTGCAGCTTGCCTTGGTTTGACTTTGATTTCCTCACCCCTTATCCCTCGTCCTCCCAGATCCTCCCCATCCTCACTGGCTGATCTTGAATGGAGTTAAGATTTCATCAAACTGCTTTGCCTATTCCTATTTATAACCTCTGTGTTAGTGGAAGAGTCATAAATCTATAGTATCTAGAATATTTGATTCATTTATCAAGATGATAAACATTCAGTGATTTATATAGTAAACCATAGTAATGAGACATGAAAAGAAAAAAAAATATGAGGTTCAAAGACTATTGTTCATGTTGAAAATAAAAAATAACCCGCTACTAGTCATCTAACGAATGCAAATTTACTAGTCTGTGCTATTATAACCTTTCATTTACCAGATGTCCATAAAAATTCATTGAGGCCCATTAAATTTATCCAATCACATCTTAATTAGATTAGTTTCTGCACAGCACGACAAAATAGTATTTCACTGATGTAAGATTTATTATAAATCTTTCTGGTGGGAATTCAGTAGGAAAGATGCAACATAGCTCGTTTTTCTGTTGGGTTTCACAAATGAAGAGCAGTTGCACAAAATATTATCATATTGTAGGAGACAAAGAAAATGGACATATTTATGTACTGATGTTTCACCTTTCTTGAGAACAGGAAAGAGAAAAAGGAGGGAGTGCATTAGAGAATGGTAGAAAAGTACAAGCAAAGGCTTCCTGTTCTAGTCAGTTTAGAAATCCAACAGAGGAGCCCTCTATGCTGTCCTGCCTGTCAGTATTTGAATTATTTTCTGCTTACAGGATGCAGCCTGGCATTTTCTAGTCTTGCTTAGGTTACTGACTAATTTTCCTTTAGCCTAATATCAAGAGTTATCTATATCTATGTCAACAGTTTAGGAAGGTTAAGCTAAACGGTGAAATCAATGCCTCTTTGACAGCAGAGTGAATCTGGATGAAAGCAGCCTCGCATTTTGTTCCCACTGTAGGTCACTTCTTGGAACGAGCAGATAATTTTTCTTGTCATTTGATTCACGAGGTCACATACTCTGCATACTTGGGACGAGACTGTTTTCTCTGTGAAGCAGATAGGCCAAAAACAGGGACGTTGCTAGGCACTTAAAAGATCTGGAGCACGGGTACGTAGGTCCTTTCCTTCCCCACCCCCACTCCCATTCCAGGGATGCCAACATTTCCACAGGGACAGGAGAGATCCCCCCTCCCCTTCCCTCATTTGCATAAATTTGCATACATGTGCCACGACTGCCCCGAACCTGCCTTCTCTCTCTTATCTCTCTGTTCTTTCTATTCTAGCATCCCCAAGAAATTGCTAATGGACAATCTACCAATGGATCAACAGAACTAACAGAGCTATCAATAATGAGTGATTCCCGCATGAATCTATTTCAGACACCATGAGGGACAGGGCATAATCTGCATAGATGCATGCATTCCATTAACTGTATATGCACATGTGTATTATGGGTGCATTGATCATTTTTCTCAGTGTTATGGAAACATCATCTGAGTGCATCAATCATCCATACCCTGCACTGATCTCTTCTCAAAATGCACTCACAGCTGGCTGATGGAGCCAGATATGGTACAGCACAGCACACAACTACATACATTCAGTCTTTAGGTTACAGTACTATAAAAAGAATTGTGCTGTCTTTAATTCAATGTGGACTACAAAATGGCAATGAATTCTCTGAAAAAAGTGAATTACAATTATGTAAACCTTCCATACTAATATAGCATTAACTGCCAGCACTCAAATAGTAACAAACCTACTTATGAAAAGGCAATACTGCAAATATTACACTAGACCTTACAAAACCAGTACACCTTCTATCAAGAAAATAGAATAAGCCAAGCTGTTATAGACCTCTACACAGAAACATCATGCTAGCAAAATACCTTGTTTTGGTCACATATGCAGAACACAGACAAACTCTCACCAAACACAGACTACAGAGCCCATAAAATATAAAGAGAAACATGCACACAAGCTCAACTTGCATAATCTGCATGCATCTATGCAGATTATGTTCCATCCTTTTTATGCTGTTCAAATAGATTCATGAGTGAATCACCCATCATTGATAGCTCTGTTGGTTCTGTTGATCCAATTGTCCACACAACAATCCAGACTCTGTATGTAGAACAACAGTGGAAAAGCACAAGCATCATTATTCCACATGAAACTTAAAAATAAAACCAAAAAATATAAAACACCATCATAATAAAACCATGCTCAAAAAAAGAATAGACATTTCAAAACAGGTGGCAAAAATAATACCCAATAATTTAAAACTCATATAAAAATTTATAAAATTTCCAAAGCTCCAATAAAATATTTCAAAACAGCCAACACAACAAATAATGCCCAATAATTAAAACAAATAAGGATTAAAATAATCCCCTGCTTTCCATACTTGGGAACATTTGATTTCTAGTCACACTGAGATAGTATTCTTACAAACTTTAAATATTGAGATCCTTTCACTCCTGTCCTCTGTCAACTGCACTGGCTCCCAATTTCATTTCAAATGCGATACGAAATCCTGTCTATCATTCACAACCTCATATACAAGAAATCTGCTATTTGGTTGTGTTCTTCCCTATGACTGTATCAACCCTCACGTCATCTCCGCTCTATAAATAAGAGTCTCCTTGAGGTTCCTGCTGTTAAGGTAACCAGACTGGACATCACTAGAAGGTGTGCCTTTTCGGTAGCTGCCCCCATTCTCTGGAATTCCATCCCCAATCCCCTCAGGCAATTGACAAATATTAAAGAATTTAAGAAAAGTTTAAAAACTTTTCTTATGCTCCATTGCATTTAAATAGTCCACAATGATCTGAGTCCTAACAGTTTCCATCCAGAAGATTGATTTATTTTTGTTGCACTGTTCTGTTTTGTTTTGTTATTTTGTGATTATTTTTTTATTGTGAATGTATATTTTGTAAACAGCTTCGATCTACTTCCATTGTATAAGCGGTATATAAAAGATTTAAAGTAAATAAATAAAATAAATAAATAGTCATGGATTAGGGGGAAAAAGTCACACAAACTTTCTTCTCTTTCTCTCTCTCTCTCTCTCTCTCACATACACATTCTCTACACTCACACACTCGTTTGATCACCCACACACATGCTGTCTCTCTACCATATACTCTCTCAAATATACACACACACAAATTGCTCCTTCATATGCTTTCTCACATACACATGCTCTCTCTCTCTCCCCAAAGCATACAGGCAACAGCAGCCTCCTTTTTGGACTTGTAGTTTTTCTCTTACCTATACATATACATATGCTCTCTCTCACACACACACATGTGTATGTCACACACACATACACATGTGCTGTAACACACACACACATAAACTCATGCTCTCTGTTTCTCTCACATGCACACACACACTCTTCATTGTTCCATGTAAGGCCGTCTGGCAAGTTTTTTGTTCTTTGTAAACCGGTTTGATTTGCATCTAATGTAGGAAGATCGGTATAAAAAAACAAAAACAAAAAAAAATAAAAAATAAATAAATAAATACACATACACACATACCCTCTGTCTCTCCCTCACACACACATGCGTCTCTCACACCTACACATACTTTCTTTTTCACACACACACACAGACATACACACAAACACACATGCTTTCTTTCTCATACACACACACTCATGCTCTCTCACACCCATGCACACTCATGCTGTGTGTAAGAGAGAGACAGAGAGCATGAGTGTGCACGGGAGACAGAGCATACATGCTCTGTCTGAAAAGCTCTTTGTCTCTCTTTCCCAGAACGTGCAGGGTGTAGGCAGGAGCAGCCTTCTTTCTTCGGTCTTGCAGGCTGGCCAACACAGCAGTATCCTTTTGGGCTGAGTGAGCCCAATCAATGCCGCAGTCACTTTCTCCTCCTCAGTCTGCATGGGCCTGGCCACAGCAACATCTGCCACCTCCTCTCATCACGTGGGCCCAACCGACTCCGCTGTGCTTCAGCCTCCTCCTTAGTGGGAGATAAGGCTGAGACTTGGGGATTCAGGGCACGGGCTCCATGTGCCCGGTGTTGTTAACAATACCTCTGGCCAAAAACATGCTTTAGATGAAAAGAACTCTGAATCCTTTATCCATTCAGTAGAGTACGACGTAGCATATGTTGTAGCTCCGTATACAAGATCAGAAATCCAAAACCCCTTGTCAACAGTTTCCAGAAACGCCTGATCATTATTTACTGCAGTGAGCAGACAGACTTTGTGTCATACTCTTCCTGTTACTAGGCAACTGATTACATTAAATCTATTTGTGTTAATCTCACCAATGCTATTTACAATTAATTAACCTCCAGACTTTATTTTGTTTTATTTTTTTTTTTTTTTTACTATCCACAGTCCAAAGCAGAATTTATTTGCTGACATGTTTCACAAAAGTAATACAAGAGCATGCAGCTACACTGTTCTTTTCTGCCCATCTGAAATAAAATCAGTGAGCACCCTAGGGAGAGCCATCGCTGCTGCTGCTGCTGCCTAGGTTGCACTGTGGATTGTGCCACATGCAGACTGCTGCATCACACGGAACAGACAGAAACTTTTTCTGGTGGATATATAATGACTTTCCAAGGTAAACATCTGATGATATAATAGTTAAAGGGGAAGTAGCAAAATGTGTTTTCTTTTATTTGAAATGCTTTGTACAGCATCTAAAAAAGAACTCTGCCTGCTGCCTGAAATGCATCCCATTATGCTGTCCTATTATGATCTGTTGTCATCATCTCCTAAAATCATTCTTGGTTTCATTTCATGAACAGCTCTTATTGTGCTCCATGGTACTGATAGCAGTGGACTTCTCTTTTATAAGGTCATAGTGCTTGATGGATTCCACTTTTGCCAGTTAAACCCTGTATCATCATGAGATAATTATAATTTACTTCTGGGCTAATATGGCTTTCATGCAAATATATTCTGCAGAAAAAAAACAAACATTAGACTGTACTGGGATAAGAGCAGAAACATGGACTGGACCAACATAACATGAGGACAGGCATCCCCAATAGAGACATTTTCTACAGCATCACAGTGTATCTTTCTTAGCTGCAATAATCCATTTTCACAATTTCAACCTTATCTCTATCAATTACTAAGCCAAACAACAACTATTACTAGTTCTCCCCAATCCTGTGCCTGAAATACTTTTATGCTTCCTCTAACCAATGGATTTAAAATCGTCGGCTCAGTGTGCTGCAGCAGTCAAAAAAGCAAACAGAATGTTAGGAATTATTAGGAAGGGAATGGTTAATAAACGGAAAATGTCATAATGCCTCTGTATCGCTCCATGGTGAGACCAAACCTTGAATACTATGTACAAAAAAGATATAGTTGCGATGGAGAAGGTACAGAGAAGGGCAACCAAAATGATAAAGGGGATGGAACAGTTCCCCAATGAGGAAAGGCTGAAGAGGTTAGGGCTGTTCAGCTTGAAGAACAGACGGCTGAGGGGGGATATGATAGAGGTGTTTAAGATCATGAGAGGTCTTGAACGAGTAGATGTGACTCGGTTATTTACACTTTTGAATAATAGAAGGACTAGGGGGCATTCCATGAAGTTAGCAAGTAGCACATTTAAGACTAATCGGAGAAAATTCTTTTTCACTCAATGCACAATAAAGCTCTGGAATTTGTTGCCAGAGGATGTGGTTAGTGCAGTTAGTGTAGCTGGGTTCAAAAAAGGTTTGGATAAGTTCTTGGAGGGGAAGTCCATTAACGGCTATTAATCAAGGTTACTTAGGGAATAGCCACTGCTATTAATTGCATCAGTAGCATGGGATCTTCTTAGTGTTTGGGTAATTGCCAGGTTCTTGTGGCCTGGTTTGGCCAATGTTGGAAACAGGATGCTGGGCTTGAATAACCCTTGGTCTGACCCAGCATGGCAATTTCTTATGTTCTTATGTTCTTAAAAGAGTTAAGAGTGATGCAAATTGAGATGTCCACACTTCTGTCAACATTTCCTTCTTTTTCAATATTATCGGGGAAAGCTGTAGAGGGAAAGGGAGAGGGATAGAGAAGGTGATGATGATTGGGGGTGGGTGGAGAATAGAGGTAGTGGAAGAGTAAAGGAAATGATGATGGGGGTGGGTGGCAAGGATAGGTGGAGGGAGAGGAAACATGATGATGATGCCAGGTAGTGGGAAGAGAAGAAGATGATGATGCCAGGTGAGAGGGAAGAGAAGATGATTATGATGGAGGGTGGGGGAAGAGGGAAGAGAGAAGAGAAGGTGCTGATGGGGAATCTAGTGGTGTGCCACAATGAAGTGAACTCTGAGCCAGGTGTGCTACAAAGCAAAAATGGTTGGGGAACCACAAAAATAAGACATCGTAAAGTCATCAGAATATTATCTGAGAGATCTCAAATAGATGGTATAGGGTTTTATTTGTATGCTTTGTAATTTATGGTGCATCTCGCTTAGAAGCATGTGTAGGAACATTTGAAAATCTGTTTTTGATAGAACAGGTCCTAACATAATTACTTTAGACTTGGGGCCTATGCAATAAACTTGATCACGCACAGTAAGGCCCTCTTGTGCATGCCAAAAATAGCATGCTATGCAGAAAAGCCTTACCATGCATGTTAATGGGAGGGATCTGGGAAAAGACCCTGTCCCGTTGGCGTGCGTGTGTAAGAAATTCCCTCTCCTTGCGCGCAGCAACATGTGCTTTTTATAAAATTGGCATGACCATGTGTGTGCCCTGGAAACCATGCACACATGGCTATGAGTGGAGCTGCCAGCGAGGAGTAGCTATGGACAAATGGGCAGTAATAATTGGAAAAGCCCAAGATTCACCTTAGTACCCTGATTCCAAAGCAATTGGGGCCAGTGGAGAATCGCGTTCAATTTCTTAGGATCCATCCAGAGTCAAGTCATGGAGATAATATACTCCAGGAAGGGGAGTTCACTCTGCTCAAAGGAGCATTTTTCTAGCTTGGCATATAATTGATGTTGTCCTAGAAGTTGTAGTACTTGTCTGAAGTGCATGCGGTGCTGGTCCAAAGTTCTAGAATGAATTAGAATGTTGTCCAGATAGACAATTACGTGTGAATGTAGCAGATCTTAAAATATATCATTTACCATCATCTGGAAAACTGCAGGCACATTGCATAAGCTGAATGGCATGATCAGATATTCTTAGTGGCCATCATGTGTATTGAAAGTAGTTTTCCACTCATCACCTTCTTGAATGCAAATGAAATTGTATACTTCCACAGATCCAATTTGGTAAAAATGTATGCCCCCCTCAGGCAATCATATACCCCATCTTCATTCAAAAATTGGAAGAAGGATCCAACAGAAGAAAATAGGATAAAGCATAAACGTTGGCAAGTTAAATGTAAGACATTGATAAGACAGGCTAAGAGAGAATTTGAAAAGAAGTTGGATGTAGAGGCAAAAACTCACAGTAAAAACTTTTTTAAATATATCCAAAGCAGAAAGCCTGTGAGGGAGTCAGTTGGACCATTAGAAGATCGAGGGGTTAAAGGGGCACTTAGAGAAGATAAGGCCATCGCGGAAAGATTAAATGATTTCTTTGCTTCTGTGTTGACTGAAGAGGATGTTGGGGAGGTACCCGTAATGGAGAAGGTTTTCATGGGTAATGATTCAGATGGACTGAATCAAATCACGGTGAACCTAGAAGATGTGGTAGGCCTGATTGACAAACTGAAGAGTAGTAAATCACCCGGACCGGATGGTATACACCCCAGAGTTCTGAAGGAACTAAAAAATGAAATTTCAGACCTATTAGTAAAAATTTGTAACTTATCATTAAAATCATCCATTCTACCTGAAGACTGGAGGATAGCAAATGTAACCCCAATATTTAAAAAGGGCTCCAGGGATGATCCGGGAAACTACAGACTGGTTAGCCTGACTTCAGTGCTAGGAAAAATAGTGGAAAGTGTTCTAAACATCAAAATCACAGAACATATAGAAAGACATGGTTTAATAGAACAAAGTCAGCATGCCTTTACCCAGGGCAAGTCTTGCCTCACATATCTGCTTCACTTTTTCTGAAGGAGTTAATAAACATGTGGATAAAGGTGAACCGGTAGATATAGGGGCGGATTTTCAAAGGCCGGCGCGCGTAAAGCCCCGGGACGCGCGTTAGTCCCGGGACTTTTGTAAGGGGGCGTGTTGGGGGCGAGGCCTACTGACGCGGTGTTTCGTAG
Organism: Rhinatrema bivittatum; assembly: GCF_901001135.1. Taxonomy (NCBI): domain Eukaryota; kingdom Metazoa; phylum Chordata; class Amphibia; order Gymnophiona; family Rhinatrematidae; genus Rhinatrema; species Rhinatrema bivittatum. The sequence continues at coordinate 591,341,235 of NC_042617.1, read as the reverse complement.
GCGGGCCGTGATGTTTTGGGGGCGGGCCCGGGGGCGTGGCGCCGGCCCGGGGGCGGGGTCGAGGCCTCCGGACCAGCCCCCGGGACTGAAGGACGGAGCGGGGCTGCCCGCCGACGCGCGCAAAGTTACGCCTGCTTCCAGCAGGCGTAACTTTGCGACAAAGGTAAGGGGGGGGTTAGATAGGGCCGGGGGGGTGGGTTAGGTAGGGGAAGGGAGGGGAAGGTGCGGGGAGGGCGAAGGAAAGTTCCCTCCGAGGCCGCTCCGAAATCGGAGCGGCCTTGGAGGGAACGGAGGCAGGCTGCGCGGCTCGGCATGCGCAGGCTGCTGATTTTGCGCAGCCTTGCGCGCGCCGACCCCAGATTTTATAAGATACGCGCGGCTATGCGCGTATCTTATAAAATCAGGCGTACCTTTGTTTGCGCCTGCTGCTCGAACAAAAGTACGCGCTCACGCAACTTTTTAAAATCTGCCCCATAGTATACTTGGATTTTCAGAAGGCGTTTGACAAAGTTCCTCATGAGAGGCTTCTAGGAAAAGTAAAAAGTCATGGGATAGGTGGCGATGTCCTTTCGTGGATTGCAAACTGGCTAAAAGACAGGAAACAGAGAGTAGGATTAAATGGACAATTTTCTCAGTGGAAGGGAGTGGACAGTGGAGTGCCTCAGGGATCTCTTTTGGGACCCTTACTTTTCAATATATTTATAAATGATCTGGAAAGAAATACAACGAGTGAGATAATCAAATTTGCAGATGTCACAAAATTGTTCAGAGTAGTTAAATCACAAGCAGATTGTGATAAATTGCAGGAAGACCTTGTGAGACTGGAAAATTGGGCATCCAAATGGCAGATGAAATTTAATGTGGATAAGTGCAAGGTGATGCATATAGGGAAAAATAACCCATGCTATAATTACACAATGTTAGGTTCCATATTAGGTGCTACAACCCAAGAAAGATCTAGGCGTCATAGTGGATAACACATTGAAATTGTCGGTTCAGTGTGCTGCGGCAGTCAAAAAAGCAAACAGAATGTTGGGAATTATTAGAAAGGGAATGGTGAATAAAATGGAAAATGTCATAATGCCTCTGTATCGCTCCATGGTGAGACCGCACCTTGAATACTGTGTACAATTCTGGTCGCCGCATCTCAAAAAAGATATAATTGCGATGGAGAAGGTACAGAGAAGGGCTACCAAAATGATAAGGGGAATGGAACAACTCCCCTATGAGGAAAGACTAAAGAGGTTAGGACTTTTCAGCTTGGAGAAGAGACGACTGAGAGGGATATGATAGAGGTGTTTAAAATCATGAGAGGTCTAGAATGGGTAGATGTGAATCGGTTATTTACTCTTTCGGATAGTAGAAAGACTAGGGGGCACTCCATGAAGTTAGCATGGGGCACATTTAAATTAATCGGAGAAAGTTCTTTTTTACTCAACGCTCAATTAAACTCTGGAATTTGTTGCCAGAGGATGTGGTTAGTGCAGTTAGTATAGCTGTGTTTAAAAAAGGATTGGATAAGTTCTTGGAGGAGAAGTCCATTACCTGCTATTAAGTTTACCTAGAGAATAGCCACTGCCATTAGCAATGGTTACATGGAATAGACTTAGTTTTTGGGTACTTGCCAGGTTCTTGAGGCCTGGATTGGCCACTGTTGGAAGCAGGATGCTGGGCTTGATGGACCCTTGGTCTGACCCAGTATGGCATTTTCTTATATTCTCATGACAAAACCTGAAAGGTGGTATTGAAAAACAAAGGTTCTTTGGCTAAAACGTTCTCTTAATAATATTGCAAAAAGACGTGCTTCTGAGTTCTGTGCACCTAAACTTCATGACAAAATTGTTGCGCTCCTCCCGCGGCTGGAGCCACGGGAGGCGCTTACCTTCAAGGCCCTGAGGCCGCAACAGAAGCCGGGTCCTTGCCTGGGGATGCCGATGCCGGGTACTTCGGCGGCCCATCCGCCAATCTTGATGGCGTGGCAGGAGCCGTGCCGGGCTTCTCCAATGTGGCAGGAAGCCGCCACACTCTTGCCCCCTCCAGGGGAGGGGTCCTCGCTCCTACGGCAGGAAGCCGCTCCTCTGCCTCCCCTTCATGGCTAGACACCGCCGATGTCGCCGGGGCCTGCCCTGAGGCCCAGCTCCTTCTCTTCAGCTCAGCATTGCAGCAGCAGCATGGTCGCTGTCCAGGGTCCTGCCCCTTCCTTCCTAAGGGGCGGGCCCGTGGCTTCTGCACAGATTTAAAGGGCCAGCCTGGTGTGGCCCATCTGAACTCCTCCCAAGAAGTTGCCTGCTTCCTGCCCTATAAAAGGGCTTCTCTATCAGACAGTCCTTGCTTCGGCAAGGAGCTAATCCTCCTGGGCTACTTTCCAACTCCTTCCTGGCTTCCTTATTCATCCATGGACTTCCGTGTATCCTGTATCTTCATATCTCTGTGGTCTCCTTGATGTTCCTTGATGTCCTGATGTTCCTTGATGTCTCATGATGTTTCCAAGTTCCGTGATGTCCCCTGATGTTCCTTGATGTCCTGATGTTCCTCGATGTCCTGATGTCCCAAATTTCATCATGTTCCTGGTCCTAATGCTCCAGGTCTGGTGGGACCCATGCCTCCAGAGATTCCCTGCTTTTACTCTGAGTTTCCAAGCTCCAAGCTTTTATCTCGTTTCCCAAGTCCTGACTCCGGAGTGTTGCGTCCGTCGGTCGCAGATAGCTGCGACTGCTCTGCCTTATCTCTTTTTCTCCCCTTTCTCTCTCTTTGGGCAAGATGGCTGCCTCTGGTGCCGAGTGCCGAGGGCCTCAGCGTTTTCAGACCAGCATGGGCTTCCCCATCCAACATGCTCGCTCCCATGGCCTCCCAGGGTGCGAGCGTGCACATCTCCTACACTCAAATACACGTCATGGCGGGAATCTCGGGGGCGGCCCCAACACATGACATCAGTACCTCTGGGTATATCTAGCCTCCACCTCCACTACCACTTTGAGTTAGCAAAGACTTCGCTTCGCTACTCTGACTGCTCTAAGCTGCACACTTAGACGCCACTTTCACTCTAGGGCCTCGCTCCTGCAAGAAGCTCCAGATACCCGCTCCTCGGGGGTCTCTCGCTTCCAGCTTCCCTTCGGGGCCTTCTCACTAACTAAGACAACCGCTCCTCGGGAATCTTTCTCTCTTTCTACCTTCAGGATATTGGACTTTGGGTACTCGCTCCTCAAGGGCCTATCTACCTTTGTATCCTGCACCACGGACCTTCAGTCCCACCATTCTACCACCAGGAAGATGCCTTCATCCTGTGAGTACCTCTACAATCTGACGCTCCAACTCCACCCACCAGCCGCGGCACTACCCGCACTGCAGGCTCCCGCCTATCGTGAACATCTGGGTGAGATTACACTTCTGAGCTTGTTGAACATACTGGCACTTCGTGGATCAGTGCCTTACCTTCCTACTTTCACCATCTATCTACAGCAGTACAATAAAGACTCTATCCATACTGTGTCTGCTATCTGTGTCAGCCTATCGCAGTGGTTCCCCATGGGGCTTCTCCATGTGGGCAGAGTCATCTCCATTCCGACCAAGGGACCACAATGCCACAAACACAACACGGAGGATCCGAGGGGTTTCTACTAACCCGCGCTATGAGGCTTCCCGAGCATGTCCTGTTCTCCTCGTGGTCCGTGACCAGCCATCCAGCTGTGTAGGGTGCGAAAGGGACAGTGTGGTCCGCGACCAGCCCCATGTGCTGTGTAGGGTACCTGAGGGTCTTGCTCATCCCTCTTGTTTCCTGTCTTTGTCCCAAGTTCCAGTCTTCACTCCAAGCTCCAGTGCCTACGACCTCCTTCCACCGTGACCTCTGTCCAGCCTGCAGCCTCTGCTACACCCTGTGGCAGGTCCGAAAGGGCTTGGAATGGTCGGAAGACCATTCAGAGACCACCATTGCATTGGTGGTCTTATGGGCATGCAGGTCGGCAGAGGATTCGAGGTTCCTGATTCCCAGACAGACTGTCTTCACCGCAAGGGCACACAATCTCCTTGTCCCATGCTGGAGAGCCCTCGGTTGTGCTCCATCCCATCGTCAGCGCAACAGGATTGCTCTTAAGCCTTAAGCTCGAAGCCGACGCAAGCTCCAACAAAAATTGACTTATTACAGCTATAAACTTATGGCAATGCAGCAAATATATGATAAAGTGAAGCTTAACCCATTACTTCTTTTACATTATCATATGAAATATTACATGGAAATGTGTACAGTAATGAAATCACCTCTGACATTCTCTTTCTGGTAAAAGAAGGGGCTGAATAGGACTTGACTGCTTTTATTGTAAAGGAAAAGTCAACACTTTCAGAAAGGCAATCCTGTCATGAGTACATAAAAAAAAAATACCACATCCTGAATAATTTTTTATTTTAAACTCTAGAAAAAGAGTGTTATTAAGTAAACCTATCATTTGTTGAGTCATCAGCATTCTATAGGACTGTATCACATAGATACTGAGGCATATCTATGTGAACATTTTATCAATTTACTAATAAAAAATCTAGACTTGTTGAAGGTATCTGTAATCCAGGCATCTTCTCAGTGTGCTTTCAGTCTTTCTCTGAGGCATAGTTGCAAATCTACACCTTCAGCACCTCGTGGTTCTTATGTGCATTTCTGGGCAATAGCCCAAGGATTTTATGTATGTACTGGAATAGCAATTATCTGGGGATTATTCTGTTATCATAAGATCCATGTATAGAATTTCTGTAAACAGGCGTCCCTGTCCCGTGTCACAGGTGATATTTGTCTTATGGACCATAGATCACCTTTGATGTAGGCGGTACAACTGTCTATCAGTCTATAGATAATTAACAGAGTGGACCCTGAAAATCAGACTCAACAAGAGTCATTCTTGAATCTTAGGAAAAGATCACCAGGTCAGAGCAATCTAAACTGAGAAAGTCAAATCGACGCCTACTCTTCAAAAACCAAAGAAAAGGTGTTAGTTTGAAGGTTCACTGATCCCAAAAATGAAAGAGTACATCACAAAACCAGCTAGAAGCTTAGACATTAACCCATCTACCTAGATAGAGGTGGAGCTGCTTGGCCACTTGATATCCATGAGTCACCATCCAAACTGGCTAAATGCTAAACAAGAAGTTAATGTCCAGGTGTCTGACAGTTCAACTATGTTTTGCAACCACAACATGTTATTTATCATGAAAGATATTTTTGGAAATTATTGCATCAGGTATTTCATTAGAAGATAATTAATCCTGTGGTGTTTTTATGAGCTGCTCCTCCTATTCAAACAGCAGGCAAACCGAATGCATTTATTTAGTAATGTAAAAATGCAGTCTATCTTAGCCTGCTGAGATGTTTTCAGCAAGCAGAAATCTGGCAGATTAAATATTTGTATGTATAACAAAAAGATTGTTTAAAAGTTGTCTACATTTGAATTTTGAATAAAAATAATGATCTTGGCAATTGTAATGGCAATTGCAGCCAATGTGACCCAATCAACCATCTGCAGGTGACACCTCCTGAGCCCGGGGCCAACCCGGCAGGACCCACCTTGAGTAGGATCTATTGGTTCTGGGATACTGGGCAACTGGTGCTTCTACCTATGGAAAAGGGCATTACGGTTTGGATTTCGCTCCCTTCTCTCCCAAAAAAAAAACCTGAAAGAAGAATGGACTGTAAATTGGGCTGGAAATACCTCTCACTGCTAATCTTGTGCATCAAGAGCAGAGCTAGTGCAAGGGGATTAGGCGCCCTAGGCATCTTCTGCCTTGCGCCAGCTCCCCCTCCCCCCCCCCCCCCCCCCCCCCCTCTCCCCTGTCCCCCCCCCCCCCCCCCCAGTTGCAGCCCCGACTCCTACCTCTCTCGAGCGGCAGTGACAAAGAGGATGGAGATTCAAATTTCCCACTCCTCTTTGCCACCACCACCTTTCATGTAGAGGAGACGTACACTGTTGGCGGATAGATGAGATATGAATGTTTTTTATCCAGACCATCGCCTGAACACTGTTTTCTGACTATTCAGCCCCTGAGGCAGCCACCACATGTGGCGAAACTCGGCCAGAGTCAGGCAATTTTACTTGATTCTTTACGTCTCCTTGATTAAAATTTGAAAAAGACGCTCTTGTGGCATCCTTTCGTTTGTTGCTCACCTACGGTTTCACTGGATCGCCTACCCTGTTGTTTTTTGGGTCCATCTCCTCTGCTGAGGCCACTTGTGTGCCAGGCGCTGCCCTGGTCCCCGACCCTATGGGACCCGTGGCGCTGCCTGCGGTGCAGGGACTTCCCTAGGAGGGCTTGGAACTGTCCTTGCCTGTTCTTGAGGTTGTTACTGTTCCCCTTGTTGTCACCTGCGGTGAGCCTCCCAAAGCATCCAGCATTCCCCAACAATTAAACTTGCCACAAACATTATGGCTTTAGGAAGCTAGACCAGGTAAGAACAGGGGGTTTTTATTGGGCCAGGAAGGCCTGCTAGGTGTGTCCGTTATCATTCCTGTTTTTATCGCTCACGATAATCACTACGATAATACCCATGATCCGCAATATCACCCGCGCTAAACACTTTTTTTCACCATACTGAAAAAAAAAATAGATGTAATTATTTCCGGCATTAAATCCCGTGATAGTCTGCATTACTCTATCGGACGCCGTGCCAGCAGTCCCTCATTTCCATGTACTCCGCCCAAACCCCTCCCACCGGAATACTAATTTTAAATTTGCATACACATTTTGCGACGCGGTATTTATCGCACGCCTTACGGCATTACTGTGCACCTTAGGGCCCTAAGATATGTGATAAGGCCCTAATGGCAAAGATGTGACCCAGCAAGAGCTTTGAATCTGCTTGTGGTGGTGCTGGCACGGCAGCGGCATTGGCAAACGGTGAGGAACATCAGGACAGGCTTCCACCACGCTCTCTCTCCTGGGGATCCATGCCAGCTGCACCACTCTGCCCTGACGCTCTCTCTCTCTATGGCTGACCAGCCCCTATGATCCATTTCGTTCAAACCTCTCTACCCAGCCAGTTCTTCCTTGTGTTCTGCTGGTGGGACCCTGGTGCAACAATTATTTGCCACTCTACACATTTTGGCATTGCAGTTGACTACCTAATTTGGCTAATTGTAAAACATCAGCCTTGCCCATGCTCAATTAAGTTGGAGACAAAAGAACTTACTCAAGAATGTCTCCCTCACTCTTACATTAAATTACATGCATATTTTTTGGGGAATTTTCTCCTCATTCCTGGGATTAAATAAAAAATAACACAATCAATATTTTCCCATAAAATACCTGCACTCAACCAATAAGTTTTATGTCCCTGATATATATGCATACAGTCTATTTGCATGGCAAAGTCAACTTTAAGTGACTGAACAAGCAACATAACAATATTTGTAATTGACTGTGGTCGGTCTCAGAGTTCTCACTGAGAATTTGAGTGGTTACCGGATTTATTTACACGCACAGATCATCCTGTCAGCCCGTCTCTCTGGCCATATGCCAAACACATAGATACATTCCTGTGCAATAAAATCTCATACACACAGCACTGTAATCTACCACGGTCGGATAGTGTCATACAGGTGGAGGGGAAGGGGGATATTCTTTTGCTCAAACCATTGAAATAGGCTTATCCACCTGCCAAAACTGTCTAAACTGGAATGGGTGATCCAGTTCACCCGTGTTTTCTTTTCCCTTCTTCTGAGTAATGCAGTTGTCATATTCAAGTGGTATTAAATAGACTAGCATTACACATGGAAAATGGGCACCTAATGTGATCCCAGAAGATGTGACGACTCGCATTAAGCTTGATCAAATACAACTGTCAGCCGCTTTGGCAGAGATCACCTCCGATGATTAGCAAAGGGGCCAGAGTGCAGAGGGGTTCAAACTCAGAACTGTTAGCTGTGACAGCAGCAGAGCGGCGGAAATGAACTTTCCAAATTTCACCGCCGACATTATTTGAAGGGGAAAAATTGCTTTCCGACGGCGATAGCCTCTCTTCCTTGTCTCCTCAGCACACGTTCATTTTTTTTTTTCCCCTTCACTTACTTGATGGTGAGAGACACAGAATGAAAGCTACAAAGCATCCTTTACGGACAGCAAGAACAGAGGGGGAAGAGAGTGACAAAGACAAAGAACAGAAGAGAGGGGAAGCCGAGAAATAAAACACAGAGATAAATATAATATACGGGGAGAAAGGCAGGCACACTGCTGCAGAGAGAGAACAAATATAGAGAAAAGATGGGACACGTTGCATAGATGGTAGCCAAAAAAGAAGAGAGAATATTTAAAAAAAAAACACCTCACATCCTATCCTTTAATGAACATGACATCATCGTGCTATGTTTTATATATAAACATAAATTACATACAATTTACCAGGAAGCAAAGTGCCATTTACTTGGCAGTCGCAGGAGAGGAGATGATGTCGCTCTTAACTACATTTGAGTTAGCAGTGAGGCATTTGCACAGATTAATCTGGACTGATCGTGCCTTAGGTGGTGACAGCCTATGTGGGGCAAAATGATCTTCTTTTTGACCGGAAATCTGTAGGTACAAAATTGTGGGTGGCTTTTCCAATCAAAAGCAATGACGTTTTCGAGAATTCTGTGAATAAATACCCAAAGGAGCCGAGTATCAGAGGCTTGCTAAATTGCACGGATACGTTTTCAAGGAAAGGATATTTGCCTGGCAATCATAACAATAGTAAGGGTCATTTTCAAAAGGGCTTTTGTGGGGAAAGCAGTGCTTTAGCCACAGAAATGTGCCTTTAGAAAACTGTGCAACCGATACATGTGTAAGATACACGGTACCCTGTATGCATGTGCTTTTAATTGCGCATAGGAGAGAGGCATTCCCAGGGGGTTGGAGACAGGGCACAGTTGGGACTTACAGGCACAGTTTGGGATTTTGAAAAGTATATGCATACATTTTCTTGGCAAAACTATGCACACTAAACATCAGGTGGAACTGTGTGCAAATAGTTTTGCTGGGATAACTTTTTCTGCACGTCAGTCTGCTTTGAAAATTGGTGTAACTGATGCGCATATTTGCTGGCTAATTTAAGTATGGATGTACTGCATCCCCATGCAGGGGTGTCAGGATGAGTAAAAATAAATCCATCCAGCCAGCTGGTGCCCTGCAGTAAGCCTTGTCTTTTTCCATGTAATAGGGGTGAGACGCGGCAGGTCAAGTACTGGAAGCACTGAGTATCTGCAGAGGGGAATTTTCAAGTTACTTTTACTAGTAACCTCTTTATGTTAGGAAAGCTTGTCTAGGCCTTTCTATAGATTGAACAGAGAACCAGGCCAGCAAAGGGAGGTTACCTGAATGACTGGGTCTATCCCCTAAAGGATGGGTTAGGTGAGGAAGTTTATAAAAGGAGAAAACCTGGAGTCCTTTCAGGGGGTCATTGAGAAGGGGCTGCCGGGAGGGGAAAGGGAAGTTTTTCTGCCCTCATCCACATTAAAGTTGGGGGTGGGGGAGCAAATCTGCATCCAGGCTCCAGGATGGTTTCCAAATCCAAGCTGGAAAGAGAAAAGAAGTCGTCTGGAAAGTAGCGTTTCCGACCAGATAGCGTGCGTTAAGTGCAAACCCCTACCCGCACAGAGCAGGAACATAGGAACATAAGAACATGCCATACTGGGTCAGACCAAGGGTCCATCATGCCCAGTAGGGATGTGAATCGTGTCCTCAATCGTCTTAACGATCGATTTCGGCTGGGAGGGGGAGGGAATCGTATTGTTGCCGTTTGGGGGGGTAAAATATCGTGAAAAATCGTGAAAAATCGTGAAAAATCTAAAAATCTAAAAATCGCAAAACCGGCACATTAAAACCCCCTAAAACCCACCCCCGACCCTTTAAATTAAATCCCCCACCCTCCCGAACCCCCCCCCCAAATGAGTTAAATAACCTGCGGGTCCAGCGGCGGTCCGGAACGGCAGCGGTCCGGAACGGGCTCCTGCTCCTGAATCTTGTTGTCTTCAGCCGGCGCCATTTTCCAAAATGGCGCTGAAAAATGGCGGCGGCCATAGACGAACACGATTGGACGGCAGGAGGTCCTTCCGGACCCCCGCTGGACTTTTGGCAAGTCTCGTTGGGGTCAGGAGGCCCCCCACAAGCTGGCCAAAAGTTCCTGGAGGTCCAGCGGGGGTCAGGGAGCGATTTCCCGCCGCGAATCGTTTTCGTACGGAAAATGGCGCCGGCCATACACGTATGGCCGGCGCCATTTTCCGTATGGAAAATGGCGCCGGCAGGAGATCGACTGCAGGAGGTCGTTCAGCGAGGGTTCCGGCGCCTCGCTGAACGACCTCCTGCAGTCGATCTCCTGCCGGAGCCATTTTCCGTACGAAAACGATTCGCGGCGGGAAATCGCTCCCTGACCCCCGCTGGACCTCCAGGAACTTTTGGCCAGCTTGTGGGGGGCCTCCTGACCCCCACGAGACTTGCCAAAAGTCCAGCGGGGGTCCGGAAGGACCTCCTGCCGTCCAATCGTGTTCGTCTATGGCCGCCGCCATTTTTCGGTGCCATTTTGGAAAATGGCGCCGGCTGAAGACAACAAGATTCAGGAGCAGGAGCCCGTTCCGGACCGCTGCCGTTCCGGACCGCGGCTGGACCCGCAGGTTATTTAACTCATTTGGGGGGGGTTCGGGAGGGTGGGGGATTTAATTTAAAGGGTCGGGGGTGGGTTTTAGGGGGTTTTAGTGTGCCGGCTCACGATTCTAACGATTTATAACGATAAATCGTTAGAATCTCTATTGTATTGTGTTCCATAACGGTTTAAGACGATATTAAAATTATCGGACGATAATTTTAATCGTCCTAAAACGATTCACATCCCTAATGCCCAGCATCCTGTTTCCAACAGTGGCCAATCCAGGCCATAAGAACCTGGCAAGTACCCAAAGACGAAGGTGCAGATTTTCAAAGGCTACGTGCGCAAGGAAGCCTAAGCGCTTATCTATTGTGCTGCCACTTCAGGGTCATTCATCCGCAGCTTCTTTAAGCCTGTGTCAGTGCTGCCTGGATGCTTGGAGCAATTTACCCCCTTCTGAATTGCCAGCCGAGTCATCATAAGCTGCTAACTCTCAGGACATCAGGTCTGAGCCTGATGTCCTCTTTTCCTGGGTAGAATTCTTCCAGGGTTGGTAGATGTTTCTACAGGGCCGGTCTTCTGAATGGCCAGAGCCTACTAAGGTTGGTCCATTTGTTCCAAGTGCTCCTCCGCCTGGCTCCTCAGCCAAGCACCATGGCACAATGCATACTGACTAAACTCGAATGCAGGTGAATCAAAACAGTACCAATCATGTTGATTGTGATGGGGAACATGTTCCCATCTTTGGAGCCAAGTCGAACTCTACTCTGTTTTTTTCTTAGAGATGATTTTCTTAGTTTGGTCTCTCAAGCATTGAAGATACTCAGAGAGGATGGGATTGACTCCTTGGGAAGGCAGAAGAAAGTTCCTATTTTGGTTACCCTAAGCAAGGTTTCTTGTTTCTTTCCCCTCTCGGTTGCACTCCAGGAATTAACATTTGGAATGGAGTGTGCCAGGGGCATCTTTTAAAGGAGGACGCATCTTGGTAGGTTTACACCCCTTGGATCCACAGACCAGAGAGTGGTTGCATTTCGCTACGGTGAATGCCTTGGTTTGTTCTGTCACAAACTGTACCAGCATCCCAGTAGAGGGAGGTGCGGCACTGAAGGATGCTCAGGATTGGAGGATTGAAACTATCCTAAAGCAAAGCATTTGAGGCATTTTTGGCCTTATAGGGGAGGTTCTCCTAGAGGTTTTGTTCTGAAAATCTCAGTCCTTTCACCCCCAAGGACCTCAAAAGGATATGGACTCCGGAGGTGGAGCCCCTGGGTCTGCCATTGAAAGTTGGCAGGCTCACCTGTTGGTTCATGAGATAGGTAGTGTCTATCCCATTTTTACCAGAGGTGGGTCCAGATTACTTCAGATCAATGTGTTCTCAAAGCTTTTTGGGATCGGTATACTCTAGAACTTCTTTGCATTTCTCCGAATACCTTCATGTACTATCCATCTAACTCCCCTCAGCAGAGGGTAGAAGTGGAAGCAACATTTAAATGGAGGTTGAACCTGAAAACAGTGATTACCATTCCTGAATCACAGAGATACACAGCCCGTTATTCCATTTATTTGGTCATGCCCAAGAAAGAAGGGTGTGGAACATCAACAAACTGGAAGCACAAGCAGTTTGATTGATATGCCTTTGATTGCCAAGCGGTTAGAACAGCTTCTCCTAATAATATCCACTTTCTCATAGCCAGAAAGAACAACTTCAGAGCTGATTTCCTCATCAGGAGAAACTTGGACTTAGGAGAATGGGAGCTGGCAGATGAGGCCTGGCAGATGGCCACTCCTGAAAAAAGAGCATTGATGCCTATTGTTTTTAGGTTCCACCTGCAACTGAAGAAGTGTGGAACCTTCACGTAGTTGAAGCTCACAACAGGCCTAACGATTCGCGGCGAGAAATCGCTCCCAGAACCCCGCTGGACTCCCAGGAAACTTTTGGCCAGCTTGGGGGGGCCTCCTGACCCCCACAAGACTTGCCAAAAGTCCAGCGGGGGTCCGGAACGACCTCTTCCGTCGAATCGTTTTTGTCTATGGCCGCCGCCATTTTGCGGCGGCCATTTTGAAAAATGGCGCCGGCTGAAGACAACACGATTCTATTGAGGGGGCCGTTCCGGACCGCCGCCGTTCTGGACCACCGCCGGATCCCCAGCTAATTTAAAGCATTTGGGGGGGGGTTCGGGAGGGTGGGGGATTTAATTTAAAGGGTCGGGGTGGGTTTTAGGGGGGTTTAGTGTGCCGGCTCACGATTTTAATGATTTTTCACGATAGTTTACACACCCAAACGGCAACAATACGATTCCCTCCCCCTCCCAGCCGAAATCGATCGTTAAGACGATCGAGGACACGACTCACATCTCTATTAAACATCTTCACTCCCTGTTGCAGCTTTCAGTGCCTCTGTGGGACCTTAACTTGTTCCTCGAGGTTTTGGTGGATGTGACTTATCTACTGCTGCATACTCTTTCCTTGCAGCTACTTACCTTGAGGACAGCTTTTCTGGTAGCTTGCACCTCATGTCCCTGAGCCACAAGCTCTTTCCTGCCATGAGCCTTCTCTATATGACTCTGGGAGCGGTTCAACTTTGGATGGTGCCCTCATTTTTGCCTAAAGTGGTTTCAGAGTTTCATTTGAATCAGTCCATTTCTCTGCCTGCCTTGGACAGGAACAGGGATGAAGATGAGTACCGCCTTTTGCATTTCTTTGTCATCAAGCGTCCTTTACAGTGGTGTTAGGAGGTGACTAAAGCTGTTCAGAAGTCTGATCACCTATTCGTGCTCCATGGTGTAGCGGTGTTTAAAAAGGGATTGGATAAGTTCTTGGAGGAGAAGTCCATTACCTACTATTAAGTTCACTTAGAGAATAGCCACTGCCATTAGCAATGGTTACATGGAATAGACTTAGTTTTTGGGTACTTGCCAGGTTCTTATGGCCTGGATTGGCCACTGTTGGAAATGGGATGCTGGGCTTGATGGACCCTTGGTCTGACCCAGTATGGCATTTTCTTATGTTCTTATGTTCTTATGGTGGAGGCAAGTAAGGAGCTGCGGCAACACGGGCAATGGTTGCCTGCTGGGTCATTTCAACAGCCAAGGGGGCTGCTGAAGTTGCCTTACTGACACAGATTAGACCACATTCCTTATGGGTTCAAGTGGTATCGTGGGCAAAACTTTGTTTGTTGTTGCCTGACTTGCCTGTTGAAATTTTCGGAGTGGCGACATGGTCATCTTTGCTCTCCTTCTCCAAGCATTACCATTTGGATGTTAGGACTAGGGAGGATGCCACCATTTCACGGGTGGTATTGTCTGAACCACTGGCAGCCTCCTATCTTTTTCAAGATTAGCTTTTGCATATTCCACTGGTTGGGATTGATCTACCAACGCTAAGGAAGGAGAAATTACTACGCACTTGATAGTTTCCTTTCCTTTAGTGCAGGATAGATCACTCCCAGTCCCACCTTTGGCTGCCAGTGTTTGAATTTGTGGTTAGCTTTTATTAGGGCAAGCTATGCCTCTGTCACATGGTAGGAGCAATGGATGGCCGGTGCCATCTTAAAAAATGGAACAGGGCATCCATTGCTCCTAGTATGTGACAGGGGCCGACCAATGGCACTGATAGCCCCTGTCACATGGTAAGGGCAAAGGGCCATCGACACCAGTTTGATTAGTGGCAGCTGACAGTCCAAGAGGGGGAGATCACTCCCGGGACCCCACTGGACAACCAGGGACATTTGGTAAGTCTTGGGGGGGGGGGGGTCGGGCAAGTCTTGGGCGGTCGGGAGGGTGGGGGGTTGCAATTAATTAAATTTGAAGGGTTGGGGTGGGTTTGGGGTTATTTTTTTGTTTTAATGTGCCCTTTCTCCCCTCCCCAACAACGATAAGAAAACCACATGAAATTTCATGGGTTTTCTTATCGTTTCATCACCCCCCCCCCACGAACCGCGACGAAATAGGAAATACCGTCTCTATTTCCTATTTCATTGCAAACGAATGCACATATAGTCAGTTTGTCCACATTTTGGTTTTTCCAGAGAATACTGGTGGGCTGATGTATATAGCTGTGACTTCGGCTTTTGTTCCATCTCCATCTGCTGGCAGAAGTGCATAACCCACTTGTTGGTATTGACCTACTCTTCACTAAAGGAAAGGAAATGATCAGGTAAGTAGTAATTTCTCCATCTTCAGATATAAAATAGAAAAAACACACTCTCTAAATCCCTCTTCCCTCCAATCTATCACCAAGGCTAGTAGGGCAGTACTCTCTATTTTCTGCTAAGCTGGGGCCTAATTTTGGATAAGCCCACTGAGCATCTTTCCTTCTCAAAAGCAAAAGTATACTGCCTCCTAGTCACATGGTCTTCCCCCTTTTGCCTAACAGACTGCCTATTCCTGCAAGCCTCTGGGGGAGGTGCAGTATTGAGTGGCATAGCCTGAAATACTGATGACTAAAATAAGGGCCATTTAGTGTAGACCTCCTGGTCTCTACTGATATGCTCTCATTTCATGATTATTAGATCTTACTTTTTATTAATTGTGACTCAGCATGACTGGACATTTTTTGTTTTATGTATTAGTCTTATTTTTACTCTGTTCTATTGTTTTTCTATCTGAATTTGTATTTATTATATGTTTTTTTTTAATTCTCTCCTCTGTCTATATTTTTATGAATCTTATTTATACCCTGCCTAGAATTATTGGTAAGCAAAATATAAATATTTTAAATAAATAAATACTCAAATAAGAATGGTAGTCAACAAGCTGCTGTTGCTTTGGACTGAACCAACAGTACGACTTTCTGGAAAAACTATGACAACATCTTTAATGCGTGAAACAGAACCAAGTAACAAGGTCTCAGTCACTGTTGCTTTGGGCTGAACTGGTGCAGAGAGATAGCAGCTTCCTGGAAAGGCTTACTTAAACTGAAACTCCATCCGTATTTTCTAAAATGCTCTGTGACATCATCATTTGACTTTAAACTAAGGAGCAGCTCTTATTCAATAGATAGCTTTGCTAGAGTTGAACGTTTCTCCCTTCCTGTTGTTAATTATTTTTAAAGCAGAGAAATTTCTTTCCACTGCAGCTGTGGCACTTGGAATTGTGAGAATCAGTGTGACAAGTTTGCAAGTTTCATTGAAGCCTAATGAACGTAGACTGGTACTTGTTAGCATTTTATGGATTTTATGTGGATGTTTGCCATGCAACTCTGAAGATGTATACATCACTGTCAGCTCATTCTTCAGTCTCACAAAGTCAAAATGTTGACTATATTTCCTTTGAAAAGGAGAGTGCACCCTCTGGGAAAGCTTTGGCATGTGTTATCAATTTTGAAGGATCTAGGAGAGCTACAAATTTCAACTTAGCCATGTCTGATAACCTCTCTCTGAGTTCAAGCAGCAAGCAATCCATGATTTCACAGACCAGGTGTTTATATTGCATATTTGCTTTAAATCCAGCTCCACAACTTTGTTTCTTTGAAGGGTCTATGTCCTCTGCTAAGCTTTCATATACTCCCTGAAATGTTTCTCTCTGAGTACCTAAGACTTCTACTACTTCCTTTATCTGTTTTGCCAGTAGGAAATGTCAAATCTTTTTGCTTGTAAAACTGAAAATAAGACATCTGTATGAGCAAAAACTGTCAAGAAGAAGGAAAACTCAAAATCATTCAGCCTGTGAGGGAAACCTGATGCAGCAGCTACAGTTTCACTATCCCATCTTGAGCATTATTTATTATTTCTTCAAATATCTCAAATAAATCTTTTTTATTCTCAGTCACAATGTTGACAATTCATAAGCTATAATTCCACCTTGTAGTAGCCACTGTAGGAATGTTTACTTTTGCAAGCTCATCTAGTAACTGAGTTCTCTTATTTGATTTTGTGAAAAATGCAGATGGAAAAGAAGAATATATCCAGCAACAAGTTTTTGCAGACTATGAAATTCTGTAGGAGTTTTAAGAATAAGTGCTTTCACCTGGATGAATCCCAACACTTTCTGTGGTCCATTGTTATCATTAGTAATCACACCTGGCTGATACAGAAGGTTGAGAAAGATTTGCTATGTCAGAAGATTCATCGGCACGCACAGCTACAACGTCGATTTCTGCAACTCTTCCTTAATTGAAGAATCAGTCACTGCAGTGACTGAAGAAATTATGTCATTCTGAATATGATTTGATGTTCCTGAGACAACTGTAGCCATTCCTAAATGCTGACACAAATCACAGTCATAATTTGAGAAAAACTGTAGCAGTTGGATGCAATTCCCTCCACTGAGTGACTGCTTAGACTCATCGTGACCTTGAAACCCTAATTATTGTTGCCTGAGGAAACAAACCACATCAATTAATCTCTTCAAAACATCTGTTTCTTCTGACCCTCTCATTGTGTTTCAAAATCCCAGGTCTATGGCATCCATCAAGTCTGAGATCAATACGAGTTGGACCAAACATTTGGAGCTGCAGAGTAGCTCATAAATGTGCCTGACAGCATTCATGTTTCTGGCAAGCTTTCCCCAAATTATTCAGCTGAGAAAATCCATTACTGTTCCAGGTGCCCTTGTAGCACTTGCTGTTAACCACTCTGTCACATCGTACCTATTTCTCTGGAAATGGCGGGTGAGATATGTTCCAGCTTGCATTAATCTTGGAAGCTCTGGAGTGCTTCTTAACTTTGGAAATAATATTTTGCTTGGCTTGAAAGGTCAATCTAGAGAAAGGGACTTTAACAACTATTGCACAATGCAATCATCAATGTCACTGTACAGCCAAAAAAGCCCAATATGCTGACTGGGAATTTATCAATCACATATGTACATATCCCTCAGCTATATTCCACATTTTTATTAACACGTGTTCATCAGAGGTCATCTAAACGCTAGGGATTTTAGAATTAAATATCCTTGGACTATATTATTTTAATTGTCCTTTTGATTATTCTTTGTTCATTTTTTTTATGCCTTAATCAAACGATAGTGCTAAATAAAAATACTGAAAAAGTCAGCTTAGCTGTGTGCAACCATTCATTAAATAACCCGACACAGTGCCACGTTTCGTCTTGCCTGTATCAGGGGGTAACCCGGGTATTATTTCTACTGCTAAGCACCTATGTTGTTTGGCCCTTTACTGTGTACACTCCACTGTGTGTACACTCACTGTGTACACTCCACATTTACTGTGTACATGTGGAGTGTAACTATGGGATATGTACATATGCGATCATTTGGGAACTATACGTAGTCACTGAGGGCCTTTACTGTGTACACTCCACTGTGTGTACACTCACTGTGTACACTCCACATTTACTGTGTACATGTGGAGTGTAACTATGGGATATGTACATATGCGATCATTTGGGAACTATACGTAGTCACTGAGGGCCTTTACTGTGTACACTCCACTGTGTGTACACTCACTGTGTACACTCCACATTTACTGTGTACATGTGGAGTGTAACTATGGGATATGTACATATGCGATCATTTGGGAACTATACGTAGTCACTGAGGTTTGCCATTCTGCTGTGCCTGCCACCTTGTCCTCAGCACAGTGAAAGGAGGCTGAGATCCTCTGCTGCCCATGTCCACAGTACAGGGAAGGGAGGCTGAGACTGAGATCTGCTGCTTCCTGCTCCCAGGTCTGCACCATGGATGGGTGCTGGTGGCAGTGGCAGAGATTCACTGCCGCTCACCCCCAGGTCGGCACAGCGTATGGTAACGGAGATCTGCTGCTTCCTGCTCCCAGGTCTGCACCATGGATGGGTGCTGGTGGCAGTGGCAGAGATTCACTGCCGCTCACCCCCAGGTCGGCACAGCGTATGGTAACGGAGATCTGCTGCTTCCTGCTCCCAGGTCTGCACCATGGATGGGTGCTGGTGGCAGTGGCAGAGATTCACTGCCGCTCACCCCCAGGTCGGCACAGCGTATGGTAACGGAGATCTGCTGCTTCCTGCTCCCAGGTCTGCACAATGGATGGGTGCTGGTGGCAGTGGCAGAGATTCACTGCCGCTCACCCCCAGGTCGGCATAGCGTATGGTAACGGAGATCTGCTGCTTCCTGCTCCCAGGTCTGCACCATGGATGGGTGCTGGTGGCTGTGGCAGAGATTCACTGCCGCTCACCCCCATGTCGGCACAGCGTATGGTAACGGAGATCTGCTGCTTCCTGCTCCCACGTCTGCACCATGGATGGGTGCTGGTGGCAGTGGCAGTGGCAGAGATTCACTGCTGCTCACTCCCATGTCGGCACAGCGTATGGTAACGGAGATCTGCTGCTTCCTGCTCCCACGTCTGCACCATGGATGGGTGCTGGTGGCAGTGGCAGTGGCAGAGATTCACTGCCGCTCACTCCCATGTCGGCACAGCGTATGGTAATGGAGATCTGCTGCTTCCTGCTCCCACGTCTGCACCATGGATGGGTGCTGGTGGCAGTGGCAGAGATTCACTGCTGCTCACTCCCATGTCGGCACAGCGTATGGTAATGGAGATCTGCTGCTTCCTGCTCCCACGTCTGCACCATGGATGGGTGCTGGTGGCAGTGGCAGTGGCAGAGATTCACTGCCGCTCACCCCCATGTCGGCACAGCGTATGGTAATGGAGATCTGCTGCTTCCTGCTCCCACGTCTGCACCATGGATGGGTGCTGGTGGCAGTGGCAGAGATTCACTGCTGCTCACCCCCATGTCAGCACAGCGTATGGTAATGGAGATCTGCTGCTTCCTGCTTCCACGTCTGCACCATGGATGGGTGCTGGTGGCAGTGGCAGAGATTCACTGCTGCTCACCCCCATGTCGGCACAGCGTATGGTAATGGAGATCTGCTGCTTCCTGCTCCCACGTCTGCACCATGGATGGGTGCTGGTGGCAGTGGCAGTGGCAGAGATTCACTGCCGCTCACCCCCATGTCGGCACAGCGTATGGTAACGGAGATCTGCTGCTTCCTGCTCCCACGTCTGCACCATGGATGGGTGCTGGTGGCAGTGGCAGAGATTCACTGCCGCTCACTCCCATGTCGGCACAGCGTATGGTAACGGAGATCTGCTGCTTCCTGCTCCCACGTCTGCACCATGGATGGGTGCTGGTGGCAGTGGCAGAGATTCACTGCCGCTCACCCCCATGTCGGCACAGCGTATGGTAACGGAGATCTGCTGCTTCCTGCTCCCACGTCTGCACCATGGATGGGTGCTGGTGGCAGTGGCAGAAATTCACTGCTGCTCACCCCCATGTCGGCACAGCGTATGGTAACGGAGATCTGCTGCTTCCTGCTCCCAGGTCTGCACCATGGATGGGTGCTGGTGGCAGTGGCAGAGATTCACTGCCGCTCACCCCCAGGTCGGCACAGCGTATGGTAACGGAGATCTGCTGCTTCCTGCTCCCACGTCTGCACCATGGATGGGTGCTGGTGGCAGTGGCAGAGATTCACTGCTGCTCACCCCCATGTCAGCACAGCGTATGGTAAAGGAGATCTGCTGCTTCCTGCTCCCACGTCTGCACCATGGATGGGTGCTGGTGGCAGTGGCAGAGATTCACTGCTGCTCACCCCCAGGTCGGCACAGCGTATGGTAACGGAGATCTGCTGCTTCCTGCTCCCACGTCTGCACCATGGATGGGTGCTGGTGGCAGTGGCAGAGATTCACTGCCGCTCACCCCCATGTCAGCACAGCGTATGGTAACGGAGATCTGCTGCTTCCTGCTCCCACGTCTGCACCATGGATGGGTGCTGGTGGCAGTGGCAGAGATTCACTGCCGCTCACCCCCATGTCGGCACAGCGTATGGTAATGGAGATCTGCTGCTTCCTGCTCCCACGTCTGCACCATGGATGGGTGCTGGTGGCAGTGGCAGAGATTCACTGCCGCTCACCCCCATGTCAGGCACAGCGTATGGTAACTGGAGATCTGCTGCTTCCTGCTCCCACGTCTGCACCATGGATGGGTGCTGGTGGCAGTGGCAGAAATTCACTGCCGCTCACCCCCAGGTCGGCACAGCGTATGGTAACGGAGATCTGCTGCTTCCTGCTCCCACGTCTGCACCATGGATGGGTGCTGGTGGCAGTGGCAGTGGCAGAGATTCACTGCTGCTCACCCCCATGTCGGCACAGCGTATGGTAATGGAGATCTGCTGCTTCCTGCTCCCACGTCTGCACCATGGATGGGTGCTGGTGGCAGTGGCAGAAATTCACTGCCGCTCACCCCCAGGTCGGCACAGCGTATGGTAACGGAGATCTGCTGCTTCCTGCTCCCACGTCTGCACCATGGATGGGTGCTGGTGGCAGTGGCAGAAATTCACTGCCGCTCACCCCCAGGTCGGCACAGCGTATGGTAATGGAGATCTGCTGCTTCCTGCTCCCACGTCTGCACCATGGATGGGTGCTGGTGGCAGTGGCAGAGATTCACTGCCGCTCACCCCCAGGTCGGCACAGCGTATGGTAATGGAGATCTGCTGCTGCCTGTCCCAGGCCACACAGCAGGTGGAAGAGAGACAGAGAACGGACGTCCGTCAAGCAGTGTGGGAGCCAGGTGGAAGATTGGCATGCATGTATGTGTGTGTATGTTTTGCTTTGGGGATTACAGAATAGGTGCCAGAGTATTTGCTGTAAATTTTGAATGTATGCGACCTTAGGAGAACACAAAACATCTAAAACTCTTGAAAGGGTGTGGTAATCATAAAAATGTGAGAACCACTATGCTACAGGAATATAGTACATCCTCCTACTTTGCAGATTGGAAAATAGAGCAAGTTTTACTGCTAATAGATCCTGACACCGAAACTTTCCATGCTAGCAGAAAGTTCAATTCAGTCTCAGGTGCAAAACATAGGCAGACTCTCACCAAATACAGAAGAATACTTGACCAAAAATTAGAGATAAAAACTATGGGCCTTATCTTAAAATGCATTTACACACATAATATAAATTTGCTGTGAATTTTGAATTTGTGGAACAAGGCAGTAGCCTCGGGGTGCATCCTGGTCCACTGGATGGGCAATAATATTGCTTGGGTTTAGGTGTATAATTCAATAAAATAAAAAAAATTACAAAGTTAGTTTGAGAAGGACTGTTCCCAGGGCTCTAACTCTATGCTATTGGACCCTCTTGCCATGAGACCACATGGGTCCTGCCTAGCGTCTGTAGCGCCCCCTCTGGACTGGAGCTTTTCATACAAATGTTCCAGGAGGGGTTTTTTCCCCTACCGGCCTCTGGATTACCCCTAACAGGGCCCTTCTTCCTCCTGTGTTCTGCTCAATACTTCCTTGACCCAGTCTTCAGATTTGGTACAGTAATCCTTCCTTGTTGAGTCATCAGTGGAGCTGCTGATCTGGTTCTGCCCTGGGCTAATGTCCGCTCCTATATTTGTATTCAGTACTCAGTCTCTCTCTCTCATGGCCCTGCCATTCCTCTTGCATTGCCTTGGTTGCATTGCATTGGTTGATTTCAGTGGGAAGAGTCAGCTGCTTTTTTACTCCAGCCAAAATAATTGTTAATCAGACTCCTGACCAGCCTGTCAGCTCCCAGTTTTAACAAACAACAAACAAAGCCCAGGCACCAGAGGCATTCCCATAACTGCTTTTATTCTTCAGCTTCGCTTGTGCAAGTTCCGTTGAGAAAAAATGACAACTTTATTCTTCAGGGAGGAATTGCATTCTTTTAGTAACCATTCACCATCCCCACTCTTGGGTTTAAACAAGAGAGCTGCAGCTTCCACAGATGAAGCTACAATACTCAAGTTAATCAGGTTCCCAAGACCTCTGATTCTCCTAACGCTGCACTTAGGGATGCTTCCCTCAAATCAAGCACCGCTTGCTCTTATCGGCTAGAAAGAGCCATTCTCATTGCCCAGTTTCACACAAATAATCACACTTCAATTAGTAGTGCTGCTCCTTTTGCATGACTGACACGGAGTTTGGTGTTCAAGGCAAGGCTAGTTAATTAGTCAGAGCATTTTGTTCTATAAAGCGTAAAAGTTCTGGCGAGCAGACTAAGAGGAATTTTACTCCTGTGCAGCTCACACGCAGTTCATTAATAAGGAGAGTTCTCCTTCTGTTCAATCTCTGCATACAGCTTACTTGAGGAGAATTGTACTTCTCTGCACTTTAATTTAAAGTACTGCTTGCCAAATTCACATTGCTGCCCTTAATTTCCTTTGGATATATCAGACTCCACTCGTGTAGCATCACTAATTGTGCACTCTTTATCAAAAAAAATCAAGAACAAAACAGAGTGCAGCATTTCCGGTTTCTATCTCATCTATCCCACCTGTCTGGCTTTTTTTCAGGCATCTCTGGGAAAAATAAAAAAAAAAATTCAGTTAGCTTGAGAGCTGAGCCTGCTGGAAACTCCTGCGTCTGAGTCCTCCCCCTCAGAATCTGTCTCCATGATTTAGGCAGGAGAGTTGGTTGCTGCTTCTCTGCCTCAGTAATGAAGTAGCCTCACTCTTTATACAGCTGGAGAGCTTACCCAGACTGTCCTACTGACTCCACTCAGTTTAGAGTCTTTCCTGCTGGCTCACAGTCAAAGGCCAGGCAGGAGGAGTGACTGGGAAACTCTGTTCCCATGGCAGCAGAGGATCTCTTGCATCTTCAGATCAGCGTAGAGCATCTGCTGGCTGCATGCGTTTTGGACAGCGCGTCTTGGTACCGAGAAGGAATTGGAGAGCGAGCTCCTTCTTCTTTCTTTGGCAACTGGTGGGATGGGGTCCACTGGTGGTCTCACAGGCATCTTCCTCTTCCTAACTGCGGTGGAATAGAGTCCACCAATGGCCTCTTCTTCTTCCAGGAGCTCATTCTCCTATTCCTTCTCCAAAACGAATGCAGCCAGCATGTGCTCTACACTGATCTGATGATGCAAGAGATCAACATAGAGGAACATAGCCTTGAGTGATTTGATTAGCGCAGGGGCTGGCACATGAGGAACAATAGCAGAATGGTTCCCGATGGTATGTGTGTCTGTGAATGAATGAATGAATGAATGAGAGCCTTACTGGGGTGTGGGGGTTTGGTGTTTGTGAATGAGAGCCTGGCTGGGGAGTGTGATGTGTGTGATTGGGGCCCTGACTGGGGGGGTATATATGAATAAGAGCCTAACAGGGGTGTGTGTGTGTGTGTGTGTGTGTGTGTGTGTGTGTGTGTGTGTGTGTGTAGGAACCTGTTGAGGACTGGGGGTGTGGGAATGGGAGCCTGACTTGAATGTGTGTGTCTTTCTGTGTGTATGGAAACCTGACGGGTATATGTGTATGTGTGTGTGTGTGTGTGTGTGTGTGTAGGACCCTGCCTGGGATGTGTGTATGTGCGGGAACCTGTCTAGGGTGTGTGTGTGTGTGTGAATGGGAACCAGCCTATGGTAGGGTTGCCAACTGGTTCCAGACTTTCAAGACAGATTGACCCAGACTTGGTTTTACCCCATTGTATACTTGTACTTATTCTGGTTTCCCCATTGTATTCCCTAAGAAAAGCAAGACTATAATTTCCTGCATTCAAGGGAGTAAAACCAGGTCTGAATCAACCTGTCCTGAAAATCTGGTAACTTGCCTGCCTGGTAGACATGATGCATAATTAGCTAGGATTTTATATTAAACTCTGGAATTTGTTGCCAGAGGATGCCACATGCTAACTTCATGGAGTGCCTCCTAGTCCTTCTATTATTCGAAAGTGTAAATAACCGAGTCACATCTACAAGACCTCTCATGATTTTAAACACCTCTATCATATCCCCCCTCAGCTGTCTCGTCTCCAAGCTGAAAAGTCCTAACCTCTTCAGCTCTAACGATTTATCGTTAAAAATCGTTATATCGTGTTAGTGCGCACTAACTCGAGTTAGTGCGCACTAACTCGATTTAGTGCGCACTAACTGAAAATGATACAAATAAACACTTTCCAGGTCACTGAAGGTCAGTTAGGAATGAATATGTGTTCCTATTGGCTGGCTGCCCTCTTATCTATTGATATTACCAAGGTTACCACTGAGGTGATGGTTGGGGGGATGGGAAATGGAACTGGAAACTAACGAACACCAACAGAAAATGAAACAAAGTGTTCACACTTCCCAGGTCAGTAAAGGTCACTTAGGAATGAATATGTATGTATGTATTCCTATTGGCTGGCTGTGCTCTTATCTATTGATGTTACCAATATGGTTGGGGGGATGTGAAATGGAAACAGTTGGAAGCTTGACAAAAAAAGTAATGTAATGATCAGCACTCACGTGACTAGAACTTCTTTGTTTATTATTTTTGTTAGCAGGCACCTGAAATGCTAGTGCATGTTGAATTTGCCAATCACTGTGCATTTTAGAAAGGTGGGTCCTGGCTGGAACTGTACACAGTTCAAATATATGTAATTGATTGTTGGTAAGTGTATTTTTTTAAGTAGCCACACTGGCACCAGTATGTTTACTTTTCCTCCTACTTAACTCACTAGCTCAGCTTTGTAAGAAGGGCTTCTCTGCTTGTGTGTTGTTTTTGTTTGGTGTGAGGAGAGCAGAAACATCAGATCTTTATTCAATCTACTACAGTCATCTCTTACAGTGCCCTATCCCTATTAATACCAGGAGTGTTGTGATCTTCCTGCACACAGTGCCCTAACCCTGATACCAGTCTGAGACAGCTCCCTCCCTGCATTACTAGTGAGAGGCTGGCTTCACAGACAGGGGGGAGCTGCCTGACCCTCACTCCTGACTTCCCCCATGTCCCAGCTAGTGAATGGTGTGTGGGTGAGGGGGGGGGGGGGAGGATGGTGAAGTCTGAGACAGCTCCCTCCCTGCATTACTAGTGAGAGGCTGGCTTCACAGACAGGGGGGAGCTGCCTGACCCTCACTCCTGACTTCCCCCATGTCCCAGCTAGTGAATGGTGTGTGGGTGAGGGGGGGGGGGGAGGATGGTGAAGTCTGAGACAGCTCCCTCCCTGCATTACTAGTGAGAGGCTGGCTTCGCAGACAGGGGGGGAGCTGCCTGACCCTCACTTCTGACTTCCCCCATGTCCCAGCTAGTGAATGGTGTGTGGGTGAGGGGGGGGGGAGGATGGTGAAGTCTGAGACAGCTCCCTCCCTGCATTACTAGTGAGAGGCTGGCTTCACAGACAGGGGGGAGCTGCCTGACCCTCACTCCTGACTTCCCCCATGTCCCAGCTAGTGAATGGTGTGTGGGTGAGGGGGGGGGGGGAGGATGGTGAAGTCTGAGACAGCTCCCTCCCTGCATTACTAGTGAGAGGCTGGCTTCACAGACAGGGGGGAGCTGCCTGTCCCTCACTCCTGACTTCCCCCATGTCCCAGCTAGTGAATGGTGTGTGGGTGAGGGGGGGGGGTGGATGGTGAAGTCTGAGACAGCTCCCTCCCTGCATTACTAGTGAGAGGCTGGCTTCGCAGACAGGGGGGAGCTGCCTGACCCTCACTCCTGACTTCCCCCATGTCCCAGCTAGTGAATGGTGTGTGGGTGAGGGGGGGGGAGGATGGTGAAGTCTGAGACAGCTCCCTCCCTGCATTACTAGTGAGAGGCTGGCTTCACAGACAGGGGGGAAGCTGCCTGACCCTCACTCCTGACTTCCCCCATGTCCCAGCTAGTGAATGGTGTGTGGGTGAGGGGGGGGGGGGGGGGATGGTGAAGTCTGAGACAGCTCCCTCCCTGCATTACTAGTGAGAGGCTGGCTTCACAGACAGGGGGGAGCTGCCTGTCCCTCACTCCTGACTTCCCCCATGTCCCAGCTAGTGAATGGTGTGTGGGTGAGGAGGGGGGGGTGGATGGTGAAGTCTGAGACAGCTCCCTCCCTGCATTACTAGTGAGAGGCTGGCTTCACAGACAGGGGGGAGCTGCCTGACCCTCACTCCTGACTTCCCCCATGTCCCAGCTAGTGAATGGTGTGTGGGTAAGGGGGGGGGGGAGGATGGTGAAGTCTGAGACAGCTCCCTCCCTGCATTACTAGTGAGAGGCTGGCTTCACAGACAGGGGGGAGCTGCCTGACCCTCACTCCTCCGGGGTATTGTGATCTTCCTGCACACAGTGCCCTATCCCTGATACCAGGGGTGTTGTGATCTTCCTGCATGCAGTGCCCTATCCCTATTAATACCAGGAGTGTTGTGATCTTCCTGCATGCAGTGCCCTATCCCTGATATCGGGATGTGTGCAAGAAGATCACAACACCCCCGGTATCAGGAATAGGGCACTGTGTGCAGGAAGATCACAACACCCCCAGTATCAGGAATAGGGCACTGTGTGCAGGAAGATCACAACACCCCTGGTATTAGGGATAGGGCACTGTGTGCAGGAAGATCACAACACTCCTGGTATTAATAGGGATAGGGCACTGTGTGCAGGAAGATCACAATACCCCTGGTATCAGGGTTAGGGCACAAGTTCTAGTCACATTGACTGATCACATTACTTGTTTTGTCAAGCTACCAACTGTTTCCATTTCCCATCCCCCATATACTGTCAGTAGGAAACTTGGTAACATGAATAAATAAGAGGGCAGCCAATAGGAATACATATTCATTCCTAAACTGACCTTAACTGACCTGAAAAGTGTCAAATTGTATCATTTTCAGTTAGTGCGCACTAACTCCCAGTTAGTGCGCACTAACTCCCGTTAGTGCGCACTAACTCGAGTTAGTGCGCACTAATCGGAAAAAACGATTTTTAACGATTTTTTAACTAAAAAATCGTGCCTAAGACGATTTTCTTGCCCTGCCACACGATTTCTATCGTTAAGACGATATGGAAAACGATTCACATCCCTACTCTTTAGTCTTTCCTCATAGGGGAGCTGTTCCATTCCCTTTATCATTTTGGTTGCCCTTCTCTGTACTTTCTCCATCGCAATTATATCTTTTTTGAGATGCGGCGACCAGAATTGTACACAGTATTCAAGGTGCAGTCTCACCATGGAGTGATACAGAGGCATTATGACATTTTCCGTTTTATTCACCATTCCCTTTCTAATAATCCCCACATGGTTGGCACATAAGCAGAAGCTACAGGAAGGTCTTCGGCGGCAGTGCAAGCAAAGGAGCAGGCACAGGTGGTGGTGGCAGCAGCAGCAGAAGAGCAATAAGAGACCTGTGGACTCTGCCTAAGTGGAGGTTGCAGCTACGTATTAGGAGGGATGGGTGTGTGTGTGTGTGAGAGAATGGGAGCTTACCTTGGGGGGATGAATGTGTGTGTGTGTGAATGGGGGCTTCGTGGGGGGGGGGGGGGGGAATGGGTGTGTATGTATGAAAGGGAGCCTGCCTGGGGGGAATGGGTTTGTGTGTGTGTGTGTGTGTGTGTATGTGTGAATGAATGGGAGCCAATCTGGGGAGGGATGTGTGTGTGTGTGCATGTGTGTGAATGGAAGCCTGTCTGCCTGATATGGGTGTGTGTGTATAAGAATGCGAGCTTGGCGGGTATGAGTGTGTGTGTGTGTGTGTGTGTGTGAGTGTGTGAGAATGGAAACCTGCCTAGAGGGGATGGGAGTGTGTGTGTGTTAATGGGAACCAGCATGGGGGTATATGTGTGTGTGTGTCAATGGGAGCCTACCTTGGAAAGGGGGATTTAAAAAAATGTATGTCACCCCCACCAATCTACCACAAGCTCAGGGTGACTGAAATCAAAAGTTTTCAGGTATACAAAGTGGAGTATTTTTCCCTTCTTGATTTAATTATTGGGTGTTTGATGTGTCTGCTATTTTGAAATATTTTATGAGAAATCTGTTTTTATTTTTTAAAAAGCATAAAATAATGAACATTACAAAGTATATATCTGATTACATACAGCATATTTTTGTAAAACGCTTATGTTTATTTTTCTCTTCCTAGTCCATTTAACTCCCATCCCTTCTCTCAAAACCCAAAAACCACCCCTCCATTCTATTCCTCCCTCCCTCCCTCCCTGCACCAATGGAGTTCTTAAATAAAAATACATTAAAGATCTTAACAAGTCCTTAATAAAGTATATTAAAAATCATCTGTTATATATCTATACGATTAAGGAAAAGACTTTTTGAGTCATGTGGTAATGTTAGTATAAAGGGTAGCCAAATTGCATTTATTGCTCTTCTAGTTCTAATTGGCAGAGTGGTATTGGTCAGAGTTTCCATGGTTAATAGATTTATTATAGAAGAATGCCAATATATTATAGAAGGATTTTCTGATGTTATCCAATTTGTCAATATAGTTTTACAAGCCAACAAAAAAACCTTTATAATCCAAAGAATCGAGCTCTTATTTCCTTTGAAAGATTTTGGAAAAATTCCAAAAAGTGCCACTAAAGATGAAAAAGGAATTTTAAATCCCACAACCATATTAGCAAAACGATAAACTTTCTTCCAAAAAAATTGAATTATTGGACAACTCCATAAAGAGTGACCCAAGTGCGCTGAAGCTCCTCCACATTTGATACATATATCTGAATTAGAAAAACCTGCTCTGTAGCTTGATCTTGCTGATGTCTGGAGATTATTACATCCTAATGATATTAATTTTAGTCATATTTCTAGAGCTCATGGATCTCAATCAAGACTTGATTATATATTGGTCAGCTCCGCTAATTTTTCTAAAGTAACAGGTGCAGATATAGGGCCTCTAGTTATTTCAGATCATGCTCCAGTTTGGGTAGATTTTGCAGGCTTAGATAGTACTGGAGGTATTAAACGCTGGAGATTCCCTGTGAAACTATATTATGATGAAGGGTTCAAGACTTATATTCGAGATAAGTGGAAAGAATATGAATATTTTAATAGTCAGCATCAAGAAGATCCAATACTTTATTGGGAAACTGCTAAAGTGGTTCTGAGGGGAGAAATTATAGCATATACAGCTAAAAAACAGAGAGAATTATCTGCTAACATAGTCCGATTAGAAAAACAATTTAAAAAAGCAAAGGCTCATTTAACTTTATTTCCTACGAGGGAAAATCGTATAAAATTTTATTCTAGCCAAAGTACTCTTCATGACTTTATTCAACAAAAAACACAAAAAAATCTACTTTATTATAAACATCGTCTATTTCATTTTGGTAATAAAGCTGGGAAGTTACTTGCTGGATTGGTAAGGACTTGGGAAGATAAATCTTATGTTAAAGGGTTACGAGACTTTTCTGGTCAAATTAAGGTATCAAATAAGGATATTGGTAAAATATTTACAGATTACTATCATAAATTATACTCAGCTGATAAAGTCAACATCCCGGACATTAAGATATATCTTTCTAGGATAAAATTTCCTAAGATAAATATGGAAGATTTAAAGCTAATTAATGCTCCTATAAGAAAAATTGAATTGGAAATGATCATTAGAAGTTCTACTCTGGGTAAATCCCCCGGCCCAGATGGAATTTCATATGAGTTTTACAAAATAATGTCTGATTTAATTATTGATCCAATCCGTTATGTATATGACAAGCTTTCTTCTGAAGAATTTAATATGTGGAAGGAGAATAAAGCCACTATAGTTGTCATTCCTAAACCAGGTCGTGACCATGAATTACCTGGTTCTTATAGACCAATATCACTTATTAACTGTGATATTAAATTAATGGCTAAGGTAATGGCAGATAGACTTGCAACTTTCATTGCTAAACTTATTTCTCCTTCCCAAGTGGGGTTTGTCAGAGGCAGACAAGCAGTTATAAATGTACGAAGAGTTTTGGCATCTATAGCCTACTCAGAAAAGTTACATTTAAATTCCCTTCTGGTTAGTTTTGATGCTGAGAAGACTTTTGACCGAGTGAACTGGGTCTTTTTATTTGAAACCTTACATCACTATGGTTTTCAGGGTCCTTTTATCTCCTTTCTCAAAACTTTATATAGTCAACCTCAAGCTAATATTTGGGTAAATGGGGAATTATCATCAGATTTTGTATTATCTCGAGGCACTAGACAGGGTTGTCCATTATCTCCCTTCCTGTTTATTTTATCCTTAGATCCCTTATTACGTATTTTGGAAGAAAATCATAATATAAAAGGAATTAAAATGGGTTCAATAGTATTTAAACTAGCAGCATTTGCTGATGATCTTTTACTACATCTGTCTAATCCCACAAATTCTCTTCCAGTTGCTCTTCAAGTTATAGCAGAATATGGTATTTATGCAGGTTTTAGCTTAAATTTGGACAAATCGGAAGCTATGGTAATTGGACCGAATACTACTATACCTTGGATTGGAGAATTCCCTTTAAAATTGGCAGTTGATACAATCAAATATTTATGTATATGGATTCCAAAGTGTCTTACAAATTTATATGATTTGAATATATCACCATTACAACAAAAAACTGATCTTTTTTTAAGTTCATGGATTTCACTTCCACTATCTCTTTTTGGATGAATACATCTATTAAAAATGACAATATTACCATGCTGGATATATGTACTTAGTGTTCTTCCTCTACTTCTCACCCAAACGACAATTACTAAATACCAAAGAGTAGTTACTAAGTTCATATGGAGAGGAAAAAAACCAAGAATTAAATTATCCAATCTTATGAAATCATTATCCATGGGTGGAATGAGTTTACCTGATTTGAAATTTTATAACCATGCAATTAATTTGCGACATATAGGAGATTGAAATATTTTATTGCTGTTTGGAAATTTGTAAAACATTTTATATGGGTTATTAATTATGTATTATTCTATTTGTCTTTATTGGTATGGATTTTTTGATCAATTTGTATTTCTTGCTTTTATTGTTTGATGATTTATGAGGACTGATGAAGTTTCATGATGTTTTTCCATTGCCTCGTTGCTTACAGGGTCTGGCTTGTTATAGTTTCCAGTTCAGTTTCTGTCTACACATTTTTATGTATACTGTACTTTATGGTCTCATTATTCTGTATTTGGCAAGAGCCTGTCTGTGTTTGTCATGTGTAAGTGAGGCGAGGTATTCTGCTAGCATGTAGTTTCTATGTAGGAATTTAGAGCAGAATGGTTTGTTCTGCTTTCCTATTAGGAGGTGTTTAGGGTTTGGTATAATATTTGCATTTTCATAGAAAGGGTTATTTCTATTTAAGTGCTTGCAGTTAGTACTGTTTTGGTATGGGAATGTTACTATATTGCTATCTTCAGTTTACTCAAGGCTGTCCAAGGTCCAAACCCACATCTAATGCATGTTACAAGTGTCTTTTTTTGCAGGGGTTTCTGGGTGGCACCACATCAGTGCATGTTTTTCTGTACAACAAACTGGTGCCAGCCACAGGGCCCAGGCAGCACCAATTTTATGTACTGGTAGATGAAGCAGGCGCACCTGGGGATCATTCCTGCACAATATAGACATTTTGGACCTGTAGATGAGGTAAAAATGTTTTTTGGGAGTGTCCATTTTAACAGTTTGGATTGTTGGAGGGAGCAGAGTGTTTTTCGGCAGTAACAAGATGTCTGGGACAGTGTTTGATACTGGCAGTGTCTATAATGTGTTCTTTATTGGGGAAGATGACAAAACTTTTGTGTTGAAAAAAACAGAACAAAACAGCACTTTTTCACACAGGACAGCAAAAATGTTAGCACCAGCCCTGAGTGTTGGGTGTTCAGCTTGAAACGGGAGGGAAAAGGGAGAGAACAGTGCTGAGGGTCAGCCTAATGGGAACGGGGAGAGTCCTGGGCTAAGACATGGGGAAGGGAAGAGGGGCTGCTAGCTGGGGTTGCAGAGATGATTTTCTGAGAGGGTGAGAGCAAGGTGAGGGGAGGAAGGCTGGGGTAGAAGGGGTACTGGTGCTGGGTAGAGAAAGGGGGGTAAGGTTAGTACAATGGATAGGGTGCTCTGCCCATACCTGGGAACTCCCCAGATTTGGCCTGGAGACTCTGGAATTCTGATGGAATGCGGGTCAAACCCATAAAACTCCAGATACATCAGAGAGGAGCCTGCACAGACCCCAGAAGAGGAAACCATCTGGGCCTGCACATGCAGAAAGAAGCATAGGTAGGCAGGAAGAATGAATCATTCCACACGGCCCAAAGAAGATGGAGAGGCCATGTCCGCCCACATAGCTAGGAGAAGCAGCAGCATCAGCCTGCACGGCCAGGTGAAGAGGTAGCATCAGCCCAAGGGGCTGAAGAAGGAGGAAGCAGCCTATCTGTTGCGGGAACCAAAGGAAGAAGCTGCTGCAGCTGGTGGGTTAGGCTAGGAGAGAAAGAATGAATGAGTGTGTGTGTGCTTGTGTGTGAATAGGATGTGTGTGACAGTGTGTGTGAGTGGCATGTGTGTGTCTGAGAAAGGAGGATGTGTGTGTCTGAGAGTGTGTGAGAATGAGCGTGTATGTATGTGAGAGAGAGTGAGAGTAAACATGTGAGTGTGTGTGCATAAGAAAGGAGGATGTGTGTGTCTGAGAGTGTGTGAGAATGAGCGTGTATGTATGTGAGAGAGAGTGAGAGTAAACATGTGAGTGTGTGTGCATAAGAAAGGAGGATGTGTGTGTCTGAGAGTGTGTGAGAATGAGCGTGTATGTATGTGAGAGAGAGTGAGAGTAAACATGTGAGTGTGTGTGCATAAGAAAGGAGGATGTGTGTGTCTGAGAGTGTGTGAGAATGAGCATGTATGTATGTGAGAGAGAGTGAGAGTAAACATGTGAGTGTGTGTGCATAAGAAAGGAGGAAATTTGTGTATATACTGTCCAGACCCTTCCCCTGCTAATTGACAAACATCTAAGAGTGATTTGACTTCAAAGGTTCCCAGGTATGGCCTCATCATAATTTTTGTGAGGAGGAGGAGGGAAGATGTTGGGTTGGGGCCACCAAGTTCCCCTTGGGTTGTTTTTTGTTTTTTTTTTGTGGAAGCAGTGGCATAACCATGGGTGGGCCTGGGTGGACCATAGCCCACCCTGTCAGGGCTGGCCAACATCAGAAGGGGCCTGAAGAATGGCCACCACGGGACTTACATCCCATAGTAGTCAGAGAAGGAAAGGGCCAACATGCGACCCCATGCCACAGTGGTCAAAGAAGGAGGGATCGGACATGGGAACTCATCCTACAGTGCATGAAGAAGAGGCCCTGTGTATGTGTGAGTGAGAAAATTCTGTGTGTGGGAGCCTTCGGGAGTGAGAGCCTGTGTGTGCTTGGCTGCTCAAGGCAATTACAGACATTGTTGCCAGTTTAGAACACCTGTGCTCTTCTTGCTCTTCTTTATATAGCAACGATGTATCTTGTGGTCATTCATTTGAATCCAGTGTTTCCACTGACACTTTGTTACTGATGCAGTGAGTCCAGACTATTATTGATATACGTAACAGTTAAGTGCATTTTTGGGAGAAGTGTTCTTTGTGTTTAGATGTGCTTAGTCTGTGATTCTTCGTCATGTTTTTATGAATATCATCCTACAGATACATGTACTTTAATTTATTATGGTTTATTTTATTTTTATTTTATTTTTATTTATTTTAAATGCCATACTGGGTCAGACCAAGGGTCCATCAAGCCCAGCATCCTGTTTCCAACAGTGGCAAATCCAGGCCATAAGAACCTGGCAAGTACCCAAAAACTAAGTCTATTCCATGTAACCATTGCTAATGGTAGTGGCTATTCTCTAAGGGGCGGATTTTCAGAGCCCTGCTCGCGTAAATCCGCCCAAAACCGGGCGGATTTACGCGAGCAGGGCCCTGCGCGCCGGTGAGCCTATTTTACATAGGCTCACCGGCAAGCGCAGAACCCCGGGACTCGCGTAAGTCCCGGGGTTTTCGGAGTGGGCGTGTCGGGAGGCGTGTCGGGGGCGGGGCCGGAGCACACTGCGTTGCGGGGGCGTGTCGGCAGCGTTTTGGGGGCGGGTACGGGGGCGTGGCTACGGCCCGGGGGCGTGGCCGCGCCCTCCGTACCCGCCCCCAGGTCGCGGCCCAGCGCGCAGGAGGCCCGCTGGTGCGCGGGGATTTACGCCTCAGGCCCGCTGGTGCGCGGGGATTTACGCCTCCCTCTGGGAGGCGTAAATCCCCCGACAAAGGTAGGATGGGGGTTTAGACAGGGCCGGGCGGGTGGGTTAGGTAGGGGAAGGGAGGGGAAGGTGAGGGGAGGGCAAAGGAAAGTTCCCTTCTAGGCCGCTCCGATTTCGGAGTGGCCTAGGAGGGAACGGGGGTAGGCTGCGCGGCTCGGCGCGCGCAGGCTATACGAAATCGATAGCCTTGCGCGCGCCGATCCAGGATTTTAGCCGATACGCGCGACTACGCGCGTATCTACTAAAATCCAGCGTACTTTTGTTTGCGCCTGGAGCGCAAACAAAAGTAGGCTGTTCGCGCTCGTCTGAAAATCTACCCCTAAGTGAGCTTAATAGCAGGTAATGGACTTCTCCTCCAAGAACTTATCCAATCCTTTTTTGAACACAGCTATACTAACTGCACTAACCACATTCTCTGGCAACAAATTCCAGAGTTTAATTGTGCGTTGAGTAAAAAAGAACTTTCTCCGATTAGTTTTAAATGTGCCCCATGCTAACTTCATGGAGTGCCCCCTAGTCTTTCTACTATCCGAAAGAGTAAATAACCAATTCACATCTACCCGTTCTAGACCTCTCATGATTTTAAACACCTCTATCAAATCCCCCCTCAGCCGTCTCTTCTCCAAGCTGAAAAGTCCTAACCTCTTTAGTCTTTCCTCATAGGGGAGTTGTTCCATTCCCCTTATCATTTTGGTAGCCCTTCTCTGTACCTTCTCCATCGCAATTATATCTTTTTTGAGATGCGGTGACCAGAATTGTACACAGTATTCAAGGTGCGGTCTCACCATGGAGCGATACAGAGGCATTATGACATTTTCCGTTTTATTCATCATTCCTTTTCTAATAATTCCCAACATTCTGTTTGCTTTTTTGACTGCCGCAGCACACTGCACCGACGATTTCAATGTGTTATCTACTATGACACCTAGATCTCTTTCTTGGGTTGTAGCACCTAATATGGAACCCAACATTGTGTAATTATAGCATGGGTTATTTTTCCCTATATGCATCACCTTGCACTTATCCACATTAAATTTCATCTGCCATTTGGATGCCCAATTTTCCAGTCTCACAAGGTCTTCCTGCAATTTATCACAATCTGCTTGTGATTTAACTACTCTGAACAATTTTGTGTCATCTGCAAATTTGATTATCTCACTCGTCGTATTTCTTTCCAGATCATTTATAAATATATTGAACAGTAAGGGTCCCAATACAGATCCCTGAGGCACTCCACTGTCCACTCCCTTCCACTGAGAAAATTGCCCATTTAATCCTACTCTCTGTTTCCTGTCTTTTAGCCAGTTTGCAATCCACGAAAGGACATCGCCACCTATCCCATGACTTTTTACTTTTCCTAGAAGCCTCTCATGAGGAACTTTGTCAAACGCCTTCTGAAAATCCAAGTATACTATATCTACCGGTTCACCTTTATCCACATGTTTATTAACTCCTTCAAAAAAGTGAAGCAGATTTGTGAGGCAAGACTTGCCCTGGGTAAAGCCATGCTGACTTTGTTCCATTAAACCATGTCTTTCTATATGTTCTGTGATTTTGATGTTTAGAATACTTTCCACTATTTTTCCTGGCACTGAAGTCAGGCTAACCGGTCTGTAGTTTCCCGGATCGCCCCTGGAGCCCTTTTTAAATATTGGGGTTACATTTGCTATCCTCCAGTCTTCAGGTACAATGGATGATTTTAATGATAAGTTACAAATGTTTACTAATAGGTCTGAAATTTCATTTTTTAGTTCCTTCAGAACTCTGGGGTGTATACCATCCGGTCCAGGTGATTTACTACTCTTCAGTTTGTCAATCAGGCCTACCACATCTTCTAGGTTCACCGTGATTTGATTCAGTCCATCTGAATCATTACCCATGAAAACCTTCTCCATTACGGGTACCTCCCCAACATCCTCTTCAGTAAACACCGAAGCAAAGAAATTATTTAATCTTTCCGCGATGGCCTTATCTTCTCTAAGTGCCCCTTTAACCCCTCGATCATCTAATGGTCCAACTGACTCCCTCACAGGCTTTCTGCTTCGGATATATTTAAAAAAGTTTTTACTGTGAGTTTTTGCCTCTACAGCCAACTTCTTTTCAAATTCTCTCTTAGCCTGTCTTATCAATGTCTTACATTTAACTTGCCAATGTTTATGCTTTATCCTATTTTCTTCTGTTGGATCCTTCTTCCAATTTTTGAATGAAGATCTTTTGGCTAAAATAGCTTCTTTCACCTCCCCTTTTAACCATGCCAGTAATCATTTTGCCTTCTTTCCACCTTTCTTAATGTGTGGAATACATCTGGACTGTGCTTCTAGAATGGTAATGGTATGGTAATGGTATGCATTACTGTAACGTTGTTTATCAATGATCTAACAATAAATAAAAGTTCTTAAATTAAAAACAAAAGTTTCTCACTGTTATCATTAGTGCTCATTTCCCTCTGGCGGGGATCTTTTTGGTGTAATTTTTGAGCATTTCATTTTGCATATATAGCCCCACATTTTGTAATATAGATGTACATACAGTATAGATTTGTACAAATATACACATACATAGCTATATATATATATTTAATTTGTTGTAATGAAATGGATGTTTTCCTAATAGCAGGGGTGGACATTGTTAAGTAATTGCTTGTGAATAAGAGTTGCAATTTTCTCTTAACTACAGTGGGTCAAGAATTTCTTTTTTAGATGTGCCTGTGAGTCTTGATAAAAATCGTAAGTTTACCACCAATGTATATAAAAAGAGCACAAATCAAAACATATGTTTAGATTTTTCAAGTGCTCATCCAAAGCCACTTCAGGAACATTTACAATTCAGCCAATTTTTAAGAATCAAGAAAATATGTTCAACCACTGCAGAATGCAGGTTTCAATCTAAGGCATTGTCTAGTGCAGGGGTCGGGAACCTTTTTGGCTGAGAGAGCCATGAACGCCACATATTTTAAAATGTAATTCCGTGAGAGCCATACTAACTACAACCCCCCACCCTCCTGACTCCCAAGACCTACCAAATTAATTTACTACAACCCCCTACTCTCCTGACGCCCCCAAGACCTGCCAAATTAATTTACTACAACCCCCCATCCTCCCAACCCCCCCCCCCCCCCAAGACCTGCCAAAAGTCCCTGGTGATCCAGCGGGGTCCAGGGTTCGCAGACAAATCTTTAATAAAAAAGTAAAAATCTAACAAAACTCCCCAAGACCTCCAAAATTAATTTACTACAACCCCCCACCCTCCTGAACCCCCCCCCCCCCCCAAGACCTGGCAAAAGTCCCTGGTGGTCCAGCGGGGGTCCGGGAGCGATCTCCTGGACTTGGACTGTCGGCTGCCAGTAGTCAAAATGGCGCCGACGGCCTTTTGCCCTCACTATGTCACTGGGGTCGACCAATGGCGGCAGTAGCCCCTGTGACATAGTAAGGGCAAAGGGCCATCGATGCCATTTTGATTACTGGCAGCCGACGGCCCTTTGCCCTTACTATGTCACAGGGGCAACCGCCACCATTGGTCGACCCCAGTGACCTAGTGAGGGCAAAGGGCCATCGACGCCATTTTGATTACTGGCAGCCGATGGCCCTTTGCCCTTACTATATCACAGGGGCAACCGCCACCATTGGTCGACCCCAGTGACATAGTGAGGGCAAAGGGCCGTCGGCGCCATTTTGACTACTGGCAGCAGACAGCCCAAGTCCAGAAGATCACTCCCGGACCGCTCCTGGACCCCCGCTAGACCACCAGGGACTTTTGGCAGGTCTTGGGGGGGTCAGGAGGGTGGGGGTTGTAGTAAATTAATTTTGGAGGTCTTGAGGGGCATAAGGAGGGTGGGGGATTTTGTTAGATTTTTACTTTTTTATTAAAGATTTGTCTGCGAGCCAGATGCAGCCATCAAAAGAGCCATATCTGGCTCCCGAGCCATAGGTTCCTGACCCCTGGTCTAGTGACTTTTTAGAAAGAAGGTATCTGGCTAATGTGCTGAGGAAAGCTTTATACTATCCTAGAGAAGAATTACTTCAAGGTTTCAGCAAAACATTGGCTCAAGAAGAGATTTTTGCATATGTTAAAATGCATGGCCAGCACCCATGATGTGTCTAGAATTTTTTTTTAAAAACTGGGACATTTTGACAGTACATCATGTTTTCAGACAGTGTAAACTCTGAATTGCATATACCAGAGGCAAGAAACTTAAGAAGAGGTTCAGTCTGACATTACATGTGGTTCCTGCCAGTTTTATGCAGTCATGATGAATGTGTTGCGGTCCCAGTCACTGGATTTGTGACCGGGTCCTTACCTTCCTCTAATCTGGGGTTCCGCGATCATGTCTGGCATTTTTCAGGCCTTCTTGGCCTCAAGGGAGACGCCGCCGAGCTCTACTTCTGAGCTCCGCCCCCCTTAGGCATGCGCGGACGCAAGGGGAAGGCAGTTAGAGGTGCAGGGGCATGAAAACCGAGGCCGGCTCCCAAGATAACGTCAGACACCGGCAGGATATTAAAACCCGGCGTCTGACTGAAGTCGATGCCTTGCAACAGAGTTCTTTCTAAGGAGTGACTGTTGCTGTCCTTGGTCCTGTGCTCCTGATTCAGTTTCCTCACCTGTTCCAGCCTCCGCTTCAGATCCTGCTTCTTCACCTGTTCCATCCTCAGCTCCTGATCCAGCTTCCTTGCCAGTTCCAGTCTTCACTTCAGTTTCTACTTTCCAGCCCTCGGACTGACTTCCTGGTTCTTGATTTTGGTTCATATTCTGTTTCTCTTTGCCTGCTGCCAGTTCTGATCCTCAGACTGTTCTCTACTCAGCTGGACTTCTGCTCCAGGAGACCGCTCCTAAGTCCCAGTGGCCCGGGTCCTCACGGGCTCCTCACGGGGGGGATCGCGGGCTTCCAGTGGCAAAGCTCCTGCATCATCTCAGCGGAGTTCTCTTTTCATCCAATCTTCATCCGCACGGTGGGCACAAGGGTCCACTAACCCCAGTATTAACAGTTTGCAAGACCATGGATCCGGTGGACATTTTGGGACTCTGGGCCATTCCAGGAATGGCACAACATCTGCAACAGCAGCAACACTGTCTGGATTTCCTGGCAGCTACCGTCGAATGGTTGGCCAACTGTTTGGATGCCACTCCTCCGGAGATGCCTCCGGTGCATCTTCCAGTCCAGGTTCCAGGGACTACCACATCCACTCAGTTACCGGCTCTGCCTTGCTATTCGGGCGAGACCAAAAGCTGTCGAGGATTCTTGAACCAGTGCTATATAAGATTTTCACTCCTACCAAATCAGTTCCCTTCTGATTCGGTGAAGGTGGCCTACATCCTGTCCTTATTGGATGGAAAAGCGCTGAACTGAGCTTCACCAATGTGGGAGCGTAATGACTCTCTGTTGAATAATCTTCAGCAATTTGTATTAAACTTCAAACAGGTGTTTGATGAGCCTGCACATCAGTCTACCGCTACTTTGGAACTATTACAGCTGCTACAGGGACTGTGGTCCTTAGCTGATTATGCAATAGAGTTTCGCACATTGGCCATGGAGCTGGGATGGCAGGGGACAGCTTGCATGGTGTTTTTCTGGAAGGGCTACCCACACGCATCAAGGATGAGCTGGCAGCTAGAGATCTTCCTGATGATCTAAACAGTCTGATTGAGTTGGCTGGGCGAATTGACCACTGTCTGCAGCAAAGGGATAAGGAGGGTCGTCCACTGCGGAGGCAAATATCATTGGCTCCCGCTTTTTCTAGGCCTCTAATGTCTCCTTCATCACATTTGACTTCCCATTCAGAGCTCCCTGCAAAGGAACCTATGCAGCTGGGAAGGACTCCTTTGACTGCAGAGGAGAGACGACGATGTCGTGCTTTGGTCCTCTGTCTGTACTGTGGCAGCAAAGGTCACTTCTTGGCCCAATGTAAGGAGCATTCGGAAAATGCCAAAGCCTAGGTGCCACAGGGGAGCTGTTCCTAGGCTGTGTTAATTCCGCTCCTCAATGTACTGTCCCAGTGACCCTAGAATACTCTGGAGGGTCTTTTTCTATGCTCGCTTTCATTGACTCCAGAGCAGGAGGGAACTTTATCCTGTCTGATTTGGTACAACAACTTCTGTTACCGGTTCTTCCCCATGATCCTCCATTTTGTATCACCTCCATTCGGGGCACCTTACTGCCAGGAAGTATCTCAGTCTCCACTGCCCCCATCACACTCCGGACTGGAGTACTCCATTCTGAGAAGATTTCCTTTCTGGTCTTGGAGAAAGTAGTACATCCTATAGTATTAGGCTTACCCTGGCTGTAACAACACTCTCCAGTTATTCCTTGGGACACTTTACAAGTGGCAAGATGGAGTTCATACTGTTTTTCAAATTGCCTGGCCTCTCTGTCACGGGCCAGTGTAGCCATAATGAACACTGCTATAACACCACCAGCACAGTACGCAGAATTCTCTGAAGTATTTTCCAAAGAGAAAGC
This sequence comes from Rhinatrema bivittatum, assembly GCF_901001135.1. NCBI lineage: Eukaryota > Metazoa > Chordata > Amphibia > Gymnophiona > Rhinatrematidae > Rhinatrema > Rhinatrema bivittatum. The sequence continues at coordinate 591,300,334 of NC_042617.1, read as the reverse complement.
GGAGATCCTGCCACAGCACCGTCCATTCGATTGTGCAAGTGAATTGCTGCCTGGTACCACTCCTCCCCGAGGACGGGTATACCCACTATCTCTTCCGGAGACACAAGCCATGTCCAAATACATTACTGAAAACCTTGCCAGAGGATTCATTCATCCATGCTGGTGCGGGGTTTTTCTTTGTTGGGAAAAAGGCTGGATCCTTGAGGCCATGTATCAACTACAGGGGCTTAAATTCCATCACTCGATGGGATTGTTATCCTTCAACCCTGATTCCCAAATGTCTGGACAGGTAAGAGGGAGCTAAAGTATTTACTAAGCTCGACCTTCGTGGTGCTTACAACCTTGTTCGAATTCGCCCTGGGGACGAATGGAAAACTGCCTTCAATACTAGAGACGGACACTATGAGTACCTGGTCATGTCTTTTGGCTTGTGCAACGCTCCGGCAGTTTTTCAAAACCTGATGAACAAGGTACTTCGTGAGGTGCTGCATTCATCGGTTATTGTATATCTGGATGATGTTTTGATATACTCCCAGGATTTGGATACGCATCGACAACACGTAAGACAGGTGCTACAGATCCTTAAAGACAATCACCTTTACGTGAAATTAGAAAAATGCCTGTTTGAACGGGAATCACTCCCCTTTTTGGGCTACATCGTTTCCTCTACAGGGTTCTATATGGATCCAGATAAGGTCTCTGCCTTTAAGGAATGGCCCTGTCCGATGGGAATAAAAGCTTTACAGCACTTCCTGGGATTTGCAAATTTCTATAGGCAATTTATCCCTCATTATTCTCTCAATGTCTCACCACTCACAGCCCTTACCAAGAAGGGGGCTGATGCCAGAGTGTGGCCCATGGCCACCTGCCAAGCATTCAAGGATTTGAAGAAGGCATTCCTGCTGGATACTTGTTTACACCATCCGGATCCTCAGCACCCCTTTATTGTGGAGGTAGATGCATCTAACATCGCAGTAGGAGCAGTTCTCAGTCAAACTTCCAGTAAAGGGAAGTTGCTTCCATGCTCATACTTCTCCAAGAAATTCTCCACAGCGGAACAAAACTATAGTATTAGAGACAAGGAACTTCTAGCTATCAAACTGGCCTTTGAAGAGTGGAGACAATGGCTGGAGGGAGCGCTACATCCTGTTACTGTCTACGCAGGTCACAAGAACAGAGTTCTTATGTCAAGCTCAGCAACTAAATCCCAAACAGGCTCGCTGGTCCCTTTTCTTCAGTTGCTTTGACTTCTCCCTTTGCTATAGACCGGCAGCAAAGAATATAAGGGTGGATGCATTGTCTCGTACTACCGAACAAGAGGAGATAGAGGAGTCACCACAGTACATCCTGTATCCAGTGAGAGTTGACGTGGCAAGCACAGACATAAGTCCCGTGAGCAAGATGGTGGTTCCACATCACTTACAAAGGAAAGTACTTTAATGGGCTCATGATTCCCTCACTGGCACACATGCTGGTCAAGAAATAACATTGGAGCTTCTGTCCCGCTATTATTGGAGGCCTCATATGGGACAGGACGTTCGTACTTATGTCAGCTCCTGCCCTACCTGTGTGAAAAAGAAGCCTTTACCAGGTCAACTATGGGGACTTCTTCAACATTTGCCTATACCTGTGGAACCTTGGACACACTTAGCCACAGATTTTGTGGTTGATTTACCATCTTCTGAAGGAAAGACGGTCATTTGGGTCACAGTGGACCGCTTTTCCAAAATTGCTCAGTTCGTTCCACTTCCCAAACTCCCTTCAGCGCCAAAGTTAGCCTGACTCTTCACACAACATATCTTCCGGATTCATGGTCTGCCTCTGAATATTGTGTCAGACAGAGGTCCACAGTTTACAGCCAGATACTGGAGGGCGCTATGCAAAAAATTTGGGATCCAGTTAAATCTTACCACTGCCTTCCATCCTCAAAGTAATGGACAAACTGAATGAATGAATCGCTCTTTAAAGACCTTTCTCCGAACTTTTGCAACTGAAAGACAAGATAATTGGGTAACATTATTACCTTGGGCTGAATTTTCATATAATAATCACACTCATTCCGCCACCAGGAAGTCTCCCTTTCAATTAGTTTATGGAATGCAACTCAAGCCACCGTTACCTCTTCCAGTAACCGTTCCGTCTCCGGCAGCCCAGTTAACTGCACAACAGCTCCATGCTCTTTGGAACTCAATTCAGAAGAAACTACTAAGTGCTACAGCCACTGCAAAGAAATGTATTGATCAACATCGCCGACCGGCCCCGGTGTTCCTATCAGGTGATAAGGTGCACCAAGAATATCTACCTTCAGTTACCATCTCGACGTCTGGTTTCTAAATTCTGTGGTCCCTTCAGAGTGGCTGAGAGAGTGGGGATGGTATCTTATCACCTATGTCTTCCCACTACATTGCAAACTCATAATGTATTCCATGTCTCATTACTCAAACCTGTGATTCTTTCCAAGTTTCATTGCAAGCCAATAGATCCTACTGAGACTCCCGTTACAGCTGAGACAACATACGAGGTGCGAGAAGTACTAGACGTCCGCTTCCACCATTGACGGTGGGAGTATTTGATGTCCTGGGAGGGATGTGGTCCTGAGGAGAATACCTGGGAACCAGCTAGTAACATCTTGGACAAAGCCCTTCTGCAGCAGTTCCACATGGACTATCCTGGTAAGCCGGGGCCTCTGAAAAGGGGGCATAAGAGGGGGGTACTGTTGCGGTCCCAGTCACTGGACTTGTGACCGGGTCCTTACCTTCCTCTGCCCTGGGGTCCTGCGATCGTGTCCAGCATTTTTCAGGTCTTCTCAGCCTTCTCCATGGCAGGGAGATGCCGCCAAGCTCTGCTTCTGAGCTCCGCCCCCTTAGGCACACACGGACACAAGGGGAAGGCAGTTGGAGGCGCAGGGGCATGAAACCGAGGCCAGCCCCTGAGATGACGACAGATGCCAGCAGGATATTAAAACCCAGCGTCTGACTGAAGTCGTTGGCTGACAACAGAGTTCTTTCTAAGGCGTGACTGTTGCTGTCCTTGGTCCTGTGCCCCTGGTTCAGTTTCCTCACTTGTTCCAGCCTCCGCTTCAGATCCTGCTTCTTCACTTCTTCCATCCTCCGCTCCTGATCCAGCTTCTTTGCCAGTTCCAGTCTTCGCTTCAGTTTCTGCTTTCCAGCCCTCGGACTGAATTCCTGGTTCTTGGTTTTGGTTCATATTCTGTTTCTTTTTGCCTGCTGCCAGTTCTGATCCTCGGACTGTTCTCTACTCATCTGGACTTCTGCTCTGGGAGACCGCTCCTAAGTCCCAGCAGCCTGGGTCCTTATGGGCTCCTCCCGGGGGGATCGCAGGCTTCCAGTGGTGAAGCTCCTGCTTGGTCTCGCAGCTCCGTGCCGCCTCCCGGCTGTATCATCTCAGCAGAGTTCTATTCTCATCCAATCTTCATCCACACGGCCAGCCCAAGGGTCCACTAACCCCAGCGTTAACAGAATGTCCGTAAATTTGTCCATCCACTAACTCTAAAAGAATATTCTTTTCAACAGTTCTCAAATTGCACATCTTCATATGTTGTCTATATGGTATTTTGTCCATGTGGAAAAATCTACTTGTGAAAGACAAAAAGAAGCTTGATGTTATGCATTTCAAAGCATAAGAGTTGCTTAAAGCAAGGATGGATGGAAGCAATGCTTGTTGTGAATTCTATTGAGGTGTAGGGAGATATCTCATGTTTACCACTGAAGCACCAAATATGAATCATAATAGCCAAGAAACTGTCAGGCCCCAAGCACTGTCACAGCAATAGAAAGAATTTACCCAGGTAAACATTAACACTGCAGTACCTCAGTGGAGAATGAAGAACCTTTGTCCTGTTACACTGACGGATACCTTATCTAGATGTGCCTGTTTTCATGTTCCTGTGTCAATAGGAGCAAAGCAGACAGAGAAACAACAACTTAAGCTCATAAGCAGGAGTCATGGATGAGCCAGGGCAAGTGCAGAGGTCACAAAGATCCCCACCCTCGGGGGGGGGGCAGTTAGAGATGGAGAAAAATGCTGACACTGGCAGACAGCTTGACATATAGATATGACAGTTCTCCCCACAAAGAAATGGGGAGGGGGAAGAAGACCTGAAATGTGGCAGGACCCCCCTGAGGAAATGGGGAAGGGGGAAAAGACCTGGAATGTCTCCATCCACCACGTGGTTATGCATGAGATTATGCATATTCATCAGCTGGTAATTATAAGACAGGGAGGGCAAAAAAGAAGAGATAAAAAAAAGGCTGAAGTGAAGGACCCCCTGAAGGAGGAAAAGGAGAAAAAGAGCACAAACCCTGGGAGAAAACCTGGAGAGTAGATCCTGAGAAAGTGAGAAGCTGTGCCAAAGCATCTTTGCAAGTGAAAGGGGGTAGGGCAGAAGCAGACCAGCAACCCCTGCTATTGAGAATGGAGAAGACTAGGTGTGGCCAGGAGATCAGAGAGAGGAGATGCCTGCTCAGGTGTGGAGAGTGACACACAGTCTGAGATGGTGAGGGGCCAGAGCAAGCCCCAGATAGCCCAGGAAGTAGAAGAGCCAGAAGCAAGTCTCCTTCCAGAATGACCTGCTTGCTCTGTCAGTACCAAGCTCAGGAGGCAAGCCTCTCCCCTGCCCACATTCTCCAGCCGGACCCTGCTTCAGAGAAGAACAGAGGTACCACCCGAAGCCTACACCAAGGGTAAGTAAGGTAGCCATAAGTGTTAATATATTAAGCACACTAAGGTTTATGGCATGTGTGAAATCTCTCATGGTACATAACTTTCTTTAGGGAAAACTGATGCTTAGTAACCAGGATGTTAGAGATAGGAATTGCTATTTTTTAATGCTGAACCCTGCCCAATCTGATAAATAAAAGTCTATTTCTGAGGAGAAAATACATTGCCTTTTCCTGACTTAGGAGCACAAGTAAGGTGGGAGGGCAATTGGAAGTGTCCTGTAGCAGACAGGTCCCTGCACTCCTAAACTTGCTTACAGTCATGTCTCACACATTTAGGAGCAGATTTTCAAAGGCTATGTGTGTAACATACACGCATAACCCGAGAAAATCTGCCCCTGTGTGTGCCCTGGGATGCGCGTATGTCCCAGGGCTTGCAAAAAGGGGCATTCCTGGGACAGGGCCGTGGGTGGGGTGCCAGACTGGGGGTGTGCCGGGGGCGAGACCGAGGCCTCCAGCACAGCCGCCGTGCCGAGGGATGGCTTGCTGGCAGCTGGCTAGCATGCGCAAGTTGGGCAGGCATAACTTTCGAGATAAAGGGGGATGGAAGGAAAGTTCCCTCCGAGGCCGCTCCAATTTCGGAGCGGCCTCGGAGGGAACAGGGAAAGCCATTGGGGCTCCTCTAGGGCTCAGCGTGTGCACCCCCTTGTGCGTGCCAACCCCGGATTTTATAACATGCGCATGGCTCCACATGCATTTTATAAAATCGGGCTTAGATTAGTTTGCGCCGAGTTTCGCGAACAAATCTACGCCCTCGCGCTGTTTTTAAAATCTGGCCCTCAATGTATACAATTTTTTTTGTGATCAATGCTGTGTTATCACATCCATGTTGGGAGGGGGGGGGGGAGAGAGAGATCATGATAAAGTTTTGATACAACAAGAACAAAAATGGATATTTGAGTTGGGAAGTTTATCACCAACTGGATTGAACTTGGGTATAGAATGGGGACATATTTTGTAAATGGATTGTTATATTTTTCGTCTTGGCCCACATTGGTCCATTAAGTGTTTCTCTATAATTAGAACATCTTTTTGATTGGCCAGACATGAACTTTTAGTAAGAAATTGTCTAACACTGGGAAAAAAGAATTGCTTAAAAAAAGGGAAAAAGAAAAAAAGCAATATTGTTTACCACACAACTAATAACTGGAGTTTTACAAGTTCCAAAAAATGTTTAACGATAAAGAAGAAATCTTATTAAAGGTTTCAATTCTGGAGGTTTCTTAACTAATGATGGTGCCCCGATTTATCTCATCACAGACAGTTTTGGCATCTGAAGTTTTTTCCTCCAGTTAAATGTAATCACTGGTGCGTCTAAGCATGGTTTACTGGGGGCTTTGTTTCCTTCACTATTTTTATATTTGGGACAATTTGGTTGATTTGTGCAGACTTTTCTAGTGGTAAGGCAAATAGTAAAAGTTTAAAATAAATAAATATTCCTGCCAATGCTCTTCTCTGCTGTACTGCTCTCGTTACTTCCTCTTTAATGCAACGTTTTGGTTATGGATTTTTTTTAGATGAAATTATTCAATTTTTCCAAATCTGAGCTCAAAATAAATTACAGTGAAGGTACTGTAGTTATTTGGGCAAAATCTCCCTTCTGTACATAGATGAGCCCACTCTTTGCCCCTCTAGAATAATACCTGGGTGGTACTTGGAAAGTCAGAATGAAAAGTCTTTTTCTCCAATGGTACCAGCAGGCTGCCGACTGACATCCAGTTGGATTACTGACGGACCACAAGCAGCCACAAAACATAGCATTCCCTTGAGAACTGTAGCAAGAGTTTTGTGCTAGCAGGAACAGAAATCCTAAGGTTAAGAGCTCTCGTTCAAAAACGAGACACCTTCACCAGCCCCAGATCTTAGGACTTAGACGCACAACTGGGGACAGACGGTTTCAGTAAACGTCTTCCCTCTAGCTGTTGTCTTAAAAACGCTCAAAAAGGAGAGACCACTCACAAGCCCCTTCCATTTGGCAAGTGACAGAGCCCAGATCCAGCACTGCGTGCGTCCCTTCTGCAGGGAAGAGAGGCAGCTTCAGCTCTCCTTCTGATAACTAACGGCACCTCATGGCTTAATGCCTCCAATGTCCCCATCCTTTCTGCAGGAATGGCCCCCTGTGGCAGACTCCTATGTGGGTACTTTACCAAGTGCATTATACCATCTTCATACACTCCACCACACGTCCTTCGTAAAAGGAACATATTGATTAGTAGGGAATCCTATGGGTTCTTACACAATTAAGCCATAAAGCATGTCCTGTGGGGAACATGGAGCTCACAGACATGGTATAGTCCGGAGGAAATAATAGCTAACTTTGCAAATGGTTTAAATAGATACTTCCAGGGCTGGCTGGTTTAAACTGCTGACAGTCTCTGGTCTGCCTTCAATGTGCCGGAGTGATTGATGCCATTGAAGACAATAGTGGTTTGCAAACCGGGTCGATTCTCCTTCCCGCACATCCTCAGTAGCATTACAAATTGCCAGAAGTCCTATCCAGCTGGCACAGAACCATAGTGCAAGGGCACATGTTTGATAAATGGATGGCAAAACATCTGCCTGGCAAGCAATGTAGTTTTCAGCTGCTTGGCACTTGTGCTGGATAACGTATGCTCTGATTGATAAACGATTACTATGACCCATAGTCGGTGAAATGTGCTGCTGTAATGTCAGCATTTTGATTGTTCTCAGAATTATTTGACATGTGTGTGTGCAACAGGATCTCTCAACCACGTATATTTCTGACATAAAGATGCCGTTAAACACTGAAGGGTCTTCTGTAAATCAGTGACATGGGGCAGGCTCCTATCCTCCTTCACCCTCTGCTGGTAAGACAGGAGCACTAGCAAATTGTGCAGGCATAAACTATGGATTGTCCCATACTGGTCGCACCTATGCCCAGTGCCACCTTTACAAAACCTTCAAGGACTCCTTCTAGTAAGTTATGATAGGAGGGGGCAGGTTTCATTACTCCTGGGGAAAATGCCCGTCCCCTTGCTGGCAGGCACTGACCTAGGGTTCACCTGTGGTCTTGTCAAAAGAGTAATGTGGCGTGGAATTGAGAGGATAATTCTCAAAACTTTTTATAAGGGTAAACAGATGTTTGCCCATGTAAAATGCTTGCATGGAAATTACCCTCTCCCCGTTGCCGTTAAAAGCGCGTGCACCGTTCACCACGCGCGTCCTTTTGCCTGTGGGGAAAAGTAGGCAGGGTTAGGTTGGAGGAGGTGAACTATTTGCGGGGCTTACATTTTGACGGCTCTTGCATGCCCCCTCCTGCCAGAATTTTCAAAGGCAAACTTTTCGTGGAGTTTGCTGGCCCGTGGGCAGTCTGGAAACTGCCCCCTTAATTTAAAATAGTGGTTTCACCCAGCTAGCGACAATTCACTGAGTGCTGTGAAAATGTTTTTCAGCCGAGATGTCTGATATGGTCATTACTATTTTCTCAGCAGTTTCAATATCTTGCAAGGACTTTCTTCATACAAAATATTTTTGGTCTCTGGAGGAAGAAGGTAGAAAGATTCTGAATGGCAGCTGTCACAAAAGCAGCTATCCAGGAGGTATTTGACAAAAAGAAAAGAAAGATATTTTGAACATGTAGGAGGAGGAGATGCCATCCATCATAGACAGTCCACTGCCACTCACAGTCCTCCCACAGCAACGCACTTCCTATTATTTCCTATTTGACACTTTTACAACTTTTTTATACTCAGGTACAAATAGGAAACCAAGATTTGTCAGATACAGATTTTTTAGCCTATTCCTCTATTTTGAAATACTGGCTAAATTTTGCATACGAAAGTTGCTTTTCAAAGACTATTACCACTTTACCTGACCGCCGTAGTGACCCGTGCCTTCTAAAAACATTGACCTACAGTACCTTCACATTTAAATTACTCTATACAACACACATAGACTATCTCTTATCCTAACGTTAGCCTCTCTTTCCGTTCATTTCCAACTCTATGGCTTTTTCGTATACACTCATTCTGTTACAACTCATACACTCACACTCCACATAACTTTCTACGTGCATGCAAACACCTCTCCCACACATCTACACTTTCATCTTCTCTGTTATGCAGTTTACGTCTGTAGCACAACAGATTCCTCGGACTGTAGGGAGATCAGTGGACACAAACAAACACTGTTGTCAGACAGCAATGCTAAATTAGCAAACAAGAATTACTCACATAAGGGGGAGTCAGTAAACAACAAGGTGAATTTAAACTGTTTTGGTGCTGTATTTAAATTCATCTTATTTACTGACACCCTCCTCATATATATAGCACTTCTACATATACTCTGTTCTCCGATTTCATTCGAGATGTCATTTGAGATTTCCATTCCGCCTTTCGAAGTGTGAACGTCACTCCAAAGTGGTGGACAGTGAGGATGGGCCTGGCTATTACTTGTAAGCATCAGAGTAAATTACGTAATCTTGTTTATATCGGGGTTTTAGTCAATATCAGATTTGGTGTGTGGATCTGCTGGCTGGTAAGCCCTGTTTCCAGGTCTGCTAGCATTTTCGGTCTGTGCCCATGTTTTCACTGAGCTAGAGAAGAGGGCACACTGTGAGTCCCAGTCTCCTGGTGCCACGCCCATGGAGGCTCTGCATCTTCTTGTATTTAATCACAAACAGACTGATGCAATACAGTGTGCTCAGCCCAGCGCACGGCTCTACACGTGCTTAGATGTGCATTTTGCACGCATGTCCAAAATCCCTTATGCAATAAGGGGATTGGTGCATCTAAAATGCGTATTCAAATTAGCCATTACCCGCCTATGTTAAAAAAAGTGCGCCCGATGCACACATTTTTATTCTCAAAAATTAACGTCTGACCCAGAGCAGGCGTTAATTCTTGAGGAGTCCCTAAAGTTAACAGAAAAGCAGAAAAATTAAAAATTAAAAAATAAATGTCACTGGCGATCAAGTTAGGAAAATGGACGCTCAATTAACAAACGTCCATTTTCCTAACCCATGGCTGTGCCCAGGTTAGGAAAATGGATGGTCATACAATTGAGCGTCTGTTTCCCTAACCCGCACTGAAAGCCACCTCTCCCGGGCACCTGATGCCGAGGAGACGCTAGGGATGCACAATTTCCCCTAGCGCCTCTTTTTTACCATGCCAGCTCATTTAAATATTAAATCGGGCACCTGGGAGACGAGGAGCGGCACGCGTTAGGAGAGCAGGCGCCTGTTTTACACGCACCAATATTGCATGGGCCTGAATGTTTTGAGAGCTGGGGTGGCCAGATCCTGTTATTGCCCTACCTGCTTTGCTGTTTTCTGCCCCTGATGCTTACAAACGTATGCAAAGCTTTTGTGCTCTTACTCATTGGAGTCCTGAAAGACCGATATGAAATTGTGCTGATTGTAAGTGAAGGGAACTCTCTGAGCTGGATTGATTGATTTATATTTTATATCGCCAGTTATAAGTATTATTTTGGAATAATGACTGCATTAGTTTAGTACAGCAGTAGGATTACAGGGTCGGGGAGAAACAAGGAAAATATGAATCAGGGTTCATTCTATTAAAAAAAGAATTATTATTACGGAGGGCGAAATTGTTCTTCCGCAAACCCCAAAAGGCTAATTAATTAAATGATTTTCCAATAACTATTGCATAAAGAGAAAACCCTTTAGAGTAAATCAGGCCCTCAGTGCTATATTAGTCCAGCATAAACGATATCTCCTTTAACTCCAGCACAAATATCCCTGGATGAGGACTATTTTGCAAACAAGTGTCAAAGAGCTGAGAATCAGTAAAAAAAAACCCAAAAACTCCAAAAGCCTGGGTGATAAGAAAACAAGTCCTCTGCACTGTCAGGTGCAAGAGAGCTAGAGAGAGAATTCATTTCCAGAGTTACTACGAACATTTCACAATTAAGTCTTAATACAGCTCCTTTGGGGGAAGCAAGGATTAGTGATGAAGGGAGACTTTGATGGAATTAAAAAGAGAAAAAGCCAACAGCAGAAAAAGCAAACCTACAGTGGCAAAACCCAGATCCACTCTCTACAGCAAGCATCTAGGGGAATTACAGCTGCACAGAGCTCTGCACAAGTCACATAACAGGAAAAATTCAGATAGGAAATGAAATGCATGAACATTTTTTCAGAGCAAAAGCTAATTAATGAATCTTCAAAGCCTGAATGAACTCTGTGCCACTGCCGTTGCTTCTTTCATTGGACTGAGGGGGGAAAAAGCAGTTTGGTTAGGCTGAGACGAGTCTTTTCCTCCTGTACTATCACAGCCGGTCTCCAGTATATTAGGCAGAGGATCAGCTCTGACGAGTTGTCTCCTAGGTCATCACCGCTGCCTTACAACAGGAGACAGACAGTTCTTGCTGTCCCGTGTTAAAGCAGGAATACTAAAATCTGAGCGTGTGCTTAGGCACCTCTGATCAAATTGTACCCACAGACTTTCCAGTGTTTGTGGGCTGCTGAAAATTATTCTTCAAGTGCACATAGGGAAGAGGCAGTCCAGACGGAGGAGTCTGGGCGGGGCTGGGACTTACAAGCAAACCTTTTTTTTATTTTAAAGGGATTGTGCGCACATTTTCTCCACAAAACTATGTACACCAACTAGCAGGTGTAATTTGTGCATGTTGGTTTTGCCAAGAAACATTTTTCAAGCGGACACATGCTCATAATTATACAAATTTACTTAGGGAATAGCCACTGCTATTAATTGCATCAGTAGCATGGGATCTTCTTAGTGTTTGGGTAATTGCCAGGTTCTTGTGGCCTGGTTTGGCCTCTGTTGGAAACAGGATGCCTGGCAATTTCTTATGTTCTTATGTCCTTAGTTGTATTGCTTGTGCAACTTGTAGAAAGGCCATTTCTGTACTACATTAGCCACTTTGAAAATTACTCTCCCGATCTCTTATTTATTTACTGCATTTTTGTAATGTCAATACCAAGGCCCAAGGCCGTGAACAAAACCAAAACAACAAAATTCAAAAAGCACTTCCGCAGTCCCCCAAAAATCAAGTCCACACTCACTCAAATGCCAGCCTAAACAGGTAACTCTTCAGCATTTGTTTAAACATTTTAGAGTTCATCAGCTGGGGAAGAGAGCTCCAGAGAAGCGGAGAGGCTACAGAAATGGCCTGCTTCCTTGTTTGTACCACTCGGGCCTTGCGAACCAATGGAATAACAAGCAATCCCCTCTGCAAAGAAGGAAGAGTTTGAGAGGGACTGTAGAGGTGCTGAGCATTAGTCCATGGCAATGAATCAAATGAAAATAATTTATGAACTAACTTTAGGATCTTGTAAGTGACTCTTGAGGCAATTGGCAGCTAATGAAGATCCTTCAAAACTGGAGTTGCATGATCTCTCTTGTGGTCTGATCTTTGTATTTTTCTACTCAGTTGGTCCTGGTCTCTTTTTCCCATTTTTTCCCTTATAGCTCATTTCCTAATTCCTTTTCAGTGTCTTTCTTCTATTACTGTCTTCTTCCCTTCCCCACACACACACACACACACACACACACACACGCTTTCTCTCACAGACTCCCTCTCACACACTCAAGCTCTCACTCTCATATGCTCTCCCCCCCCCCCCCCCCCACAAGCTCACATTCAAGTTCTCACTTTCTCACCCCTCCCCAGGCTTATATTCTTATGCACACACAGACGCACATCCAGGCACCCATTCTCACCCACACACATAAACCCAGACTCCCATTCTCACCCACAAACCCATGCTCCCAGTCTCACCCACACATATTCAAGCTCCCATTCTCATCCATACATATACACATTTAAGGTCCTATTCTCACCCATACATACACACATTCAAGCACCCATTCTTATCCACATATTCAAGCTCCCATTCTCACCCACCCACAAACCCAGGCTCCCATTCTCACCCACACATACACACATTCAAGCTCCCATTCACCCACATATTCAAGCTTCCATTCTCACCCACACATACACACATTCAAGCTCCCATTCTCACCCACACACAAACCCAGGCTCCCATTCTCAACCACACATACACACATTCGAGCTCCCATTCACCCACATATTCAAGCTTCCATTCTCACCCACATACACACCCAGGCTCCAGTTTTCACACACACTCCCATTCTCATCCACACATACACATTCAAGCACGTGCACAGCTTCCGCTTTCTCCCCCAAAGCAGGAAGATCAGCTGCCTCTCCTGCTGCCACCGGACTCCTGCTATCTTCGGGCGTCGGGCGGTATGAGCCGCCGAACTTCCTGTCGGGGGGGGGGAGCGGAAGCGCAGCGCACAACGTCCGCTTCCTCCCTCCCCCCCGACGCCCGAAGATAGCAGGAGGCCGGTGGCAGCAGGAGAGGCAGCTGATCTGGATGCCCAGTACAATGCGTAGCCACTGAATTTTCCAGAGTGGAGACCTCTGAGACGTGACACAGGTACCGGCCATGGCAATAATTCAGTGACAGCAGAATTAGCACCAGCACAACAGAATGAAAACCAGCTAAAGAGAATGACGGGTATCTCTTCCCAGGCCTGAGAGGAATTCTCGTGTTATACTGAAGCGTTGCTGTCAATGACATGAGTCGTTGAAGAGCAGAAAGCTTGCACCTCTAGCCATTATTTTACCAAAAGCTCTCATTATATGTGGTGATAGGGTGGGTTGGGGGAATGGTACAATAACAGGAGGGGTTAACAGGTGGGAGCTCCACTCTGACAAAATGGACTCTGGTCATCGAAATCTCATCCCTCAATCAATTGCTTAGTCTATAAGGTGCTACCTGCCTATGTCATTTTTGCTGTCGGCGAGGTAGGCTTTCAAGTATCAGTGACAATCCAGGGTCCTCAGCTGTATCAGCGGAGGGGCACCTGTCCTGACCAGACAAACTCTTCCATTGTCTTCTCCTGCTTGTGACAAAATAATATGTAACTCTGACCCAGATTCTTTTCAGAGGATGGGGCACACACTCATTATCAGGGCTAAGTTTTGGACTCACTCTCATACACTCCCAATTTAGATCCTCATTGGTGGAGAAGATAAAGGCTGCCATTATTCTAATTTTCTAAATGTCAGTAAATAAGCTGGATACTGTAATAGTCTTTCAGTATCCATAATATATCGGGCTTGGTAGTGTGTCCATCAGTGCTCGCGCAAGTTCCGCAGCCCGTCGATAGAAGGCGCTATAATATATCGGGCTTGGTAGTGTGTCCGTCAGTGCTCGCGCAAGTTCCCCAGCCCGTCGATAGATGGCGCTATAATATATCGGGCTTGGTAGTGTGTCCATCAGTGCTCGCGCAAGTTCTGCAGCCCGTCGATAGAAGGCGCTATAATATATCGGGCTTGGTAGTGTGTCCGTCAGTGCTCGCGCATCTTCCCCAGCCCGTCGATAGAAGGCGCTATAATATATTGGGCTTGGTAGTGTGTCCATCAGTGCTCGCGCAAGTTCCGCAGCCCGTCGATAGAAGGCGCTATAATATATCGGGCTTGGTAGTGTGTCCGTCAGTGCTCGCGCATCTTCCCCAGCCCGTCGATAGAAGGCGCTATAATATATCGGGCTTGGTAGTGTGTCCGTCAGTGCTCGCGCATCTTCCGCAGCCCGTCGATAGAAGGCGCTATAATATATCGGGCTTGGTAGTGTGTCCGTCAGTGCTCGCGCAAGTTCCCCAGCCCGTCGATAGATGGCGCTATAATATATCGGGCTTGGTAGTGTGTCCATCAGTGCTCGCGCAAGTTCTGCAGCCCGTCGATAGAAGGCGCTATAATATATCGGGCTTGGTAGTGTGTCCGTCAGTGCTCGCACATCTTCCCCAGCCCGTCGATAGAAGGCGCTATAATATATCGGGCTTGGTAGTGTGTCCGTCAGTGCTCGCGCATCTTCCGCAGCCCGCCGATAGATGGCGCTATAATATATCGGGCTTGGTAGTGTGTCCGTCAGTGGTCGCGCATCTTCCCCAGCCCGTCAATTAGATGGCGCAGGCGGCTCCCTGGCCACCTTGGAGACTCAAACACGCCAGAGGTACGAAGGACAGCGGCCATCGCGGGACAGGCAGAATATAGCAGAGGAGACCCTGGCATGCCGCAAATGGAGCGCATCCCACGGCACACGCTCCGTTCTCGGCGAGGATGAAGGCCCGGTGCACCATTCACGGTGAAAAGGGAAGGCCCCCTTGTGCTGCGATCGGCAGGCCCGGGTCTTTGCAGCGAACAGAGTGTGTGCCGTGGGACGCACTCCGTTCGCGGCATGCCGGGGTCTCCGCTGCTATTTTCTGCTCAAGGCGAAAATGGAAGGCCCCCGTGTGCCACGAACAGCGCGCCGGGTCTTCATCTTCGCAGCGAATGGCGTGGGTCCCGCTGCATGCCGGTGAGAGAGAATGTGTCGGGGAGGGGAGGGTGAGAGAGAGCAGGAGGGTGTGAGAGAGAGCATGGGGGGGATGCCGGTGAGAGAGAATGTGTGTGTGAGAAAGGGGGGGTGACAGCATGGTTGGTAAGAGGGGGGTGGGGAGAATGAGAGAGAGTATTGGAGGTAAGAGAGGGTGGGTGGGGGGATACTTGAGTGTGGGTTTCAGAGAGGGAGCCTATATGAGGGGATGTGTGTGTGTGCGAGAGGGTGAGGGAGCTTGTATGAGAGTGTGTGTATGTGGAAGGGACACTCTTACAGTGAATTTCTAGGGAAATTCTGCTCAAAACAAGAGCATAGGTGCCAATAAAAAGGCTCGCCGCCCGGGTATAGAACGGGTACAGTTGCTAGTAAAACTTTACTGAAGAAGTTGCTCAGAATGAATAATATGGCACTTGATACAAGTTTCTTTGGTTACCTCCATAATGCAGCTGAAAGCAGTAAATCTGTGAATCTGTGGCCCTTAATTTCTCCCTCAGGGTCCCTTCTTTCTCCTTGGATGGAGTGTAAAGATGGCCTGAGCAAACTGAAAAGAGGCCTCCTTTTCCCTTAAGGATTCCCCTAAAGTACCCTGGATAAGAACATAAGAACAAGCCATACTGGGTCAGACCAAGGGTCCATCAAGCCCAGCATCCTGTTTCCAACAGTGGCCAATCCAGGCCATAAGAACCTGGCAAGTACCCAAAAACTAAGTCTATTCCATGTAACCATTGCTAATGGCAGTGGCTATTCTCTAAGTGAACTTAATAGCAGGTAATGGACTTCTCCTCCAAGAACTCTTCCAAGAACATGTGAGAGAACATGTGAGGGCATATGTTAGAGAGGGTCAGGGAGCATGTGTGTGAGGCAGTGAAAGTATGTAAGAAGGAGTGTGTGGCAGTGAAAGCATGCCAGAGCATATGTGAGAGTGAGAATGTATGTGAGAAGGAGCGTGTATGTGAGAGAACATGTGAGGGCATACGTTAGAGAGGGTCAGGGAGCATGTGTGTGGCAGTGAAAGTATGTAAGAGGGAGTGTGTGGCAGTGAGAGCATGCCAGAGCATATGTGAGAGAGTGAGAATGTATGTGAGAGGGAGCGTGATGTGAGAGAACATGTGAGGGCATATGTTAGAGAGGGTCAGGGAGCATGTGTGTATCTGTTACCATTGTGTCTATCCATGTGAAAAGGAAGCACTGAGTGTGTGTAGGAGAGAATATATGTGTGAGTATATGAGAAAAAGGAGAAAATGTGCGTCCCCTTCACCTCCTCCCATCCCCCAATAAGCCAATTGTGGTAAGACTGGAAATCAAAAGTTCCCAGGTACGGAGAGCAGAAGGTTTTAAAATCTTTATAAATTTTATTTATAGGTGTTATTTGATGGGCCTGATGATTTGAAATATTTTATTGGTGTTTGGAAAATTTTATAAACATTTTTTAAGTTTAAATAAGTTTTTAATTATTGGATGATCTATTTATCAGCTGTTTTGAAATATTAATTATTTTTTATCAGAATTGGATTACTATTAGGATTCATGGTTTATAGTTCTTGATTTTATCATCTGATGTTTTATGAGAAGTGGTGATGTTTCTGTTTTTCATTATTGCACTGCATATATAGTCTGGCTTTTTGGGGTTTCCAGTTCAGTTTTTGTTTGCATGTTTCTATTTAAACTTTATGGTCTCTTTATTCCATATTTGGTGAGGGTCTGCCTGTGTTTTGCCCGTGTGACTGAGGGGAGATATTCTGCTAGCATGTAGCTTATGTGTAGGAATCTACAGCAGCTTGGCTTGTTCTTTTTTCTTAATAGGAGGTGTATTGGTATTTTGGAGCTTGGTAGGTATAATATTTGCATTATTGCCTTTTCATGGATAAGATTGTTACTATTTAAGTGCTGGCAATTAGTCCTATTTTGGAATGGGAAGTTTACTTATTAATATACTAATGGCTTTCTGAGGGCCAACCCTATACCCAACATATTGTTACTAGCAACTGTACCTGTTCTACGCCCGGGCGGCGAGCCGTTTTATTTTCACATCTGCTCTTGTTTTGAGCAGATTTCCCTAGAAATTCACTGTGAGAGTGTCCCTTCCACATACACACACCCTCATACAGGCTTCCTCAGTCTCTGGCACACACACACATCCCCTCATCTAGGCTACCTCTCTGATACCCACACTCAAGTATCCCGCGCACCCAACCTCTCTTACCTCCCATGCTCTCTCTCACACCCTCCCCACCCCCCTCTCAGCAACCATGCTCTCTGTCACCCCCTCCCCCTCTCTCATATACACATTCTCTCTCACCGGTATCCCCCCCCCCCCATGCTCTCTCTCACACACTCCTGCTCTCTCTCACCCTCCCCTCCCCAACACACATTCTCTCTCACCGGCATGCCGTGGACCCGCTTCATTCGCGGTGAAGATGAAGACCCGGTGCGTTGTTCATGGCACACGGGGGCCTTCCATTTTCGCCTTGAGCAGAAAATAGCAGCGGAGACCCCGGCATGCCATGAATGGAGCGCATCCCACGGCACACGCTCCATTCGCGGTGAAGATGAAAATCTGGGCGTGCCGATCAAGGCACAAGGGGGCCTTCCCTTTTCACTGCGAACGACGTGCCGGGCTTTCATCCTCACCGCGAATGGAGCGTGTGCTGTGGGATGCGCTCCGTTCGTGGCATGCCAGGGTCTCCTCTGCTATATTCTGCCTGTCCCGCGATGGCCGCTGTCATTCGTACCTCTGGCGTGTTTGAGTCTCCAAGGCGGTCAGGGAGTCACCTGCGCCATCTATCAGCGGGCTGGGGAACATGAGCGAGCACTAACGGACACACTACCAAGCCCGATATATTATGGATAATAGGCCTAATATACGGGCTCCAAGTCACATGATATAAAATAATATGCAAATATATGCAAAAGAGGGGGGGAATAAACACTAGGGATGTGCAGAGCAAAATTTTATGTTCATATTTTTTATGTCCGAAAGGGGGTCCCACTTGCGGCCAATATGGACATAAAAAAAATCCAATGAGTTGGGTATATGTACATATGTGCAAAATAAAAATATAAACCCCCTCACCCTCCTTAATCCCCCCCCCCCGACTTACCACAACTCCCTGGTGATGGAGCGAGGAGTGAAGACGCCATTTCTGCAATCCTTGGCGAGAAGCATGTGACGTCGGCGGCACATCGAGTGACACCGGCGTCACGTGATTCCCGGCTCGTTCGCGCCGGACGGCTCGTTCGGCCCAAAAAGAACTTTTGGCCAGCTTGGGGGGGTCAGGAGGCCCCCCCAAGCTGGCCAAAAGTTCTTTTTGGGCCGAACGAGCCGTCCGGCGCGAACGAGCCGGGAATCACGTGACGCCGGCGTCACTCGATGTGCCGCCGACGTCACATGCTTCTCGCCAAGGATTGCAGAAATGGCGTCTTCACTCCTCGCTCCATCACCAGGGAGTTGTGGTAAGTCGGGGGGGGGGGGATTAAGGAGGGTGAGGGGGTTTATATTTTTATTTTGGCTCAACAATCGCGATTTCCCACATATCGAACATATCTATGTTCGATATGTGGGAAATCCGATCGTTTATGTCGAATCAATTTTTTAAGTAAAAAAAAAATATGAGTTGCGTTTTACTAATGCGGTCAATCCGAATGCACACCCCTAATAAACACTACTACCCCCTGCCTTCATGTGTCCAGTCATGTGGAAAAGTTGGCAACCCTATGCATTGTACAAAGAATTCCCTTTCCATGCATGTGCCATTGACCTATACATCAAGGTAGTCAGAAAATAGAGATGTAAAACCCAGAGAACTAAGGGGTCAATTTACAAATAGATCTAGCCAGCTAAATCCGTTGGGATGAAAACTTCCTCTCACCCCCCACCCCCCGCTCCTGCAGAAAGGCTAAATAAAAGCATTAGTTTCACTACTATGGGTGTTCTGGGAGGCATGGTTGGAGAGGAGGAAGGCGGAAGATAACTTAGTCATGGAACATTGAATTATCCTTTATGCAGGGATTGCTAGCTTAACTCAAGCTAGCTAAATTATAGCTGGTTAAGTTTAGACCCATAAACGAGTGGCTAGGTTGTGCCTGAAAAATATTTAAACTTACCTGGCAATAACATAGCCATCTCTATGGCCAATCAGAGACTCTCTGTGTTAATGCTTTGACTGCAAATTCACTGGCAGTCAATAGGCAAGTCAGAAACCCTTCTTAGCATTGTCTTCCAAAAGGACTTCTCCTATGAGGAAACGTGTTTGAAGGCTTTGTGTGCGTAACCTCTCTTTTTATGGCCCACCTCAGTAATATTGATTGCTCATTCACAGACAGCTTGAATCTTGGTCCACATTCTAGAGGTTATTCCCTTAGTTTGTCTCTAACTTTCAGTGGCTTTGGACGACCTTGTATGAAAAGTGTGCACAAAATACATTTGCTCCCTTTCTCTTAGCAATAAGGCTGCAGTTATGGGACATGCGGGCGAGATCCCGAAGAGTCGCTGTACGCTCATTTCACTACTAAATAGCTCATGAATAGCTGCTTATACTATTGAATATTTCATGGTTATAGAATCCATGAGAGGGAAGAGGTTTGGCCTAATGCTTGGAGAAGTGAAGTGCAAGCCCGAAGAAGTCTAGAGAGGTAAGTCAAGCCTAGAGAGCTCTGACGCTGTGACTCAGAGCAGTCCTTCTGCAACTTTCATTAGCGTCTCATGCCTCAGTTTAATATTAATAGCTTTGCTTCGTTTCTCCATTCTCCTTTAGAAGCTTGAACCGGTCTCGATATTAGCGATGTAATCCATTCATGGCAGAAGTGGCTGCACATATATTTCACACGAGAGAGAAACATTATTTTCCTTTTTTAAAATGATTTAATTTTACAGGTCTATGTTTTGAATGGCCAGGCAGAGGCTCCTCTTCTCTGTCCTCTCTACTCGAAGTGCCGAGTATCTGTTGTTTAAAGCCGATGCAGTCCTGTACCTAGGGAACACAGGGAGGAAAGAAGTTGTGAAGCATTAGAAGAACAAGAGACAAACAGACTAAAGCGTATAGATTTTAACTATAACAAATTAATTTAAAGATTATGGTCCACAAAGCCTTGTTATTTTTCATGTTTAATTTCACAAATTAAGTATGAAGGTATCAAAGCAAACTATTCCCAGAGCCCTCAACTGGGCTAAAAATATAATTATATCCTTAGCCTGCAAATAATAATAAAAAAAATTCCCACTTCAGGCTTTTTATAGTGTTGGCTCATTCTCCAGCAATATTCACAACAATGGTAGCACAGGATACCAGAGATGCCAAATATTGTTAATGGGGCAAACAGAATGTAATTGCTTATGTGTGCTGGTTATATCCTGAAACAAATTATTTCTTAATGCTAAGGTCAGACAGGGTTTAATTAGAAGAAATACAACTGGTGTAACATTTTGTAGCCGGCTGCTTGTTTGGTGTCAGTCCAAGTCAACATCAAGCCTTTCCAAAGGGAAAATTTCATGAAAAGCCATTGGCAATGACAGTCTAGTTAGGCAAGGTATCAACTTTTAAGCATTTTCAGTACTGGGAACCTAAAATACAACATAATCTTCCACAGCTTCTATCTAATGCATGCAGTTTTTTCACATGTAGCAGCTCTATAAGAGATGCAATCCAGACCCTGGACTAGACCTGGGATCCTTGCATGCTAACTAGCATTATTCATATCCAATATAAATACACAGCAACACCATCAGGGTACAAAAATGTTTATCCTGCGTTTCCTACAGTCTGAGAACAGGAAGGTTTAGATATTTTGTTCAAGGACATATAGAAAGTAATGACATAAATTTGGGCATGAATTCAAGATGTCAAGGCTCATAGCTCTGTAATCCAGCCTTCATACTGAACTTCTAGGCTCTGGCCATGTCATGTCAGAGACAGAAACAGCACAGTCAACATCATCTGCTTTCACGCCAGTGATTTCTTGAGATGACGGTGTCTTTCTTTGTTACTGTCATAGGAACAGAAACATGACGGTGGAAAAATGCCGTATGGCCCATCCAGTCTGCCCATCCGCCAACTGATTTAGCATTATTTTATTTATTTTATTTTTATTTATTTATTTAGATTTTTATATTTTGCTTTTCGGCACTTCAAAGTGTCCATCAAAGCAGATTACATTCAGGCACTGTAGGTATTTCTCTATCCCCACAGGGCTTACAATCTAATTTTGATCCATCACTCCCTTAGAGATCCCCTGTATTTACGCCATGCTTTCTTGAATTCACCTCTACTGGGAGGCTGTTCCAGGCATCCACCACCCTCTCTGTAAAGAAATAGTTCCCGTATGTATTAGCACAAAGACCACGGACCATTTTAGCAGCCTCCCTCTGGACTCCATCCTGTTTATATCCTTTGAAGGTGCGGTCTCCAGAACTGTACTCAGTATTCGACGTGAGGTCTTACCAGGGACCTATACAGGGACAATATCACCTCCCTTTTTCTGCTGACCCTTCCTCTCCCTACGCAGCCAAGCATCTTTCTGGCTTTTACCCTCAATTTAACCACGTGTTTGGCCACCTTAAGATCATCAAATACGATTACCCCCAGATCTTGCTCTTCTTTATGCTTAGAAGAATTTTGCCTCCAGTACTGTAGATTTCTCTTGGGGTTTTGCACCCTAAATGCATTATTCTGCAATTTTTAGCATTAAATCTTAGCTGCCAGACCTTAGACCATTCTTCAAGCTTTGCCAATACCTTATGCTTTCCACATCTTTCTGGCTATCTACCCTGATACAAATTTTTGTGTCATCAGCAAAAAGACAAACCTTTCCCAACAAGCCTTCCATTATGTCATTCACAAAAATGTGTAAAAGAAGTAGTCCAAGACCTGACCCCTGAGACACACCACTAGTAACACCCCCCTTACTCAGAGGGAACTCCATTTACCACTACCGTTTATTGCCTCTCACTAAGTCAGTTTCTAGCCCAGTCAGTCACTCTTGGATCCATACTAAAGGAGCTCAATTTATTTATAACTCTTCTTTGCAGAACTGTATGAAAGGCCTTGCTGAAACACAATACACTATGGGGTAGATTTTTAAAGTTATGTGCGGGAGTAGATTTGTTCACGCAACCTGGCACGAACAAATCTATGCCCGATTTTATAACATGCGCGCGCACATAAAATCCAGGGTCGACGCGCGCCGGGGGTGCACAATTGTGCAACCTGCGCGTGCCGAACCGAGCAGCCTGTCTCCGTTCCCTCCGTGGCTGAAATCGGAGTGGCCTCGAAGGGAACATTTTTCCGGCCACCTTCCCCTCCCTTCCCCTACCTAACCCAACCCCCCAGCCCTAACTTTGTTAAGAAAGTTATGCCTGCCCAAGGCAGGCGTAATTTGCGCGCGCTGGCAGGCTGCCAGCGCGGCATTCCCTGGCCCAGGGGCTGGTTCAGAGGCCTCGGCGACGCCCCCGGAATGCCCCCGGGCCGGCACAATGACCACGGCCCCGTCCCCAGAACGCCCCCGAATGCAGCGCCGCCCCCGACACGCCCACCAAACAAAGCCCCGGGACTTATGCACGTCCCGGGGCTTTGTGCGCGCCGGCGGCCTATGCAACATAGGTGTGCCGGCGCTGAAGTCCCCTGCGCGCGTAAATCCAGCTGGATTTACACGCGCAGGGCTTTTAAAATCTGCCCCTATGTCTAGCACTCTCCTTTGATCCTACTCTCTGGTCACCCAATCAAAGAAATTGATCAGATTCGTCTGACAATTTGGTAAAACCATGCTGTCTTGGATCTTGCAAACCACTGGATTCCAAAAATCTCACTAACCTCTGTTTTAGCAGTGCTTCCATTAGTTTGCTCACCACAGAGGTCAGACTAACTGCCTTGTAGTTCCCATCTTACTCCTTACTTCCACTTTTATGAATAGGAACCACTAGGGATGTGAATCGTTTTAGGACGATTAAAATTATCGTCCGATAATTTTAATATCGTCTTAAACCGTTATGGAACACAATACAATAGAGATTCTAACGATTTATCGTTATAAATTGTTAGAATCATGAGCCGGCACACTAAAACCCGCTAAAACCCACCCCCGACCCTTTAAATTAAATCCCCCACCCTCCCGAACCCCCCCCCAAATAACTTAAACATTTCCTTGCCAAATCCTACCTCCTTCAATCCCCCACCCTCCCGAACCCCCCCCCAAATGACTTAAATTACCTGGGGGTCCGGAACGGCAGCGGTCCGGAATGGGCTCCTGCTACTGAATCTTGTTGTCTTCGGCCGGCGCCATTTTCCAAAATGGCGCCGAAAAATGGCGGCGGCCATAGACCAACAGGATTCGACGGCAGGAGGTCCTTCCGGACCCCCGCTGGACTTTTGGCAAGTCTTGTGGGGGTCAGGAGGCCCCCCCCAAGCTGGCCAAAAGTTCCTGGAGGTCCAGCGGGGGTCAGGGAGCGATTTCCCGCCGCGAATCGTTTTCCGTACGGAAAATGGCACCGGCAGGAGATCGACTGCAGGAGGTCGTTCAGCGAGGCGCCAGAACCCTCGCTGAACGACCTCCTGCAGTCGATCTCCTGCCGGCGCCATTTTCCGTACGGAAAACGATTCGCGGCGGGAAATCGCTCCCTGACCCCCGCTGGACCTCCAGGAACTTTTGGCCAGCTTGGGGGGGGCCTCCTGACCCCCACAAGACTTGCCAAAAGTCCAGCGGGGGTCCGGAAGGACCTCCTGCCGTCGAATCCTGTTGGTCTATGGCCGCCGCCATTTTTCGGCGCCATTTTGGAAAATGGCGCCGGCCGAAGACAACAAGATTCAGTAGCAGGAGCCCGTTCCGGACCGCTGCCGTTCCGGACCGCTGCTGGACCACCAGGTAATTTAAGTCATTTGGGGGGGGGGTTCGGGAGGGTGGGGGATTTAATTTAAAGGGTCGGGGGTGGGTTTTAGCGGGTTTTAACGATTTTAACGATATATCACGATATTTTACCCCCCCAAACGGCAACAATACGATTCCCTCCCCCTCCCAGCCGAAATCGATCGTTAAGACGATCGAGGACACGATTCACATCTCTAGGAACCACTGAGACAACTCCAGACTCTGAAGGTGCATTGAAAAGATCAGTCAGGGAGCTGCCAGGACATTGCTAAATTCCTTTAGTAAGAACATAAGAACATAAGAAATTGCCATGCTGGGTCAGACCGAGTGTCCATCAAGCCCAGCATCCTGTTTCCAACAGAGGCCAAACCAGGCCACAAGAACCTGGCAATTACCCAAACACCAAGAAGATCCCATGCCACTGATGCAATTAATAGCAGTGGCTATTCCCTAAGTAAACTTGATTAATAGCAGTTAATGGAGTTCTCCAAGAACTTATCCAAACCTTTTTTGAACCCAGCTACACTAACTGCACTAACTACATCCTCCGGCAACAAATTCTAGAGCTTAATTGTACATTGAGTGAAAAAGAATTTTCTCAGATTAGTCTTAAATGTGTTAGTTGCTAACTTCATGGAATGCCCCCTAGTATTTCTATTATCAGAAAGTGTAAATAACTGATTCACATCTACCCGTTCAAGACCTCTCATGATTTTAAACACCTCTATCATATCTCCCCTCAGTCGTCTCTTCTCCAAGCTGAACAGCCCTAACCTCTTCAGCCTTTCCTCATAGGGGAGCTGTTCCAGCCCCTTTATCATTTTGGTTGCCCTTCTCTGTACCTTCTCCATCGCAATTATATCTTTTTTGAGATGCGGCGACCAGAATTGTACACAGTATTCAAGGTGCGGTCTCACCATGGAGTGATACAGAGGCATTATGACATTTTCCGTTCTATTAACCATTCCCTTCCTAATAATTCCTGACATTCTATTTGCTTTTTTGACTGCTGCAGCACACTGAGCTGACGATTTTAAAGTATTATCCACTATGATGCCTAGATCTTTTTCCTGGGTGGTAGCTCCTAACATGGAACCTAACATCGTGTAACTACAGCAATGGTTATTTTTCCCTATATGCAACACCTTGCACTTGTCCACATTAAATTTCATCTGCCATTTGGATGCCCAATCTTCCAGTTTGCAAGGTCCTCCTGTAATGTATCACAGTCTGCTTGTGATTTAACTACTCTGAATAATTTTGTATCATCTGCAGATTTTATAAAATCATTCGTCGTATTCCATTCCAGATCATTTATATTAGGGATGTGCATTCGTTTTCCACAAATGTGTTATCCCCAATGAATAGGTCCCTATTCGTTTGATTCAGGGGTCCGTGAAACGCATGGTGATCCCCCACTTATGTTCTTAGTTTCATTCGTTTGGTTTGCTGTGCTTTCTTAGTAGTCTTTTGATTTCCCCGATTTTTTTTTTTTTTTAAAGGAGCCGCTCGCTTGCTTGGTTTGCGGAGCTGCCCCCGGTCCCTTGAGCGATTTACATTCACCCGTGTGAATCCTTTGGTGATTTTGTAGGCCTCTGTCATTCCCCCCTTACGATTTTCACTTCTCCTCCCGCAGGGTCCAGGCAGCGCCCGGGGGGGGGGGGGGGGGGCGAGGGCGGCAGGAGGAAGGAGGTGTACGGAGCGGCCATCGACCACCGCCCCACAGGTCAACGAGCGGATGCAAGAGCATTCGGACGTGCAGAGTAAGTCGCGCCGCCCATGCCGAAGTCTCACGCTTACCCCGCATGTGCCCCCTCTGGTCCTGGGTCCCGCTCCGTAGCCCAGTCGGTCCGGCGTGAGCAAGTAAACCCGGCGCTAATCCGTTCTCTCGGGCGCACATACGCATGCATCCCTACCCCTGGATCATCCCTTTCCATCCCCCAGATTTTCTCCTTGGCCCGCGACGATCCCCGCAGCCCCTGCCGATCTCTACCTGCTCAGTGAATAGCCCCCCCCACACACACACACATCAGCTCTGCCAGCCTGTCTTGCCCCTATCAGCTTTCTGCCACTCTGCCGACTCACTCTAATCCTTGCTGTGTTCTTGCCACTCTCATGGCTCCTCAGTGTGTTGGCGCTGGTCTTTCTCTGCTGCTTGTCCCTTTATCGGCGCCTTGCGGTTTTTTCTGACACCTTTCCTGCTTGCTATGTTCCCCTTCATTGTGCTGTAGGATGTTGATGCCACTTGTCTTGCCGCTTTGCCTGTCGTGCTGCTTTTGAGGGTTCATGCATCTCTTATCGGTGCTCTCTTTTGAAGCTGTGGTGTGTTTTTGACACTCTCGCTGCTGCTTTGCACCTGTGTTAAAGCACTCTTCTTGCCACTCCTGGTACCTCTTTGCCCCTTTACGGTGCCTTGGGCTATTCATGCCACTTTAGTGCCCCTTTGTATAGTCTAAGTACCTTGGAGCTCTTTTCTTATTCTGGTGATTGCTCCACAGAAGTTTCATCCGAATTGATTTAAAAAAAACTCCGATTCTGCAGCTAAAACTAGGCGGCAAATACTTCCCCCATTGACTTTCATGGCAAATGGAAACGAATGAAACTAATAGTTTTTTTTCCCTGTGAAACTAATGAAACAAATTTGGGTCCCCATGAAACAAAAATACGAAATGAAACACATTTTTTCCTTCTGCACATCCCTAGTTTATATATATATATTGAAAAGCACCGGTCCAAGTACAGATCCCTGAGGCACTCCACTGTTTACCCTTTTCCACTGAGAAAATTGTCCATTTAATCCTACTCTCTGTTTCCTGTTTTTAACCAGTTTGTAATCCACGAAAGGACATCCCCTCCTATCCCATGACTTTTAGTTTTCTTAGAAGCCTCTCATGAGGGACTTTGTCAAACGCCTTCTGAAAATCCAAATACACTACATCTACCGGTTCCCCTTTATCCACATGTTTATTAACCCCTTCAAAAAAATGAAGCAGATTTGTTAGGCAAGACTTCCCTTGGGTAAATCCATGTTGACTGTGTTCCATTAAATCATGTCTTTCTATATGCTCTACGATTTTGTTCTTGAGAATAGTTTCCACTATTTTTCCCGGCACTGAAGTCAGGCTCACTGGTCTATAGTTATCCGGATCACCCCTGGAGCCCTTTTTAAATATTGGGGTTACATTGGCCACCCTCCAGTCTTCAAGTAAGAATATAAGAACATAAGAACATAAGAAATTGCCATGCTGGGTCAGACCAAGGGTCCATCAAGCCCAGCATCCTGTTTCCAACAGAGGCCAAACCAGGCCACAAGAACCTGGCAATTACCCAATGGATGATTTTAATGATAAGTTACAAATTTTAACTGATAGATCAGAAATTTCATTTTTAAGTTCCTTCAGTACCCTAGGATGCATACCATCTGGTCCAGGTGATTTTCTACTCTTTAGTTTGTCAATCTGGCCTACTACATCTTCCAGGTTCACAGTGATTTGGTTCAGTTCTTCTGACTCATCACCCTTGAAAACCATCTCTGAAACTGTGTCTCCCCGACATCCTCATTAGTAAACACAGAAGCATAGAATTAATTTAGTCTTTCTGCAATGCCCTTATCTTCCCTAAGAGCCCCTTTAACCCCTCGGTCATCTAATGGTCCAACTGACTCCCTCCCGGATATATTTAAAAAAGTTTTTATTATGAGTTTTTGTCTCTGTGGCCAACTTCATTTTAAATTCTCTCTTTGCCAGTCTTATCAATGTTTTACACTTAGCTTGACAATGCTTGTGTTTTATCCTATTTTCTTCAGATGGATCCTTCTTCCATTTTTTGAAGGATTTTTTTTTTGGCTAAAATAGTCTATTTCACCTCACCTTTTAACCATAACGGTAATCGTTTTGCCTTCCTTCCATTTTTCTTAATGTGTGGAATATGGACTGCGCCTCTAGGATTGTATTTTTAAACAAAGTCCATGCCTGTTGAACACTTTTATCCTTTGCAGCTGCACCTTTCAGTTTTTTTCTATTTTCCTCATTTTATCAAAGTTTCCCTTTTGAAAGTTTAGTGTTAGAGCTGTAGATTTACGTATTGCCTCCCTTCCAGTTATTAGTTTACATTTGATCATGTTATGATCACTATTGCCAAGTAGCCCCACCACCGTTACCTCTCTCACCAAATCCTGCATTCCACTAAGAATTAAATCTAAAATAGCTCCCTCTCTTGTTGGTTCCTGAACCAATTGCTCCTTGAAGCAATCATTTATTACATCCAGGAGCTTTATGTCTCTAGCAAGTCCTGATGTTACATTTACCCAGTCAATATTGGGGTAATTGAAATCTAAAACACCACACGGGCTGGAACTGCACTCTCAATCAATAATCCAAACACAAAAAGTGCAGAATAACTTATTGGATCCAAATATTTTATTTGATGGACATTTCAAATGGCAACTCCACTGTCAAGATTGTCGTATAATTCCAAAAGCAGGTAGGGGTCCCCCAACACGGACCCCGTGTTTCGCCCACTGGCTGCGTCGGGAGGGACAGCACCGTATAATCACAAAATCTTGAGACAATTCAGCAACAGGTGAACAGGATTTTGCGCAGCCTTGCGCGCGCTGACCCCGGATTTTATAAGATACGCGCGTATCTTATAAAATCTGGTGCACTTTTGTTTGCGCGTATGTTTTGAAGATCTACCTCATTTCTTTCATCTTTCATCCCTCCAAACCACATTAAATCTTCACTGATGGTAACTGTGCTGTTCCTATGTATGACTGGGCATATAATATTTCCCCTCAGAACTGACCCTGCTCACAAACCTCATCCCGAGTTATTACTGCCACCTCTTACAGTGGTATAAATCGTTAACGTTTTTGTGAGTCTCTCTCTCTCACACACACCAGGGGGCCGATGCAATAAATGTGTGTAGGAAGCGGGCACTGAACAGTCAGTGCTCGCTTTCTTAACGCACTCCAGGTACTCCCAAGGGGGGCGCCATGCAATATTTAAATTAGGGGTCGCTTGTGCGCCACTAACGCCTCCTTGCTAATGAGAACCCGATCGCTTTTCCTAACTCGGCCATCCGCCAGTTAGGTGTTTTGTTGTTTTTTTAAACGTTTCTTTAAGTTTTTCCTCCTACTTAATATTGCAATGATATTAGGTTGGAGGAAGTACAAAAAAGCATTTTTTTCTGCTTTTCTGTACTTGTTTTAAATGCGCTCAGCTATTATCGCCTTCTCCAGGCAGGCATTAATAGCTGATCACTAAGGGGCGGATTTTAAAAGGCGCGCGAATAGCCTACTTTTGTTTGCGCTCCAGGCGCAAACAAAAATACGCTGGATTTTAGCAGATACGCACGGAGCCACGCGTATCTGCTAAAAACCTGGATCGGCGCGCGCAAGGCTATGGATTTTGTATAGCCGGCGCGCGCCGAGCCGCGCAGCCTACCCCCGTTCCCTCCAAGGCCGCTCCGAAATCGGAGCGGCCTCGGAGGGAACTTTCCTTTGCCCTCCCCTCACCTCACCTCACCTCCCCCCTCACCTCACCTCACCTCCCCTCACCTTCCCCTCCCTTCCCCTACCTAACCCACCCACCCGGCCCTGTCTAAAACCCCCCCTTACCTTTGTCAGGGGATTTACGCCTCCCTCCGGGAGGCGTAAATCCCCGCGCGTCAGCGGGCCTCCTGCGCGCCAGGCCGCGACCTGGGGGCGGGTACGGAGGGCGCGGCCACGCCCCCGGACCGCCCCGGGCCGTAGCCATGCCCCCGTACCCGCCCCCAAAACGCTGCCGACACGCCCCCGAAACGCCGCGACGACCGGGCCCGCCCCCGACACGCCCCCCTCGGAGAACCCCGGGACTTACGCGAGTCCCGGGGCTCTGCGCGCGCCGGGAGGCCTATGTAAAATAGGCTTCCCGGCGCGCAGGGCCCTGCTCGCGTAAATCCGCCCGGTTTTGGGCGGATTTACGCAAGCAGGGCTCTGAAAATCCGCCCCTAAATGTGCATCCGAGATGCACATTTTTTATTTTTTTTTTGCATCCAAGTGAATTCCTAATAGCCTCATATTTGCATGTGATGAGCGCTATTAGATTCACTCCACGTTGGACGCGCGTTGAATAGGCACTAATCCCCTTATTGCATTAGGGGATTCATTAGCGCCTATTCAACCCGCGTCCGATTGTGGATTATACAGTGCGCTCGGCTAAGCACACTGGGACGGATTTTAAAAGCCCTGCTCGCGTAAATCCGCCCGGATTTACGCAAGCAGGGCCTTGCGCGCCGACGCGCCTATTTTCCATAGGCCTGCCTGCGCACGCAGAGCCCCGGGACTCGCGTAAGTCCCGGGGTTTTTCGAGGGGGGCGTGTCGGGGGCGGGGCCGATCGGCGCGGCGTTTTGGGGGCGGGACGCGGCATTTTGGGGGCGGGCCCGGGGGCGTGGTTTCAGCCCGGGGCGGTCTGGGGGCGTGGCCGCGCCCTCCGGAACCGCCCCCAGGTCACGTCGGCGCGCTAGCGGCCCGCTGGCGCGCGGGGATTTACTTCTCCCTCCGGGAGGCGTAAATCCCCCGACAAAGGTAGGGGGGGTTAGATAGGGCCGGGGGGGGGGTGGGTTAGATAGAGGAAGGGAGGGAAAGGTGAGGGGAGGGCGAAAGCGAGTTCCCTCCGAGGCCGCTCCAATTTCGGAGCGGCCTTGGAGGGAACGGAGGCAGGCTGCGCGGCTCGGCGCGTGCCAGCTGCACAAAATCGACAGCCTTGCGCGCGCCGATCCTGGATTTTAGCAGATACGCGCGGCTACGCGCGTATCTGCTAAAATCCAGCGTACTTTTGTTGGCGCCTGGTGCGCCAACAAAAGTACGCGAAGGCGCACTTTTTTAAAATCTACCCCACTGTTTTTCATTGGCCCCCCCAGAAGCCCAAGATGTGATAAAATCCTGTCCAAGCACTACCTACCTAGCTTACAATGTGAAAATATCGCAGGTGTGATAAATTTAATATGTGTTGCAGTAAAATAGCTATGTGAAGTGGTACCAGGAAAATTACCCTAAGCATACCCCTTTTTTTTTTTTTTGTGGGCGCTTTTCTTGCTATATTTATCACTAAATGATGAATCTAGGTCTCAATTATCTATTTATTTAATACATTTATATTCCTTAATTTTCAATACAATCGTTCAATGCGGATTGTAATAAAAACAAAGACATCGGGTCACCAGACAGATCCATTCTTTAAAGGAGTGATAGAGGTCTGCTAGTATTTTCCCTAACACTTGTTCTAATCTTACACTGAGACACACCATTCTCTGTGAAGTCTCTCATGGGGAAAAGTCTCCAAAAATAAGATTACCAGAACAAAGTAACACCAAACTGGGTCAAACTGGCAGGCAAATCCTCAAGGCAAAACCAGACTCTGCTCCCTTCAATAATTAGGAAAAAATAAAGGGGCAGAAGACAGAGAGCTCCTGTCCCAATGAAAGGCTAAGTAAAAATCCACAAGGCTAGATGTTGCTTGAGAATGATAAACAGCAAGACCATTCCATATGCAATTCCTACATGGGGGAGAAAAACCCAAACCTCTCTGATCTGAATAGCTCTGAACCTCCCCATGCTTCTAAGTTCTTAGTTCATTCCTTTTAGTAAGGGAAATCAGAGGTTCCTTACATATGTCTATCTGTATCTATATGTTCTGTGATTGTGTTCTTTAGAATAGTTTTCATGATTTTTCCTGGCACTGAAGTCAGGCTAACCAGTCTATTGTTTCCCAGATCATCCCTAGATTTCTTTTTAAATATCAGGGTTACATTGGCCACCCTCCAGTCTTCAGGTACAATAAACAATTTTAATGATTGGTTATAAATTACTAATATTAGATCTGAAATTTCATTTTTATTTATTAATTTATTTTATTTAACTCTTTTCTATACCGACATTCATGATACAAATCATATCATATTGGTTCACATGGAACAGGGGAGTTGTAACATTGATATTGAGGAAGAAGACAAATTTACAATAAAACAACGATATGTAAACTAGGAACTGAAAGTGCGAGAGACAGAAGTATAACGTTATAAACTTAACAAGGATGTACTGGTTGTGCCTTGGGTCAGATATAGGGCACTCTAAATATTTAGAACTAATATACAACCATCTGGCTAACAATGCGGCGTAGAGTCAATGCTGGAGAGGGATTGGCAGGGGGGGCGAGGGGTGACTTTCTAGGATCGAGGAGATTAGGAGAGGGGGAGGGGAAGGGATAGGGAGAGAAGGGAAAAGGGTTATGGGAAGGCTTGTTGGAACAGCCAGGTCTTTTTTCCTAAAGGTCAACAGGCAGGGTTCCTGTCTGAGGTCCGGCGGCATGGAATTCCAGATGGCTGGCCCCGCTGTTGAGAAGGCCCGTTCTCTGGTTGATGTATGAAGGGTGGATTTGGTGGTGGGGGCATGCAGAGTTCCTTTATAAGCCTCTCTTATAGGTCTTATGGAAGTGTGCAGTCTTAGCGGGATATGAAGGTCGAGTAAGTGCTGATTGTGTAAGGTCTTGTGAATAATGGTGAGGGACTTGTGTAGGATTCTGAAGCTTAGGAATCTACACTGCCGCTTCAGTGTAGATTCCTGAGGATGGGTGTGATGTGATCTCTTTGGTTGGTGTTTGTCAGAATTCTGGCGGCCAGGTTCTGGAGCATCTGAAGGGGTTTGGTGGTGGAGGCAGGAAGGCCCAATAGGAGGGCGTTGCAGTAGTCTATCTTGGAAAATACGGTGGCCTGGAGGACCGTCCTGAAGTCATGGAAGTGGAGTAGTGGTTTAAGTCTTTTTAGATTTTATAATTTGTAGAAACAGTCCTTGGTTGTGTTATTGATGAATTTCTTTAGGTCCAGACGGTTGTCAGGTATCACTCCGAGGTCTCTTACTTGGGTGACCATAGTAGTGGAAGGGGTCGGCAGTGAAAGATCATTGTGATCGGGGGAGATGAGGAGGAGTTGAGTCTTGGCTGGGTTGAGGACTAGATTTAGGCTGGTGAGAATGAGGTTGATAGAGTGGAGGCAGCTTTCCCAGAACTTGAGTGTTTTGGGAAGGGATTCTGTTATAGGGATCAGAATCTGCACATAATCTGCATATAGGAAATGCTTTAATTTTAGGTTGGATAGTAGCTGGCAGAGGGGCAGAAGGTAGATATTAAAGAGGGTGGGAGAAAATGATGAGCCTTGAGGTACTCCTAGGGAAGATTTGATGCTGGAGGTTTCTTTGTTGTTTATTTTGACTTTATAGTGTCTATTACTGAGGAATGACTCGAACCATCTGAATACGGTAGCTACAACAGGGGTAATATACCTGTCCTCAACTCTGAAGACAGTTCCTGAATTACCAAAGTCTGATAGACGATTTAGTAGGATAGAGTGATTCACTGTATCGAACGCAGCAGAGATGTCAAGAAGTATCAGTAGGAAAGAGTGTCCTTTGTCTAAGCCCATAATAAGGTAATCTGTGAGAGAGATAAGGAGGGATTCAGTGTTTAAAGATTTGCGGAAACCGTATTGGGTTGGATAGAGAATTTTGTGATTGTCAAGGTAGTCTGAGAGTTGAGTATTGACCAGTCTCTTCATGAATTTGACAATAAAAGGCAAATTGGATATGGGACGGAAGTTGGTAGGATCGCTGGGGTCTAGGTTTGGTTTCTTCAGTAGAGATTTAAGGGTCGCGAGTTTTAGTGCATCTGGGACGATTCCTTGTGATAAGGAAAAGTTTATAATATCAGCCAGAGATTTGGAGATAGTGTCCGGAATAGATATAAGTAGTTTTGTTGGGATGTGGTCGGAAGGGTGAGTGCAGGGTTTCAGTTTCTTCAGGATGGACTCGATCTCCAGGGAAAACGTAAGTTCGAATGAGTCGAGGTTAGCTCCAGCGTAAGATGAGGTGGCGAATGGAAGGGGAGATAAAGTAGTGTTGGGGGAGAGAAGTGTTAAGAGGTTAGAGATTTTTTTCTGGAAGAAGGTTGCGAGTTCATTGGCCTTAGTTTGGGCTTGGTTGTCAGGGATGGCTGGGGCTGATAGTTTCGTGAGATCTGAAACGTATGAAAACAAAGCCTTGGCATCGAATTAGAGGTCATCGATTTTGCGAGCATAGAAATCTCTTTTTGTTCATAGAATGGCGCTCCTGTAGCTGTGGAGGGAGGATTTGTAGGCGGTCAGTGAATTGGGGCAAGGGGCCTTATGCCATTTGCATTCCTTGTGTCTAGGTTCTTGTTTTAGTTTCTTTAGTTCAGGGGTGAACCAAGGTTGTTTTTTATTAAGGGCTGGGTTGATTTCTTTCGCCAAATGGGGGCATATTTTGTTGGCTATCGATTCGGTGATATTGTACCAGGAGGATAGGGCTGCGTTGGGGTTGGCGACATCTAGCTTATGAAGTTCTTTGGAGAGATGGATGCTAAGGTCATCAAGGGAGCAGGGTTTCCTGAAGTGAATAGTGGTTAGGGGGAGGGGGAGGCGGACTTTCTTTCACAGTGAGAGTGGTGGATATCAATGAGTGGTCTGACCAAGGGACTGGGATGCAATCAGGAGGAATAGTGTGAGTGAGGCCAGAGTTTATGAAGATAAGATCTAGGGTATGGCCAGCCTTATGGATGGGCTTGTTAATGATTTGTTTAAAACCCATGGCCCTGAGGGAGGTGAGAAAGGCTTCGCAGTTAGAGGAGGGCAGCGTTGAATCAACGTGGAGGTTGAAATCCCCCATGATCATTGCTGGGGAGTCCATGTTTATGTATTTGGCAATGACTTCTATGAGGGGGGAGGCATCTGTGTCTAGTAGCCCGGGGGGAGCATAGATAAGCATGATTTGTAGCTGATTGGATTTGAAGAGGCCTATTTCTAGTTTAGAGGCAGTTTTAACAGACTGGGGCGTTAGTTTAAGCTCTTTTTTGGCGGCTAGAAGAAGGCCGCCTCCTCTTTTTCTTTGTCTAGGTAGTGAAAAGATATCGTATAGATGTATTGGTAGTTGGTTTATCAGGGTTTTGTCTGTGTGTTTGAGCCAGGTTTCCATGATAGCGCAGATGTCTGGCTTTGAGTCTAGAAGGTAATCATTGAGGATGTAGGTTTTCTTTGTGAGGGACTGTGCATTGAAGAGTGTTAGAGTGAATAGTGTGAAACCCAGTAGTTGAGTAAGGGGGGAAGTCATGATTGGGATGAGAGTTCTTGTTGAGTGGGTCTGGGAATGTGTGGGGGAATTTTTGGGGTTAAGAAGAAGGTGTTTTAAGATGGGGATCGGGTAAGTTTGCATCTTGCCGCTTGTGTTGTGGAGCCTGTGTGTGGAGAGTGGGATGGTTTTGCCCTCTAAAGTTGAGGGCAGCAGAAGTGGGCAGCTTAAGTGGCTGTGGAGGGAGAGAGAGCAGGGGAGGCTATTCAAGAGGGGATACGGGGAGTTGAGGGGGGAGAATAGTCACTATAGCTAGCAAGGAGCAGAGCCTAGGGAGTTGTACAGTAACTATACTTCTCTTGCAGAGCTGTTTTTGTTATGACCGTAGTCAGGGTCGGGGATGTAAGAGGTAGCTTGAGGGGAGGACAGTGGAGTGCGGTGGACAGACACAGGCGGGGAGCTTCCAGGTGGGGGGTCCGCTGAGAGGTAGCAGCAGGGAGGGGTGAGGGTGGTAAATTACCACAGGCTCAGGCTCGCACAAAGGGGCGCACAAAGGGGCAGGCCCCTTAGTCGCGCACCTTCGGCGCGTAACGCCAGGCGCAGGGCGCCTGCAACCCTCTTTAAGTATTAGTTTGAGCCGCAGGAAGTGAGGTCGGCGGGTAGGCGGTCCTTACTTGGCCGGATGAGCAGGGGTGAGATCACGGCTGGGAGGCTTTTGGTGAGAAGAGTGGGCTGCCCGAGACCCCGACGGGTCTGCGCTGATATGCGCAGGGCGGGGGTGTAAGTCTTGTCCCACGTCACTTCTCTGATGTTGAGGTGGAGGTGGAGCCGGTCACGTCCGAGGGGCAGGCCTGGGGGGCTCGCGTTGCAGCTCCTGAGATCGGCAAGGGGGTGCAGGGGCTACCAGTCATGCTGGAGCTGGGCTCGGGCGAGTCTCCGGCATGGAGGGTGCCAGGAAATGGTGCCTGTGGCTCACCAAGGGTATAAGTCTTGTCCCACATTGCTTCTCTGACGTTGGGGTGGAGGTAGAGCCAGTTGCGTCCGAGGGGCGGGCCTGGGGGGCTCACGCAGCTCCTAAGGTCAGCGAGGGGGTGCAGGGGCTGCCCGTCACGCTGGAGCTGGGCTCGGGTGAGTCTCCGGCGTGGAGGGTGCCATGGTGTTCTTTCAGAATCCTGGGATGTATACCATCTGGTCCAGGTGATTTGCTAATCTTCAGTTTGTCAATCTAGCATACTACATCTTCCAGGTTCACTGTCATTTGGTTTAGTTCATCTGAATAACCACCCTTGAAAACCGTCTCTGGTATGGGATTATCCCCAATATCCTCATTAGTAAACACTGAAGCAAAGAATTAATTTAGTCTTTTCATGATGGCACCTTTACCCCTCAATTATCTAACGGTACAACCGACCCCGTCACAGGCTTCCTGTTTCAGATATATATTTTAAAGTTTTTATTATGAGTTTGTGCCTCTATAGCCAACTTCTTTTCACATTTTCTCTTAGCCTGTCTTATCAGTGTCTTACATTTAACTTGCCAATGCTTTTACTTTTTCCTATTTTCTTCAGATGGATCCTTCTTCCGATTTTTGAAGAAAGTACATTTGGCTAAAATAGCCTCTTTCACCTCGCCCTTTAACCATACTGGCAGTTGTTTGGTTTTCCTTTCACCTTTCTTAATGCATTGAATACCTTTGGACTGCACTTCTAAGATAGTATTAATTGAAAATCTGTGGGAGAACTCAAACATGCAGAAAAGGTTTGCAAGGAAAAATGGGAAAAAATTCAAGAAATGTTCAGAAGCTGTTATATCTGCCAAAGGAGGAGTTATAAAGTACTGACTGAAAGGATGTTCAGATTTTTGCACATGCCATACTCACTGTTTTATTATCTGCAATCTGTTAAAATCAGCAAATAGTAGCATGAAAACTTGCAGAAAGATTTTCAGGTAAATTTTCAAAGGAGTTATGCATGTAAATGTAACATATCTTAGTAATTTCCAAAAGCAATTTAACCACATTAAATGGGTAAATAGCATATATTGTAGCAATTTTCAAAAGCCACTTAATGCAGATAACATGAATTTACACATGTAAAACCCAATTTTAAGTATGTAAATGCTTTAAAAAATCAGGCCCAAAGTGATTCGTTTTGTACCATCTAGAGGCCGTGTCAGCTTCAGCACATAAGCCTGCTTTGAAAATTTGCATAACTTATGCACATATTTATTTATTTTTATTTATTTATTTAAAGCTTTTTATATACCGGCATTCGTAGGACACATCATGTCGGTTTACAGGTAACTGAGAAAGGAAATTACAATGAACGATGCATAAAAGGGAAATTACAATGAACGATGGATAAAAGGAAATATTTGCTGGCTCATTTGTGTACGATGTTACAAAACTACCCCCTAAAGGCCTTTCCTAGAGTATACCACCTGACCCATGGACCTGATTTAGTAAGCGCTTACAGAAATCACTTGATAAATCAGGCTTATAGACGGTAGCATATATGTTGTTGTCTCCTCATGCATGGAGGGTGCCATGTTCTTCCAATAGAAATATAAAAAGCAAATCAGAGTGCAACTGACATGTTGGCGCACCAGCCAGCCAATTTTTTTAAATCCACTGAATGCATGAGTTATTAAAATGAGTTCTGGGCCGGATGAATACCCTGGAGGTGTTTTGGTCCGTTATATTCTCTTATGCAATTTGCCTTTAACTCATTTCTGTGACTGTACAATGGAGTTAATAGCTACTAACACGTTAGGGGACATTTGTTAAATCATGTCCAAGAAAATAAAAATAATGAATGATCTCCAGAGAAACCTTAACATTAAAAAAAAAAAATGAAAGTCGTCTGGTAAGTATCAGCCTTGAAATAGGCAAGGACATTAGCAACAATTACTTTTTATGCAGCAATGTAAGGATAAGACAAGTTGCTGGTCTCCTCTGGGGATCACACCTGAACTCTGTAAAGCTTTGTGAAGCTTTTCAAAACTATAACTTGTGTATAAAGTAAACTTTGAAGCCTTTTGAATGTGCTCAACTAATACATTTTTGTACATACTATCTGCAAATTGCTTGGAATATGCAAAATTATCCGTTGAACTATTGCTTTTGCACCCATAGTGTAAAGAGAGCAAACCTTTGTTATATTTTCCTGTGACATAGATGGTTATAGTATGTTGAACTTTGGGATTGTTGGAGAAATTATATGAGTTGTGAACAAAGTGAATTTTTATGTATATAGTTCTGATCGCCATTAGAGTTCTATTACGTCTGTCAGTCCTCGATGGCTTCGCCCCGTTTGCCTCACCTTATTCACGACTCCTCCCACTTACCTGGGAAAGATGGCTACTGCAGTGTCGCCAAGCCGACCTCTCTGGCATCCCAAGAACAGCTATGGTGCAGCTTCCCGCCATTGCTCCTCCCAGGTACCTACTAGGGTGCGCGTGCATGCGCAACCCACGTCTTTGTACCACGCTTGGCGCAAACCTCGAGGGCGTTCCCTCATGCTGACGTCACGCCATCTGGGTATATTACCTTCATTCATTTGCTAGCTCCCCGAGTTAGCAAGGACTCGAATTCGTTCCTGTCTACGCTACTCTGCCGCTTCCATGCTGCCGCAGGAAGCTCTCTCTTTGCCCTTCGGGGTAACTGCTAACCTACGTACCCGCTCCTCGGGGGCCCTCTGCTTTATTTCAGGTGCCTTACAGGGAACAGGTACTCGCTTCTCGAGGGCCTGTTCTCCCTGCCTCGGTGCCTGTATATTCTACAACATACCTGGTGGAATCGCATACCAACAGCAAACACCTAGTGAGTCCTCTAACTCTCAGTCTATCTCATCCACAGTATCTCCTCGCTGGGAGACCTGCTGCAGAACCTCCTGATGTCATCAAGGAGAGAAGGACTCCCTCTGCCAAGGTCCCTGAGAATACAACCACAATACTGCCTCACTACTGCCATCTCTGGTGGAGATCTTCAAGCTGGTCAATAAAGAACTGTCCTGTGTTTTGTGTGTACGAGTCTAGCCCAGAGCTGTGGCTCCTCATGGGGCTCCTCCCCGTGGGCGTGGTCATCTCCACAGCACCCAAAGATCAACAAAACACACGTTATCATAACAGATTGCTAACTCCATGGATCCGGCTCAGCTCACTGCGTTGCAGGCCATTCCAGGCATGGTTCAGCGGATCTACGAACAGCAGACTGCACTAGAAGGACTGACAGCTGCATTTAATCTACTACACACACAGATGAACTCGCCTTCCACCTCAGATAAAGAAGCTAAATCATCTGAGGTGACAGTCAAGACTACCGTGCCTCTAGCAGCTCCCACTCGCTTCTCGGGAGAAGTATGGAGATGCAGAGACTTCATTAACCAGTGCTGCATGCACTTTGCATTACAACCTGGACACTTTTCCACAGTCTTTGCCGAGGCTACCTACATTTTGTCATATCTAGAAGGACGAGCATTGTCTTGGGCCTCTTTGCTGTGGGAGCGCGAGGATCCAATCCTTCATGACCTTGAAGGATTTCTCAAACTGTTTAAGTCAATTTTCGATGATCCTGCCCGGTATACCATTGCAGGATCTTCTTTGGTTCACCTGAAGCAAGGAAAAAAACCACTTGCTGACTTCGCTATCGAATTCAAGACACTGGCATCTGAATGATCCTGGGACCCGAGATGCCTGAAGACTCTCTTCTTTGAAGGACTGAACCCTCGTCTGAAAGACGAACTCGCCATTCATGAGATACCTGAGACCTTGGCTGAACTAGTGAAATTGGCAACAAGGATTGATTGATCGCAATGACAGAGAGGAGCAGTCGGGAGGAGGTGTGGCGCTTTATCTCCGGGATGGCATAGAGTCCAACAGGATAAACATCCTGCATGAGACTAAATACAAAATTGAATCTTTATGGGTAGAAATCCCTTGTGTGTCAGGGAAGACTACAGTGATAGGGGTATACTACCGTCCACCCGGTCAAGATGGTGAGATGGACAGTGAAATGCTAAGAGAAATTAGGGAAGCTAACCAAATTGGTAGTGCAGTAATAATGGGAGACTTCAATTACCAAGCAAAAGCATGAAGCAGAAGTGTCTTGCACAACAATCAAATCAACAAGTCCAGCGTGCAAGGAACAATGACAAAGTCCATCAATGAATTTATAATAGATTTTTTATTGAACCAAGGTGTAAACTATTATTCATGGCAACTCCATGTACCTTCAAGAATACAAGTGCAAGAGTCCCCCGACACGGTCCGTGTTTCGCGGTCGCTGCATCGGGAGGGACCCACGGAATTAATTTCATCTATAACATAAAAAAACCAGTAAACGATGGACCTTATGAATATGGCCATTCAAACTTACACAAAATACAAGAAAACATACCTTATGTGTTCATCCTGGAGCGCATCGGCTCGTACAATAGGTAACCCATTTAAAGAAGCAGTTTGGCGCCAAAGACAGGAAATATCGCGATAGAATCACAAGATCGCGATAGAATCGCAAATCAGAGTAAAGCCACGCCCCCACTGTAGACAATTCAGCTAAACAAAAACCATTCAATATCTTTATTTAGACCTTTTGGATGGACAGAAGACAGTTTAAAGATCCATTTTTGTTCCCGTCTACCCAGGATTTCAGAATAGTCCCCTCCCCGGAACGGGGGTGTCACAACCTCCAAAACTGAAAATCTTAAATCAGCAATACAGTGATGATGTTGGACCCA
Source organism: Rhinatrema bivittatum (assembly GCF_901001135.1). Classification (NCBI taxonomy): domain Eukaryota; kingdom Metazoa; phylum Chordata; class Amphibia; order Gymnophiona; family Rhinatrematidae; genus Rhinatrema; species Rhinatrema bivittatum. The sequence goes on along the minus strand of NC_042617.1, from coordinate 591,259,539 downwards.
GTGTGTGACAAGGGGTTCGTCCATCCTGAGTAGACGGATATTTGAACAATGTTCTATAATACGAGTCTTGACCATCCTCGAGGTCTTACCCACGTACAGTAAGGGGCAGGGGCACTGTACAGCATATACCACACCCCGGGTAGTACAATCCGATCTGTTTCGTAATTTAAACCGGAACCCAGTGTCCGGATGAATGAAGGAGTCTGACAGGGCAGTGTGGCTACACATAGAACAGTGGCCACACGGGCCATGTTGACCCTCCCTGCTCTCCATTATTTGTCTGTTGAAACTGGCATGTACTAGCTGGTCCCGGAGATTGTTCCCTCGCCGGAATGTAAACCGCAGCAGTCCCTGAAAAAGCGAGGATAAGGACAAATTTTCCCAATGTCTGCGAATCATTGCTGCAATAGCTTTGCTAGCGGTAGAAAAAGGTAGAATACAATTGAAGCACTGGTTCTCATCAGCCACAGAGGGAAGAAACAACCAGTCGCGATTGGTGTACAAGGCTCTTTTAAAAGCCTTTTTCACCACGCGGGGGGATATCCTCTATCCAGAAACCGCTGAGACATCAGCTTAGATTGTTCCAAAAAATCAGTACGGGATGAGCACAAGCGCTTCAGTCTTAAAAATTGTCCCGTAGGAATGTTATCCTTCAAGGGTTTAGGGTGACAGCTAGAATATGCCAGTAATGTATTCCTGTCAGTTTCCTTTCTAAACAGTGTGGTCACATATTGATCCTGTTCTACGGAAATGATAATATCAAGAAATGCAATTTTTTCGGAATGAATTTCTTGATATAATTTCGGAATTGCATTTCTTGATATTATCATTTCCGTAGAACAGGATCAATATGTGACCAAAAATGGATCTTTAAACTGTCTTCTGTCCATCCAAAAGGTCTAAATAAAGATATTGAATGGTTTTTGTTTAGCTGAATTGTCTACAGTGGGGGCGTGGCTTTACTCTGATTTGCTATTCTATCACGATCTTGTGATTCTATCGCGATATTTCCTGTCTTTGGCGCCAAACTGCTTCTTTAAATGGGTTACCTATTGTACGAGCCGATGCGCTCCAGGATGAACACATAAGGTATGTTTTCTTGTATTTTGTGTAAGTTTGAATGGCCATATTCATAAGGTCCATCGTTTACTGGTTTTTTTATGTTATAGATGAAATTAATTCCGTGGGTCCCTCCCGATGCAGCGACCGCGAAACACGGACCGTGTCGGGGGACTCTTGCACTTGTATTCTTGAAGGTACATGGAGTTGCCATGAATAATAGTTTACACCTTGGTTCAATAAAAAATCTATTATAAATTCATTGATGGACTTTGTCATTGTGTAGACTTCAATTACCCCAATATAGACTGGGTAAATGTATCATCGGGTCACACTAGAGAGATAACGTTCCTGGATGGAATAAATGATAGCTTTATGGAGCAATTGGTTCAGGAACCGACGAGAGAGGGAGCAATTTTAGATCTAATTCTCAGTGGAGCACAGGACTTGGTGAGAGAGGTAACGGTGGTGGGGCCGCTTGGCAATAGTGATCATAATATGATCAAATTTGATTTAATGACTGGAAAAGGAACAGTGTGCAAATCCAAGGCTCTCGTGCTAAACTTTCAAAAGGGAAACTTTGATAAAATGAGAAAAATTGTTAGAAAAAAACTGAAAGGAGCAGCTACAAAAGTAAAAAATGTCCAAGAGGCGTGGTCATTGTTAAAAAATACCATTCTAGAAGCACAGTCCAGATGTATTCCACACATTAAGAAAGGTGGAAAGAAGGCAAAACGATTACCGGCATGGTTAAAAGGGGAGGTGAAAGAAGCTATTTTAGCCAAAAGATCTTCATTCAAAAATTGGAAGAAGGATCCAACAGAAGAAAATAGGGTAAAGCATAAACATTGGCAAGTTAAATGTAAGACATTGATAAGACAGGCTAAGAGAGAATTTGAAAAGAAGTTGGCTGTAGAGGCAAAAACTCACAGTAAAAACTTTTAAAAATATATCCGAAGCAGAAAGCCTGTGAGGGAGTCAGTTGGACCATTAGATGATCGAGGGGTTAAAGGGGCACTTAGAGAAGATAAGGCCATCGTGGAAAGATTAAATGATTTCTTTGCTTCGGTGTTTACTGAAGAGGATGTTGGGGAGGTACCCGTAATGGAGAAGGTTTTCATGGGTAATGATTCAGATGGACTGAATCAAATCACGGTGAACCTAGAAGATGTGGTAGGCCTGATTGACAAACTGAAGAGTAGTAAATCACCTGGACCGGATGGTATACACCCCAGAGTTCTGAAGGAACTAAAAAATGAAATTTCAGACCTATTAGTAAAAATTTGTAACTTATCATTAAAATCATCCATTGTATCTGAAGAGGATAGCTAATATAACCCCAATATTTAAAAAGGGCTCCAGGGGCGATCCGGGAAACTACAGACCGGTTAGCCTGACTTCAGTGCCAGGAAAAATAGTGGAAAGTGTTCTAAACATCAAAATCACAGAACATATAGAAAGACATGGTTTAATGGAACAAATTCAGCATGGCTTTACCCAGGGCAATTTGCTTTTTCTTCAGTATTCCACTGTTCAGAGACTTTAGTTTCTCAGACTTTCTATTTTGGTTTTATTTGCATGTTTATGTTTCTAATTTGTAGTCTCTTTTTTCTATATTAGGTAGGGGTCAGTCTCTGTTTTGCTATGTGTGTGACTGAAGTGCAGTGTTTCTCTGTAATAGTCCAGCTTGTTCTGTAGGTGATGTATTAATGTTCTAGGGCCTGGTGTAGTATTTGCATTGCTGCTTTTCCATAAGGTTGCTGTTATTTGAGTCCTGAGAGTCAGTGCTGTGACTGTATGGCAAGGTTGTAGAAATCTCTTTCTTTGTAGGAGTTTGTGTTACTTCACAAAATAGTAGTGGAGGGATATTTTTTGCTGAGATGACACCAGAATCTGAATTTTTTGTTTTCATGTTGATTGTAATGTGAATTGTCCTAGCTCTGTTCTGCACTTGTTCTGATGATTAATGATATTTTATTGTAGTTTTGATGATTTCCTGGCTTTCTGCAAAGAGGATTTATGAAAGAATACATTATTTTTTGTTTTATTACATGATTGAATCTATTTGTTTTCTTTGCTTTTTACATGATATACTTGCACATTTATAAACTGCAATAAATATAAAATAAATTAAAACAGATTAATAAGGAATTTTTAATTCTGGTAAGTGCTTGAAATAATTGAGTTAAAATGTTTTAAAGTTTCACGCATGATGCATATGACTGTTGCAAACTACCTAGAAAGCCATTGTAGGGTGCAGTATATGGCATTATTTATCAATAAGGATACAAATAGAAGGTCTCAGACCTGCATGCCTACAGCCCACCCATGATAAACTTGTGCCCACCCAAAAAAATCAATTCTGGATATGCCACTGCTTCACTTTAGTATTTTTGCATTAGCAGTTCAGTCTTTTTTATTTTAAAGAAGTAAAGATCCTCCCTTATAATTAGCAACATAAAGGTTATCAGAACTTGGTATAGCCAAAAACCTATTAAGGCAAGGTTTTCTTTTGTTTTATATGAATTTGTTTTGATCAAAAAGCCATCATCAGTTTGTGAACAATAACTAAACCAGTGTACATATTGGGCTTTCTGAAAGTACATATCACACATATATAAAGGAACCTTTGGCTTTCCTTAGCAGAAAGTATAAATAAACCAGTGTACATATTGGGCTTTCTGAAAGTACATATCACACATATATAAAGGAACCTTTGGCTTTCCTTAGCAGAAAGTATAAATAAACCAGTGTACATAGTGGGCTTTCTGAAAGTACATATCACACATATATAAAGGAACCTGTGGCTTTCCTTAGCAGAAAGTATAAATAAACCAGTGTACATATTGGGCTTTCTGGAAGTACATATCACACATATATAAAGGAACCTTTGGCTTTCCTTAGCAGAAAGTATAAATAAACCAGTGTACATATTGGGCTTTCTGAAAGTACATATCACACATATATAAAGGAACCTTTGGCTTTCCTTAGCAGAAAGTATAAATAAACCAGTGTACATAGTGGGCTTTCTGAAAGTACATATCGCACATATATAAAGGAACCTGTGGCTTTCCTTAGCAGAAAGTATAAATAAACCAGTGTACATATTGGGCTTTCTGAAAGAACATATCACACATATATAAAGGAACCTTTGGCTTTCCTTAGCAGAAAGTATAAATAAACCAGTGTACATATTGGGCTTTCTGGAAGTACATATCGCACATATATAAAGGAACCTTTGGCTTTCCTTAGCAGAAAGTATAAATAAACCAGTGTACATAGTGGGCTTTCTGAAAGTACATATCACACATATATAAAGGAACCTTTGCCTTTCCTTAGCAGAAAGTATAAATAAACCAGTGTACATATTGGGCTTTCTGAAAGTACATATCACACATATATAAAGGAACCTTTGGCTTTCCTTAGCAGAAAGTATAAATAAACCAGTGTACATATTGGGCTTTCTGGAAGTACATATCACACATATATAAAGGAACCTTTGGCTTTCCTTAGCAGAAAGTATAAATAAACCAGTGTACATATTGGGCTTTCTGAAAGTACATATCGCACATATATAAAGGAACCTTTGGCTTTCCTTAGCAGAAAGTATAAATAAACCAGTGTACATATTGGGCTTTCTGAAAGTACGTATCGCACATATATAAAGGAACCTTTGGCTTTCCTTAGCAGAAAGTATAAATAAACCAGTGTACATATTGGGCTTTCTGAAAGTACATATCGCACATATATAAAGGAACCTTTGGCTTTCCTTAGCAGAAAGTATAAATAAACCAGTGTACATATTGGGCTTTCTGAAAGTACATATCACACATATATAAAGGAACCTTTGGCTTTCCTTAGCGGAAAGTATAAATAAACCAGTGCACATATTGGGCTTTCTGGAAGTACATATCGCACATATATAAAGGAACCTTTGGCTTTCCTTAGCAGAAAATATAAATAAACCAGTGTACATAGTGGGCTTTCTGAAAGTACATATCGCACATATATAAAGGAACCTTTGGCTTTCCTTAGCAGAAAGTATAAATAAACCAGTGTACATAGAGGGCTTTCTGAAAGTACATATCGCACATATATAAAGGAACCTTTGGCTTTCCTTAGCAGAAAGTATAAATAAACCAGTGTACATATTGGGCTTTCTGAAAGTACATATCACACATATATAAAGGAACCTTTGGCTTTCCTTAGCAGAAAGTATAAATAAACCAGTGTACATATTGGGCTTTCTGGAAGTACATATCGCACATATATAAAGGAACCTTTGGCTTTCCTTAGCAGAAAGTATAAATAAACCAGTGTACATATTGGGCTTTCTGAAAGTACATATCGCACATATATAAAGGAACCTTTGGCTTTCCTTAGCAGAAAGTATAAATAAACCAGTGTACATATTGGGCTTTCTGAAAGTACATATCGCACATATATAAAGGAACCTTTGGCTTTCCTTAGCAGAAAGTATAAATAAACCAGTGTACATATTGGGCTTTCTGGAAGTAAATATCGCACATATATAAAGGAACCTTTGGCTTTCCTTAGCAGAAAGTATAAATAAACCAGTGTACATATTGGGCTTTCTGAAAGTACATATCGCACATATATAAAGGAACCTTTGGCTTTCCTTAGCAGAAAGTATAAATAAACCAGTGTACATATTGGGCTTTCTGAAAGTACATATCGCACATATATAAAGGAACCTGTGGCTTTCCTTAGCAGAAAGTATAAATAAACCAGTGTACATATTGGGCTTTCTGAAAGTACATATCGCACATATATAAAGGAACCTTTGGCTTTCCTTAGCAGAAAGTATAAATAAACCAGTGTACATATTGGGCTTTCTGAAAGTACATATCGCACATATATAAAGGAACCTTTGGCTTTCCTTAGCAGAAAGTATAAATAAACCAGTGTACATATTGGGCTTTCTGAAAGTACATATCGCACATATATAAAGGAACCTTTGGCTTTCCTTTGCAGAAAGTATAAATAAACCAGTGTACATATTGGGCTTTCTGGAAGTACATATCGCACATATATAAAGGAACCTTTGGCTTTCCTTAGCAGAAAGTATAAATAAACCAGTGTACATATTGGGCTTTCTGAAAGTACATATCGCACATATATAAAGGAACCTTTGGCTTCCCTTAGCAGAAAGTATAAATAAACCAGTGTACATATTGGGCTTTCTGAAAGTACATATCGCACATATATAAAGGAACCTTTGGCTTTCCTTAGCAGAAAGTATAAATAAACCAGTGTACATAGTGGGCTTTCTGAAAGTACATATCGCACATATCTAAAGGAACCTTTGGCTTTCCTTAGCAGAAAGTATAAATAAACCAGTGTACATAGTGGGCTTTCTGAAAGTACATATCGCACATATATAAAGGAACCTTTGGCTTTCCTTAGCAGAAAGTATAAATAAACCAGTGTACATATTGGGCTTTCTGAAAGTACACATCGCACATATATAAAGGAACCTTTGGCTTTCCTTAGCAGAAAGTATAAATAAACCAGTGTACATATTGGGCTTTCTGAAAGTACATATCGCACATATATAAAGGAACCTTTGGCTTTCCTTAGCAGAAAGTATAAATAAACCAGTGTACATATTGGGCTTTCTGAAAGTACATATCGCACATATATAAAGGAACCTTTGGCTTTCCTTAGCAGAAAGTATAAATAAACCAGTGTACATATTGGGCTTTCTGAAAGTACATATCACACATATATAAAGGAACCTTTGGCTTTCCTTAGCAGAAAGTATAAATAAACCAGTGTACATATTGGGCTTTCTGAAAGTACATATCACACATATATAAAGGAACCTTTGGCTTTCCTTAGCAGAAAGTATAAATAAACCAGTGTACATATTGGGCTTTCTGAAAGTACATATCACACATATATAAAGGAACCTTTGGCTTTCCTTAGCAGAAAGTATAAATAAACCAGTGTACATATTGGGCTTTCTGAAAGTACATATCACACATATATAAAGGAACCTTTGGCTTTCCTTAGCAGAAAATATAAATAAACCAGTGTACATATTGGGCTTTCTGAAAGTACATATCACACATATATAAAGGAACCTTTGGCTTTCCTTAGCAGAAAGTATAAATAAACCAGTGTACATATTGGGCTTTCTGAAAGTACATATCACACATATATAAAGGAACCTTTGGCTTTCCTTAGCAGAAAGTATAAATAAACCAGTGTACATATTGGGCTTTCTGAAAGTACATATCACACATATATAAAGGAACCTTTGGCTTTCCTTAGCAGAAAGTATAAATAAACCAGTGTACATATTGGGCTTTCTGAAAGTACATATCACACATATATAAAGGAACCTTTGGCTTTCCTTAGCAGAAAGTATAAATAAACCAGTGTACATATTGGGCTTTCTGGAAGTACATATCACACATATATAAAGGAACCTTTGGCTTTCCTTAGCAGAAAGTATAAATAAACCAGTGTAAATTGTGGGCTTTCTGAAAGTACATATCGCACATATATAAAGGAACCTTTGGCTTTCCTTAGCAGAAAGTATAAATAAACCAGTGTACATATTGGGCTTTCTGGAAGTACATATCACACATATATAAAGGAACCTTTGGCTTTCCTTAGCAGAAAGTATAAATAAACCAGTGTACATAGTGGGCTTTCTGAAAGTACATATTGCACATATATAAAGGAACCTTTGGCTTTCCTTAGCAGAAAGTATAAATACACCAGTGTACATATTGGGCTTTCTGAAAGTACATATCACACATATATAAAGGAACCTTTGGCTTTCCTTAGCAGAAAGTATAAATAAACCAGTGTACATATTGGGCTTTCTGAAAGTACATATCGCACATATATAAAGGAACCTTTGGCTTTCCTTAGCAGAAAGTATAAATAAACCAGTGTACATATTGGGCTTTCTGAAAGTACATATCACACATATATAAAGGAACCTTTGGCTTTCCTTAGCAGAAAGTATAAATAAACCAGTGTACATATTGGGCTTTCTGAAAGTACATATCGCACATATATAAAGGAACCTTTGGCTTTCCTTAGCAGAAAGTATAAATAAACCAGTGTACATATTGGGCTTTCTGAAAGTACATATCACACATATATAAAGGAACCTTTGGCTTTCCTTAGCAGAAAGTATAAATAAACCAGTGTACATAGTGGGCTTTCTGAAAGTACATATCGCACATATATAAAGGAACCTGTGGCTTTCCTTAGCAGAAAGTATAAATAAACCAGTGTACATATTGGGCTTTCTGAAAGTACATATCACACATATATAAAGGAACCTTTGGCTTTCCTTAGCAGAAAGTATAACAGTGTACATATTGCGCTTTCTGAAAGTACATATCGCACATATATAAAGGAACCTTTGGCTTTCCTTAGCAGAAAGTATAACAGTGTACATAGTGGGCTTTCTGAAAGTACATATCGCACATATATAAAGGAACCTTTGGCTTTCCTTAGCAGAAAGTATAAATAAACCAGTGTACATAGTGGGCTTTCTGAAAGTACATATCACACATATATAAAGGAACCTTTGGCTTTCCTTAGCAGAAAGTATAAATAAACCAGTGTACATATTGGGCTTTCTGAAAGTACATATCGCACATATATAAAGGAACCTTTGGCTTTCCTTAGCAGAAAGTATAACAGTGTACATAGTGGGCTTTCTGAAAGTACATATCGCACATATATAAAGGAACCTTTGGCTTTCCTTAGCAGAAAGTATAAATAAACCAGTGTACATATTGGGCTTTCTGAAAGTACATATCACACATATATAAAGGAACCTGTGGCTTTCCTTAGCAGAAAGTATAAATAAACCAGTGTACATAGTGGGCTTTCTGAAAGTACATATCACACATATATAAAGGAACCTTTGGCTTTCCTTAGCAGAAAGTATAAATAAACCAGTGTACATAGTGGGCTTTCTGAAAGTACATATCGCACATATATAAAGGAACCTTTGGCTTTCCTTAGCAGAAAGTATAAATAAACCAGTGTACATATTGGGCTTTCTGAAAGTACATATCACACATATATAAAGGAACCTTTGGCTTTCCTTAGCAGAAAGTATGCACTAACTTGCTAGGGAGATTAGTGAGTAGAGTTTGAGATTCTGACTCCCCCACATGGGAGCAGCAGATGGTATGCTCTAGCAGTATATAAACCTTTGCCACCATCTTAACTAGTGGATTTCTTTTTATGGATTTCAGTTTGGATTTCTTTTGTGGGTTATCTGGTTCTGGCTGTACAGTTCCCACTTTTGATTATTTTTCCAGGGAATAAGAACTCTGAAGGGTTTTTTGGGTTGTTGTTTTTTTTTTTCACAGAAGCCTTGTCCTTGTGTTGGTCCACATTTTTGTGGAGACTATAGTTTGAGATAGAAGATTTTCTACCATTCCTGTCTCTTATTGAGTTTCCCCCTTTTAAATATTTTGTCTCTGTCTTTGTCATCTGAGAACCTGTTTGGAGAAGTAGTGTCTTTCATCCAGAAAGAACCTGAAAATTATCTGAATCTTCTTATCAACAAGGAGGAGGAATAGATTCACATCCATTGCCAGAGAGAAGCAGTAAATAATATTCATTTTCTGAGACTTTCTAATGTGGTCCCATAAGAGACATATTGGGAAAAAGAGGAGTAGATTGGTGCCGATGGGAACTGACTAGAGGGAATGCGTGTATTGGCAGCTATTGGAGAGGTATGAGATGTTTGGGATTTGATATTCAATTTAGTAAATGGGACTCTATTCTACCCATTCCCAGTGTGGACTGAGGATTGGAAATTTTTGGAAGAAGGTTTACACTTTTGTTGGTCAAATTAATTGGAAAGGAAAAGAAGTTAACCTATAAAGGAGTTGAGTATTACAAATTGGGAAGATAATTACTAGAAGATAAGGTCACAAATTTATTGCATCTTTCAGTGGTGCACATCAATTAAATTTAACATCAAAGAGCTGTAAACATCAATTTTCATCCATCCGATCGACCATCAGTAAAAGAAGTTGGAAACCATTCATTCAGCTTCCAGTGTGGTCGTTGTTATCATGTGAGTGCTGTTCACAAAAGGATATAAGGGGCTGTCTTTTTGTAATATATGCAAACAGGCCATGAAGCAAAGCTTCCCCCACAAGGAACCCTGGACCTCTCAGAAGTTTAAACTATCCGGGAGAACAGTTGCAAACAGGGTTTAATCCTTGATTGTGCGCCTTTGGGTCCAGTATCCGGGATTTTTCCCACCTAGGGGGTTACACATACATTTTTGGTGCTGTCAGTCTATAGCATCTCATAGACCCACAGTCACCTCTATTGATATCAGAAGAGCCACAAAAAACTTACAGGACAAATATGAGTTTCTAAAGCTTTTCATTATACATACAGCTGTATATGTATTTCTATTGAAGGGTTCTGGTGACATTATAGACTGCAGCACCAAAAGTAAGGTGGTTGTATCATGAGAACCCCAAGATAAGTAATTAATCTTTTTATTTATTTATTTAGTGATTTTTTTATATACCGCGGCACGTTAAAAACATCACCTCGGTTTACAATAAACAATAATTCAGCAACAGGCTTTACAGAGAAATTGAAATAACATAGACATGAGACGTTCTCACTTATACGTTATAATTTTTATGCTCAATAAGACCTGTCAACTTAATTGTTTAAGTCTTTTTTTTTTTTCTCCTTTATCTTTTGGTCATCAATGTTACAACGTTATCATTAAATTTTGAACTTATGTACACTGTTCCAAGTTTCATAACCTTGTTCTATGTAATGCCTTTTGGCAATTTTCATGTTCTGTTTCAATGTAAACCAATGTGATCTTTATTTCATATAGGAACACCGGTATATAAAAATCTAAAAATAAATAAATAAATAAATAACATGATATATATCAAAAAATACCAACAAAATAACAGCAAATACAATAAACCAATGGTAATCATGATCCTTAGTTAATGGCAATTCTAGTAATAAATGGAAGATCAGAGACCAAGAAAGTCAAAATTAGTAGTGAGAAGTATAAAATTGGCGTGTAGAAATGATTTGGTGAGAACAGGAATATTAATCGGTATTTCAGTAGAGGAGAGGATCATTGAGTGTAAGCTTGTTCGAACAGCCATGTTTTGAGGTTTTGCTTAAACTTCTTATGGCAGGGTTCAAGACGCAGGTCGGATGGCATTTTGTTCCAGATGTTGGTCCCGGCAATAGTGAATGTGCGGTCTCTTGTAGAGACGTGCTTGATGTGTTTAATTGTAGAAGAGGTGAGTTTGGCTTGGTGCATTTTTCTTATTGGTCTGTTTGATGTGCGGAAAATAAAATGATTGGCGAACCATTGCATATCTTGGTTATGGATCGATTTATGTATGAGGGAGAGAACTTTGAATAATATTCTAGATGCTACAGGAAGCCAGTGAAGGAACATGAGAACAGGTGTGATGTGTTCATGGCGGTGAGAGTTAGTGAGTAGGCGTGCTGCAGCATTTTGTAGCATCTGTAGTGGTTGTATTGTGTTTTTGGGGAGACCTAGTAGTACGGCATTACAGTAGTCCAGTTTTGACAATATTGTAGCTTGTAATACTGTCCGGAAGTCATGTGGATGTAGAAGCGGTTTAATTCTTTTTAGAGTATGTAGCTTTAGAGTATTGTTCTCTTGCATACAATTATTTGTTATAATACAGAGCCAATGTTTATGCAGACTCCATGGGTGCTTTTACTCGCAGTGTTTGCACAAATATCAAAGCAAAACTATGCTGGTAGCTTTGGATTCATTATTGCCCAAGAAAAAATTAAATGTGGAGATTTTCACCTGCTTTCTCAGCACTAAACAATGTCCATAGTTTTGAAAAATCAAAACTAGGCTAATTTTTCAATCCAGCGCCATCGCCCCACCTCCCAGGACTGCCTCTGCAGTGTTGCGCTCGCTGGCCGCAGGAATCCGTGACCGACATCCCTCATCTCGGGCCCCAGGGAAGCCGCTCCGGCCTGCGAGGGGCTCGTGGTCCCTGTCGGGCCGTTCCTCCGTGCTCCCCGTCTCAGCCGGCCGCACCACTGCCGACGCCCACGCTGCACTGGCTCCAGCAGGACGCACTTTCCTTTTTGGGTTGTAAAGGGCCAGTGGAAAGAAAATCTTCCCGCAGTCCTCATTGATGACGTCAGGACAAGGCACTATTTATCCCTGCCTGACTATTAGGTCCTCGCCTCAGCAAAGGGTCCTACTCTTTCCAGAGTGCGAGTTGTCTGTCCTGGGTCCTGATTCCTGCTCTCGGTTCCTGAATCCTGTTCCTGGTTCTTGCGTTCCTGATTCCTGCTCCCGGTTCCTGAATCCTGTTCCTGGTTCTTGCGTTCCTGATTCCTGCTCCCGGTTCCTGAATCCTGTTCCTGGTTCTTGCGTTCCTGATTCCTGCTCCCGGTTCCTGAATCCTGTTCCTGGTTCTTGCGTTCCTGATTCCTGCTCCCGGTTCCTGAATCCTGTTCCTGGTTCTTGCGTTCCTGATTCCTGCTCCCGGTTCCTGAATCCTGTTCCTGGTTCTTGCGTTCCTGATTCCTGCTCCCGGTTCCTGAATCCTGTTCCTGGTTCTTGCGTTCCTGATTCCTGCTCCCGGTTCCTGAATCCTGTTCCTGGTTCTTGCGTTCCTGATTCCTGCTCCCGGTTCCTGAATCCTGTTCCTGGTTCTTGCGTTCCTGATTCCTGCTCCCGGTTCCTGAATCCTGTTCCTGGTTCTTGCGTTCCTGATTCCTGCTCCCGGTTCCTGAATCCTGTTCCTGGTTCTTGCGTTCCTGATTCCTGCTCCCAGTTCCTGTTTCCTGACCTTGCTCCTCGCCCCCTTGGACTACTCTCCTGGCTCTGACCCTGCTTCGTTCCTGGATTCTGCTTTGCCTGCCACCTCTCCTGACCATCTGCTGTTCTCCAAGTCTCTCTGTTTGCTGCCTGCACCGACTCTTGGACTGTGCCTGGTTCCTCTCGTCCTCTGACTGCCCTGACATCTGGTGCATCTGACGTCGCTTCTGCCTCCTGTCTTCTGGGATCGTCATCTTCGAGAGACCCACGCCTAAGTCCTGCCAGGGCCGGTACCCAAGGGCTCAACCTGCTGGGAACGTGGGCTGGTATAGGTGAAAGTCCTGTTGGGTCTTCTCTCCCGAAACCACCTCCCGATGAAGAGGACCTACAGTGCTCATCCTCTGGAGTTAGCATCAACCTCATCTCGGCTAGGGGTCCCTCGAACACCATGCAGTCATAAGAACATAAGAAATTGCCATGCTCGGTCAGACCAAGGGTCCATCAAGCCCAGCATCCTGTTTCCAACAGAGGCCAAAACCAGGTAACAAGAACCTGGCAATTACCCAAACACCAAGAAGAACCCATGCTACAGATGCAATTAATAGCAGTGGCTATTCCCTAAGTAAAATTGATTAATAGCCATTAATGGATTTCTCCTCCAAGAACTTATCCAAACCTTTTTTGAACCCACACTAACTGCACTAACCACATCCTCTGGCAACAAATTCCAGAGCTTTATTGTGCGTTGAGTGAAAAAGAATTTTCTCCGATTAGTCTTAAATGTGCTACTTGCTAACTTCATGGAATGCCCCCTAGTCCTTCTATTATTCGAAAGTGTATATAACCGAGTCACATCTACTTGTTCAAGACCTCTCATGATCTTAAAGACCTTTATCATATCCCCCCTCAGCCGTCTCTTCTCCAAGCTGAACAGCCCTAACCTGTTTAGTCTTTCCTCATAGTGGAGTTGTTCCATCCCATTTATCATTTTGGTTGCCCTTCTCTGTACCTTCTCCATCGCAACTATATCTTTTTTGAGATGCGGTGACCAGAATTGTACACAGTATTCAAGGTGTGGTCTCACCATGGAGTGATACAGAGGCATTATGACATTTTCCGTTTTATTCACCATTCCCTTTCTAATAATTCCCAACATTCTGTTTGCTTTTTTGATTGCTGCAGCACACTGAACCGACGATTTCAATGTGTTATCCACTATGATGCCTAGATCTCTTTTCTGGGTTGTAGCACCTAATATGGAAACTAACATCGTGTAACTATAGCATGGGTTATTTTTCCCTATATGCATCACCTTGCACTTGTCCACATTAAATTTCATCTGCCATGGGTAAAAGTACGCATTCACTTTTATACTCAGACAGAGTGGGCAATTTTTAAAGCCCTGATTTCTACAGGTAAAATGCTTTTTTTTAAACCACGGAAAGGGCTTTGAATATTGCCCTTGAAATTTTAAGGACCTCTTTACTGAAGTGACTGGAGTGTGAACACAAAGTTTGGTCAAGAAGATGTTAATCTTTAATTATATTGAACTAACATATCTCATTCTATTTTTGAATTAGGCTTTCTCTCTAGAAGCTCCTATCTGCATATGCCTGCCTAAAATGAAATTTCGGCAGCTTTCAATAATACCTCCAGCTGCACAAGCTCTACTGCACTGAGATTTGGTGCAGGGGGGCTTCTGCCACAGTGGATGGACAGAAATCCATTATACAAAAATGGTGAGTGGAGTCTGTACAGAGAACTCACGAGTAATCATTGTGTTCTAGAGCCAGCCAGGAAGTTTGTAAGGGGATAAACACTTACTTACTAAATTTTACATAACTTCATTTTATATAATGTCTTGCAACTAGACAAGGACACAAGGTGCTCCAGGGTCATAGAGCTTTCAGAAGTGTGCGTGCAGTCGTATCTCGTGTATTTACTATTAATAGAACCGATTTCTGTATTTATGTGCTTCTCAACATCCTCCAAAGATTAGAACGAGTGGAAGATCTCCTGGGGAAAGCAGTTTTCCATGAAAACATTGGGATTCTGCACACCAGGTCTAGCCTCCTCTGCTTTTGATGATGCTAGTTTTGTGCTTATTGGCCTGAATAAATGTAGTGATATTTTATATGCAGTCATAGACGGAGCACATGTGATTTGCAGCTCGCTGTGTCTTATATTTTCCCAGGTGCTGTAACTGTGTGACTTTATTGTCAGAACATCCATGTCATACATCTAAATAACCTAAATAGTGCAGCAGAAATACTTTCTGCAGTATCAGAATAGGAGTTATTTAAAATACTGTGTATATTTATTGCTCATATATATGGTAATGAGCACTGTACATACACGTTGTAGGATATATATCAGCTATATCAATGTATCAATTAAACAATAATTCAGCTGCTGCAGATATAGTTACAATCTGTGTTTGACAGCTCAGCATTGTAGCTACAGTGAAACATGCAGTAGAGTAATTGGATGTAAGGTGGAAAGTCTCATTAGGGATATAAACTTCGGTGAACCATTGTGAAGAAACGCTGCACTTGAAAGCAGAATTTTAACATTATTTTTTATTGCCTGCTCCATCCCGAAAGCCAAGTTTATTAGGGTGGGTATTTTAAAACTGTACCGCACCAAGAAATTGAGCTATCCAACATTTTGCCAGCCTGGTTTGAGTAGGAAAAATGAGCTGCCTTCTTCAGAAGAAAGTGTGTGCCTAAGCATCTTTGCAGGGAAATGTATCATGCCACTTCCCGTTGTGCATTTTTGCATTTTAATATTGACCTGAAATTCCAAACTGAATGTGCTTAACCGCAAGCAATTAAGGAAAAGGGATTCAAGCAAGAGAGAGAGAAAATAATGACTCCAAAGCATGGTACAAACAGATGGCCTGCTTGAGTTCAGTCACATTTCCTGAAACAGATGCGTGGCTAAAGTCTATCATTATCCCCGGGAACCCTGAAGAGAAATGAGAGCCACAGTCAGCTACAAGGAGAAAGTGGGACATCACCCCACTGTGCTCCGATATGGTTCAATTACATGAGAGTCAGGCTATGAAAACTGAATACATTAGCAAGCGTGTGACACATGTTTAAGGAACCTTGTTCTCCTCTTTGAGACGAGGCACACACCGGTTATAAAGCCAGCGACCTCCTGTTCCACACAGTTACAGACTTTGATTGCAATGCTTCAGCTTTGCCTGACGGTTTATTTTTCTTCAGCTTCCTGCTTAATGTTACTCACTGATTATTCACTGGCAGATCAGGGAAATGCTCCTGCCCTGAGCCCCTCCGTCACTGCAGCACACTGCAGCACACTGCATGGGGCTTTTCCAGGGCTGAAGCAAGGCGCTGGCGAAATCTGTCACCTCCCATCAGCCGTGCCAATCAATAGGAGGCTAATTTGCCACTGGTTTTCAGTGTGGAGGCAAAGCTTCTGATAGAAAAGTCCTTGTAATCAGAAAAGAGGGAAGATGAGATTAAACTGATTAAACCCAGAAAGTCAGAAAAGGACAACTTGAAAGATTAGCTCTGGGAGGAGGGACAGGAATAATCCTCCATGCATCTTAAGCAGGACGGCCCCTCTCTGCTATCAGCCCCTTCATCTGGTGACCTTCTCTTGGGTTAGCACAAAGCTACTTGGTCCTAAGCTCGTACTGCAAATTGAAAAAGAAGAAAGCAAGATTCCACATTGTATGTCACTGTATTATCATTTAGGGAACATTCAGAGATGCAAAAGAGAAGGCCATTAAATAATAAATACCAGTGTAACATGAAAGAGGGGGTTTTAAGTCCATGCAGGAACAGACCCCACGTTTCAGGACTGTTTCTGTTTTATGGTTTCCCATTTTGAAAGTATACAACAGAAGAAAGGCAGCTGAGAGTCCTTGATATAAATGGAAATAACTGAGATTCAGTAGTTTTCCACTAAAAAATATTAGCATACTTTTCCTTATAAGTAAAACTAAAGAAAAGCATCAAAGGGACAACTTCCTCCCCACCAATATTAATGTAACTTAGTGTATTTTAAGCTTTCCCTGGTACAGATTCTTGAAAAATACTTTTAATACCATGACAGAGCCTAACAAAGGAAAACTATTTACTTTTAGCCTCTTATGTCCTCTGAATCATTTATGTTCAGATTAATTATTTCTATTCCACTAATTCCATTACAAATGTTTTCTTTTCACCTCTGTTCAGCTAATGGCTAAATATTTCTCCTCTATTGCAAATTCCTAAAACACCATTACAATCCGAGCTCTGAATTTTCAGATTCATAGTCCTGGACACATGTAAGCCTATTTGCAGTATTTATGTATCCCTATTTAAAAGTTAGGCAATCGGATATTGTATTTTGCAATCTAGGGCAAGAGTTCCTCAATGCTGATGAAATACCGTAAGGGCATTGGTTCTTAACCCAACCTTGAAGTACCACCTAGCCAGTCTGGCTTCCAGGATACACACAATGAATATTCACGAGATAAATTTGCATGCATGCCTATGCAAATCTATCTCATGAATAATAATTGAGGGCATCCTGAAAATCTATTTAGGGTGTATTTGAGGACCAAGCTGAGAACCACTGATGTAAAGGCTCAGTTTTCAAACATAAACAAATATTTCAGTAACTAGTACAGGAGGAATAGCCTAGTGGTTAGAGCAGTGGGCTATGACCCAGGAGACCAGTGTTTGAGTCCTGCTGTTGCTCCTTGTGACCTTGGGCAAGTCACTTTACCCTCCATTGCCTCAGGTACAAACAGATTGTAAGCCCTCTGGGGATAGGGAAATATCCTATAGTACCTGAATGTAAACCGATGTGATATCTCATATTGAATGTCGGTATATAAAAAATTATAAACTTGACCATTTACACATGGTTTATAATGGCAGGATTTATATATCCAGACAGGCACATATAGCAATTTACCTCCATCCTGGATCCCCTGGTGGTCACTGGTCAGCTCTATGCAGAAGGCAAGGTTTTTGGCTAACAGCTTTATGGTTTGACTTAAGAAGGAAGAGGTACTGGTTGTGAACTAAATAGAGGATCTTATATGCTCATATGTCCAAGATGATGGACAAAGGTGAACTGGTAGATGTGGTGTATTTGGATTGTTATGACCACCGGCCGTGACCACCTGCAGCAGGCTCAACTCACATCATACCATGCCTGGCTCTCTACCTCCGGTACTCTCGCGGCGGTGGCTAGTCACCACCACCACCGCGTTCCTCCCGGCTCCCTGCACTTCACTTCCGATCCTGGACCCTTCTAGGGGCGCGCGCTACCTGCCCTTCCTTTAAAGGGCCAATGGCGGGAACTCCAGGCTCGTCCCCGCCTGATGACATCACTGACCTGAGATATTTAAGCCTCACCTCTAGCGACCGCTAACTGACTTGGAAACGAGTTCCCTCGGTTCTTTTTGGTGCCATATTCTCTCCACGGACCAGTTGTTCCACTGCTAGATCTCTGCGCTTTTCCTTCCGGGTTCCTGCCTCAATGCTTCCCACTCCGTGGGCCCTCTATCATATCCCCCCTCAGCCGTCTCTTCTCCAAGCTGAACAACCCTAACCTCTTCAGCCTTTCCTCATAGGGGAGCTGTTCCATCCCCTTTATCATTTCAGTTGCCCTTCTCTGTACCTTCTCCATCTCTGTTCCTTCTCCAGCGCTTCCTGCCCTGCGGGCCCTGGCTCAGTGCTACTCAATTTGGGCTCTCTCTCAGTGCTTCCCACTCCTCGGGGCCAGGCTCAGTGCAACCTACCCGGACTTTCTCGCAGAGCCTCCTGCTCCGTGGGCCCTGGCTCAGCGAAACTTAATCTGGACTCTCTCTCAGCGTTTCCCGCTCCTCGGGGCGAGGCTCAGTGCAACCCACTGGACTCTCTCACATTGCCTCCTGCTCCGTGGGCCCTGGCTCAGCAAAACTTAATCTGGACTCTCTCGCAGCGCTTCCCGCTCCTTGGGGTCAGCCTCAGTGCTACTCTACTTGTGAGGCCCAACCGCAGTGTCCTCTGCTGCTGGGGACCCCCACAGCACTGCTCCCTGAGGACTTTGCTACAGTGCTTTTTCTCTTCAAGAGTTGGCTCAGTGCAGTACTCGGCGCCCCGCTCCTCGTGGTACCCTTCTGCGCTACTACTACAGAAGGTCCCATTGCCGGCTTGCTGTATCTCAGGCAGTACCCCTGCGCTGCTACTCTCCAGGTTCTCCGCTCTACTCCTTATCCAGCATACTACAGTTCGTGTCTCTACTTCTGCATCTCCTCTCCTAGAGGTCTCTCCCACTTGGTTCTGCCCTACTCCCTTCAGAGCTGTGGTGGCCTTGTGCTCCCTGAGACTCTCTCCTCTCCTCCCTCCAAAAGTGCTCCTGTCTCGAACTGTGCCTAGACTCCCTGCAGTCACTTGCCTACCTTCTCCGGGACCAGCCGCACAGGGGCACTCCTAGGTCCTGCCGGCCCCAGCACCCAAGGGCTCAACCTGCTGGAAATGAGAGTTGGCACAGGTGAAGTTCCAGCTTGCCTCTGTTCCCGGCCAGCATCGCCTCCCGACGGTGGGGACCTGTGGGGACCAACCCCTCAGGTAGCAACAACCCCACCTCAGGCCAAGGGTCAACAATTCCTAACAGATTGCCAAGTCCATGGACCCGGCGGAGGCCTCGGCAATTCAGGCCATTCCTGGCCTGGCACAAAAGATCATCGTAGCAACCAAAGGAAATAAGATTGGTGTATAAAAGAGACCATTTTTCTTATAAAAAACGTGCCCGACTCTGGCCGAGTTTCACTCTTATGCAGAGCTGCCTCAGGGGCAACTGTAAAGGAAAATCTTTAGAGGTAATCACTCCAGTCAACGATATTCAGAGGTATACATGCATATTATAAGATGTTCTTCGAAGTGCTTCCGCTTATGTATTCACTTTCTTTTAATTGCTATCGTTTTCGTTAATACAATATTCGTCAGAGCACATGACAATGGGGCTCATAAGCGCATTTGCTCATATGTTCCAGACCATTGTATATGTTCCAGACCATTGTAGCTGGTAACCCTTCATAAGAATACTGTGGTGGATATGAAATTCACCGGATCGCATGGAACCAAGCTGCAACGTGCTTACAAATACTGTGGTCACCTCTTCAATTCTCTGGGAACCCCCTGTTGTGCAGGGGATTTCTAAATCAATGTAATATGCATTTCTGCCTGCAACCAGGCTGCTTCCCTGACATCATTACGAAAACCACCTACATCCTCTCCCTTCTGGATGGCAAGACCTGGGCCTGGGCCTCGCCCCTTTGGGAGCATGCGAACCTGGTCCTCAGAGACCTGCCCGCGTTTCTTGCCTTGTTCCACTCCGTCTTCTACAATCCTGGCAGACACTCTGCTTCCGGATCCACACTCCTTCATCTCCGGCAAGGTACCCTGTCCTTAGCTGACTACACCATAGAGTTCCACACTCTGGCTTTTGAGCTACATTGGGACCTTGGTTGTCTTTGAGCCATCTTTCTGGAGGGACTAAACCTTCATATCAAAGATGAGTTGGTGGCCCGCGAGTTGCCTTCATCCCTTGACTCCATAATTGACCTCGCTGGACGTATTGTTCGATGTCTCCAGGAGCATTCACAGGAGGTCCAGGTTAACAAGAAACCTATGGCGAGCTTACGCCGCGTTCAACGCTCTCCATCCCCAAGGGTGCACTCGCTTCCCCAAAACAAGACAAGAGAAGAGCCCATGCAAATGGGTCGGGGTAAGCTCTCACCTGAAGAATGACGCCGACGCCAGTGGTCGGGTCTCTGCCTTTCCTGCGGTAACTCCGGACATGCATTACCCGCCTGTCCCGTGCATCCGGGAAACTCTCGGGCCTAGGTTCGACAGGAGGAGTGCTCCTAGGCCTGACTTCTCCATCTCCTCCACTAACTGTAGCTGTCTCGATCAAAGCGGACAATCAAGAATTCCAAACCTTGGCCCTTGTGGATTCTGAAGCTGGGGGTAACTTTATTTTGAAGCAATTTACGGAACACCTTCGGATTCCCACCGTCCACACCCTGGTGCTTCTGCATCTTTCATCTATCCACGGAGAACCCTTACCTGGATGGGTCACTCATGTCACAACTCCACTCAGTCTATGAACTGGATCCCTGCATGTGGAATCCATCACCTTTCATGTGTTGGACAAAGCCATACACCCAGTGGTCTTGGGTCTGCCTTGGCTACAAAAGCATGCTCCCCAGTTTGACTGGGCCACACTTCAACTCTCTCACTGGGAGTCCTTCTGTCATTCTGTCTGGAGCCTGTTTCTCCCCAGCTTTGTCTTAATATCTCACTTCTGCCTCCTGGCCTTCTTCCTCAGTATTCAGCCTTTGCTGATGTCTTTTCCAAGAAGGCCGCTGACACTCTCCCTCCGCACCGAACCTATGATTGCGCCATCAACCTACTTCCCAACACAGAGCCTCCTTGGGGCAGGATTTACCCGCTGTCCCTCACCGAGACACAGGCCATGTCAGAATACATCCGCGAGGACCTGGCCAAAGGATTCATCCGACCCTCCAAGTCTCCAGTCCAGTAGTCCACTCTTCCTGTGTCCATCATCCCAGATGTCCAGTGACCCTGATGTCCAGTTGTCTACTCGTTCTGAGATCCAGATGTCCAGGTGACCTGCGCTTGAGGCTTCCCCTCTTGCGAATCTTCTTCTATCTCTCATTCCAGAAGTATCCACCAGCAGCCTTGCCATTCCCCAGACTTCTCCTCCAGTCATCCTTCACAGAAGCGTCCAGCATCCTTGGTGTCAGTCTTCAGTGACCGGAATCGTCTCCAGTTGGACTTCTCTCATGCTGCCCGGACCCACTTCTCCATCCTGTGCAAGTCCCGCTCTCCGCGTGGTCGGCGACCAGCCTTCTAGGTTGTGTAGGGCGCACAGTGGGACAGGGTAGTCCATGAGCAGTCCATTCTGGGTTGTTTAGGGCGCCCTGAGGGACAGCACTCTCCCAAGTCTCCAAGAGTCTCATCTCATCCAAGTCTTCGAGTGTCTCCTCTCATTCAAGTCTTCAAGAGTATCATCTTGTCCAAGTCTCCAAGAGTATCATCTTGTCCAAGTCACCATGTCTTCTAGAGTCTCGTCTCGTGCAATCCAGGAGACCTCTTCTCGTCCAAGTTCCAGGAGTCCTCGTTCCCCTATGTTCTCTGACTCTTTGACTCTCACAGGTCCAGAATCTCCTACTCCAGTACCTTGCCTCAGAGTTTCCAGCCTTCTATCCTCTCTAGTATGTGTTGGTTCAACAGAGGGTTGACCCACTTCGTCCTCCTCCTGTGTTCTTGCTCCGCCCATGCCTGTACTTGCTCACCTCCCTCGGGGTGTGTCTTGGAGTTCCTCCCTGAGCCACCTTGGGCCCAAAGACTCACTCTCTCTCAGGAGCAAGCGATCACGGATCTCCGCTCTTCCCAGGGCTCATTGGGCGCGTTCGTAAACCACCGGTGAGGGTCCTCAGTAGAGATGATACAGCAATGGTCTGCAGAGTGTGGTACACTGATGAGGGTTCCTCAGTAGAGATCATACGGTAGTGGTCCGCAGAGCGGGGTACACCGATGATGGTTCTTCAGTAGAGATGATACGGTAATAGTCCGCAGAGGGGGGTACACCGATGAGGGTTCCTCAGTAGAGAGAATACAGTAATGGTCCACAAGCGAAGTACTCACAGTGGAAGTAGTGATGGTTCCAGAGAATGCCCTGGGGGAATGGGGCAGGCAGCAGTCCTAGGCGAAAGGCACCTCCGAGGAGCAGATAGCCAGAGACAAGGAAAGGGCCCCCGAGGAGCAGGTACCCGGAATGTCTCATGCAGAGGAAGCAGGAGCTGGAACAGAGGGTCCATAGTGAGTGAAGCGGATTCAGCAATGAGAGAACTCGTTGCCAAGTCATAGGCAGACAGGGCCAGCTGGCTTAAGAGTCCATGGAGAATGAAGTTTTCTGGGGGGACGCCCCCGAGGTTCCCGCCATGACGTGCATAAGACTGGCCCGGAAGCGCGCACCTAGAGATCTCCGAGGGCAAGATGGCGGTCGGCAGCATCCATGCTGTCCAGGGAGGCCCTGAAACAGGGGTGGACAGGCCGGCGCTAGCTGGCGGAAGCTGCAAGTCTTCCCAATGGAGTCAGTGCAGTGAGGCAAGAGGTGAGCAACAGCGGTCTCAGCCGACTGTGACCAACGGGCATAATACCTCTAGTCAGGGCAGTCACAAGCTCCAGGGAAGGATAATGACACCCTTATAAAGTAAATCAGGGACTGGTTTACTGATGTATCATATTTGTTAGGGGTGTGCAGGAGATTTTCTTGGTTTGTTTCTTTTGGGGGTGGTTTCTGGGGGGAGTTTTTGTGTCATTTCTTTTCTTTTTTTTTTTTTTTTAGTGCATGCTGTTTCACTAAAAACAAATCCCAGCTGTTATTTTTATAAAGATCCCACAGACTTTCTGCCACCCCACCACAGGATCCCTCAAAACATCTCTGGAGGCCCCACTGGACTCCCTCTTCAGCATATCTGAAACTGGGAACCTTCTAGTCGCTCTTGCCCAGTCTGTGGCATTTCTCATAAAGCCTTTTGACATTTTTGCAGTGCAACAAAATATAGCGCTGGCTAACTTTCTAGGAACAGCACAGCATGCAAAGACTTTTGGCATGCCGTGCTGCTTATTTGCGTACCCAGATTGCGCTGTGTTTGACAGCCAGGAAATAACATGCACAACTTGCAAGTTTATTTATTTCCGTTTTCGCTGCTCTAATGTATTTTAACACACTGCAAATGCTGTTTACCTCACAGCTTAAAAACTAGGCCCCCTCAGTGTCCTCGGAGGCACATCCCATGTCTGGAACCAGGAGGTGTGAGTAAAGATTCCTGTAAAGTTGAAAGGGATTCTTCAGGGAAGAAGCCAGGATTGTGAGCCCAATGCCTAAGAAGCTCCTGAACATCTTCATTGCTGCTGTAGTTGGGTGGCACAGAGAGGCATTCCAGAATTTACCTTTGCCAAGTGGGAATGTGTTTCTCCTGCAAATAATGGAGAAGGACTCTATGATAATAACGTAAGTGCTACCCTTTGGAAGACGCACGGGAAGTACTCTATGGCCGCCTTCTGTTACGAACGTTGAAATTACAGTAAAAGCAGCCAAGCTGGGAACACCACAAGCGCATTATTTGCCTTTTTCAGGAAGTCTAACGTGACTGGGATGTAACAAGCTTAGCAGACTTCAGTGTCATCTCTCTGAGTCAGATATGTCCAGCCAGCTGTTGAGCTTCGTTCAGCTGCAGAACGAAGGGCTAGTAGAACCGATGTCAGCATGACTGAATGTTGCACTTAAAAAGTGATTTTATGATATTGCACTTTTTATAATGTTTTTCTTCATATTATCATTATTTGTTTCTATAGAGATTTCCTTTGTGTTGTTTATAAGACTGGAAATAGTGCTAAAGATGTAAGGGCTGATCCTATCTTATAGTAATTCTTCATAAGGGCATGTAGGAAACACTTATTTTTCTCCTTAGATATGATTCTTATTCTTTTAACAGTTTCAAGCTGCAGGTAATGCTATGAATCACCAGGTTTGGGATAGGAATAGCAGCCAAGACATTCTCTTGGGAAAGTTTTCCAAAACTTATCACACTTAAGTAATTGGGATGACCCCTTGCTGAGTTGAAAAAATTAAGCAGCAGCTAAGGGTAATCATCAAAGACACTGATGTCAGAGAGTTCTTTTGGAAAAGGACTAAAGAGGAATATAGGAATATATATATGCACACTCAGGAAATCAATTTATTGTAGGTTTTAGGGGTGTGCATTCTTTTTCGACGTATTGGCAATCCGCAACGTATATGTCCCTATTCGTTGTATTCCTAGGGTCACGAAACGTATGGAGAACCCCCACGAATACAACGTATCTAATGAATAAGCCCCCCACCCTCCTGACCCCCCCTCCCCAAGGCTTACCAAAAGTCCCTGGTGGTCCAGCGGGGGTCCTGGAGCGATTTCCTGCACTTGGGCTGTTGGCTGCTGGTATTCAAAATTGCACCGATAGTCTTTGCCCTCACTATGTCACAGGGGCTACCGGTGCCATTAGTCGACCCCTATTTTGTGTTGTGACTGCAGAGCAGCTCGTGCTAATACTGATCCCTGTGTTCTCAGGACATTGTATACAGAGTCGCCAACTGGCACCAGTTTTTCAGGACAGAAGAAGCCCTTATCTACCCACATCTTCCTATCTTTCTATGGTTTTATAGTTCTGCTTTTTTTTTTTTTTTAAAGAAAACTAGATCATCTATTCCCCAACTTGATTGTTCTTTCTCAGAATTTACAAATATCAACGAGAACACCGTTATCAACATCTTGACCAAATCAAAACCTTCCAAAAGTCCATTCAATCCCTGTTCTGGATATCTGATAAAAGACATCAAAGAACATATTGCTCCTTCAATCACAAAAATAGTAAATGCTTCTCTCACACAAGGCCTATTTCCTGACACCATTAAAAAAACATCTGAAATACCCATACCTAAAAAGAAAAATCAAGATCCGTTAGATTTATCTATCGACCAATTGCCACACTCCCATCCATAGCTAAAATAATAGAATCAGTTGTACTACATCAAATTTCCGAATATATCGAAGATAACAACATACTACACAACAATCAACATGGCTTCAGAAAAGCACATATCACAGAATCACTACTCATTTCTGCTTTTGATACAATTATAAGAGGGTTTGACTCCAACACAAACTATATCCTTGTACTGATCGACATATCTGCAGCCTTCGATACGTTAAATCATAACATATTACTCTCCAGCTTAGCTCAGATAGGAATTACCAAAATAGCACTACGTTGGTTCACCACCTTCATCTCAAATAGACCTCAAAGAATAACAATGGGAACATCAAAATAGGATTGGCACACCACCAAAACAGGTGTACCTCAAGGCTCATCACTTTCAGCATTGCTCTTCAACAGATACCTTTTACCTTTATGCCGACTCTTAGACAGTTTGAACCTAAACTTTAAAATATATGCAGATGAAATACAATTCATAATTCCATTCTCAGATTCTTGGGTCAAAACCTTTTTGCTACTCCAAATTTATTTAACGACAATAAAAACCTGTTTATCACACAATAGATTAAAATTAAATGCAGCCAAAACTGAATTAATTTATCTATCTACAGTACCAGATTCGATTCACCAACCTCCGCAAACATTCACATTTGAAGGACAACATATACCCATAAAGTGCCATGCGAAAAATCTAGGAATGATTATAGATTCCAGATTAACTATGGCCAACCACATCTCTGAAACAGTTAAAATATCATTTTTTAAGATACACATGCTAAAAAAAACTCAAGCCTTTATTATTATCTTCCAGATTTCCGTACAGTCACGCAAGCACTGATTCTAACAAATTTAGATTACTGCAATGCACTATATTTAGGAATACCATTATCCATAATACACCCTCTACAACTCGTCCAGAATGCAACAGCAAGAATGCTTTTTAATCTACCAAGAAAAGAACACATAACTCCAATCCTACAACATCTGCAGTGGCTTCCTATTACCCATCGTATTACCTACACAATTCTGACCATCATCCATAATCTTCTTTACAATCCTGATTCAGTATGGCTCTGCTCTCTGTTACGTATATATAAGCCGTCAAGACAGCTCCGTTCAATGGACAAATGTTTGTTAGAAATCCCATCAGTTAGAATTGTCAGTTTAGCTCTAATATGAAAAAGGGCCTTCTCGGTAGCAGGCCCGATATTATGGAACAATCTTCCAGAGCAAATCCGATTGATTTCAAACCATAAAGAGTTAAAAAAAAAACGCTGAAAACTTATCTGTTCAACAATGCGTATACAATACAATAACATCCGATTGACTTTATCCCTGACCAATAAGTTTGATTTTAGTGTATGCATGTATTTTATCTTTATTCCAGTTATTAGTTTTGTTTGAAAGTTTATGTTTGTATCTTTGTAAACCGCCTAGACAGACATATAATTGCCTTATTGTGCGGTATATAAAAACTTTTAAATAAATAGATAGATCCTTTTTAGACCACAGAAACAAGTCATCCCACCAAGTGGTGGAATCAGTCATGAATGCAAACTGGGTTTCCTTTTTTGAAGAGGAGTCAGGGAAAAAAAGTGACCTAAACAAAGTTCAGACAAAAACTGGTTGTTAGTAACATGACCATAATTCATAAATAAAAGACTGTGCATAAAGTAGTATTAAACCAGGACTGGATGAACCTGCCCTGAATAAATGGAGCCAGTTGGCAAACCCAATTGCACAGGAAATGGGCCAGACACCTGCAAACAGTATTAGGAATGGAGTATTATTAATAATCAATACCCCTGTTGTAAGAGATGCTTTAAATGTAGCTTTCTAATGTGAATGGATGTTCACAATCTATTTTGTGTTGTGACTACAGAGCAGCTCGTGCACCATCTTTGATAAGTTAAAAAGTTCATTAAAAAGTTTTCCCAGTAGTTTTTGTTATAATCAATGCTTGGGATTTTTTTTTCTGTCTTTGTTAAATACGCTTTGCTTGCTTTTGATAGAACAAAAGAACACTCAATATTGCCTGGTGCTTGGCTTTCCAAATTGACTATTTAAATAAAAGAACAAACCATTACTGCCTGGTTACCAAGATGGGGTTTAACAAAAATAGATAATGAAAAGGAAAAGCTTCTTAATTTTTATACCTTTCCAATCAATGGCACTATAAATTGCATAAACCTTTCCATCTAATAAGAAAAACAATTTAGCTTGTGTTTATTTCCTCTAGCTGTGCAGAGCAGAATTCCTCTCTGAACCAGTTTGCTTGTATATTTATGATCAGGGCTCTCACTCCTCCACAATTCCATGCCTGAGCCAATTGCTGCAAAACCAGGGGCTTGGGGGAGGTAACTGGGGGGACAACAGCTCCACCAGCTGTCGAAGCCTCTTCCTAGCACCCCTACCTTGTGGGCTGATCATGCCCATTCTGATGTGCCTTCTAGTGAATCCCAACCCCTGCTTCCAGAATAATGCCACTCCCCCTTCATGGTGATCCCAGCCCCTGCTTCCAGAATAATGCCACGCCCCCTTCATGATGATCCCAGCCCCTGCTTCCAGGATAATGCCACTCCCCCTTCATGGTGATCCCAGCCCCTGCTTCCAGGATAATGCCACTCCCCCTTCATGATGATCCCAGCCCCTGCTTCCAGGATAATGCCACTCCCCCTTCATGGTGATCCCAGCCCCTGCTTCCAGGATAATGCCACTCCCCCTTCATGATGATCCCAGCCCCTGCTTCCAGGATAATGCCACTCCCCCTTCATGGTGATCCCAGCCCCTGCTTCCAGGATAATGCCACTCCCCCTTCATGGTGATCCCAGCCCCTGCTTCCAGGATAATGCCACTCCCCCTTCATGATGATCTCAGCCCCTGCTTCCAGGATAATGCCACTCCCCCTTCATGGTGATCCCAGCCCCTGCTTCCAGGATAATGCCACTCCCCCTTCATGATGATCCCAGCCCCTGCTTCCAGGATAATGCCACTCCCCCTTCATGGTGATCCCAGCCCCTGCTTCCAGGATAATGCCACTCCCCCTTCATGATGATCCCAGCCCCTGCTTCCAGGATAATGCCACTCCCCCTTCATGGTGATCCCAGCCCCTGCTTCCAGGATAATGCCACTCCCCCTTCATGGTGATCCCAGCCCCTGCTTCCAGAATAATGCCACTCCCCCTTCATGGAGATCCCAGCCCCTGCTTCCAGAATAATGTCACTCCCCCTTCATGATGATCCCAGCCCCTGCTTCCAGGATAATGCCACTCCCCCTTCATGGTGATCCCAGCCCCTGCTTCCAGGATAATGCCACTCCCCCTTCATGATGATCCCAGCCCCTGCTTCCAGGATAATGCCACTCCCCCTTCATGGTGATCCCAGCCCCTGCATCCAGGATAATACCACTCCCCCTTCATGGTGATCCCAGCCCCTGCTTCCAGAATAATGCCACTCCCCCTTCATGGTGATCCCAGCCCCTGCTTCCAGAATAATGCCACTCCCCCTTCATGGCGATCCCAGCCCCTGCTTCCAGAATAATGTCACTCCCCCTTCATGGCGATCCCAGCCCCTGCTTCCAGAATAATGCCACTCCCCCTTCATGGCGATCCCAGCCCCTGCTTCCAGAATAATGCCACTCCCCCTTCATGGCGATCCCAGCCCCTGCTTCCAGAATAATGCCACTCCCCTTTCATGGCGATCCCAGCCCCTGCTTCCAGGATAATGCCACTCCCCCTTCATGGCGATCCCAGCCCCTGCTTCCAGAATAATGCCACTCCCTCTTCATGGCGATCCCAGCCCCTGCTTCCAGAATAATGCCACTCCCCCTTCATGGCGATCCCAGCCCCTGCTTCCAGGATAATGCCACTCCCCCTTCATGATGATCCCAGCCCCTGCTTCCAGAATAATGCCACTCCCCCTTCATGGCGATCCCAGCCCCTGCTTCCAGAATAATGCCACTCCCCCTTCATGATGATCCCAGCCCCTGCTTCCAGGATAATGCCACTCCCCCTTCATGGTGATCCCAGCCCCTGCTTCCAGAATAATGCCACTCCCCCTTCCTGGCGATCCCAGCCCCTGCTTCCAGAATAATGCCACTCCCCCTTCATGGCGATCCCAGCCCCTGCTTCCAGGATAATGCCACTCCCCCTTCCTGGCGATCCCAGCCCCTGCTTCCAGAATAATGCCACTCCCCCTTCCTGGCGATCCCAGCCCCTGCTTCCAGAATAATGCCACTCCCCCTTCATGGCGATCCCAGCCCCTGCTTCCAGGATAATGCCACTCCCCCTTCATGGTGATCCCAGCCCCTGCTTCCAGAATAATGCCACTCCCCCTTCATGGCGATCCCAGCCCCTGCTTCCAGAATAATGCCACTCCCCCTTCATGGCGATCCCAGCCCCTGCTTCCAGAATAATGCCACTCCCCCTTCATGGCGATCCGAGCCCCTGCTTCCAGGATAATGCCACTCCCCCTTCATGGTGATCATGCAACTCTCCTCTCTTAGCTAGTGCAGCGTCACTCCCAGGTAGGAAAGGCAAAGGTGACAGTACAGGCATAAGTGGAGGAGAGGGACACCCATGTGGGAAGGAGAACGGGATGACCTCAGCTTAAATAGTTCCCAAGGGTACTTTAGAGCAAATTTTAACCTACGTTTTAGTCCATAAACTCCCCCCTTCTTTGGATGAAGTTGGAAGAATACATTTTGGGGAATTTTTGAGCCTGATTACACATCTTGAGCCTGATTACACACAATTTACATTGCGTCACCTCGATGCAATGTAAATTGTTTTTAAATTCTCGTTGCAATATGTAAATTGTTTTGTTTTAAACTCTCAAAATACCTCATTACTATGTAAACCCATATTTATATTATTACACTATAAAGGTTACTGTGAATTGCTATTACTCTATATCTTATAAATTGTTATAATATATACTCATCTCCATTGTTGCTAGACAAGTTACCGTGTTACAATGTTACAATGTAAAATAAGGCAGACCCTGCCCTATTCACTGAGTTATATGTAAACCGATGTGATATCTCGATCGAATGTCGGTATATAAAAGCAAATAAATAAATAAATAAATAGATCTGGATGGGATCTGGATTTACTTGATTAGAGAAGAAATCAAAAGTGGTATTCCACCAGCCCCATCACAGCTTCTTTTCGGCCTGTGCACACAAGAAGGTAGAGGCTGGAGACCAAGATGGCTGCCACCTGAGAAAGTTGTGGAAGAGCCCTCTCTTTGCTCCGAAATATTTCGTGACTATTTCCACAGTTTTCGATGCCTCATACCAGGCGCAAGGCTAAGGTAAGGGAGGGTGTATCTAGCTCTCCCTAACCGGATTCACATCAGCCACGGATCGAGGGGTTCTTCCGCCAACGCCGATTACTGGTCCGGGAGCGAGAGCCACTGCGGAGTTTAGTGAGAAGCGGGTGCCGAGCTCGCTGGCCGAGGAGATCTCTTTGAGCCCCTGCATGCCAATAACACCATCTCCCCCCTCTCGGGGGCCGACAGATCGTCTGGTGTCTCTTCCAGCTACGCTGGGG
Source organism: Rhinatrema bivittatum (assembly GCF_901001135.1). Taxonomy (NCBI): domain Eukaryota; kingdom Metazoa; phylum Chordata; class Amphibia; order Gymnophiona; family Rhinatrematidae; genus Rhinatrema; species Rhinatrema bivittatum. Next base: position 591,228,527 of record NC_042617.1, on the reverse strand, counting down.
GTGAGTCCGGGGATGCCGGATTTGGAGGAATCAGTGGTAGAGGAGGGCGGTGGACCTGTTTCATCTTCTGCAGTGGCAGACTTGATTTACGCCGGTGAGAAGAGCCCTCTGATGGGGGGGGGGGCTTCTCAAGCAGTTGGGTCCCCTTGCAAGGGCCTCGACGCCGGAATTTCCTTTCTTCATGGAAAAAAAACAAGGTAGGGAAAAGCAGCAGGTTTTTTTTTATAGCTGATAGGATAAGCTGTGCCAAACAACATCCACTCCTCCAGCTTGCAATTGTGCACCTTCCCCCCCCCCCCCCCCCCACGCAGCTTTCCTAACCGTGACCCCAGGTTGAGAGTCACTGCACAACAGCATTGCAAATGGACATTCCTTGCTATGTCTAATGGTTTTGTAGGTTCTGCGTTAATATCTAGTGTGCTAGTAAAATAGCCAGCCAGCCCCTTAGGGCAGTTGTCGCGGGCATTTGCCATTCATTCACAGAAAAGGCTGGAGGCAATTTAGTGAAACAGGAACTTTTACTATTAATGCCAGCGTACACAATAACTCGGCTCTGTCAGCCTCCCCTAGTCTGCGCTGGCTTCCTTTCTCCCAGCACCCATGTGATCCACGGTGGCCATTACAGCACTGTCACTTTAAAGCGCTCTGAAATTGAACTTTTTTCTATCTCTTTCCTGACACTGTTTTCTGATCCCAGGTCACTGGAATCAGGTAGAGTAGATGGGAAAAAAAAAGATGGCATGAGCTGGTTCCCCTGATTTTCTATGTGAAGAAAAAAAAATGTCAGAGAAGTAAATCAGTCTGGGATATACATATATCTGCATATCTAGGTAGGCAGCAAGTTCCAGCTGCATGATAATATATCATAATTATTTGTATTGAGGAGAAGGCACTGCGATGGGCAAAGGTAGAGGCGGAAGCGGTTGTTTGCCATAGACTAGCTGGGACAAGGATGACCCAGTGGCGGAAGACGAATGGGAGTTGAGAGTGAACTCTGCCCAAGGAAGCAGTTTGGCCCAGTCATCTTGCATGGTGTTCACATATGACCTCAAGAACTGCTTGAGGGTCTGATTTGTCCTTTCAGCCAGCCCATTGGTCTGGGGGTGATAGGCAGTGGTTAATTTGAGGGTGATATTGAACTTTCTGCACAGAGTCCTCCAATAATTGGCAGTAAACTGAGACTCTCAGTCCGAAAGAATGTACTTGGGAAGGCCATGAAGCCGAAAGATATGGTGAAAAAAAAACTGCGCTAGCTGAGGAATGGATGGAAGAGCAGGCAGGGCGACAAAATGTGCCATTTTAGAAAATCGGTCCACTGTCACCCAGATGGTGATGTTACCCTTAGAGGGAGGTCGACGATAAAGTCAGTTGAGACGTGGATACAGGGTTCACTAGGGGGGGCAATGGATGGAGCAAGCCCCAAGGTCGACCAGTGGGGCTTGCTCCATCCATTGGGGTTCTTGTGACGGGCGCAAGTATGGCAGGATTCGACATAAGATCGGATGTCCTTTTTCATGGTAGATCACCAGTAGTATTGTCGAAGGAGCACCAGAGTTCACGGTTGACCAGGATGTCCCACAATACGCGAGTCATGGGCCCAGTGGAGGACTTTGTTCTGGAGCCTGGGGGTTCCAGGGTCTTCCTCGGTGGGGACAGGTGTCGTGGCGACCAGGAGAATTCTAGTGGGCTCAAAGATATGTTGAGGGGGTTCAGGCTTGACCTCTATGTTGAATGATTGAGAGAGGGTGCCGCCCATTGGTTTTTACTAGCAGGCCGATAGAGGAGCACAAAATCGAACCGTGTGAAGTAAAGGGCCCAACATGCTTGCCGCGGATTGAGGTGTTGAGCTCGATGTAAATACTCCAAATTCTTATGATCCTTGTAGTCGTAAATTTGGTGTTGGGCCCCCTCCAACCATGGGCGCTACTCCTCGAAAGCCATATTGATGGTAAGCAGCTCCTTATCTCCGATGGTATAGTTCTGTTCTGCTGGGGAGAACTGTCACGAGAAGAAGGAGCATGGGTGAAGGGTGTTGGTGGCGGAGTATTGGCTTAGGACGGCTCCTACCCCTTCGGAGAAGGCATCCACTTCGACAATGAAAGGCCGCCTGGGGTCGGGATGGTGGAGGCATGGTTCACGGAGGAATGTGGCTTTTAGGTTAAGAAAGGCCGTAACCGCATCAGGAGACTACTGTTTGGGGTTGGCCCCCTTACGCATGAGGGCGGTGAGCGGGGCCACCAAGGTGGATTAGTTGCGGATAAAGGACCTGTAGTAATTCGCAAACCCCAGAAACCTTTGTAGCAAGCGTAGACCTGAAGGCTGGGGCCAGTCTTGGATTCCTTTGAGCTTCTCAGGATCCATACGGAACCCCTGACTGGACACCATGTACCCAAGAAAGGGTACCATCTCCTTTTCAAAAGAGCATTTTTCGAGCTTGGTGTAAAGTTAGTTCTCACGCAGCTGCCATAGCACTCGAGCTATGTCCTTGTGATGCATCTGAAGGTCCTTGGAAAAGACCAAGATGTCATCCAGGTAGATCACGACATAGTCAGAATAGCATGTCTCAGAATACCTCATTCATCATGTTTTGGAAAATGGCTGGGGCATTGCAGAGTCCGAAGAGCATCACGAGGTATTCGTAATGTCCATCCCACGTGTTAAATGCCGTCTTCCATTTGTCACCATCTTTAATGCAAATCAGGTTATACGCACACCTGAGTTCTAGTTTAGAGAATATCTTGGCTCCTTGGAGCCGGTCGAAGAGCTCTGAAATGAGTTGCAGTGGGTATTGATCTTTGAGGGTTATGGAGTTTAGGCCGCAGTAGTCAATGCATGGATGGAGGCTACCATCCTTCTTCCCGATGAAAAAGAATCCAGCCCCTGCCGAAGATGTAGAGAGGTGTATGAAGCCCTTTGTATGGTTTTTGCAGATGTACTCTGTCATGGCTTGAGTCTCAGCAGGGGATAACGGGTAGGTACGGCCATGGGAGGGGGGCTACGAATTAGGCTGCAGGTTGATGGCACAGTCAAAGGTGCAATGAGAAGGTAGAGTATCTGCAGCGTCTTTGGAGAAGACATCAGCATAGGTGGTGTACTGCGACGGTAGACAAGATAACAGGGTAGTCGTGGTGGCACAGCAGAGTGGCGTGACCAGTTTGAGACATGTGGAGTGACATGCTGGCCCCCAGCTGGAAAGTTGTATCATAGACCAATCAAAATGTGGGGAGTGTTTCCATAGCAAGGGTAGCCCTAGAACTACCGGGTGTATAGCCCAGTCCAGAACATGGAAGGAGTGAAGCTCTACGTGAAGTGCCCCGGTCCAGACTGTGAGGGGGTCAGTGGTCAAGGTCAGCCGGCCAGGCAAGGGATCCCCCTGGATACAGGAGAGCACCAGGGACACTGGCGAACGGTTGACAGGGATGTAGAGATGTTCCATGAGTTGTTTCATGATGAAATTGCCTCCAGCCCCAGAGTCAACTAGGGCTAAAGTGTGGAAATTCTGGTTACCCACCATGAGGGATATAGGTAAGGTGAGTGGAGGAGAAGGTGAAGTGAGATCTAGGAAAAGTCCTCCTATAGAACCTAGGCCCAGGAGTTTCCTGGTCTTACTGGACAGGTGGCTAGGAGTGACCCGCTTCCCCGCAATAGAGACAGAGACCGGACTGCTTACATTGAAGGTGTTCTTTAGTCGAGAGCTTCCCACGACCCAGTTGCACGGGCTCTTCACCGTACGCCCCAGGGACAGTGGTGGGCTCCATGGACAAAGGTGAATGCCAGGGACATCTCCCAAGAGGGAGAACTGGACCTCGCGGGAGCGTTCCTGAAAGCGCCGGTCAATGCGTCCAGCCAGGTCAATGAGCGATTCTAGGAAACCTGGCAACTCGCGTGCCGCGAGTTTATCCTTTATCCTGGGGCTTAGACCTTCTAGGAAGATGGCCTGTAGGCAACCAGCATCCGAGTGGAGCTCGGAAGAGAGAGTTCTAAACTCGATAACATAATCGGCAAGGGGTCGAGAACCCTGGCGCAAGTGTAGCAAGGTGGACCCAGAGACCATTCGCCTCGCTGGGTCATCAAAGACTGTGAGGAAGAGGTTTAAGAAGCTAGACAAGTCCCATAGAACTGGATCTGCCAGTTCTGACTGGCTTGGAAACCCATAGGAAAAAAAGCTGCCGGACCTACTAAAAAACAACACCAAAATTAGTCAATATAAAATGCAGAGTTTATTCTCTGCTTCACTATACATTATTAATAATTTGTCGCTAGAGCTGTGTGAAGTCTTATTGTAATGGGTACCCCATGGCTTTTCTCCATTTAGCATATAATTAAGATAACTCCAGAGTTCTTATAAAATGTGGAAACAGATATAAATCTGTAACTGTACAGCAGGACCAAGCAAAAGTGGAATCAGATCTTACTAACAAAACAATGGTCTGCGACAAAAATAATACTGCATGGACAATTACGCTGTTCCAAGCACTACACACAGCATAACTTTATTTAAAAGGAAATAGCGCAGTTTCTGTCAAAAATTAACTCAATTGTTCTGTTTGGTTACATCTCAAGATGGATTGGGTTTTAAATTTAATTCCTCACCTTTCCAATTATAAATGCTACATATCCCGCTAAGCAACTCTATATGAGACGTATCCGTCTATTTTACTAATCTGGATAAGTATCACTATTTAAGACTTATACAACTATCTACTTAGCTAGATTAGTAGCACTGTTCAGACTTATTTGCTTAAGCAGAGACTTTGCTGCTAATATCTAGATAAATCGGAATGTATCTGGATAAGCGTAATGTTTGCTGGTTGCAGCACTCACCCCAGGATGCCAAAAGCCTCTGGAGAGGCAGGCACGCTGCCATGATGCCGCGGGCAGCACTGCTCCTTAAGCTCGCCTAAGCGCATGCCCTTGTGATGTCCCCACAGCGGGAAACCTGGCTGCCGGCGCTCAGGGAAGTCACATGGCTGGATATAGGAGGCCCAGACGTGCTCCACAGGATTGCCCAAGCATCAGGCCTCCCTGCTTGGATGCAGTGTATATTGTTCCTGCTTTGCTTCCTGCCCTGCCTTGCTCAGTCTATCTTATTGATTCCATATGCCCCTAGTCACCCCCTTCATTCTAGTGAGAAAAATGTATTAGTTATTCCTCACCCCAAAGTTGCCCACCTGGCTAGTAGCTGTCAATGGGCCTTCTGTGTTTTCAAGCCTGTATGCTGGAATGCAGAGGCGTACCTAGAGTATTTGGCACCTGGGAAGATACTTCTTTGGCACCCCCCCCCCCCAATATGTAATTTTAAAATTTCCTAAACATTGATAAAATATTTCAAATAGCAGACAAATCAAATAATACCCAATAATTAAAACTAATAAGGATTTTAAAAATCTCCTGCTCTCCATATCTGTCATCTTAAGATTGTTGTAGACTGGAAGCACACACACACACACACACACACACACATACACACAATATGCTCACTCTTTCTCATACACCACATACATGCTTGGTGAGAGACAGAGGGAGCATGTGTGTGTGTGAGAGACACATACACAAACACACACCTTTCTCTGTACCTCTCTCACATACTACCTATTTCTATGCTAGCCACTACTCTGGCTTTCCTCCTCCCAGTTCAAGTACCCCTGTTTATTGTAACTTTTCACTCTCTCCCTCTCTCCTAGCCTATTGTTCACGAAGTTGTTAATTTTAATGTTATTGCACCACTGTTTATTGTAAACCGATACGATATGATTGGTATCATGAGTGTCGGTATAAAAAAGACCTAAATAAATAAATAAAAATAAATACACACTTCCTCTGTGTCTCTCTCACACACGGCACACACACTTCCTCTGTGTCTCTCTCACATGCTACACACACACACACACACACACACACACACATGCTCCCTCTCTCACATGCACACATGTAGACAAAAACTGAACTGGAAATCACAAGCCAGATTCTGTATGCAGTGCAACAATGGAAAAGCAGAAAACCACTATTCCTCAAAACAATAAAATCAAGAAATATAAATCAATCAGAATAGTAAAATCATACTAAAAAATATACATTTCAAAAAAGCCGATGAATAGAATAATATTCAATAATTAGAAGCTTCTGTACAAATTTTTAAAAATTTCCTAAACGTCAATAAAATATTTCAAAACAGCAGATATCAAATAACACCCAGTAATTAAAATTTGCGATTTTGAAAATCCCCCACTCTCCATACCTCTCACCCTGAGATTGTCCTGAACTGAGGGTACACACACACACACACACACACACATATGCTCCCTCTGTCTCTTACACACATACATGCTTGGTAAAAGACAGAGCGAGCTTGAGTGTGTGTGCACGAGTGTGAAAGAGACAGACACACACATTTCCTCCATCTCTCTCTCACACATAAACGCTTCTTCTTTATCTCTCACACAGGAATCCTGTCTCACCCACGCATACACACAACCACACATGCTTTCTCTCTCTCATCCCCACCCCACCCTCACACACAGGCACCCACAGGCACACACACTCACTCTTCCATAAACTCACTGACTCATTCACACAGGTATCCTCTCATACACACACACACACACCCAAACACCCTCATATACACCCAAAAACCCACCCACCCTCATATACACCAACACACACACACAACCTCATACACATGCACCCACACACCTTCATACACATCCACACACCCTCATACACACATACACATACACACTCATCCACATCCCCTCATATAGCTTTGGTGATTTTTTACATATAGGCACATGGACTACTTTTCTAATTATTGGAACCTCACTGTCGGGATGCCCTAATTCTAATGCATCATTAGTATCCTTTAAAGATACCTCTCTCCGAACCATGCGCTGCTGAGTGACTGTCGGCTTTCCCCTTTGTTCTAGTTTAAAAGCTGCTCTATCTCCTTTTTATAGGTTAGCGCCAGCAGTCTGGTTCCACCCTGGTTAAGGTGGATCCCATCCCTTCGGAAGAGACTCTCCCTTCCCCAAATGGTTCCCCAGTTCCTAACAAAGCTGAATCCCTCTTCCTTGCACCATCGTCTCATCCACACCTTGAGACTCCAGAGCTCTACCTGCCTCTGGTGACCTGCGCGTGGAACAGGGAGCATTTCAGAGAATGCTACCCTGGAGGTTCTGGATTTAATCTTTCTACCTAAGAGCCTAAATTTGGCTTCCAGAACCTCCCTCCCACATTTTCCTATGTCGTTGGTGCCCACATGTACCACGACAGCCGGCTCCTCCCCAGCACTGTCTAAAATCCTATCTAGGTGACGCGTGAGGTCCGCCACCTTCGCACCAGGTAGGCATGTTACCAGGCGATCCTCACGCCCACCAGCCACCCAGCTGTCTACATTCTTAATAATCGAATCACCAACTATGACGGCCGACCTAACCCTTCCCTCCTGGGCAGAAGCCCTAGGAGACACATCCTAGGTGCAAGAGGACACTGCACCACCTGGAGAGCAGATCCTTGCTACAGGCTCATTTCCTGCTGCACCAGGTTGATGCTCTCCAATCATGAGACCTTCCTCCTCCAAGGCAGCACCAGGGATGCCAGACTGGAGTTGGGACTTGACTACTATGTCCCTGAAGGTCTCATCTATATACCTCTCTGTCTCCCTCAGCTCCTCCAGGTCTGCCACTCTAGCCTCCAGAGATCGGACTCGTTCTCTGAGAGCCAGGAGCTCTTTGCATCGCATGCACATGTACAACTTCTCACCGGCAGGTAAAAAATCATACATGTGACACTCGATGCAAAAGACTGGGAGACCCCCCTCTTGCTGCTGGACTGCTGCCTTCATCTTAAATTCATTTAGTTCCTAGTTAAGGTTTAGGTTGCTATGGGTGTAGGATTGCGTACAATTAGGGTCCTTTAAAAGTATTAGTTTATTCACTATGGGCCGGATTTTAAATGCCCTGCGCACCGGCACGCCTATTTTGCATAGGCCACCTGCGCGCGCACAGCCCCGGGACGTGCGTAAGTCCCGGGGCTTCGTAAAAGGGGCAGGGAGGGGGCGTGTCTGGGGGTGGGACCAGGGTCAGGGGCGGTTCGGGGTGGGACCGAGGGCGTGGCGCCGGCCCGCAGGCGTGGTTGAGGCCTCCGGACCAGCCCCCGGGTCGGGTGATGGCGCGCCAGCAGCCCGCTGGCGCGTGCAGATTTACCCCTGCTTTCAGCAGGGGTAAATCTGGCAACCAAGGTAGGGGGGGTTAGATAGGGCCGGGGGGGGTTAGGTAGGGGAAGGGAGGGCGAAGGAAAGTTCCCTCCGAGGCCGCTCCGATTTCACCGGCAGCGGCCTTGGAGGGAACAGGCAACACGCGCCGAGCTCAGCGCGCACAGGTTGCACAAATGTGCACCCCCTTGCGCTTGCCGACCCCGGATTTTATAAGATACGTGCGGCTACACGCGTATCTTATAAAATCCAGCGTACTTTTGTTCGCGCCTGGTACGTGAACAAAAAGTTCGCCCTCTCGCAAATTTATAAAATCTACCCCAGCATAACTGGTAGTAACCTACAAGGGAATGATCATACTCTTGATAAGAGGTGGGGAATTTCAGAGTTTAACTTAAAAGGCTGATTTTTTTTTTTTAAATTATTTTATTTTTTAAGTGTGAAAGTGACACCAGCCTATAAATTAAAGGATGAGCTAGGGGTGGGTGGGAGAGGAGTGGGAGGTTTGGAAAATACAAACACACAAACTTCTGTTTGTTGACTGACTTTCTGACTATGTAAAATAAAACACACAAACTTCTGTTTGTTGACTGACTTTCTGACTATGTAAAATAAAACACACAAACTTCTGTTTGTTGCCTGACTTTCTGACCACCTATTTAAAAAAAACAAAACACATGAACACACCAAATAATATACCCCAGTAGTTTACTTCTCCCTAATACCTTTGTTTTAAAAATTTCTCCAAGCAGTACTACTGATTCTTTCTAGCCACCAGCAAAGCAATCCTCTCCTTTCAGTGCTCCCACTGGATTGTGAAATAAATTTCACTGTTAAAACTAAGTGTTAAAAAGTTATGTTTTAGACCCTTCTTAAATGTCATCAAGGAAGAATATTCCAAAGACTTACTACCAAGATATAAAAAACTCTATTTTTCAACTTCACGTGTTTAAATGTCTGTAATTGCACGGTTGACAAATAGGCTTTTTTGGATTGATCTAAGGCTCATTCCAGTAAATTTTTTCCTTCAGATTCTTCAGGCCATTTCCCCACAGAACTCTAAAGACTAAAGCCAGCAGCTTAAATTTTATCCTGGCTTATAATGGAAGTCAATGGAGTTCATGTAGCCTTTCCTAGTTATGCTATATCTTTTTGGAGTTGAGACAACCAGCTTGCTCACAGCATTGAAGGTGTGGTCGCACAATAGATTTATTTAGATGCATTATGATAGTCACAGTTGTGTTTTCCTTTCCTTTCCAAATTTACTTTAAATCCGATATAATGCGGCTCAATATGACGCAAGATCACTTATAATGCGGTCAAAGGTTGGCTCCTAATTTGGTAGATATTCAGCACCACTAAGCCGAATAAGTACGGCCTTAACCAGCTAAGTGGCGATGGCTGAATATCTGGCCAAGTTTAGTGGCCATTACTTGTCCGGCTAAGCAGCAACTGCTAAACATGGCCAAATATTCAGCTGCTGCTACTTACCTGGATAAGTACTTATCTGGCTAAGTGTCAGCCACTAAACATGGGCAGATATTCAGCTGCCACCACTTAGCCGGATAGGTACATGGCAGCAGTTGAACATCTGCCCATGTTTAGCTAAGTTCTTATCCAGCTAAGTGGTGACAAATTTTTATAAACTCACTATAATACGGGCTCACTTATAAAACAGACCAAAATTTTGAACTGCATTGCCCACATTAATCAGGTCTAGAGAGTAATCCCTAACATCTGTTTGATTTTTAGATAGTTACTGTTCATTGAGCAGCAACTATCTAAACTTCAATGTTCTTTACCTAAATGGTAAGTTCTAATACGGAACCCAGCATTATATTAATTCATTTATTTTCTTAATTTTAATTTACTAATAGCCCATCTGAAGCTCTGCGCAATGTACAATACAATAGTCATAGAAAACAATATTGGAAAAGAAACAACAAATACAACACAACAATAATTACAAAGTATAACAAAAATAACTACAACTAAAAGAAATATCTAAATAAATCCTATCCCCTCCAAAAATTAGACTCAAACTAAAAACTGCCTAGCTAACTAGAAGTAATAGCCCTCTATCTGTTGGGGGAGTGCTAGGGAGCGGTCCTGATTCTGGGGAGATAGGTGTGCCCTTGGACCACGGCGCAACTACAGAGGAGCTCTGAGCAAGCGCCGAGGCAGGCAACACATGTCCAAGCACGGGCAGACAGGCTGAAGACTAGGAGCTCTGACCTCTGCCGAACCTGAATGCACTGGAAGAGAACCAACGCAATGCTGGTGTCTGGGGTAGCCCTCCAGCCACTCGATAGCCCTTTCGGACCTGCCACCTGGAAACGGCAGATGCGACAGGTCGGACAGAGGTCGAGGACAGATGATGGTACTGGAACTTGGAACAAGCCATAGGAACTTAAAGACTTGGATGAGGCGAGGATACTTGGAAGAAGCACCAGGCCGCAAAACCAGGCTCCAGCGTCGGACGTGGCCTCCTCAGCTGGAAGCGGCGGCATCCGGCCGCAGGAGCACCGGGTCAAAGGCAGCCTCCGGGCCGCATGGACAACAATGGCGGTGGCCCAGACTGCGTGGAGAAGAGGGCCAGTGTCGGCGGCTACCTGGTTGCCTGGGAGCACAGCAGCACAGCCTGCCGTGCAGGGGGAAGTCATGGCCTCCAGGCCACAAAGCTGGATGGTGGCGGCTCTGACCGTGGAGACAGCGTCGGGGTAGACTGGCAGCAGAGGTGAGAGGCAGCTCACGGCTAGGACCGCGAGCAGCATCACAATAGCACCCCCCTCCTCAAGCCTGCTTTTCTGAGACTTGGAGGATTCAACAAACTGGAGATGGAATTCCTTGATGGAGGAACTGAAGTGATGAAGTACACAGGCCACATCTTGAAAATCATGAAATGTAGAAGGCTTGTCAAAAAGAAAAGCCACATGTTTAGGCAAACATGGAAGGTGTCGAACCTGAATGCAGGCGTCTCCTTCCGGTCATGGAAAAAAAGTATACCCAGTTCTTACAGGTGCTTCCAAAGGAAGCTTCGTGGCTCACAAGTGGGTGCAGGCACTTCCTGCAGGTCAAAGGAAAGACACGATCTCAGACTGAAGCTCGATGATTCTTGGCGATGAAGGTGGACTTGGTACTGGATGTGGAAACCTGGGTGCAGGCACCTCCTGCAGGTCGTATGGACCCCAGGAAGATGAGCCAACATCGCAGTGGAAAGAATGGAGATGGTCCCTGCAACAGTGGCAGGCACCTCCTGCAGGTCGAAGGAAAAACAGAATCCCAAACAATGGCTGATGCCTCCAGCAGGTCAAGGGATTCACAGAACTTGAAGACACAAAAATCTTGGAAAAAAAATGAGAAAATAATTTCTGGAATCAGAACCTCTTGAGAGTCCAAAGTATGGGCCCGTCACAGGAACACGCTCACCGGACACATGACCTTTGCAATCTGTTGGGGGAGTGCTAGGGAGCGGTCCCAATTCCAGGGAGATAGGTGTGCCCTTGGACCACGGCGCTACTGCAGAGGAACTCCAAGCAAGCGCCGAGACAGGTAAAACGTGTGCAAGCATGGGCAGACAGGCTGAAGACTAGAATCTCTGACCTCTGAGGAACCTGAACGCACCGGAAGAAACCCAAAAATGCAATGCTGGTCTCTGGGGTAGCCCTCCAGCCACTCGATAGCCCTTTTAGACCTGCCGCCTGGAAACGGCAGATACGACAGGATGGACAGAGGTCAAGGACGGACGATGGTACTGGAACTTGGAACAAACATAAGAACTTGAAGACTTGGACAAGACGAGGATACTTGGAACTTGGAAGGCACTGCCCCTCAGGGTGACCTACACAGCCCACCTTGGGCTGGTCATGGATCACCCTGTCCCACTGTGCGCCCTACACAACCTGAAGAGGCTGGTTGCAGACCACATAGAGAGCAGGATATGTGCAGGACTGAGGATCAGGATCTGGGCAGCACTCAAAGGATCCAGCAGAAAAAGAGGACTCCAGTGACCAGAAATGGACACCGGATCAAATACGGATTTACTCCCAGGGAGGTCGGTTGGAGGTGAGGTCCAGCGGGCGAGGCTAGGCTTGGACCCGGAGCTAGGAACTAGCGGATCAGGAACCACCAAATACAGGAACAGAGGAACTAGACCAAACAAGGACATCTATAGACAGGAACATCAGGACATCTGAGGACGAGGACATCTGAAGACAGGAACATCTGGTTATCTGAATACGAACAGATGGAATCCAACGAGAGACCAGGAACCACAGACAAAGACAACGGATACCAATGAAGAACAGAGTGCCTTGAAGAAGCAGAGATGGACTTCGGAGCCTCCTGGAATGAAGAGCTGGAACAGCAGAGAATACAGGAGCAGGCAGCTCCTTGTGAAGGCAAAGACAGACCAAAGAATGGCCTTTTATATAGGGCTGAAGGGGAGATGCCTGGAGAACATCAGCAGGAGGAGCAAAGGAGAACTGCCCACCGCGGGCCCTTTAGGAAGGGAGATGAGGCGCAGCCGCGTGCCTAGGGAAGGCAGGACCAGGGACAGTGGTGGCCATGCCACGAAGAAGAAGCAGGAGCGGCACCAGGCCACAAAGCCAGGCTCCAGCGTCGGCAGTGGCCTCCTCAGCCGCAGGAAGGAAGCTGGAAGCAGTGGCACCCAGCCGCAGGAGTACTGGGTCAAAGGCAGCCTCCAGGCTGCATGGAGAACAACGGCGGCACCCAGACCGCGTGGAGAAGAGGGTCAGTGTCAGCGGCCACCAGGCCGCATTGGAGCCCAGCAGCACAGCCCACCGTGCAGGGGGAAGGCATGGGCGGCCTCCAGGCCACAACGCTAGACAGCGGCAGCTCCAACCGCCGCAGATGACAGGCGGCGGCCTCCAGGCCACGGAGATGGCGTCGGGGCAGACTGGCAGCAGAGGTGAAAGGCTGCTCGAGGCTAGGCCCACGAGCAGCATCGCAACACTATCAGCTACCATATCCAAAGGCTTCCTTAAACAGATGGGTTTTAGACAGTGCCTAAACTGAAGACAATCTCCTTCTAATCTTAATTCTGTATAAAGTGAATTCTGCAATGTACGAGCTACACAGCTAAAAGCACATTTTATAGTATTCATCAATTTCTACCGGTGCCATTGGTCGGCCTCTGTCACATGGTAGGAGCACAAGATGGCGCCAGCTGTCCATTGCTCCTACCATGTGACAGGGGCCGACCAATGGCACCGGTAGCCCTTGTGACATAGTAAGGACAAAGACTATCGGCGCCATTTTGAATACTGGCAGCCGACAGCCCAAGTGCAGGAGATCGGGCCAGGACCCCGCTGGACCACCAGGGTTCAGGAGGGTGGGGGGTTAAATTAAATTTAAAGGGTTGGGATGGGGGTTTTTTTGGGAAATGAATACATATGTAACTAATGAACGGATAGGGATCCCCCGAGAAGAAATGCAACGGATTTGGGTCCCAACGAATATGAATACCGAATGGGACGAATCCGTCCCTGCTGCACATCCCTATTAATTACTTTGATTACTTCACTCACTGTTCCCTTTTTAGGATCATTAATGAATAAGTTAAACGGTACTAACAATTCTAACAGATTAGCAGGCAGCAGGCAGACAAACAGCTGACAATGTCATCTTCATGGATGGAAAAATTTGTGCTTTGGATTGTCACGTTCAAAACAGCTTCCTTCAGAAGGGAAGACTGCCCATGCATATGTAGCCCAAGCAACCACTTGAATGTGCCAATCTGGGATAGAAATCCAAGCAAGGCCTTGGTCTATTGTAATATTTAATGATACACTGTTATTCTATATTGCTTTATCCAAGTTAGGACTTTTTTTAATATTATTATCTCCTGCTGTGCCTGTCTTCCACTATAAATGCTTCTGAGGCAAAATAGATTGTAGTCATGCACTTTACACAGTTCAGTGCATAGATATTATTAAGTATAATTACTAATCAATTACACATTTTATTGCTACTTTTATTATTGCTATTCTTTTCTATTATCATTATTATTAGGCTGGTTCATGACTAGACTGTTTAATCAATGCCACGGTTACTCCCCGGCTGCAGGAATTAGGGATCATGAATTCTTTGAGGGGAACAATATTGAGAGGATGTCATCCTCCTACATTACAAAAAAAAACCAAAATAGTCAGCACATTTCCCGACTTCAGCAACTTTCAATGGTAGAAAACGCACAATATAACCTTGGCCCTGCTCTTCTGAGATAGCTCATGGATAGTTTTCTGTAGCGAGGCTTACAAAACTCTGCTGCACAATTTGAGATTTCTGTGGCAACCTTTGCATCATATTTGAATAAACTATGCATAGTTATAAATGGAAAAAGCCATTTCTCACTGAAAACTTTTCACATTTTAAATATTTTATTAAAATACTAGCTGAACCCTGCCACGCGTTGCTGTGGCTGAGCCTGGTTAAGTTGAAAAAACAGAACAGAGCAGTAAAGGTTACAGTTAGTGTTTTGTTTTGTTTTTTTACCCCAAATGAACAGCACCAGTAAAGAAAAGTTTAAATATGCAAGCACACCTTCCTGGGCCCCCCCCCCCCCCCCAACCCGGTGAAATAGAGTAACCCACGTTACAGCCCCCCTCTCGGGAGATGTGGAGAATGAGTGCCCCCCCTTGTGAAAAACGCGCGGCGGAAAATAAGAACGGTCCCCCACCGTGATCCTCCCCGGCTCCCTGTGTAACCTGCCAGCCGGTGGCGAGGGTGTGTGCTAGGGTTTGTTCCGCCGGCTGCCAGGTCGCAAAACTTCACCGGTGAAAGATGTGCGTCAGGATTCCTGACCTAGTAAGGGCAAATGTCCGCTGAGGATATGACGCCGACGGGCTCTTGCCCTTACTATGTCACATGGTGTACCGACGTCATTGTTGTCTCCGTATAGCATAGTAAGGGCAAATGTCTGCTGAGGATATGGCGCCGACGGGCTCTTGCCCTTACTATGTCACATGGTGTACCGACGTCATTGTTGTCTCCGTATAGCATAGTAAGGGCAAATATCCGCTGAGGATATGGCGCCGACGGGCTCTTGCCCTTACTATGTCACATGGTGTACCGACGTCATTGTTGTCTCCGTATAGCATAGTAAGGGCAAATGTCCGCTGAGGATATGGCGCCGACGGGCTCTTGCCCTTACTATGTCACATGGTGTACCGACGTCATTGTTGTCTCCGTATAGCATAGTAAGGGCAAATATCCGCTGAGGATATGGCGTCGACGGGCTCTTGCCCTTACTATGTCACATGGTGTACCGACGTCATTGTTGTCTCCGTATAGCATAGTAAGGGCAAATGTCCGCTGAGGATATGGCGCCGACGGGCTCCTGCCCTTACTATGTCACATGGTGTACCGACGTCATTGTTGTCTCCGTATAGCATAGTAAGGGCAAATGTCCGCTGAGGATATGGCGCCGACGGGCTCTTGCCCTTACTATGTCACATGGTGTACCGACATCATTGTTGTCTCCGTATAGCATAGTAAGGGCAAATGTCCGCTGAGGATATGGCGCCGACGGGCTCTTGCCCTTACTATGTCACATGGTGTACCGACGTCATTGTTGTCTCCGTATAGCATAGTAAGGGCAAATGTCCGCTGAGGATATGGCGCCGATGGGCTCTTGCCCTTACTATGTCACATGGTGTACCGACGTCATTGTTGTCTCCGTATAGCATAGTAAGGGCAAGGTCCGCTGAGGATATGGCGCCGACGGGCTCTTGCCCTTACTATGTCACATGGTGTACCGACGTCATTGTTGTCTCCGTATAGCATAGTAAGGGCAAATGTCCGCTGAGGATATGGCGCCGACGGGCTCCTGCCCTTACTATGTCACATGGTGTACCGACGTCATTGTTGTCTCCGTATAGCATAGTAAGGGCAAATGTCCGCTGAGGATATGGCACTGACGGGCTGTTGCCCTTACTATGTCATATGGTGTACCGACGTCATTGTTGTCTCCGTATAGCATAGTAAGGGCAAATGTCCGCTGAGGATATGGCGCCGACGGGCTCCTGCCCTTACTATGTCACATGGTGTACCGGCGTCATTGTTGTCTCCGTATAGCATAGTAAGGGCAAATGTCCGCTGAGGATATGGCGCCGACGGGCTCTTGCCCTTACTATGTCACATGGTGTACCGACGTCATTGTTGTCTCCGTATAGCATAGTAAGGGCAAATGTCCGCTGAGGATATGGCGCCGACGGGCTCCTGCCCTTACTATGTCACATGGTGTACCGGCGTCATTGTTGTCTCCGTATAGCATAGTAAGGGCAAATGTCCGCTGAGGATATGGCGCCGACGGGCTCTTGCCCTTACTATGTCACATGGTGTACCGACGTCATTGTTGTCTCCGTATAGCATAGTAAGGGCAAATGTCAGCTGAGGATATGGCGCCGACGGGCTCTTGCCCGTCATTGTTGTCTCCATATAGCATAGTAAGGGCAAGGTCCGCTGAGGATATGGCGCCGACGGGCTCCTGCCCTTACTATGTCACATGGTGTACCGACGTCATTGTTGTCTCCGTATAGCATAGTAAGGGCAAGGTCCGCTGAGGATATGGCGCCGACGGGCTCCTGCCCTTACTATGTCACATGGTGTACCGACGTCATTGTTGTCTCCGTATAGCATAGTAAGGGCAAGGTCCGCTGAGGATATGACGCCGACGGGCTCCTGCCCTTACTATGTCACATGGTGTACCGACGTCATTGTTGTCTCCGTATAGCATAGTAAGGGCAAATGTCCGCTGAGGATATGGCGCCGACGGGCTCTTGCCCTTACTATGTCACATGGTGTACCGACGTCATTGTTGTCTCCGTATAGCATAGTAAGGGCAAATGTCCGCTGAGGATATGGCGCCGACGGGCTCTTGCCCTTCCTATGTCACATGGTGTACCGACGTCATTGTTGTCTCCGTATAGCATAGTAAGAGCAAATGTCCGCTGAGGATATGGCGCCGACGGGCTCCTGCCCTTACTATGTCACATGGTGTACCGACATCATTGTTGTCTCCGTATAGCATAGTAAGGGTAAGGTCCGCTGAGGATATGGCGCCGACGGGCTCTTGCCCTTACTATGTCACATGGTGTACCGACATCATTGTTGTCTCCGTATAGCATAGTAAGGGCAAATGTCCGCTGAGGATATGGCGCCGACGGGCTCCTGCCCTTACCATGTCACATGGTGTACCGACGTCATTGTTGTCTCCGTATAGCATAGTAAGGGCAAATGTCCGCTGAGGATATGGCGCCGACGGGCTCTTGCCCTTACTATGTCACATGGTGTATCGACGCCATTGTTGTCTCCGTACAGCATAGTAAGGGCAAGGTCCGCTGAGGATATGGCGCCGACGGGCTCCTGCCCTTACTATGTCACATGGTGTACCGACGTCATTGTTGTCTCCGTATAGCATAGTAAGGGTAAGGTCCGCTGAGGATATGGCGCCGACGGGCTCTTGCCCTTACTATGTCACATGGTGTACCGACGTCATTGTTGTCTCCGTATAGCATGGTAAGGGCAAATGTCCGCTGAGGATATGGCGCCGACGGGCTCTTGCCCTTACTATGTCACATGGTGTACCGGCGTCATTGTTGTCTCCGTATAGCATAGTAAGGGCAAATGTCCGCTGAGGATATGGCGCCGACGGGCTCCTGCCCTTACTATGTCACATGGTGTACCGACGTCATTGTTGTCTCCGTATAGCATAGTAAGGGCAAATGTCCGCTGAGGATATGGCGCCGACGGGCTCTTGCCCTTACTATGTCACATGGTGTACCGACGTCATTGTTGTCTCCGTATAGCATAGTAAGGGCAAATGTCCGCTGAGGATATGGCGCCGACGGGCTCCTGCCCTTACTATGTCACATGGTGTACCGACGTCATTGTTGTCTCCGTATAGCATAGTAAGGGCAAGGTTCGCCGGCGCCATTTTAGTTGCTGGCATCCGACGGCCCTACTGAATGCGATGTGTCCCGGACCGTTCCTGTGGTGCCGGTGGAGAAGCACGGACTTGTTTCAGGTGTAGTGTGTGATCGGAGTGCAGTGCGTGGGTGTGTGGAAGAGGGTACTTTAATTTAAAATCGGAGGGGGTGTGAAATGCGTGGCTTCCCAATGTAGCAGCCAGGAATTCGTGTTTTGGTGTGTTTTGGGAGGGTGGGTGAAGTAAGTGACATTGGCAGGTGTGTGGTGTGATGAGTGTGGATTTCTGTGTGTTATGAGGGAGTGTGAATGAAAGACAATAGCCCTGTGTGGGGGTGGGGGTTGGTGTGTGAGTGTGTGTGAAAGGTGTAAGAGGTTGCGCTTGCGCTGACGGCCACCAGATGTCGCTGTTTTGTGTAAGCAATTTTTAAACTTGTATTACCTGTCACAGGTGTGACCTATATGTAATGTAAGTGTATAAGATCCTTCCCGTATGGGAAGTGAATGTTGTGTGCAAATTTGAACGCATTCGGTTAAGCGGTTGGCGAGATTAGCGACGACGTACAAACTATTTAACATTTTTATTTATATAGATTTCTCTAACTTCTAACCTATTATATGCATTTGAACCATTTATTTGTTTTATTTAACCTTTCCCATGCTCTTACGGTCACTTAGCATTTCTTTCTCTCACTTTCATCTCCCCGTATTACCCACGCTCTTTAGCTGCCATACTACAGTCATTCTCCCCTCTGCATTTCTCTCATCTGCCTCAGCTCTTTCAGTCTCTCTTCTTCTCCCTCCACTCCAGTCTCTTCTTGTCCCCTGTTTCACATTGCTCATTGCCACCTGTTTAAATCCTCCCCTTTTACCCCTCTTTTACCCTTCTCATCCTCTCCCCCACACCCCCCCCCCCCCACACCCCCTCATCCCTTCTACTCTAACATCCCCTCGCACTCCCACATCCTAGCCCTCCTCACCCTCCTGCCTATTGTCTCTCTTATCTTGCCTTTCCGTCTCGCTTTGTGCCAGATCTAGGGTTCCTTTGACCGCTGCCTCCTGGAGTGACCCTTCTCCCTGCTACCCTCCCCTAAAGCAGCACCAGGTTCAGTATAGAGCCATGAGGTGCCAACAGGAACTGCTAAGTTACTCTGGGCCCTGCTTAACTCAGGGTTTGCTGAATCTTGCAGCAGGAGAGGTAGGGGAGAGGCCAAAGGATGTTGCCTGACAAAACCCTTGGAAAGGCTACAGCTGCGTGGTGAGGGGTGACAGTGATGGCAGCAGCACCAGCATTAGGACAAAGACCTGAAGAAGGAAGAAGCATAGTCCCTAGATTCCCGTACTTGTACAGTGAAAGTTAAATTGTGAAATCTCAGTAAACCAGGAGTCCACAGTATAATTAAATGTTATAGCAATACATTTTGGTCCATTGGTGCACACATCAATACAGTCCAGTTCAGCATAGGCACATATTTGCACATCATTATCATAATAATGCAATATCCATATGGGCAGATCTAGGATTGTAAACAGGACAGGGATGCAGCTGATGTAGTGCATCATCATTCCCAAACACCTTTCCCCTTCTCAGTCTCCAGTCTCCCCTCCCTGCTCAGATTCCTTTCCGTTGTCCTACTCCCAGTTTCTTCTCCATCTGCTCTTTTCTCCTCATATTCCTCCCAAGTCCTTTACTATATTCCCCTCTTCTCTTTCAGGTTCCTCTCAGATTCTTGGGACACAGTTCCAGCCCTGGTCTGGGCCTCAGAACCAGGCTTCTCCTCTGGCCTGGGCCTAGGCCTCGCCATGGGGCTCAACCCAATGCTAACCCTCAGTGACAGGTCCGGCCCACCACTTGGCCCAGACACCATGCTTGGGTAATGTTTTGGCCAGGAAGGCCCAGCCAAGATCATTGGAGGCCCATTTTTTTAAAATGCCATGAATACAAAAATAACCGACGTTTGGGGTATTTTAGGAGGAGGCTACTTTCAGTTCACTACATTTGAAACAAATAAAAAATGGCCTCATTTGTTGTATTTTTGACATTCATTACAAACAAATGCATCCACCACCCTTTCAGTAAAGAAATATTTCTTTTGATTATGCCTGTCTACCCACTTTCACCGTAATCCCATGATCCCTTGTTCCAGAGACTCCTTTCCATTAGGGGAGGAGGAATAGCCTAGTGGTTAGACCAGTGGTCTATGAAGCAGGAGACCAGGGTTCAAGTCTTGCTATTACTCTTTGGGCAAGTCACTTTACCCTCCATTGTCTCAGGTACAACAACTTAGAGTGTAAGCCCTCTGGGGATAGGGAAATACCTACAGTACCTGAATGTAAACCAATGTGATATCTCAGATCAAATGTTGGTATATAAAAATAATAAATAAATAGAAGAGGTCCACCTTCTATGTATTGATATATTGAAGTTATTTAAATGTCTCTATCATATCACCCCTATCTTGCCTTTCCTCTAGGGATTACATGACTAGATCTTTAAATCAGTCTACATATGCTTTTCAATGAAGACCACACTGATTATTTTAATAGCCACCCTCTGGATTGACTCCATCCTGTTTATATCCTATTAAAGGTACGGTCTTCAAAATTCTATACAGTATTTCAAATGAGGTCTCACCAGGAGTCATATCATCTCTTTTTTTCTGTTGACCATTTGTTGTGTCTGTCGCTGCTCAACATCTCTGCTCTGCCCACCTTACCTCGTTGGCGACTCCCTTCGGGGTTGATGGAAGGCTAGCTGCTGCGGCGTCTCCATGCTATCCTCTTCCGGCGTTCCCGGTCCGGCTCGACACTGCAAGCCACCATGTTGACCAGATGCCTAAGGGCGCATGCAGCCCAACTGATGTACCAGTGTTGGCACGAACCTCAGGGGCATCCCCCTGAGATGACGTCACCAGTTCCAGATATTTAAGGTCTCAGTTTTCGCTAACAAGACGAGTTAGCAAGGGATTGGTTACCTAGCTTCCTCCTGGTCGCTGTAGATTGGATTTGCTCTCCGCAACCCTAGCTACTCTGCCTCCTCGGACTTCACTAGAGGTACCCACTCCTCGGGGGACTCGCTTTCTCTTTTTGTTTGCAGATCATAGTTCGGAACCGGTACTCGCTCCTCGAGGGCCCACGTCCCGGACTTGCTCCTGAATACCACTTCTGCTAAGAAGTCATCGCTGCTTACAACACTGTGAGTTTCCATCTATCTCTCAGAGCTTTCCCTGGGTCCAGGTACTCGCTCCTCGAAGGCCTAAAGTATACCATCTCCTGGGCTGCCTTAAGAGACTATTGTGTGAGTGTTACCATCAAGGACTTGTTCCAGAACTCTGCATATATTGCCTATTCACTGTCTTAGTTTCTCTACAGCTCAGCCACCCTGGGATTACTGTTCCAATATGCCCAGCCAGGCGTTTCCAGCTCACTACTGCCTCCTCTGGTGGTTTACCATATTGTCTAATAAAAGAACTAATGTGTGTCTGTCTCCTACACTAAGCCTGACCAGTGGTCCCTCTCGGGATTTCCTCCGAGGGCATGGTCACCTGCCACTGGTCCAAAGATCCACCCACAACTACTCTAAATAACAACAGATTGCTAAATCCTAGCTTTCTCTACAGAGCTTTGACAACAGATTGCTATCTCCTCATGGAGATCATAGCAGATTCACATCACCATTCCTCTCCCTATGTACCCACATCTTTCTGGCTTTTGTCATCGCCTTATCCACCTGTTTGGCCAACTTGAGATCATCAGATACAATCACTCCCAGATCTCACTCTTGTTTCATGCATAGAAATATCAACCACTTTCTAACTTTAGGATCCATACCAAAGGTGCTAAGTTTATTTATAAGTTGCCTATGTGGAACCGTGGCAAAGGACTTACTGAAATCCAAATATATTACATCTAACACTCTACCCTGATTCATCTCGCTGATCACCCAGTCAAAGAAATTGATAAGATTCATCTGTTGACCTACCAGATTCCAGAAACTGCACTACCCTACCCTCTGTTTGAGCAGTGATTCCATTAACTCACTAGAGAAGTCAAACTAACCGGTCTGTAGTTCCCAGTCTCCTCCTTACTTCCACCTTTGTGAAGAAGAACCACATCTCCTGTCACCAGTCCTCCGGAATGCTCCTTATTCTAAGGAAGCATTGAAAGGTTTAGCTAATAGATCTGCCAGAATTCTCAATTTCAATATACTGCTCCCAAAAACTAAAAGACTTGATGCAGTGAACTCATGTCTACCAAGAATAAGTAAAGAAATAGACAATGAAAGTTTCCAGAAAACAGGGGCGTTTCAGCCAGGGTGAGCTCTGGAAGGTCCCATTAGGGATGAGCTGGGGGTTTTTTTTAATATGTACTTAATATTCTAAATTGCATACTAATGGTCACAGATGTGTCAGAATAGATTAAATTCCATATAATTCTCTAACTAAATCCACAGAAATAAAGGTCCACGAAAATTGAAGGTGATGCATATTTATTGGACTAACGATTCATTCTGACCAGCATTTGAGAGCTGTTTTCTTCATCAGGCCAATGCAAAATGAGCTAAGGATGATGTTTCCTGAATCTACAAGTAGATTGTAGGTTAGAATACAACATCATTGCTTGTTTTCACAGCTGTAAAGAGTTGTAAGATAGATTTAATTCTGTAAAGAATTTAGAGAGAGGTAGGAAAGTTGGAAGACCTGAATAAACAGTGTAGTTTGTAGTTACAGATGCTTGGCAGGGTAGCATCAGTCTAGTTTGGGTTTTTCTAAGCATGCACAGGTGTTCTCACACAGCCGCCGCCACACAAGTCCCCTCAATCTTTTTTTTTCTTTTGCTCCTGTGACTGGATGACTTTTCGCTCACTCGCTCTCCTAAGCCATTTGTGGAAAGTTTGTTAATCTATATTGTTTAATATTTCTTTTCCTACTTTGCAAGTCTTCTTTAAAAAAAAAAAAAAAAAAGGGAAAGTTTTTCTTACACAGTTATAAAAATTAAATTTGACTTAGCCTCAACTCTTTTTTTTTTTTTTGCAATGGTGGACAAAAACACAAGCTTCAAAAGACGACCCAAATGTTCCTAAATAATATCTCTAGCAGATTTCCATGTCCGCTGCCTTTATTGTCTGGAACCAGTGCAAGATGTTCCTAACTTCCCTTCCTGCGCCTGAATGCCTTCCAAAGCTGTAAAATTCAGGAATCTCAGACTTAACAAATACTCGAGTGCTTCTCAACCTTCTGGTATAGTAAAGAGGAAGTCATAGGCTGAGGGGCCAGTGACTAAAGCAAAAAGTCCAGAATCCTCTCATGCTAAGAGCCATGACTCGGAAGACTTGGTATAGACATTATTCCACCTCTATCAAACAGGAAGAGAAGCCATGAACTTTGATGCTAAAACAGATAGGCACTGAGACAGGCCCTGTCTGCACCAGTGATGACACATCAGTGCACAAGGTCAAGATGCCTCTCCTCCCCCTAGATTCATCAAAATGCGTTAACTCTGTAACAGGGTACCATCGAGCTAGGATGAGATAACATAGTACAAAATTTCATCTTTGTGAGACTTTCCTCACTCGAAAAGATGTCAGATCTTCATCAAGGTGTACTATGCTGTTCATACATCTCACTCTACATGCGAAACTGGCCCCTAAACCCTAAACCACCAACAACATCTCACCTCGACCTATTAGATGGCCCTCTTATAGAGATATAAATATGTGCTCACTGTGAGGACCTCTTCAGATTCTCTCTCCACTCTACTCCGTTCCACTCTCCATTCCCGAACCCAGAAATGGCCAAAATGCACTTCTAAAACTGTATCACAAATTGCATTATGGTCATTTCAGGCATATCACACAGCCTAATGCCAGGGAAAAAGATGTAGTTATTTCTGGCATTAAAAACATGCTATATTTCCCCTCATTTTACTAAATCCTACCTAAACTCCTCCCTGATCCTACCCCTCCAAAAAATTTGCATTCATGCTGAGCATTATTGTTATTAATGCATGCGTTAATGCGTTATTGCATGTGTTAATGCCATAATGCATTTTGATGAATAACCTTACTCCTTAGCACTGAAGTCTCACCAGTGTCATAGATAAGCAAAGGAACTATTACTGAAACACAGATATTGGCTCAACTCATCAAAAGTCTAGATTTCTCTGGAATCTAAGCAAAATGTGCCACATTTAGTTCCAGAATAAGATTAAGAACATAAGAACATGCCATACTGGGTCAGACCAAGGGTCCATCAAGCCCAGCATCCTGTTTCCAACCGTGGTCAATCCAGGCCATAAGAACCTGGCAAGTACCCAAAAACTAAGTCTATTCCATGTTACCATTGCTAGTAATAGCAGTGGCTATTTTCTAAGTCAACTTAATTAATAGCAGGTAATGGACTCCTCCTCCAAGAACTTATCCAATCCTTTTTTAAACACAGCTATACTAACTTCACTAACCACATCCTCTGGCAACAAATTCCAGAGTTTAATTGTGCGTTGAGTAAAAAAGAACTTTCTCCAATTAGTTTTAAATGTGCCCCATGCTAACTTCATGGCGTGCCCCCTAGTCTTTCTATTATCCGAAAGAGTAAATAACCGATTCACATCTACCCGTTCTAGACCTCTCATGATTTTAAACACCTCTATCATATCCTCCCTCAGCCGTCTCTTCTCCAAGCTGAAAAGTCCTAACCTTTTTAGTCTTTCCTCATAGGGGAGCTGTTCCATTCCCTTTATCATTTTGGTAGTCCTTCTCTGTACCTTCTCCATTGAAATTATATCTTTTTTGAGATGTGGCGACCAGAATTGTACACAGTATTCAAGGTGCGGTCTCCATGGAGCAATACAGAGGCATTGTGACATTTTCTGTTTTATTCACCATTCCCTTTCTAATAATTCCCAACATTCTGTTTGCTTTTTTGACTGCCGCAGCACACTGAACCGACAATTTCAATGTGTTATCCACTATGACGCCTAGATCTCTTTCTTGGGTTGTAGCACCTAATATGGAACCTAACATTGTGTAATCATAGCATGGGTTATTTTTCCCTATATGCATCACCTTGCACTTATCCACATTGAATTTTATCTGCTAGGGATGTGAATCTTTTTTTGACAATTTAAAAAAATCATCAGATATTTTTTAAATCGTCAAAAATAGAACAATAGAAATTCCCCCGATTTATCGTGAAAAATCGTAAATTGGGGGAGGGGGGAGGGCGGGGAAACCGGCACACCAAAACAACCCCTAAACCCACCCCGACCCTTTAAAATGAATCCCTTACCCTCCCCCCCAAAATGTTTTAAATTACCTGGTGGTCCAGTGGGGGGGGTCCTGGCACTATCTTCCGCTCTCGGGCCATCGGCGCCATTTTGGCTGCCACTAATAAAAATGGCGCCGATGGCCCGATAAAAAAAACCGCACCTGACCCTTTAAACTGACCCCCTTAGCCTTCCCCACCTTCCCGACCCCCCCTCCCAAAACCTTTTTAAATTAAATTAAATTAAAGGAGCACTGGATGGCTGGCGCCATGTTGGCCTGCGCCATCTTTAAAGATGGCGCCGGCCATCCAGTGCTCCTACCATGTGACATGGGCCGGTTAATGGCACGGATACCCTGTCACATGGTAAGGGCAAAGGGCCATCGGCGCCATTTTTATTAGTGGCAGCCGATGGCCCAAGAGCGGGAGATCACTCCCCGTGCCCCTACTGGACCACCAGGTAATTTTAAAACCTTTTTTGGGGGTTCAGGAGGGTGGGAGAGGGTGGGGGAGGGTTTTTTGATTATCGGATCGGGCACAGCCGATAATCAAAAATCCAATCGGGCCGGGCGATAAAAATTTTAAGATTTGGATCGGAACCGGAACCGATCAGATTCTGGTTCCGATTCACATCTCTATTATCTGCCATTTCGATGCCCAATTTTCCAGTCTCACAAGGTCTTCCTGCAATTTATCACAATCTGCTTGTGATTTAACTACTCTGAACATATTTCTTTCCAGATCATTTATAAATATATTGATAAGTAAGAGTCCCAATACAGATCCCTGAGGCACTCCACTGTCCTCTCCCTTCCACTGAGAAAATTGTCCATTTAATCCTACTCTCTGTTTCCTGTCTTTTAGCCAGTTTGCAATCCACGAAAGGACATCGCCACCTATCCCATGACTTTTTACTTTTCCTAGAAGCCTCTCATGAGGAACTTTATCAAACGCCTTCTGAAAATCCAAGTACACTACATCTACTGGTTCACCTTTATCCACATGATTATTAACTCCTTCAAAAAGGTGAAGCAGATTTGTGAGGCAAGACTTGCCTTGGGTAAAGCCATGCTGACTTTGTTCCATTAAACCGTGTCTTTCTATATGTTCTGTGATTTTGATGTTTAGAACACTTTCCACTATTTTTCCTGGCACTGAAGTCAGGCTAACTGGTCTGTAGTTTTCCAGATCGCCCCTGGGATCCGGGAAACTACAGACCCTTTTTAAATATTGGAGTTATATTATATATTTTTAAACCCCTTTTGAAATATTGGGGTTATATTAGCTATCCTCCAGTCTTCAGGTACAATGGATGATTTTAATGATAGGTTACAAATCTTTACTAATAGGTCTGAAATTTCATTTTTTAGTTCCTTCAGAACTCTGGGGTGTATACCATCCGGTACCATCTTCAACAGTAATTCCTCCTCATGCGAAGTGCCATCCTTTTGTGAGAAAATTGTAGCTTGATTTTGTCAAAAATTATTTCACTAACATGCCTTGTACTCCACCTCCTCCATCTTAGTTGTAGTCTCCTGTTGTGGAATCCAGAAGTAAAAAATCAGAAACTCAATCTATTATTCTACCAAATCATGCCAAACAAGATGTGATGAATAGAGATGTGAATCATGTGCCCGATCGTTTTAACGATCAGGTTCGGATGGAGGGAGAAAAAAATCGGATCGTTAGAGATGTGAATTGGAATCGGTTCCGATTCCAATTTACATCGTTAATTTTTTAGTGAGGCCTGAGCAGATTAAAAAAACCCCACCCCGACCCTTTACAAATGACCCCCTTGCTCTCCCACCCTCCCGAACCCCCCCCCCCCCAAAATGTTAAATTACCTGGTGGTAATTACCTGGTGGTAATTACCTGGTGTCACAGGGAGCGACCGTCGCTCCCTGTGACATAGTGAGGGCAAAGGCGATCGGCGCCATTTTAAAACCAGTCCAGCACCGGCACCGAGGGTATGATTGAAGGGATGGCTCCCGGACCCCCGCTAGACCACCAGGTACATGTAAAAGGTTTTTGGCGGGGTCGGAAGGGTGGGAGAAGCAAAGGGGTAATTTGTAAAGGGTCGGGGTGGGTTTTTTTTTATCGGGCCATCGGCGCCATTTTTATCAGTGGTAGCCAAAATGGCGCCGATGGCCCGAGAGTGGGAGATCATGCCGGGACACTCCCCCCCCCCCACTGGACCACCAGGTAATTTAACATTTTTGGGGGGGTTCGGGAGGGTGGGGGAGGGTAAAGGATTGGTTTTAAAGGGTCGGGGTGGGTTTAGGGGTTGTTTTGGTGTGCCGGTTTTCCCGCCCTCCCCCCAAATAATTCCCGTACTCGATTTAACGATTTTTCACGACAAATCGAGGGAATTCCTATTGTATCGAGTCCCTTACCGATTAATGACGATTTTAAAATTATCGGACGATAATTTAAATCGTTAAAAAATTATTCACATCCCTAGTCATGAACCCTAATTACTATTGATGAGGTTCCAATGTGTTTTAGAGATAATGTCAAGAGCCTGGATGTTCTATTAGTTATCTTTGGAACTTCAAGTTCAAAATGTAGCAAAAGTGGCTTTTTTCATCTTTCTAGACCTAAGCATTAGGGTGCCTATTTAGAGAGAGAGGTATTGGCATTTGCTATTTATTCCTTGGTACAATCCCATTTGGATTATTGTACTTCCTTTTGCATAGGGGTACCTAAAAGAATTTTGCAAAACTTACAAGTGGTTCAAAATGCAGCAGCCTGGATCTTGACAAAAACTCAGAGATCCAATAGAATTACATCTATTTTACAATCTTTTCATTGGTTGCCATTTGAATTTTGCTCTCCTTTTAAAGTTCTGTATTTAATTTTCAAAATTTGATCCACAAATGACCCATCAAATGAGAGAACACTTGGTCCAATATAGTTGTGGGCATTGTTTCACATGGAAAAGAGCTTTTTCTGGTTTTAGTCCTTTCTTGTGGAATTGACTTCCAAAGGAATTTCAGTCAAAATATTGCTTGGGATTTTGTCACGTACTTGTGACTTGGATTGGCCACTGTTGGAGACAGGATGCTGGGCTTTATGGATCCTCAGTTTGACCCAGTATGGCAATTCTTATATTCTTAGTAAGCACAAAGTTGCTGGAAAATGTAGTCTGGAGATCTAGTGCAGAGGATCAATTAAGGGTAGCTGGGTCAAAGCAGACAGAGATCAGGCATATCTGGAGGCAGGCAGAGGTCAATCCCGTGAGGGAGTTGGTTGGACCATTAGATGACCGAGGGTTTAAAGGGGCTCTTAGGGAAGATAAGGCCATTGAGGAAAGACTAAATTAATTCTTTGCTTCCGTGTTTACTAATGAGGATGTTGGGGAGATACCAGTTCCAGAGATGGTTTTCAGCGGTGATGAATCAGAAGAACTGAACGAAATCATTGTGAACCTGGAAGATGTAGTAGGCCAGATTGACAAACTAAAGAGTAACAAATCACCTGGACCGGATGGTATGCATCCTAGGATACTGAATGAACTAAAAAATGAAATTTCTGATCTGTTAGTTAAAATTTGAAACCTATCATTAAAATCATCCATTGTACCTGAAGACTGGAGGGTGGCCAATGTAACCCCAATATTTAAAAAAGGCTCCAAGGGTGATCCGGGTAACTATAGACCAGTGAGCCTGACTTCAGTGCCTGGAAAAATA
This sequence comes from Rhinatrema bivittatum, assembly GCF_901001135.1. NCBI lineage: Eukaryota > Metazoa > Chordata > Amphibia > Gymnophiona > Rhinatrematidae > Rhinatrema > Rhinatrema bivittatum. Next base: position 591,199,419 of record NC_042617.1, on the reverse strand, counting down.
GTGGAAACTATTCTCAAGATCAAAATCATAGAGCATATAGAAAGACATGATTTAATGGAACACAGTCAACATGGATTTACCCAAGGGAAGTCTTGCCTAACAAATCTGCTTCATTTTTTTGAAGAGGTTAATAAACATGTGGATAAAGGTGAACCGGTAGATGTAGTGTATTTGGATTTTCAGAAGGCGTTTGACAAAGTCCCTCATGAGAGGCTTCTACGAAAACTAAAAAGTCAATGGGATAGGAGGCGATGTCCTTTCGTGGATTACAAACTGGTTAAAAGACAGGAAACAGAGAGTAGGATTAAATGGTCAGTTTTCTCAGTGGAAAAGAGTAAACAGTGGAGTGCCTCAGGGATCTGTACTTGGACCTGTACTTTTCAATATATATATAAATGATTTGGAAAGGAATACGATGAGTGAGGTTATCAAATTTGCGAATGATACAAAATTATTCAGAGTAGTTAAATCAGAAACAGACTGTGATACATTATAGGAGGACCATGCAAGACTTGAAAATTGGGCATCCAAATGGCAGATGAAATTTAATGTGGACAAGTGCAAAGTGTTGCATACAGGGAAAAATAACCCTTGCTGTAGTTACACGATGTTAGATTCCATATTAGGAGCTACCACCCAGGAAAAAGATCTAGGCATCATAGTGGATAATACTTTAAAATCGTCAGCTCAGTGTGCTGCAGCAGTCAAAAAAGCAAACAGAATGTCAGGAATTATTAGGAAGGGAATGGTTAATAAAATGGAAAATATCATAATGCCTCTGTATCGCTCCATGGTGAGACCACACCTTGAATACTGTGTACAATTCTAATCGCTGCATCTCAAAAAAGATATAGTTGTGATGAAGAAGGTATAGAGAAGGGCAACCAAAATGATAAAGGGGATGGAACAGCTCCCCTATGAGGAAAGGCTGAAGAGGTTAGGGCTGTTCAGCTTGGAGAAGAGATGGCTGAGGGGGGATATGATAGAGGTCTTTAAGATCATGTGAGGTCTTGAACAAGTAGATGCGAATCGCTTTTTACACTTTCGGATAATAGAAGGACTAGGGGGCATTCCATGAAGTTAGCAAGTAGCACATTTAAGACTAATCGGAGAAAATTCTTTTTCACTCAATGCACAATTAAGCTCTGGAATTTGTTGCCAAAAGATGTGGTTAGTGCAGTTAGTGTAGATGGGTTCAAAAAAGGTTTGGATAAGTTCTTGGAGGAGAAGTCCATTATCAGCTATTAATCAAGTTTACTTAGGGAATAGCCACTGCTATTAATTGCATCAGTAGCATGGGATCTTCTTGGTGTTTGGGTAATTGCCAGGTTCTTGTGGCCTGTTTGGCCTCTGTTGGAAACAGGATGCTGGGCTTGATGGACCCTTGGTCTGACCCAGCATGGCAATTTCTTATGTTCTTATGTTCTTATGTCTCTCTTTGGGTTCTCTATGCTGGACAACATGGGTTCCTCAGATGAAATGGTTACTTCTGATGAAATCCCTCGGAATCCAAATCCTTTTCCGATTGGTTCAGTAGTATTGAGAAAAACTCATGTTCATGGCTCATTAGAAACATACTGGTCTAAACCCTTTATTGTTACAGACCTTCTAGGTACCTCGGGACTGTTACTTTCTGACTGAGAGGATCCAGAGAACAGAAAAGTTGTGTCTATTAGAGATGTCAAGCTGGTACCCTAGCAACAGGGGTTTTCCGGTGCAAACGCCTCCATTTGCATAGAGAACCCAAAGAGAGACATAAGAACAAGCTTTCCCGGACTCCAGCTAATGTCCTTCAACCAAGTTCTATAACACAACCAGCTCATTTAACTGTTCGTTGTAAATATTTAAAATGCTATTATCCTTTTCTTTTTCCTTCCTCTCCCAGTTTAAGCATCCCTGTTTTTTGTAACTGCTTTCTTCCGCACTACAGTTCCAGTTTGTTTTTTCTTTCTTTGCACCACTGTTTTAATGTAAACCAGCATGATGTGATTTTATCATGAATGCCGGTATATAAAAACCTTAAATAAATAAATAAAACAAATTTGAGCCCCAGCCTCTGCTGCATCTGCAGTTTCCAATGAGGCAGCTGGGTCAGGAGGGTCTGACGCTGCCCAGCGCTCCCACTGCTCAAGAAATTGATGTCATTCTGAGAAGTGACATGACTGTGCCTACCCCAGAGCAGGAGGACTAGGTCGTTCTCGATGTAACTAGTCCCACGTCTGAACATCTTCCATGTTTAACCCGCTTCCAGCAAAAGCTTCTAAGTGCATGCTTTGTAGTTTGTTCCTCAATCAGTGTTCCTTTTTTATATACCTTATTATAAGTATATTATTGCATGTAAGGTGTTTTTGATTATTGCTTTTCCCATCTCTCTTTTTTTACCTCTTGTCTCATACCCAGATGCACTCCACCTCTTTTCCCACAGCTTCACGGGAACTCCATTTTTCTCACTCGCATATCAGTAAGCGCTCGCATTCTGAACCACTATCACTTTGTGCTGTGCCTTTGCCTTCTAGTGTCATTTTGGTGCCGTACCATGGCTGGCTGGTACAGGATCCTGTTCTGTTGCCTATTGACGTTCCTTTTAGGTATTACACTCACCAGGTCTGGCAAGGAATCTCTCCGGAATCTCAGCCTGAAGGTCTTGAGTCCAGGCTCCTTGCTCTGTTCCAGCACCTGGAGCGTTCCTCCTTGCAGCTTTCTTCAGTCACGTAGGAATCCCCTCTTGATGACTTCCATGCAGAGTTCTGCTCCTCCAGGTATCAGAACTTGTTCCTGGGTTTCCGGAAAGAAAGTGTTAATCTTACGGGGATCCTTAGATCACCTTCCTGGAAACTGCTCTCTACCATATATTGGTGCTTCAGAACAGTTACAGAGACAGTTTGCCCTTCGTCCTTGCCTCAACAATGACTCTTGTGCTTACCCACCGCTGCCTGCCACTGCCTCTAAGACCCTAAGGCCACTACCTGATTTTTAGCTCTCCCTCTCTCTGTTCATTGGCTTTTCCTCATTTTTTTTCTTTTTTCCTTTTCTCCTTTAGACGCTGCAACCCGCCGAAGGCCCCGGAAGCAGGCCCTCGGCCCCTCCCCTTCCGCTGACGCCGCCGACGTCCTTGACGTCGGGAACGCTCCAGGGGGAGGTTAAAAGGACCGCCCCGAGACCGGAGGCGTCCCGCGCCGGCGTCGCTCGCCAAAGGGGCGCGACAAAGGGGCATGCCCCTTTGTACGCCCCTTCGTATGCCACTGAGAAACCTCGTGACACAAGACAACTGGACTACATACCCAGACTGGACAAACATGGATAGAGACTCCGAAGAAAAAGAACCGGTAATACACACGATCAAAACCTGCCTAAATAAAGGTAAAAATGGAACTAATTACACAATGACACATAGAAGCAGACACATAACAAATAGAGAAAAACCAAAACACACAAAACCTAACAACCTCATAAGAATAAACAGGAGCAAATTCCCAACCAACCCTTTATCAAATAACCTTTTAATGCTAACATTCCTTTTAGTTAATGCACAATCTATCACAAAAAAAATTCCCAGTTATTACAGATCTACTATATGACACAAAACCAAACTTTATTGCAGTCACAGAATCCTGGTTAAAGCAGACAGACACAGTCTTAAAGAACCAAATAGCACACAAGAACTATGATGTCTTTTAAATCCACAGAGTAAATAAAAGAGGGGGGGGGACTAATGCTAATAATTAAAAAAAAAAATTGAATGCAAACTAATACCTACAACACCACCAAGAAACCATGAAATTGCCCTCTTTGATACTATGAACTTACAAATTTGCCTAATATACTGCCCACCGAGCCTACTAGATTTAAATATCTCCCCACTAATTGAATTGTCAACAACACACTTAAACACGGCAAAACCCACCATCATACTAGGAGACTTCAACCTGCACATAGACACAAAACCCCTATCCAATAGGGATGTGAATCGTGTGATCGATCGTCTTAACAATCGATTTTGGCTGGGGGGGGAGGGAATCTGATCGTCATGGTTTGTTTGTTTTTATTTTTTTAAATCGTTAAAAATTGTAAATCAGGGGAGGGCAGGAAAACCGGCACCCTAAAACCCACCCCGACACTTTAAAACAAATGCCCCACCCTCCCGACCCCCCCCCCAAATGTTTTAAATTACCTGGGGTCCAGTGGGGGGGTCCCGGCACGATCTCCCGCTCTGGCCATGGCTGCGTTAATAGAAATGGCGCCGGTGGCCCTTTGCCCTTACCATATGACAGGGCAAAGGTAGCGCCGGCGCCATTTTGGTTCCTGACACCCGACGTCACGAGTGCAGGAGATCGCTCCGGATCCCCGCTGGACCCCCAGGGACTTTTGGCCAGCTTGGGGGGGCCTCCTGACCCCCCCCACAAGACTTGCCAAAAGTCCAGCGGGGGTCCGGGAGCGACCTCCTGCACACGGGCCGTATTGCCAATATTCAAAATGGCGCCGGTGCTACCTTTGCCCTCACTATGTCATACAGGCGACGTCGGCCCGTATGACATAGTGAGGGCAAAGGTAGCGGGGCTCTCGAGGCCTGGAAGGGTAACCACTCTCCACCTCAGTCTTTTTAACTATTCAAGTCTATTATGTATATAGCAGTTAATATTAAGGTTCTTAGTGCTCTCATGATTTATGAAGGTTGGATCCTCTATACTCATAATTAACTATGAGAGCAGATTATTTAGGTTGCTCTTATTTTCTTTTATATATTCACACCTAACCTATTTATTTATAACCTGATATTTTAATATTTTCTAGTGCATTGACTTTTTGTTGTTTTCTATAGATTGTAAATGTCCTATGTTGTATAGTTATCCCTGTAAACCATTATGTTGCTTTTTACAAATTGTAAACTTCTTATGTTTCTATTGTTATACCTGTAAACCATTGTGAAGGCTGGTACCAAATAACGGTATATAAAAGCTTACAAATAAAAAAATAAAAAATGTTCATTACAGGGAAGAAATCAGCTAGCCTATATGCGTGTAACATAAGTCTGTCAGGCTGTATGCTGTAGAAGCGCACCGTTTCTCAATCTAGAGCTTCTTCATATGTGGGGCTAGTCCTCTGGAACAGTTAATCAGGTGAAATATGTGGGGAAACCGATGTGAAGGCATTTTGAAAGAAGTTGAAAGCTCCCTATGTTGCCGAGGCATTTTACTGATGTATTTATTTTTATGTACTGTTATTGCTGAAATTTTATGGATGTTTAAAGATTTGTAATCCGCCCTGAATACGCGGCAGAAATGGTAGGCTATAATAAATTGCAAACTAAATAAATCAAGTAATATATGAGTAGTCCTCACTCAGACTACATCATTTGCAGGTAGGGGACACGTTTGGCCCAGCCATCATCAATTCTTCATGATGACCTGGCCAGGAAGTGTAAATGATAGCCTCTGTAGGTTACCCAAGTCTGTAAAGAACTGATAGCTAACACATGTCTGTGTGCCTCTATAAGAGACTGACTCTGCTGGTGACGTACCACTGCTAAGTATGAGTGCCCTTTGTATGAAAATAATGTGTCTTGTTAGTAGAATACTTGAAAGCTAGTGCTACATGTCGCATAGTCCTATCTATAGCCAGCACAGGAGTATGCTAGGAGTACCAGTAATCCTGTTTCTTGACAAATAGCATATGTACAGTATCAGAGACAGCGAGAAAGACTTGTAGCCCCAGGAAGCCAAATCCAAAGGTATGCAATACATTATTTGGTTGTCCTGATGGATCAGTGTGGCTGTGCATGACCTGCAAGCTGGTCAGGTAGGGCAGATGCCTTCCTGATCCCACATCAATGTTGTAATCCCCTAACCTTTGCCAGGTTTCTATGTGAGTGGGCTGGGGTGAAGAGCTACATAAGCTGAGATGGACCAAGGGGGGCCTTAATCAGCAGCTTGCCCAGAGTTAGACAGAGGCTGTATGTTGGCACACAAGCCAGGAAGACTACTGACCTTCTGGCCTGTGGCAGGGAACATTTCCAGCTGCTGTGTGGCCCATGGCTTGGGCAGAGCTGGGATAGAGAGAGCACAGCTGATGTGCTGCCATGGGAAACATCGTGGAGACATAGGCCTGAGAGAATATTGAGTAGGCTTGAAAAGAGGGAAGAGGTGCCAAAAGAGGAAACTGGACCGTCTCTAACGTTTAACAAGGGAGGGCTACAGAGAGAAGACCCTATGAGGAACAGCCACCAAGATACATACAACAAATAGAGAGATTTGGAGGTCAGAGAGGGAAAAGTAAGACCCAAGAAACCAGATTTGTGGCCATGGTGGCATGTCATTCTTGTCAGCTGACAGACTTGCTTGTATTTGGGCCCACTTATCATTCAGGAGTGTGATCTGTGTGATAGGGTGTGTGTGTCTGTCTGTCAGTCTGTCTAACCACCTGGTATGTTTTATGTGTATAAGTGTGATGTATGTCTTAGCAAGTGCTGTGCTGTGTAAGCCTGTGTTTATATATGTGTCACAGTGTAGTGCATGGGTTGGGTTATTCCTCATGAGCGTTCAACGTGCCTGCACCTAATTAGTGCTCACTTGCTTCATCCACAATCAATAATGGGGTTCCACACTTTATAATATATGGAACAGGCCAGCTAATGCACAGCCTTTTAGAAAAAGCATTCACCCATTCTACAATCAGATTCCATCTTGGCCTTAGGCAGTTTTGTTATGCAGAGGGGAAGTGGATGAGGACATAGCCAGTGTACGAGCTCTGGCATCCTGTGTGACTTTACCAGATGAGTAGGGAGTTCTCTGGATATCTGGCCGAAGGCAGAGCATTTCAACTCTCACAGTGTAGGTTGTAGGTTGTGAACAGCACCACACATGCAGAGACTTACAGACCTAGGAGGCAAAGTGGCAGTTGAGCTGAAACAGTTGGGGTCTGGGAGCGGTTATCTGTGGCCTTAGGGTAGTGCTTGAAAAGTTACCACATGTGTCCCTCAGACTGTGCTTTTCTAACATTAAATGGATCATGCGTGTTCATCCAGTGCAGCTACAATCTCCTTCTTCACACTGTATTCAGTCAGGAGTCGCCATTCTCAGGGACTGGGAATAGCATCCTCCCTTCCTCAATCTCTACTCAAAGCCTGATCTAGGGACATCTAGAGGAGACCTACGAGGGTCTCCACAGTGTTGATTCTGAATATCCGGAAGTAGCGATCTTTCTGCCCTGCATTCAGCCACATTTGTAAGCTGTTCGAAACTCTCAAGTTCTTTTTCCTGTCTCAGAAAAGATTTCCAGTCATAAAGGGAAAGTTTTTCCAAGATGACTTTGGTGAAAGCTACCTTTGATGCATTTATTGATGTGTGATTTGAAAGAAAAAATAATTCACTAGTAAATGTCAGGCGAATCCTACAAATGGTTCATAGAATACAGAAAGAGAGCTTGCTCAATGTTTCATGCCTTTGAAAGTACAGGATGTCCTAAAAAATACAGTTTGAGGAGCAACATGAGAAGTGTGATGATTTTTCTAACAGTGCTGAGAGCATTTATGATTCTTTTCTTAAATATTTTGGAGCCTGGATTAACGCATTCAAAAACCTTTCTTGTTTCAAGGGCATGACTTTTTCAGAGGTGTCCATTTGGGATAATGAACTGTTCTCCTTCCTCTATCTGAAAAATAAAGGAATTGAAATAGATGATGTGAAATGCTTTAATGAGTTTTGTAACCTAAAGAACATGTTCACAGCAACTTGGACAATGGAGAAATTACCAGCGCATTTCCCCATGTTATTTGGGCCACTTATTTCACTCAGTGTGTAAACAGCCAGGCATTTTTAGAATTGCTGAAGTTGGCTGATTTCTTCTTGGCAGTACTCAGTTGCAACACCAACACTGAGTGAATCTTGCTACTAATCAAACGCCAATAGGCTAAAATCACTTCACAACAGATTAAAGGCATAATGAGCCCAACATTAAATAGTCGGCGTAAGTCACCAAATGAGCTCAGAGGTGGGCCCTTGGAGATTTGTGCTAGTATTTTATAACCTGGATGGTGGGAGCCATGTATTTTCTGCCCGAAATTGCATGCATACATTTGCAATGTGGGAAAATGCATACTTTTTCTACCCATTTTGTAAAATGATGTGCCTTTATTTTACATGCATAACAATTATAACATGTATGAGTAATAACAGGGATGGTAACTTTCAAAAGAACATGCGCAGATGTATATGTGGTATATGGGTTCCACTCTTAATAATATATGGAACAGGGCAGCTAATGCATAGCCTTTTAGAGGAAGTCTCAATCATTCTACCATGAGATTCCATCATTGCCTTATGCAGTTTTGTAATTTTCAAATGGACGTGCACACATGTATATGTGGTATATGGGTTCCACTCTTAATAATATATGGAACAGGGCAGCTAATGCGTAGCCTTTTAGAGAAAGTCTCAATCATTCTACCATGAGATTCTAGGGGTGTGCATTCGGATTGACCGCATTAGTAAAACGCAACTCATATTTTTTTTTTACTTAAAAAATTGATTCGACATAAACGATCGGATTTCCCACATATCGAACATAGATATGTTCGATATGTGGGAAATCGCGATTGTTGAGCCAAAATAAAAATATAAACCCCCTCACCCTCCTTAATCCCCCCCCCCCCCGACTTACCACAACTCCCTGGTGATGGAGCGAGGAGTGAGGACGCCATTTCTGCAATCCTTGGTGAGAAGCATGTGACGTCGGCGGCACGTCGAGTGACGCCGGCATCACGTGATTCCCGGCTCGTTCGGCCCGGCTCGTTCGGCCCGGCTCGTTCGGCCCAAAAAGAACTTTTGGCCAGTTCTTTTTGGGCCGAACGAGCCGTCCGGCGCGAACGAGCCGGGAATCACGTGACGCCGCGTCACTCGACGTGCCACCGACGTCACATGCTTCTCGCCAAGGATTGCAGAAATGACGTCCTCACTCCTCGCTCGATCACCAGGGAGTTGTGGTAAGTCTGGGGGGGGATTAAGGAGGGTGAGGGGGTTTAATTTTTTTTTTTGCACATATGTACATATACCCAACTCATTGGATTTTTTTTATGTCCATATTGGCCGCAAGTGGGACCCCCTTTCGGACATAAAAAATATGAACATAAAATTTTGCTCTGCACATCCCTATGAGATTCCATCTTGGCCTTGTGCAGTTTTGTAACTTTCAAATGGACGTGCACACATGTATATGTGGTATATGGGTTCCACTCTTAATAATATATGGAACAGGGCAGCTAATGCATAGCCTTTTAGAGGAAGTCTCAATCATTTTACCATGAGATTCCATCATTGCCTTATGCAGTTTTGTAACTTTCAAATGGACATGCACACATGTATATGTGGTATATGGGTTCCACTCTTAATAATATATGGAACAGGGCAGCTAATGCATAGCCTTTTAGAGGAAGTCTCAATCATTCTACCATGAGATTCCATCATTGCCTTATGCAGTTTTGTAACTTTCAAATGGACGTGCACACATGTATATGTGGTATATTGGTTCCACCCTTAATAATATATGGAACAGGTCAGCTAATGCGTAGCCTTTTAGAGAAAGTCTCACTCATTCTACCATGAGATTCCATCATGGCCTTATGCAGTTTTGTAACTTTCAAATGGACGTGCACACATGTATATGTGTATATGGGCACGTGGCCAGATAGGAGTCTGTTTTTCTATCCTGCGCGCACATAAGCACGCACGTTATAAAATAGCCCTGGCACACATATGCGTGTGTTCCTAATTTTAAGTTTCTGCTTGCACAGCAGCATAAGTCAGCTTTGGGGAGAGCAAGTGAGGGTATTTTATAACAGATGCACATCCAGGCCAGTTCCTCCACCAGTTTGCCCAGTCTAGAGTTAGGATCCACCAAACCCCTCCTGGTTCTTTAGTCTGTACTCCCTCAGTTAAGCCAGACCCATGAAATACTTCACAGATGCCTCAAAATAGTTTTATTAAGGTTAGAACTCAACCGTAGCAAAAGTATCTTTGCGCTGGAATTTACCTGGATGCGCGGCCAGGCTCGAAGCTAAGTGCACACACCTCTCTTGGCCCCGCCTCGGAGCACCCATGCCCCTCCCACATTCTGCCCCTTTTTTCCTCGGTGCAAGATATCTACACATTGGTACTTGTGCACGCACGTGGGCGGCTTATAAAATTGGGTGAACAGGCACATGTGCTAAATGAGGCCCATGTCCCAATTTTGAAGTTCCCAGCTTTTAAAATTCATCTTTTAATTGGCAGGTGCAAAAGTGTACAGTTATAAAGTAGCAGTCTGTGCCCTTACTTCTGAGCCCTGCCCCAGATAATGCCTCAAATTACACCTTTTATTCCTGTTAACATTTACACCCCATATTGCAAGTATGTGCATACTCCCAATGGTTCCAAAATAGCATGTACACTAAGACTGAATATTGGTAGATAGCGCATAACTTACACAGCTAACTTGCTCTGCCTAGCTCCACCCACTACATGCCCACAAGTTGTATGGCTAAATTTTTATCCATATAAGGACTTATGCAGCTAAGTGGTACCCACTGAACATAGACGCATATTCAGCGGACCACTACTTAGTCGCATAAGTTACACTTATCCAGGTAAATAGCCCTGAATGAACTTTGAATATTGGCCTCTTTATTGGTGTTGGTGCTGCAGAAACAGGCAGGATTTTCCAGAATTAAATAAATGTCCAATCATGTAGATAATTGCACCAATTTACAGCTGTAGTCCAACTGGGCATTCACATTGCGGACTCTCACACTATCTTCTTTGCGTGCATCTGTGGTGCTACTCGCATGGAGGTTGCTTACCCCTTCTGGCTCTAAACAGGCAAGTGTCCCAGCCTGACATGGAAATCCTAGATGTGAGGTTAACAAAGCCCCGAAAAAATTGTACCTGAAGACTGGAGGGTGGCCAATGTAACCCCAATATTTAAAAAAGGCTCCAGGGGTAATCCGGGTAAGTATAGACCAGTGAGCCTGACTTCAATGCCGGGAAAAATATTGGAAACTATTCTCAAGTTCAAAATCGTAGAGCATATGGAAAGACATGGTTTACCCAAGGGAAGTCTTGCCTAACAAATCTGCTTCTTTTTTTTTGAAGGGGTTAATAAACATGTGGATAAAGGTGAACTGGTAGATGTAGTGTATTTGGATTTTCAGAAGGCGTTTGACAAAGTCCCTCATGAGAGGCTTCTACGAAAACTAAAAAGTCATGGGATAGGAGGCGATGTCCTTTCGTGGATTACAAACTGGTTAAAAGACAGGAAACAGAGAGTAGGATTAAATGGTCAATTTTCTCAGTGGAAAAGGGTAAACAGCGGAGTGCCTCAGGGATCTGTACTTGGACCGGTGCTTTTCAATATATTTATAAATGATCTGGAAAGGAATACGACGAGTGAGGTTATCAAATTTGCGGATGATACAAAATTATTCAGAGTAGTTAAATCACAAGCAGACTGTGATACATTGCAGGAGGACCTTGCAAGACTTGAAGATTGGGCATCCAAATGGCAGATGAAATTTAATGTGGACAAGTGCAAGGTGTTGCATATAGGGAAAAATAACCATTGCTGTAGTTACACGATGTTAGGTTCCATATTAGGAGCTACCACCCAGGAAAAAGATCTAGGCATCATAGTGGATAATACTTTAAAATCGTCGGCTCAGTGTGCTGCAGCAGTCAAAAAAGCAATTAGAATGTTAAGAATTATTAGGAAGGGAATGGTGAATAAAACGGAAAATGTCATAATGCCTCTGTATCACTCCATGGTGAGACCGCACCTTGAATACTGTGTACAATTCTGGTCGCCGCATCTCAAAAAAGATATAGTTGCAATGGAGAAGGTACAGAGAAGGGCAACCAAAATGATAAAGGGGATAGAACAGCTTCCCTATGAGGAAAGGCTGAAGAGGTTAGGGCTGTTCAGCTTGGAGAAGAGACGGCTGAGGGGGGATATGATAGAGGTGTTTAAGATCATGAGAGGTCTTGAATGAGTAGATGTGACTCGGTTATTTACACTTTCGAATAATAGAAGGACTAGGGGACATTCCATGAAGTTAGCAAGTAGCACATTTAAGACTAATCGGAGAAAATTCTTTTTCACTCAACGCACAATAAAGCTCTGGATTTTGTTGCCAGAGGATATGGTTAGTGCAGTTAGTGTAGCTGGGTTCAAAAAAGGTTTGGATAAATTCTTGGAGGAGAAGTCCATTAATGGCTATTAATCAATTTTACTTAGGGAATAGCCACTGGTATTAATTGCATCAGTAGCATGGGATCTTCTTAGTGTTTGGGTAATTGCCAGGTTCTTGTGGCCTGGTTTTGGCATCTGTTGGAAACAGGATGCTGGGCTTGATGGACCCTTGGTCTGACCCAGCATGGCAATTTCTTATGTTCTTATGTTCTTATTTCCTACAGAATTCTGGTCTTTCCCCAACCTATGTCCTGTGTTCCAAGGGTAGAGATCTAGTTGTGTGTCTCCAAAATGATCCTGCTCCTATTCGCCTCCTCGAGCTGTAATCTCTTTTAAGGAGAAGTCTGTTGATGCACAGGAACCTGGCAATTGCTGCCCAGTTCCAAACGTGGCACAAAATCCTCCTTACAACCATGAAGGCAGAAAACAACACTCTGACAGTGCCAGCTCTTCCACTGATGGTGAAGGCGGTCACTGCAGCCCCTTCACTAGAATGCAGAGGGGCTCGCAGATCTTCTACCCCTGGCCTCTAGATTCGGAGCATATCCCTTACCAGGGATGAACCAAGGTTTTGCCCTTAGACAAAAAATCTGAAAAAAATATACAAAGTCCAACAAAAGTCTCTCTTCACAATCTGAGGCAGATCCTCACAGAGAGAGTTCACAGAGAAGAATTTATTTTTTGTCAAAACCCCAGGTTAGATGGGAAGGCTCTAAATGCGGACAGAGATAACCAAAAACAGCTACTCACTCTCTGGAAACCAATTCAAAGAAATCACACAGCTAAGTGACCTGAGCCTCCCTTCCAGGCCGGGGTCCAAGCATCTCAGACAATCCTCAGAGGCAGGTACTGATAGGATGGGGTCTCCCTCACTGCATCCACCTAGTGGAGACCAGCGGGTCTCTACACATAAATAAGTTTGAAAGTTACCCTCCCTACGCACGGAAACCTCCACACCCAAATTCAAGAAAAAACTCAAAACCTGGCTCTTCCTACAAGCCTACCCATCGCTATCCTCTCATGCTAAATCTTCCCCTTCTGTTACTTACTGTTAAAAAATACCTCCTCACAATTGTCAGGCCTCCCTTTCTTCCCTAATTTTCAATCCCAATTTCAGAATCAGTAATTGTAACGAACTTATTATTTGAACCCTGTACATAGCCTCTCCTATAGTGATTTTATCCCCCTCTCCTACCGTAAGCTACCCCTAGTTGAAGTTATCAGCTAAAGTATTTGGTTTATTGATATATTCTTGTTGACTGTTCCTACTGTTCATTGTAAAGGCCATGCCTATTTTATACTTTGGTTATAAGTTATATGTAAACCGATGCGATGTGCAAACGGATGTCGGTATATAAAAATCATTAAAATAAATAAATAAATAAATAAATATATGTACATTCCTAGTTTCAAGGCACGACTTGTATTGATTCCATGGCTGCCTTATTTCCAATGCTAAATCTAAGGCCTGATTCACTAAGGCTCGTTTCTCATTTTCTATCTATGGGAATAAAGACTAATAAACAAGGCCCTTGATGAGCTGACTGCAGTATTATCTAAATATACCAGTGACTAAAGTTTTTCTTGCTCATATTGGACATTTTTAAAATATGAGCTTTGTTTATGTAGTCACATTTCATAATGAAAATTGGTAGATTATAGGAGGGGAGAAGTAGCCTAGCGGTTACAGCAGCGGTCTATGAACCAGGAGACCACCGTTTAAGTCCCATTGTGACCTTGGGCAAATCCCTTTACTCTCCATTGCCTCAGGTACAAACTAAGGGGCTTATTTTCCAAGCCGCGATAGGCCCTTATCGCAGCGGTAAGATTTAAATTAGGAGGAGGGATGGAGTTAGGGAGGGAATTTGGTAATCGGTGGCAGCACTGCAGCCGGCGATAATGTTTCGAACATTATTGCCGGCAGTAGCGCGGGGAATAGCTCCGCCTTTTATGGTGGCGCTATGCCCGCGATAGCCTGCAGCCGGCCACACTGCGGCAGGCGAAACTGCACTGCCATGGTGCGGCCGGCTGCAGGCTGTCGCCCGACTGCCCCCATGCTTGGACATCCCCCCCCCCCACGCCCCTCTGTAGTGCAGGGTTCATCGCTCCGCACCTGGCCTTAGATTGTGAGCCCTCTGGAGATAGGGAAAATGCCTACAGTACCTGAATGTAATCTGCTTTGAAGTGCTGAAACAAGTGTGAAGAGCGGAATGAAATAGAAAAATATAAATATAAAAAGGTATTTCAGTTACAGAGCTTCCTAGGGACAGTAAGTTTGAAGCAGCCAAGCAGCACATATACCATGGCCATATTATAACATATGCACATACGTACCTGCATGGTATAAAATAAAAAATCTAAATAAGAACATAAGAACATGGCATACTGGGTCAGACCAAGGGTCCATCAAGCCCAGCATCCTGTTTCCAACAGTGGCCAATCCAGGCCACAAGAACCTGGCAAGTACCCAAAAACTAAGTCTATTCCATGTTACCGTTGCTAATGGCAGTGGCTATTCTCTAAGTGAACTTAATAGCAGGTAATGGACTTCTCCTCCAAGAACTTATCCAATCCTTTTTTAAACACAACTACACTAACTGCACTAACCACATCCTCTGGCAACAAATTCCAGAGTTTAATTGTGCGTTGAGTAAAAAAGAACTTTCTCCGATTAGTTTTAAATGTGCCCCATGCTAACTTCATGGAGTGCCCCCTAGTCTTTCTACTATCCGAAAGAGTAAATAACCGATTCGCATCTACCCATTCTAGACCTCTTATGATTTTAAACACCTCTTATCATATCCCCCCTCAGTCGTCTCTTCTCCAAGCTGAAAAGTCCTAACCTCTTTAGTCTTTCCTCATAGGGGAGTTGTTCCATTCCCCTTATCATTTTGGTAGTCCTTCTCTGTACCTTCTCCATCACAATTATATCTTTTTTGAGATGCGGTGACCAGAATTGTACACAGTATTCAAGGTGCAGTCTCACCATGGAGCGATACAGAGGCATTATGACATTTTCCGTTTCATTCACCATTCCCTTCCTAATAATTCCCAACATTCTGTTTGCTTTTTTGACTGCCGCAGCACACTGAAACCACGATTTCAATGTGTTATCCACTATTAGGGATGTGAATCAGGCTTCGGACGATTGAAAATATCAGATGATTATTTCAAAATTGTCAGAAATCGGGGGCTCCCCCAAAACAATAGGAAAACCCTACGATATTGATCGTGGGGGTTCTCTTATTGTTTTGGGGGAGGGCGGGAAAAACGGCACACAAAAATAACCCCTAAACCCACCCCGACCCTTTAAAACTAATACCTTAGCTTCTCCCACCCTCCCAACCCCCCAAAAAACATTTTACAGGTACCTGGTGGTCCAGTGGGGGTCCCTGGAGCAATCTCCAGCTCCCGGGCTGTCGGCTGCCACTAATCAAAATGGCGCCGATGGCCCTTTGCCCTTACCATGTGACAGGGTATCCGTGCCATTGGCCGGACCCTGTCACATAGTAGGAGCACTGGATGGCCGGCGCCATCTTGTGCTCCTACCATGTGACAGGGGCTGACCAATGGCAATGGTAGCCCCTGTAACATAGTAAGGGCAAAGGCTATCGGCGCCATTTTGAATATTGGCAGTTGACGGTCCGAGTGCAGGAGGTCGCTCCCGGACCCCGGCTGGACTTTTGGCAAGTCTTGTGGGGGTCAGGAGGGTCCCCCAAGACTTGCCAAAAGCCCTCCCCAACATCCTCTTCAGTAAATACAGAAGCAAAGAAATCATTTAATCTTTCCGTGATGGCCTTATCTTCTCTAAGTGCCCTTTTATCCCCTCGATCATCTAACGGTCCAACTGACTCCCTCACAGGCTTTCTGCTTTGGATATATTTTAAAAAAATTTTACTGTGAGTTTTTGCCTCTACAGCCAATTTCTTTTCAAATTCTCTCTTAGCCTGTCTTATCAATGTCTTACATTTAACTTGCCAACGTTTATGCTTTATCCTATTTTCTTCTGTTGGATCCTTCTTCCAATTTTTGAATGAAGATCTTTTGGCTAAAATAGCTTCTTTCACCTCCCCTTTTAACCATGCCGGTAATCGTTTTGCCTTCTTTCCACCTTTCTTAATGTGTGGAATACATCTGGACTGTGCTTCTAGAATGGTATTTTTTAAAAATGACCACGCCTCTTGCACACTTTTTACTTTTGTAGCTGCTCCTTTCAGTTTTTTTCTAACAATTTTTCTCATTTTATCAAACTTTCCCTTTTGAAAGTTTAGCACGAGAGCCGTGGATTTGCACACTGTTCCTCTTCCAGTCATTAATTCAAATTTGATCATATTATGATCACTATTGCCAAGCAGCCCCACCACCGTTACCTCTCTCACCAAGTCCTGTGCTCCACTGAGAATTAGATCTAAAATTGCTCCCTCTCTCGTTGGTTCCTGAACCAACTGCTCCATAAAGCTATCATTTATTCCATCCAGGAACTTTATCTCTGTAGCGTGTCCCGATGATACATTTACCCAGTCAATATTGGGGTAATTGAAGTCTCCCGTTATTACTGCACTACCAATCTGGTTAGCTTCCCTAATTTCTCTTAGCATTTCACTCTCCGTCTCACCCTCTTGACCAGGTGGATGGTATAAAAAGTCTTTCAGTTACAGGGCTTCCTAGGGACAGTAAGTTTGAAGCAGCCATGCAGCACATATACCGTGGCCATAGTATAACAGATGCACATATGTACCTGCATGGTATAAAATAATAAAATATAAATATAAAAAGGTATTTCAGTTACGGGGCTCCCTAGGGACAGTAAGTTTGAAGCAGCCATGCAGCACATATACAATGGCCATATTATAACGTATGCACATACGTACCTGCATGGTATAAAATAATAAAATATAAATATAAAAAGGTATTTCAGTTACAGGGCTCCCTAGGGACAGTACGTTTGAAGCAGCCATGCAGCACATATACAATGGCCATATTATAACATATGCACATACGTACCTGCATGGTATAAAATAATAAAATATAAATATAAAAAGGTATTTCAGTTACAGGGCTCCCTAGGGACAGTAAGTTTGAAGCAGCCATGCAGCACATATACCATGGCCATATTGTAACATATGCACATACGTACCTGCATGGTATAAAATAATAAAATCTAAATATAAAAAGGTATTTCAGTTACAGGGCTTCCTAGGGACAGTAAGTTTGAAGCAGCCATGCAGCACATATACCATGGCCATATTATAACATATGCACATACGTACCTGCATGGTATAAAATAATAAAATCTAAATATAAAAAGGTATTTCAGTTACAGGGCTCCCTAGGGACAGTAAGTTTGAAGCAGCCATGCAGCACATATACCATGGCCATATTATAACATATGCACATACGTACCTGCATGGTATAAAATAATAAAATCTAAATATAAAAAGGTATTTCAGTTACAGGGCTCCCTAGGGACAGTAAGTTTGAAGCAGCCATGCAGCACATATACCATGGCCATATTATAACGTATGCACATACGTACCTGCATGGTATAAAATAATAAAATCTAAATATAAAAAGGTATTTCAGTTACAGGGCTCCCTAGGGACAGTAAGTTTGAAGCAGCCATGCAGCACATATACCATGGCCATATTATAACGTATGCACATACGTACCTGCATGGTATAAAATAATAAAATATAAATATAAAAAGGTATTTCAGTTACAGGGCTCCCTAGGGACAGTAAGTTTGAAGCAGCCATGCAGCACATATACCATGGCCATATTATAACGTATGCACATACGTACCTGCATGGTATAAAATAATAAAATCTAAATATAAAAAGGTATTTCAGTTACAGGGCTCCCTAGGGACAGTAAGTTTGAAGCAGCCATGCAGCACATATACCATGGCCATATTATAACGTATGCACATATGTACCTGCATGGTATAAAATAATAAAATCTAAATATAAAAAGGTATTTCAGTTACAGGGCTCCCTAGGGACAGTAAGTTTGAAGCAGCCATGCAGCACATATACCATGGCCATATTATAACCATACGCTTACCATGGCCATATTGTAACCGTACGCTTATCGCATCACTGGTTTCTCTCTGGCCTTACCTTCCTTCCAGCTTGCTTGCAAGCTTCCAAGTTCTCTCTCCCTGTTGATTGTAACTTTGACTTATTCCTACTTATTGTTTATCTTTCGCTCACTTGAATTTGTTACTCCTGTTATACCCTTGTTAAATGTAAACCGATCCGATATGGTTATTCACTATGAAGGTCGGTATAAAAAACTGTTAAATAAATAAATAAATAAATAACATATGCACATACGTACCTGCATGGTATAAAATAATAAAATCTAAATATAAAAAGGTATTTCAGTTACAGGGCTCCCTAGGGACAGTAAGTTTGAAGCAGCCATGCAGCACATATACCATGGCCATATTATAACAGATGCACATACGTACCTGCATGGTATAAAATAATAAAATCTAAATATAAAAAGGTATTTCAGTTACAGGGCTCCCTAGGGACAGTAAGTTTGAAGCAGCCATGCAGCACATATACCATGGCCATATTATAACAGATGCACATACGTACCTGCATGGTATAAAATAATAAAATCTAAATATAAAAAGGTATTTCAGTTACAGGGCTCCCTAGGGACAGTAAGTTTGAAGCAGCCATGCAGCACATATACCATGGCCATATTATAACGTATGCACATACGTACCTGCATGGTATAAAATAATAAAATATAAATATAAAAAGGTATTTCAGTTACAGGGCTCCCTAGGGACAGTAAGTTTGAAGCAGCCATGCAGCACATATACCATGGCCATATTATAACATATGCACATACGTACCTGCATGGTATAAAATAATAAAATATAAATATAAAAAGGTATTTCAGTTACAGGGCTCCCTAGGGACAGTAAGTTTGAAGCAGCCATGCAGCACATATACCATGGCCATATTATAACGTATGCACATACGTACCTGCATGGTATAAAATAATAAAATATAAATATAAAAAGGTATTTCAGTTACAGGGCTCCCTAGGGACAGTAAGTTTGAAGCAGCCATGCAGCACATATACCATGGCCATATTATAACATATGCACATACGTACCTGCATGGTATAAAATAGGCTGAACAGTGCACATAATTTTATATGGTCGCATGCAAATGTTGCCTCTACTGTATATGTGGGGGGGATTTTAGTAGACGCGCGCACCAACACAATTACTACTTTCCCCAGTTCATTCCCAGTTCACCCAGATAAAGGCTAGGACTTCCTCAACCCCCCACCCCACCCCTAGTTAATTAGCCTCCCTTTTACCCTGTTAGCCTCTACCCTTAAAACCCCGCTGACTAGCCAGGTTTTTTTCTTTTGGGTACTTGCCAGGTTCTTATGGCCTGGATTGGCCACTGTTGGAAACAGGATGCTGGGCTTGATGGACCCTTGGTCTGACCCAGTATGGCATTTTCTTATGTTCTTATGTACAGGCATCCATACCAGAAGTAAAGTTATGCGGTAGGGGACTCTGGCACGCTCTTGTGCGCGTATTTATGTGCACATTTCATGTTAAAGTCCCGGAACACCCATGGTTCCTCTATCGTTCCCTCATTTCCCTTACCCTTGATCTCTGTAATAAATAACCCGCCCACGCCCCTCTCAGTCCATGGCCACACCCCGCCCCTTTTTTTCAGCTTCTTATTTGTGCATGTACCGGGAGATACGCACGTACTCAAGCGCCTTATATAATCTGTGCGCTCCGCACCGCCCGTACATACTCACATATCTCCCGGTTTTGGTGGTGCGTACCAGTCTTTTAAAATTCACCCCTAACAGGATCTACAAGACAGTACTTTCACCAGCATGATTGCAGAATTTAATGCAAAATAATGCTCAAAATGGTCAAGAAAGCTGAGCACCGAATAACCTTTGGTTGCTAATATATTTAGCTGATGCTCCCAACCAACTCTGCAGAAAACTAGCACTGGAACCCTAGCTCACTGGTTTCAGAATAACATGAATGGCAGTGTTTCCCAGCCTCGTTCTGAAACCTCACCTAACAGATGTATGCATGAAATATCTGCATACATTGGGCCAGGAATATATACAAATAGATTTCTTCAGGCTGACATACATATTCATTATAGATATCCTGAAAAAACAGCCTGTACATGAAGCTCCAGTGTTGAGTACAGAAACAGATCAGATCAAACCATATTACGCCATCAGTACAATGGAGGATTAAATTTAAGGAGTTAACTACTGTGGTGAAGTGTTTGAACCAATTAGGCCCAAAGTATCTTACAGACCTATTGATACTCTGCCAACCATCCAGGCCTCTTTGCTCGTCACAGCAGATGTCTCACCTCTATCTATGGTAAAATTGGTGGCCACTCACTGAACCTCCTTCAGTATTTTTTTTGCCCCTGTATTATGGAAGATATTTGTTTGGAGTCTTGTTACCTGAAGTTTTAGAAAGAAACTTAAAACTGTTTTTCGAACAGTTTCTTGACTGATATTCATTGTTGGGTTTCAGATTATTTTTTAGGGAGGTAGTTTTGTAACAGCCTGCATGAGACAGCCGGCAAATACGCGTGTAAATCACACCAGTTTTCAAAGTGAACTTACGAATGTCTGCTCGCTTTGAGAAATCATTTCACCCAAAGCACCTGAACACAATTACACCTGCTAATTTATCTGCTGGAAGCTTCTTCAGAAAGACTGTACACGTTTTGTGTGATAATGTAATACGCGTATTACTGTTTCTTTTTGTATACTGTTATAATTGGTGGCTTGACTAATAAAAATCTTCAAATTAAAAAAAAAACTAAAACTAAAAGAATGTGCATACTTTTGAAAATCCAAAAGTGTGCACCCATGACCGAACCCCTCCCCTGCCCCACACCTGGGAATACGTCTGCTCAGTCCAGGTACTTATGTATATAGAGCTTACTCTCATATCAGGCGCGCAGTTTTATAACAAGATAAATCGTTGTTTTATCATGGAAATGCCTTTGAAAATTGCCCTCTAAATTGTATACTTTGCACCAAGAGGAATTTTAAGGAGGTGTCACTGTGAGTTGTTCAGGTTCGTTTGTGTATCATACAGGAAGCAGGCAGCAGGCGGCTTAGGTAATACATGGATTTCATGTATTTTATGCTCTGTTTATAGTCTAAATTGCAGGGGGTTTTTTTACAATAAAGTAGGTAATCACAATGAAATAAATCTACCTTATAAATGGCCTGTGACCGACGGCCCGCAAATGCGCAGTAGAGACCAGCTCTACCGCGCATGTGCGGGCGAGCACGTCGCTCTGAGGCAGCTTCAGAAAGAAAAAAAAATGGCGGCGTCCAGTGGCAGCAGCGGCGGTACCGGCAACGGGCGGCGACGGCGGTAGCGAGCGACGGCGGAAGCGGCGACGGCGGTAGCGAGCGGCGGCAGCGGGCGGCGACGGCGGTAGCGGGCGGTAGCGAGGGAGGGAGAAGAGAGAGAGAGGGAGGGACGGACTGAGTGGGAGGGAGGGACGGAGAGAGAGAGTGGGAGGGAGTGACTGAGTGAGAGGGAGGGATTGAGTGAGGGGGAGGGATTGAGTGAGGGGGAGGGACTGAGTGAGAGGGAGGGAGTGGGACTGAGTGAGAGGGAGAGGGGGGACTGAGGGAGGGAGTGGGACTGGGAGAGAGAGGGAGGGAGTGGGACTGAGGGAGAGTGAGTGGGACTGAGTGACTGAGTGGGGAGGGACTGAGGGAGGGAGTGGGACTGAGGGAGAGGACGGAGGGAGTGGGGATTGAGTGAGAGTGAGTGGGACTGAGTGAGTGAGAGGGAGGGAGAGAGGGGGAGGGAGTGAGTGAGACTGAGTGGGAGGGAGGGACTGAGTGATAGGAGAGGGAGGGTGGGGAGGAGTGGGTGAGGGAGCGGGTGGTGAAGAGTGAGGGGAGAGAGAAAGAGGGGGAGGTGAGAGACAGAGGGATGTAGCCCGTTTTAACGGGCTTAACGGCTTGTAAATATATATATAAGAGAAATAGTAGAACAATGCTGTGTTATGATAACTGCAAAAGTTATTCAACAATTTGTATTGACAAACTGTACAGGAAAAAAAACCCAGTAACTTGTTATGTTAGGTGACCTAAAGAAGCATGCTGGAAGCTTATTGGCTATTTATCATAACATTCTTTTATAACGTTCGAGTTCATTATTTTTCTCCATGGTTGTGTCACAGTAGAAATACAGTGCAAGAATCAGAGATAAATTGCACTGGTTAACAAAGATACAACAGTTCTAGCAATAGTTGCATTGATTTGCTGTAAGGCCATTGCCAGGCTGTATTAGGTTTAGCTGCTTTATATCAAGACAAGCCGTTAAGCCCGTTAAAACGGGCTACATCCCTCTGTCTCTCACCTCCCCCTCTTTCTCTCTCCCCTCACTCTTCACCACCCCCTCCCTCACCCACTCCTCCCCACCCTCCCTCTCCTATCACTCAGTCCCTCCCTCCCACTCAGTCTCACTCACTCCCTCCCCCCTCTCTCCCTCCCTCTCACTCACTCAGTCCCACTCACTCTCACTCAATCCCCACTCCCTCCGTCCTCTCCCTCAGTCCCACTCCCTCCCTCAGTCCCTCCCCCTCACTCAATCCCTCCCTCCCACTCAGTCACTCAGTCCCACTCACTCTCCCTCAGTCCCACTCCCTCCCTCTCTCTCCCAGTCCCACTCCCTCCCTCAGTCCCCCCTCTCCCTCTCACTCAGTCCCACTCCCTCCCTCTCACTCAGTCCCTCCCCCTCACTCAATCCCTCCCCCTCACTCAATCCCTCCCTCTCACTCAGTCACTCCCTCCCACTCTCTCTCTCCGTCCCTCCCTCCCACTCAGTCCGTCCCTCCCTCTCTCTCTCTTCTCCCTCCCTCGCTACCGCCCGCTACCGCCGTCGCCGCCCGCTGCCGCCGCTCGCTACCGCCGTCGCCGCTACCGCCGTCGCTCGCTACCGCCGTCGCCGCCCGCTGCCGGTACCGCCGCTGCTGCCACTGGACGCCGCCATTTTTTTTTCTTTCTGAAGCTGCCTCAGAGCGACGTGCTCGCCCGCACATGCGCGGTAGAGCTGGTCTCTACTGCGCATTTGCGGGCCGTCGGTCACAGGCCATTTATAAGGTAGATGTTCAGGCTGCCATGACTGCTCATGTTTGACTCTCTCTGGACGTCTTTCACTATCATTTCCATCTCTTTGCCATTCATGCCTCAATTTTATAAATCTTTCAGGCGAAAAATAGGGGTGGTGCAATAGTTTTCTCCTACCCTTATTGTCTCCTTCAGGGTAATTCAGGAAAGATAGTTGTATTATTTCATGATATTTGGGATTTTACTGTTTTAGTCCATTTTACGAAGGACAGAGGGCAGGTTTTCCATGGGACTATGGAAATTATGTATAATATTGTCTTAAAACAAACAATTACTTTTTCTATTCATTTATTTATTTACTTTACTTGATGGCATTTATATACCGACGTATGTTGTGAACATCTCGTCGATTTACAAAGAACAAAACTAGCAACGGGCTTTACAAGGAACAAGTAACAATAAGAACAAATAATGTAGGGGATAAAGGGATGTTAGGGTTATGCGTTATTCCTAACTTTAACTTATGCTGCCCAAGTATGTCCTTTCTGTTTGTTCAATATCTTGGCTCTACCTTGTGTGGTCTGGTAACTCTGAACTCCTTCTAAAGGTCTCTTCCTCAGGCAGAATGAGCTTTCATGTTGCCGACGCATTTCCTGCTCTTCAGATTGGCTGGGGCAGTCACAGGAAGTTCCAGCAATCATCATGCCACAGTGACACAACTCTTGACTGATTTAAAGTCCTACTAGCAACGGGATGCAGTGGGAGATGGGCACTACATGCACTACATGCCCATCAATCAGCAGGTTTTCACTGCAATGACTGGATTGCACTGGGGAAGGAAGGCAGAGGTCGGAAGAGGTGGTTTTTTTTTAAACTAAATAGACTTTATTGATTACAATTATTACTTTTACAAAGCAATCATTAGATACTTTGCGGTCAATATTAACAAACTGCAGATTTTAAATTTCCCACTGCTCTGAATACCTCTGTCTTATTCGGCTAACTGTTTAGTCAGATAAAAGTAAGTTAGCCAGATAAGTTGGAAGTGTTTCTGGATGATTCTAGGGTGGCATTAACTTAGCAGATAACTAGTTTGGCTAAGTCTGATTACGCCAGATTACGCCAGTATTAAAGTTTATCTGGCTAACTAGAATTTTATCCAGCTACATTCATCGTCGGCGTGCGTAATTAGCAGTGCTCATCATGCTGCAGAATATTGACCTCATTGGAAATAATAGGGATTGCAGATTAAAATATTTTCATTGTGTTTTGATTTTTTATTTCTGAGGGTTATTATAATGTTTATTACAGTTTGGTTAATTTTCCAAACCAAAATAAACATTTAGAAATACAAATGCAAAACAACGGACCCATGCTGCTGTTTTCTCAGGTCCCAGGGTCTCCGAGGGCCTCACCCGACCCTTCTCATCTCACCCACTCCTGGCTGGGGCCTTCCAGGATCCCTCTGAGCCCCACCCGCACCCTCTAAAAATCACTTGGATCTCCCTGGCCCCCACTTCCCCATTCTGTGGAGGTCTTCCATGAAGAAAGGAGCAGGAACGATCCCCAGCCTCCTTAGCTGTCCCTGAGACCTATGCCAAGGCAACATCAACAAAATGGTGTCGGTCTCAGAGACAGCCAGCTCCATTTTGTTGTACAGATGTTCAGCGGATGGTTGTGCAACAAAATGGCACTGGCCAGCTGTGAGACCAGTGCCATTTCTTATCTCAATAGGGGTTGGGAGGCTCAGAGGGCTCATAGAGGCCCCAGTTAGGCTTGGCTCAGTCCAGCCACCCTGGCTTATTGGCAGGGGAAGAGAGGGTTGGAAGGGCCCAGGGAGGTCCTGAGAGACTCTGAGGAGAACTGAGGGACTTAGTGGTGGCAGAGGGCCCAGGAAGCCACTTTTAAAAAAAACTGTTTATGTTTTTTGGAAACAAACAGAAAATAACCAGAAATTTTGGGGTATTTTTGGGCAAGTCTATTTTCTGCTTCTTCCATTTAAAACAAACTTAAAATAAACTTTTTGTTCTGAAAAGCTATTTACTTTCTAACAAATGCACTTCCCTAGCCAATAAAACAAAAGACATTTCAAACTGCCTTGTCATCATTATTAACATTAAAATAAAAGGATCAATTACATAACTGTCTTAATGTAAGACATTTATATACTGAATCGTTTAAAGAAAATGAAAGCAACGGTCTGCATTTAATATCATTGTATAAATACATTATAGTTAAATAAAATCAATTACATATCTTTTGCTGTGTAGCAGGTATTACAAAGCATTTACTTATTGTAGATTAGTATATTAATATAGTGACATAAATAGTGCCAGGCTGCCACCAACCTTCTAGTACTGGCCCAGTTCATTTCTGAGGGTTATCACCTGTTGGTACCAATTCATCGACCTGCAGTGGCCTTCCTTCTCTCTAAGTTGAATACATTTTAATTATTCATCTTCCTCCTTGGGCCTTTCAGTTTCAGAGCAGGTTCTGGATCATCTTACAACAGGACTCCATGAACATTGTTTCCACATGGTAAAGGATGCAGTTCCTGGTGAAAAGGAGGATGACCCAGCAGCAAAGTAGCCTCCAAGAACTTTGGATGGCTCCCCATGTGTGTCTGTGCAAACAGTGCATGGTACATTGACTCTCATTCAAATGCAGTGTTTGAACGTGTTACCCATGCTCTTCAGGAAGTGCAAAAGGATACTTTCAGAACAGATGAGGGATTGTCTCTTCTGTCGTACAACTCCTCGGAGAGTGCTGACGCTGCTTGCATACTCAGGGTTAGACTACCCTGAATGCCCACTCATGTGATTTCTCTTGGATTTGATGTCCTGCTAGGTTGCTCACAGGTTCCATGATGACTAGAACAGATCCATTTGTAGATGTTTCAATGTAGCCATAAGGCTGATTTGCTTTAATCTGAACTCCTTCACGAGCTGCTCTTTGTAGTATGCAGAAAGAGTTCCCACTTGTTCCAGCCTAGTCTCCTCCATGCTGGAAGAAGGAAGCCATGGGGTAGGATCTACCTCGCATGGGCTTGGTGTTGATCCTCAGGGTATTGCAATGGAGATGCAAATGACCTCTACAGTATGGTAATGAGATTGGGAACTCATTCCACACCACCCCTCCCCAATTTAAGTATTATTTGAACAGAACTGCATCTTTCAAACAATCCATCTTGATATTTCAGCTGAAGATGAAAAGCTCTGGCAGTTGCTGCAACACAGAGAGAGCCTCACCATTGAGCACCAGGACCTTTCCTCTCCAGTCTTAGCTTTAGGTTCTAAAGCCTCTCCTCCCAATACTTTTTCTCTATTTATCTGTCACACGTTTAAGCACATTCACAGGACCTCTGTGCTGTCGTATTCATTACAGTTAAGAGATGAAAAAAGAAAATAGCCTTAGGCAGTTGGAATGGACTTGTAAATAAATCTGATAAGAGTATGACAAACTGTAAAGTTTTCTTAAATAGCTATAGACAATTAGTGGATGATGAGAAAAAGAAATTTATCTTCAGAAAGATATATGCCACAGGTTTTGGTGCAAAGTTTTTGTTTACTACAGTTGAACATTTAGCCATGTCAAAAAGGATCATACTACTAATATTCAGCATGACAGTGAGTCATTTGTGTTGTTCTTTAAGCATAAGGCAGAGTATTTATTTAGTTTCTATTCTGATTTACTACCCACTTTGGTTACCCCCCTCAATAATAGACCCGTCTTGCTGGAAATTCTTTGAGTCTGTCTCCAGCGTAGAGATACAATAAAATTATGGACAAAGTAAATCCATTAAACACCACTCACATTACCCCTTTAAAGGTACCGAGAGAAGATATTTCACCATATATTACGAGAATCATTAATCTGTGCTTGATGGAAGGGTGAATTCCTGACCCCCTAAAAGCATCAACAGTGAGGCCAATTGTGAAAAATCATTCTATGAGCCCTCAGGAGATGGCAAACTTTAGACCTATCTTATCCCTTCCTTTCTTGACAAAGATTATTGATAAAGCGGTTCATAAAAAATTATCTATCTGGAAGAAAGTGAATTGTTAAACCCAAAACAATATGAGATGAAATTTAAAAACCTGATGTGGGCATTAATTAGGGAATGCGTGAAGAAGTCGGGTTTGTGTACGCCGAGTGGATTTTAAAAGCCGCCAAGATATGCGCATATCTCCCGCAGAGCGCACATCCCGAAAGTTTTCAAAAAGGGGCGGGACATGATCTAGGCGGGGCGTGAGATGAGCACGTAAATACTGATGTGACCTGATGCACACTGAGCCTCCCTGCCATGTAACTTTACTTCTGTTATGGATGCCAAGTAAGTTAAAATTTAAAGAAAACTAGACAGACCTGCAAGGTTTTAAGGGTTGGAGCTAACTGGGAGGAGTGAAGGCTATCAAACCAGGCAGATTTGGAGGACTGGGAAAAGTGGGGATGAACTGCTAGAACTGGGAATGGTGGCACGCGCCCCTTTTAATATCCTGCCAGGTATAGAAGTTTAAAATGGGTAAGCTACGGGATGTGATTAGCAAGCACAGACCTACTGCAAATGCAGAGGACTAGGAAGAAAAAAAATACACAGGCAAAGGGTTTGATTTCTCATCATGCACATCATCTTGTCATAATGCACATTCATGCTTAATGTTATTTAATGCACTTTAGTATGTTTATCAACATTAACATGAACTTGACTGATGCACAAATATGTAAATGCATTTAAAGATCATTAATATTAAAATGTCTTAACACAAATCGCATTAAATAACACAATTTGTATTAATCCATAAGTTATTGCTTGACTACACCTTTCCTATTGAAGACATCTGACAGAGTAGGCAGGGAAGCCTGAGGATGGAGGATTCGAGGCCATAGGCCATCTTGACCAAGATGTCAAGGGGTGAGGGATCAGGAGGTGGGATCCTAAATTGATATCTCAAGGGGTTGGGATATTGGGCCAGTAGGACCTTCATTGATGTTTTGGGGTTTAGATGGGTAGGAGGTCGAAATCCACATTGGACCTTTCTGTTACAGTCGCTGATAATGTATGAGCATTATAAACTTGCAAAACCAGTTTTAATGCCATACTTATTACAGAATTTATGCTTTTTAATAAATTGGGTGTTATAATCATGCCTAATGCCAACATTAAAAACAGCCATTAATGCATGCTAATGGCCAATTTCAACAAAGCTCAGTAAACAGACCCTTCAAAATTAATCTGAGCTGTATGTTAACACATTAATAAAATAGATCTATATTAGTTCTGAATTAATGTCTCCAAAAGTATGCCTTGCAGATGATCACTAGACAAACATCATTATTTAAATCCAGTTAGCAAGTTCTGAGATAAGGATCATGTTGATGGCAGTGCATAATAAACTGGTTTTGTTTGGTATAGTATGGAGAGAATTTTCAAAAGCATATTTGCACATAAAAACAATTTTGAATGTATATATGGGCCTTTTGAAAATCTGAGTGTTGTATTTGGAAAAGTACACATGTACGTAATTTCGTGCGTACTTTTACATGTACTTGAAAAAGTGTTCCTAAGGACGGAGTTAAGGCGGGGAAACCATTTATGAACATGTTTTCGAAAATCAAATGTATGCACGTAAATGTATGCATGCAGCTTTAAACCTGCTCCCATGCAGGCGTAAACATGCGTATGCATGCCCCGCAAAGGTTTCCGCAGCCTACTCATTTTCAAGGGGACTTATATGCGTAAGTCGACTTTGAAAATTAGGGTTGACGTCCATGTGTACTTTCTCAGCCCTATGTGGGCCTGATTTACTAAGGCTTTTCTCCCACTTTCAGTTGATGGGAAAAATGCTTAGGGAATGAAGCCCATGAGTTTCTTACTAGTTTTCTAAGGTACAGTATGTTTCTTTCAGTGTACCGTGGTTAGTCTTATGCCTGATGTCAGGAAGCCTCTGGCAAGGCCTTCGGGATCTCCAGGGGAGACTGAACTTCTGCTGGTTGATCTTTTCTCTATAGTGTAGACTTTCAGCACAGGTGTCGCTTAACGCCCCCTTCGTCTAAATCTAGTGTGCACTCTTTGTTAAGTCTTAGGTTAACAGCCGATAAACTACTAAGTAAATATAAAATAGTTCAGATTATATCCAGTAAAAATATACACAGGGAAAAAAATAATCTTATACAGCCAACTAAGCGACTAGAGACAAGGCCTCAGATAGTTCAAGGTTGGGTAGTGGCTTTAAGAATTAAGCCTCCAACCATCTAGGTGTACTCAAAATATTTAGCTCCCATAGACAACGATCAGGCAGCTTTCTCCAGCTGCCAAATTAAACCTTAGAAAGGTGGGCTAGGAAGTGGTCAAAAATAAATGCCACAATGGCCCACCCAAATGGTAGCAGTATAACTTTAGTTTTCAACTGCCAAAAACAAACATTTGCAGCATTCAAAAAGGAGCACAAAAATCTTCCTTCATTTCTATCCATGTCCATGTACAATTCTGGTCGTCGCATCTCAAAAAAGATATAATTGCGATGGAGAAGGTACAGAGAAGGGAGACCAAAATGATAAAGGGAATGGAACAGCTTCCCTATGAGGAAAGGCTGAAGAAGTTGGGGCTGTTCAGCTTGGAGAAGAGACGGCTGAGGGGGGATATGATAGAGGTGTTTAAGATCATGAGAGGTCTTGAACGAGTAGATGTGACTCGGTTATTTACACTTTCGAATAACAGAAGGACTAGGGGGCATTCCATGAAGTTAGCAAGTAGCACATTTAAGACTAATTGGAGAAAATTTATTTTCACTCAATGCACAGTTAAGCTCTGGAATTTGTTGCCAGAGGATGTGGTTAGTGCAGTTAGTATAGCTGGGTTTAAAAAAAGTTTGGATAAGTTATTTATTTATTTATTTATTTAAAAACTTTTCTATACCGTTGTTTAGTAGTATACCATCACAACGGTTTACATATAGGCACATAAATAAGTTTTGTTAGGATTATAAATTAGCTAGTAAGTGCCATTAAAGTTTCGGTTACATGAATCAAATAATATACGCTATTTGGATTGTGGATTGGAAATTCCATTTATATGAATAATAGGATATCCATATATGAGAATACTGTACTCTTAAATTAATCTATATGTATGAGAAAAAAATAATAAAGGGGGGATAACTGCTATTTGTTGACTTTTAACAGTGTGCCGGAGTTCTCTTTCTTGTCCGCTAGTATTCCTTACTCCCTACTCTCATTGTGAAAAGCTTTTTTGAAGAGCCATGTTTTTAAACTTTTTTTGAAGAGTTTTAGATCTTTCATTAGTCTTATTTCGAGTGGTAGTGTGTTCCATAATATTGGACCGGCTAGGGATAGTGCTCTCTCTCTTACTTGCGTCAGTTTTGCTGTCTTTACAGAGGGTATGGTTAGTAGAGCTTTATTGGCTGATCTGAGATTTCTCTGGGGGACATGCAGTCGTAGTGCAATGTTTAGCCAGTCAGTATTTTCCTCATAGATTAGTTTGTGGCTTGTGCATAGTGTTTTAAATTGCACTCTTTGTTCAATTGGCAGCCAGTGTAATTCGGCGAGTGTTTGAGTGATGTGATCTCTTCTGCTTTTTCCAGTTAGAATTCTGGCTGCAGAGTTCTGTAGGATTTGTAGTGGTCTTAGTGTTGTATATGGTAATCCAAGGAAGAGTGTGTTACAATAGTCTGTGCTCGCGAATATATAATTTATTGGAGGAGAAGTCCATTAACTGCTATTAATCAAATTTACTTAGGGAATAGCCACTGCTATGAATTGCATCAGTAGCATGGGATCTTCTTAGTATCTGGGTAATTGCCAGGTTCTTGTGGCCTGGTTTGGCCTCTGTTGGAAACAGGATGCTGGGCTTGATGGACCCTTGGTCTGACCCAGCTTGGCAATTTCTTATGTTCTTATGTTCTATGTTTCCTTAATACCCTCAGATCACAAAAACACTTTTCTGAAAATCAGTTAAGGTTTACCTCAAGTCCAATCAATTTGTGTTCATTTTATGTGGTCCTGCTTGTGGCCCTTCCACAATGAACACCAAACAGAAATATTTGTTAAGCAATTTTCTCATAAGAACATATGAACATAAGAAATACCATATTGGGTCAGACCAAGGGTCCATCAAGCCCAGTAACCTGATCCCAACAGTGGCCAATCCCAGTCACAAGAACCTGGCAAGTACCCAAACATTAGATAGATCACAAGCTACTATTGCTTATTAATTACCGTCATAGCAATTGATGGATTTATCCTCTGGGAACTTATTCAAACCTTTTTTAGACCCAGTAACACCTAACTGCTGTAACCACATCCTCTGGCAATGAATTCCAGAGCTTAACTATGTGCTGAGTGAAAAAGAATTTTCTTCAATTTGTTTTAAATGAGCCACTTGCTAACTTCATGGCATGCCTCCTGGTCTGAGAGCATAAATAACTGATTTACATTAACTTGTTCAAGTCCTTTCATGATTTTGTAGACTTCTATGATAACCCTCCTCAGTTGTGTCTTCTCCAAATTGAACAGCCTAATTTCTTTAGCCTGTCCTCATAGGGGAGCCGTTCCATGACTTTATAGCTTTGTTAGCCTTGTGGTGTAAAAATTATATGAGCCAGCCAAGAAAGGGGACTCTGTCGTTCCCGGTGATGATTCCCGTCCCTGAATGTGAGACAAGGAACAAACCCAGGAGCTTCAGGAGGATTTTAGATTTTATTGGCTAGCAATACATGCATGTGCAGGGAGATGGACACAAGTGGCCAGTCTGTCTAATGACAGACC
Organism: Rhinatrema bivittatum; assembly: GCF_901001135.1. NCBI lineage: Eukaryota > Metazoa > Chordata > Amphibia > Gymnophiona > Rhinatrematidae > Rhinatrema > Rhinatrema bivittatum. Next base: position 591,167,292 of record NC_042617.1, on the reverse strand, counting down.
CTCTGGACATTTATAGGGTTTTTACATCAGTGGTGGTCATTAACTAAGCGTTGATGTTGCGTTGCCTTCCAATGCAAAGGTTCAATCTAGCAGGTGCGATTAACCACAAACAAGACAAGGTCCTGAGGGGTGAAGTGTCTACTTAACCACAAGATTAAAGTTTTCTTTAGGTTCATCTTGCAGGTGCAAGTAATCATTAGAGCACGTTTGGTGAAGATGAGGGCCATGGAAATTTTACTTAACCACAGGGACAAATGTCAGCACTACTTGCAAGGAGGAACAAAGGCCCAATCTAAAGCACTAGGTGATGGGACTTACCAGGGCTCTAATCTCACCCACTTGCTATATTCATAAATAGCACTTGGTCTACCATCTACAGAAATAACATTGCTCCAGGTATTTGAAAATATATCACTTGCAGCAGGTGGTAGAGACCTTTTTGACATTTAACTAACTAACCATAGCTGCCATCTATCAGGAAGCTAAAACACCATTATCTACTATGTCTGTATCTGACACTGTTGCTTAACCATATTATATTTCCTGACAGTAAAAGCAAAACCCCTTTGTTTAGACATCATGTCAAATGTTTTAAGCAAGGCACAATCATTTCTACTATATTTGCTTAACCTTTGTCGCTAAATGCAATGCAGAATTGCTTCATCCTTGAAAACCTTCAACAGCCTCTAAATATTCATCCCCTACACCTGTAAGGTCAATTCCACTTTCAGATAAGTCAACTCTTTATTCATTGCAGACAGCTGAAGGCAAATTGTACAACCCTTAATTCTCCAAATGGTAGGCCTAGGGATATAAGCACCACAATTGTTACACTGGATAAAAGACATTCTGCTAATAGTGACTAATATGCAAGTTGATAGATTGGAACTTATCTCTTATACTATTCACTTAGGTCCTTGGAAGAACTATTTAAGAAGAAAAAACCCTAGGGGTGGGGATGGGGGGAAGGGGACAAGGTAGAAGAAAATAAACAACTCTTGTAGATACCAGCCCTTTTTCCCTTGAATAAATACAATAACTTAAAGACTATGAAGGATACCTAAAATTCTGAGGCGAACATGTAAAGCTAGGCAGCTATGTAATTTAGCCAGATAAGACTTATCTGTCTAACTCACATTGGATATTCAGCGGCATTTCGGCAGTGCCACTGAATATACCTAGATAAGTATTAAATTTAGCCAGATAAGCTTATGCAACTAACTTTAGACCTGCTATGGGGCACATCTAACTTATCGGGTTAACTTAGCTGCATAAGGTAGCACTGCCCAGTTATGCTCACTACCCACCGACTGACTATCCAACTCTTGTATCTGGATAAGTGATTTATCCGACTATGTGATGCGACTTAGCCAGATACGTCAGATAAATCTGACGTATCTGGCTAAGTAGATTCTGAATATGGATCCCCTCTATACATAGAAAAAATATAAAGAGATTTCAAACAAAGCAAACACAGATTATGCTGAAAATTGTTAGCAAGAAAAAGCACTCTGTTATGGCTACTTAAAGACTAGCAAATATTCTTAAAATTCTATATGACTAGAAAAATATAAAGAAAAATCAAGAAAAGCAAACAGATTATACAGAAAATTATCAGCAAGAAAAAGCACTCTGTTATGGCTACTTAAAGACCAGCAAATATTCTTAAAATTCTATATGACTAGAAAAATATAAAGAAAAATCAAGAAAAGCAAACAGATTATACAGAAAATTATCAGCAAGAAAAAGCACTCTGTTATGGCTACTTAAAGATTAGCAAATATGCTTAAAATTCTATATGACTAGAAAAATATAAAGAAAAATCAAGAAAAGCAAACAGATTATACAGAAAATTATCAGCAAGAAAAAGCACTCTGTTATGGCTACTTAAAGACTAGCAAATATTCTTAAAATTCTATATGACTAGAAAAATATAAAGAAAAATCAAGAAAAGCAAACAGATTATACAGAAAATTATCAGCAAGAAAAAGCACTCTGTTATGGCTACTTAAAGATTAGCAAATATGCTTAAAATTCTATATGACTAGAAAAATATAAAGAAAAATCAAGAAAAGCAAACAGATTATACAGAAAATTATCAGCAAGAAAAAGCACTCTGTTATGGCTACTTAAAGACCAGCAAATATTCTTAAAATTCTATATGACTAGAAAAATATAAAGAAAAATCAAGAAAAGCAAACAGATTATACAGAAAATTATCAGCAAGAAAAAGCACTCTGTTATGGCTACTTAAAGACCAGCAAATATTCTTAAAATTCTATATGACTAGAAAAATATAAAGAAAAATCAAGAAAAGCAAACAGATTATACAGAAAATTATCAGCAAGAAAAAGCACTCTGTTATGGCTACTTAAAGACCAGCAAATATTCTTAAAATTCTATATGACTAGAAAAACATATAAAGATCTTCAAATTCAGAATGAAAATGAGTTTACAAGGAAGGAAATTGAGGACTTCCTGAGATTTTATTGAATTGCGCATCACAGGATAGTACCAGAATTATTCGCTAACTTTTCAATGTCATTACATTAATTATTCCAGGAGACTTTAATTTACACATCTATTTATTTATTTGTTTAGGCATTTTATATACTGTCATTTCAAACGAAGATCACAATAGTTTACATATTCATATGTAAACTATTGTTTACATATGAACTATTCATGGTCTACGATCATGTACTTTGTGTCAACATTCACTTTCTAATTCAACACCAAAGCAAGTTCATATTCTAGTTCATAGTCATACATATTCTAGGATATCAAAGTAGCTACTATATAATTTAGTTCATATTGCTACTTTATCTAGGTCAGCACAACAGTAAATTCAATACTTTTTCTAGGTCAGCACAACAGTAAATACAAATTCTAATTCTACTAGCAATACCCTTTATATCATTCATTATATGTCGCTTGCTCTACTAGCATTATCTCTGGTACTGTCATTGCAATTATCAGCATATTGGCATTTTACGTTAAATCATATGCCCTTCTAAAGAGCCATGTTTTCAGTCCACGCTTGACACTCTTATCTTTCTGTTATTTGATGTAATGACTCTGGGATTGAGTTCCACAGTTTGGGGCCTGCTATGGAAAACATTTGGTCTCTTATTTGCGTTAGGTGTGTTCCGAGTAGAGGGTACCATTAGAACTCCTTTGTTTTGTGATCTTAGGTCCCTCATGGTGTGTAGGGTTGAAGGGTCACTCCTAATAAGCTTGGATCAATATTGATGATGACATTGAAAATTAGGGATAGCACTTTACTTTATAATGAATTCTGGATTGTACAGGAAGCCAGTGCAGGGCAATCAGTGAGGGAGTGTCAAGTGATGTGTTCGAATTTCCTGTGGTTAGACCTGCTGAATTGATAGAGGCACTTTGCTCACTTGGCTATACTTGGTTGGTGCTGGAACCTACTAACAAATAAAGCCATTTCCTTGATTTAACTTTTGGTCCTATTATAGAACAACTGCAACCAACCCGGAGCATTAATATTGATGATATATGACCACTTACTTGGTCTGATCATTTTTTGATAAAATGCTCCATAGCTGCTGTTCTTTAGAATAAAAATTCTAAGCCTATTAAGAAATTAGCGCATTCTCAGATTAAATTGAGTATGGACTATTGTGTTTTATTAATCCCTCACTCATTTCAGGGATTATCGATTGAGGAGCTAGTTAATACCTGGAATTCAGAGATCTATAGAATCTATTGAGGTTATTGCACCACTGAAAGAAGCCACAGTCAAGAGTTCATTGGAAATCCTGCTGATTTGCCACGAATTACATTCTAAAAAAAGAGTGAGGAAGTGTAAGAAATGTATGTCTCCATTGGATAAAATGCTCTGTAACAAGCGATATTATGCTGAGATCATAGCTGCTAAGAGAGATAATTTTTCATAGAGGATTAACAAGGCAAAAAAATCCTACAAAAGAGTTGTTTTCAAAAGTAAACTTGTATAATTTCCTTCTTCCAACTTAGGAGCAGATATTATTGAGGCCAACTGTGACAAAAAGAATTAAGGACGTCTTCATTTCAGCAGGCAGGCAGGCCTTTAATTTTGAGTACCAATGGGGTAACGGTGTGCTTTATTACTGAGTTCCGTGTTTATTTTCTGTAATGTAGGATCTTCTGTGACCTAATTAGAGTTTGATGCTTATTGTCATGTTCTAATTATTAGGCTGCATTTGGGTGCTCACTGTGTGCTTTTAGTTTCATTCTGAACCAGGGATTTGATTCTATGTCGCACAGATTTGTTAGCCGTTGGATATGTGGTCTTATTTATTGCTCTTTGATTTTATAAGTGCTGGAGTTATCTGGTATACAACATTTTAAAACAATAAATAAATAAATCTGCATAGGTTTCTCAGATAAGGTCGCTAGGATTAGAATGGGTGCAAATGGTTCGTGGATTGGAATGGGTTGGGGCTGCTTTATCTCTCTTCCCTCTTAACCAGAGTAATTATGTTGGTTTCTCTGAATTTAGGAATATATATCTCAGGATGATCTGAAGGACATTCTGAAAATAACTACATTCACTACCTTTGTCTTGTATGCTGTTCCATTTCAGTTGATTAATGAAAGTAGAGGCCCCTTCACGGATTGGCTACTCCAGATTGTAAATACATTATTGGGAACTGAGTATTTTTCTGTGCCATTGAAAAAGGTTTTAATAAGGCTGATCCTCAAGAAACCAGGGCTAGACCCTGATAGGCTACGTAATCTTTATCTGGTTTCTAACATTACACTAGTTTCTTAAGATTGTAAAAAGAGCTGAAGTATCCAAATAGAAGAATATATAGACAAATCTAACATCTTCGACATAGGCAAACAGTCTGCCAAGGAGTCCAGAGCACAGAATCAGACTTGGTTACTCTGTAGCCATAGAAGTCATCCCCAACTATTTGAATTTTCCTCGACTAGTGCGGCCTTCAATATAGTTGATCACGCCAGTCCTTTAGGGAGTTTGCAATTATTATCAGTGATCAGACCGTAAGATGATTTAGGGCATTTTTGAAAAATTGTCATCAAATAGTAATCGTGGGAGAATTTTGGTCTCTTTAACACATTTTTAAATTTGATATATCACAAGGTTCAGTGATCTAGCTTCTGTTGCTCAACCTAAGGCCTTTACCGGTTTTAATTTCTTCTGCTATGCAGATGATATTCAGTTGATCATCCCACACGTACAAGTTAATGATATCAGGTACATTAATCAAGGCCTTGAGTCTATTTGCCAGTGGCTAACTGCAAACTAACTGTGATTAAAGGCTAATAGGAATGAAGTACTTTGGCTGAAATTTCCAGATAAGAATTTAAGATCTGTCCTTGTCTTAGACAGTATAAGTTAAAGGCCAAGTGACTGTGTGAAGAGCCCGGGGGTAACATGGAGGTAACTTGACTCTGCACTCATATTAGAGAAACACATTTCAAATATCTCAAGTGACATTTTTTTCTGTAGTGTTCCCATAGACAAATACAGCCTTATCTGACTAAGCTTTATCTTTTAGTCCAGGCAAAACTTTTTCTCATCTTGATAATTGTAATAGCCTATTAGCAGACATTCAAGACAAACTATTCCACGGGCTCCAACTGATTCAAAACTGTGCAGCCATTCTTCTCTCGGATGTTAGTGTTAGAGAACATCTCACTCCTGTATTGTGCAGTCTCGTTTGGTGCTTTCTGTTTAAATATATATTGCTGGCTTCTAAAGCCCTGAATATGTCAGTCTCTAGTTTACCTTTGCACCTTTCTGACTCCTTATTCCCCCCCTAGACAGCTGCGGTCCTCCTGGGCCTCTGCCTTTCTGCCCCGTGTCCTAAGGTCACTGACATGACCCGTACAAGGCAGCGTGCATTCTCCTGCCACGTGCCAGCATCGTGCAATTCTCTTCCAGTTCAGGTCAGACTTACATGGGTTATAGGACAGGGTAAAAGAGCTGTTAAGACCTGGCTGTTCAGAGAAGCCTATGGCGTTCAACATTTGAAGGCTAAGCTGATCGCAACTGTTTTGCTGTTTACTGACAGTTCCTTAGCAGAGGCTTAGAGGGCTGAAGGGAGGGGGGATTTACTTAGTATTAATATATTCATTGGATTAGCTTTGCGATTTATTTTAGTGTCACAATGAATTAATTTGCACGTTGCATTATGAATTTTATGATGTGTTTATATCTGATATTTTGTAATTATGTGTAATTGGAGTTTTTTTGTTCCATGAAAAGACATTGTGGGCTTGATATTCAAAATGACTTAGGTGCATAAAACCCTGTTTTATGCATGCAAGTGGCATTTTGAGAATCAGTTGGGGCCCAGGGCGTATAAAAGTACATGCATAAATTAGTTTCATGCATACTTTACGCACACACTCAAGAGAAGCATTTTGAGGGAAGGAACTGGGGCAGAATTGCAACTTATGGAACTCATTTTCAAAGGATTTACACATATACAGTAAACAACATAACATACTATCCTGTGATTTACACATACACAGTAAACAACATAACACACTATCCTGGTATTTACACATACACAGTAAACATAACATACTATCCTGGGATTTACACATATACAGTAAACAACATAACATACTATCCTGTGATTTACACATACACAGTAAACATAACATACTATCCTGGGATTTACACATATACAGTAAACAACATAACACACTATCCTGGGATTTACACATACACAGTAAACATAACATACTATCCTGGGATTTACAGTAAACAACATAACATACTATCCTGGGATTTACACATACACAGTAAACATAACATACTATCCTGGGGTTTACACATATACAGTAAACAACATAACATACTATCCTGTGATTTACACATACACAGTAAATATAACATACTATCCTGGGATTTACACATATACAGTAAACAACATAACATACTATCCTGGGATTTACACATATACAGTAAACATAGCATACTATCCTGTGATTTACAGTAAACAACATAACATACTATCCTGTGATTTACACATACACAGTAAACAATATAACATACTATCCTGGGATTTACACATACACAGTAAACATAACATACTATCCTGGGATTTACAGTAAACAACATAACATACTATCCTGGGATTTACACATACACAGTAAACATAACATACTATCCTGGGATTTACACATATACAGTAAACAACATAACATACTATCCTGGGATTTACACATACACAGTAAACAATATAACATACTATCCTGGGATTTACACATACACAGTAAACATAACATACTATCCTGGGATTTACACATATACAGTAAACAACATAACATACTATCCTGGGATTTACACATACACAGTAAACATAACATACTATGCTGGGATTTACACATATACAGTAAACAACATAACATGCTATCCTGGGATTTACACATATACAGTAAACATAGCATACTATCCTGTGATTTACAGTAAACAACATAACATACTATCCTGGGATTTACACATATACAGTAAACAATATAACATACTATCCTGGGATTTACACATACACAGTAAACATAACATACTATCCTGGGATTTACAGTAAACAACATAACATACTATCCTGGGATTTACACATACACAGTAAACATAACATACTATCCTGGGATTTACACATATACAGTAAACAATATAACATACTATCCTGGGATTTACACATACACAGTAAACATAACATACTATCCTGGGATTTACACATATACAGTAAACAACATAACATACTATCCTGGGATTTACACATACACAGTAAATATAACATACTATCCTGGGATTTACACATATACAGTAAACAACATAACATACTATCCTGGGATTTACACATACACAGTAAACATTACATACTATGCTGGGATTTACACATATACAGTAAACAACATAACATGCTATCCTGGGATTTACACATATAAAGTAAAATAGCATACTATCCTGTGATTTACAGTAAACAACATAACATACTATCCTGTGATTTACACATACACAGTAAACAATATAACATACTATCCTGGGATTTACACATACACAGTAAACATAACATACTATCCTGGGATTTACACATATACAGTAAACAACATAACATACTATCCTGGGATTTACACATACACAGTAAACATAACATACTATCCTGGGATTTACACATATACAGTAAACAATATAACATACTATCCTGGGATTTACACATACACAGTAAACATAACATACTATCCTGGGATTTACACATATACAGTAAACAACATAACATACTATCCTGGGATTTACACATACACAGTAAACATAACATACTATGCTGGGATTTACACATATACAGTAAACAACATAACATGCTATCCTGTGATTTACACATATACAGTAAACATAGCATACTATCCTGTGATTTACAGTAAACAACATAACATACTATCCTGTGATTTACACATACACAGTAAACAATATAACATACTATCCTGGGATTTACACATACACAGTAAACGTAACATACGATCCTGGGATTTACACATATACAGTAAACAATATAACATACTATCCTGGGATTTACACATACACAGTAAACATAACATACTATCCTGGGATTTACAGTAAACAACATAACATACTATCCTGGGATTTACACATACACAGTAAACATAACATACTATCCTGGGATTTACACATATACAGTAAACAACATAACATACTATCCTGGGATTTACACATACACAGTAAACATAACATACTATCCTGGGATTTACACATATACAGTAAACAATATAACATACTATCCTGGGATTTACACATACACAGTAAACATAACATACTATCCTGGGATTTACACATATACAGTAAACAACATAACATACTATCCTGGGATTTACACATACACAGTAAACATAACATACTATCCTGGGATTTACAGTAAACAACATAACATACTATCCTGGGATTTACACATACACAGTAAACATAACATACTATCCTGGGATTTGCACATATACAGTAAACAACATAACATACTATCCTGGGATTTACACATACACAGTAAACATAACATACTATCCTGGCAAGTTTTAAAAGCCCATTTACCAGTGAATTTTAAAAGGCTGGTGCACGGCAAAACTGGGAGATAAGCAAAAATGTTGGGCCAGTGTGCCCTACGCAAATTGTAAAAGCCGCCCGAGTACGCGCGTAGCTCCTGCTGCGTGCATAAATGAAAAGTTCCAAAAAGTGGGCATGTGCATAGTCTGGATGGGGCATTCGATGTTCCTGGAGTTCAACATCAAATAAGTGCGTAAATATTTACACACGCAGGTGCGCGCCGTGTTCCCTTGCTTCATAACTTTACTTCTGCTATGGATGATGTGTAAGTTATAAACTAAAGATAAATATACAGATCGGCAGGGTTTTTATGGTCGAGGCTAAAAGGGAAGAAGGGAGGCTATTAAACTAGGGGGCTTTTGAAGTCTGAGTTCCTTACCTGGGAGAAATGGGAACGAACTGGTGAAACTGGTAATGGTGTCGGCATACATGTTTTTAAAAACAATCAACTCACGGATCACCTCGAAAACCAGAACATCCTACTACCAGCACAACATGGTTTCAGGTAACTATTCAGCACCAAAACGCTCCTTCTCACCCTCACCGATACCATCCTTAGAGGACTCGACCATGGCCAATCCTACCTCTTGATACTCCTCGACATATCCGCCGCCTTCGACACCATCAATCACAAAACATTACTAATCAGACTCAAAGAAATTGGACTACGAGACACTACAATCAAATGGTTCGAATCATACCTCACAAACAGAACATTCAATATAAAGATAAATGCAACAGAATCCTCCCAGATACCTCACGCAGGGATCATCCCTCTCCTCCACCCTTTTTAACATATACCTCCTCCCACTATGCAAGGTCCTCTCGGAATCAGACCTCACATACTGGGGCAGATTTTCAAAGGGGTACGCGCATAAGATACACGCATACTCCCCGAAAACCTGCCCCAAGCTCCCCCTGCGCACACCGAGCCTATGTTGCATAGTCTGCCGGCAGGTGCAAAGCCCCGGGACACGCGTAAGTCCCAGGGCTTTCCTGGGGGCATGTCGGGGGCGTGTTGGGGGGAGGCGCGTGTCGCGGCCGGCGCATCATCGTGGGCGTTCTGGGGGCGTGGCCGTGGCTCCCGGACCAACTCCTGGACTGGAACATGGCACGCTGGCAGCCGGCCCGGCGCACGCAAGTTACGCCTGCCTCAGGTAGGCGTAACTTTTGAAATAAAGGTAGGGGGGGAATTAGTTAGGGCTGGGGGGCGGGCTAGTTAGGGGTAGGAAAGGGAAGGTGGGGGGCACCAGAAGGAAAGTTCCCTCCGAGGCTGCTCCGATTTCGAAGCGGCCTTGGAGGGAATGGAGGCAGGCTGCGCAGCTCTGCGCTACCCATCAGCTACAGAATCCAATACAAAACCCTAACCCTCATACATAAAAAAACGATCAACAATAAGATGGACTGGATAAACTCTGCTATACTCTCCTACACCCCACATAGAAACCACAGATCCACTGACTCTGGGCTCCTCACCGTCCACACCTCCAAAACAGCGCACCTCTCCTCTACCCGAAAACGCGCCATATCAGTAGCCGGCCCGACGCTATGGAACGCCCTCCCACCCCAACTCAGAACAGAACCCTCAACTCAAATCTTCAAAAAAAGACCTGAAAACATGGCTCTTCCTGAAAGCCTTCCCACCAGAAACTTAGCTCCCCCCTCGACCAGGCTCCCTCCCTCTGCATGGAAATGAACCATCTTTTCCCCCATGATTGCACCCCCTATAAATGCATCTTCCACCAAACCTTGAATACAACCCGCAAGCTACTTCATTCCTTTGGCACAAGTATATCAACCATTTCCACGCTAACCCCTCCATTTGCTCCAATTTTTCCCTGTAAATCCATACCATATTGTAAAATGCACACTGCCCTAATGTCATACTTTTACCTTCATGCGAGACACCTCTGTTTCCCCTATCACCCCGATAATACCCAGTCCCCAGGCAACTACCCTATATGTTCCAATTATAAAAAGTCACTGTAAATAGTTACATCTCTCTGTCATTTTTATTTTATCCAAATCACGTTAAATGTTAACATTTCAAAGTTATTATGCAAGTTAACCTTTCTAAATTATTCTATAAGTTACAATGTGAAAATAAGCAGCCAGTGACTTATTTCTGTTCAGTTACATGTGAACCGATGTGATATCTCGATCGAATGTCAGTTCACAAAAACAAATAAATAAATAAAATAAATAAATAAAAATCTCCCCACTTATTAGTAGAAATGGAATTTGGGTGCATAGGCGGCTGACCAAATAAAATTGTGTGCACTACCATTCCCAACAGCACTTCCCCCGCCAAGGTCCCAGGGAGCTGGGGGGGTGACTGGGCCTATTCTTCCCTGAGGGCGGCTGTGAAGGTTCCACCGGGGGGGGGGGGGAGGAGGGGTTAGCTAGGGACTTATTGTTCTGTTGTTCATCTGTTATACTTGTATTGCTGATTGTGTGGTTTTGTGAAAATCAATACAAATATTTAAGCATAAAATTGTGTGCACTTGTGTGTGCATTCAGGCTATTTTATAACATGCGCGCATATATGCACGTATGTTATAAAATGGCCGCATCCCTGGGCGCAGGCCGACAAACACGCGCACATGTGCGTCCGCGATCCTGTTTAAAAGTTACCGCACAGAAGTGCACTTAACATGGGTAAAACTTATCGACAATTTAATGGATGTTGAAACAATTTTCCAAAGGCCGCTTACATGCATACGTGCATTTACACATGTAAAACCCGGTTTTAAGTATGTAAATCTTTCTGAAAATTACCCCCAAAGCACGTGCTTTTTGATTTTAGAAAGTATGCACATAAGGGACTATGCAGAAGTTGCACTCTACTTTAATCAGGTGTAAGTTTGTATGCACGTAGTCAACCAATTACCTGAATATTTTCAAAGTAAGCTTAGGTAAGTTTGCTTTTAAAATACTTGATAAAGTCTGCATATACAATGTGCACACAGACTTTAAAATCAATTTTCAAAGGAATTATGCAAGAAAAAGTAGCATATATTATACCAATTTTCAAAAATCCATTTATGCACATAAGGTCCATTTATGCATTTAAAACCCAGTTTTACGTATGGAAATCCTTTTGAAAATGACTTCATTTGCTGCTATGCAGGTTTTTTAAAAAATTACCCTCTTAGGAGGTAATTTTCAAAGTTTTTACGCGAGTAAAAGTAGCTTATATCATAACAATTTTCAAAAGCACATTTACATTCATAAAACCTATTGAAAGTTCAGCCCTATGGAGTGAATTTTCAAAGGAGTTACATGAGTAAAAGAAGCAATTTTCAAAATTCCATTTACCTACATAAAACCCAGTTTTACACACATAAATCCTTTTAAAACTTACCACCCCTTTGTGTAGTGCTTTATAAATGTAACCCCTGGGTTACAGCCCTCCCTTAGGAGACCCCGGGTCTGTTTAAATTGTGTAGGGATTCTGGTGTTTAACCTTCCCTTACTGATGTTAAGCAACTCTAAGTCCAAGATTCCCTGTCAGGTGGGAGAGGTGGGGAGAATATTTCCAAGGTCCTGAGCATTGTTCACTCAATTGTTAAGCATTAGAGATGTGCAGTCGTTTGCAACAAAATAGGAAATAAAGACGATATTTCCTATTTCATTGCATTTCGGGAAGTAAAAAAAAAACAAAAGGAAAACCCACGAAATTTCATGTGGTTTTCCTATCTTTTTTTTTTTTTTTTTGGGAAGTGCTCATCTAGGAAGAAAAAGAACCCCAAGCCCTCCCCAACCCTTCAAATTTAATTAAATACAACCCCCCCCCCCCACCCTCCCGACTCCCCCAAGACTCCCCCAATGTCCCTGGTGGTCCAGCGGGGGTCCTGGGAGCGATCTCCTGCTCTTGGGCCGGTGGCTGCCAGTAATCAAAATGGTGCCAGCGGCCCTTTGCCCTTACCATGTGACAGGGACTACCGGTGCCATTGGCCGGCCATCCATTGCTCCTACCATGTCACAGGGACCGGCCAATGGCATCAGTAGCCCCTGTCACATGGTAAAGGCAAAGGGCCGTAGGCGCCATTTTGATTACTGGCAGCCGATGGCCCGAAAGCGGGAGATCGCTCCTGAGACCCCCGCTGGACCACCAGGGACTTTCAGCGAGTCTTGAGGGGGTAGGGAGGGTGGGGGGCATGGTATTTAATTAAATTTGAAGGGTTCAGGTGGGATTTTCTGAAAAAAATGTCCGATCCGGGGGCAGACCGAAATGGCCCAGCCTTGAACCGAAAATGAAACAGGGATGAGAAAAAACAATTATGCACAGCTCTAATAAGCATCACAGTCTCTTGAATACAGCAGTAATAATCATGTGAACTTTAATGATAAACAACTGAAAATGGATGAAAGCATTCCTTTACAAACTCTTCAATCCATATCGTCCATATCCAATATGAATTTCCAATAAATCTGTGATTTTTACTTCCTGTTACTGATGTCAACTGATTCCCTTATTCCTGATCCTTCCCCCTAAATTTTGGTGGGCAGGATAACAAAACCCGATTTAGTGACATAAATTAAAGTGCCATGTGTCCTACCTTTGTCCCGTTCTTCAGTCATCACTTCCTACTTCTCCTACATCTCCTCACTATTCCTTCTGATACCTGGAGGCTACCTCCTCACGCCTTGCATCCAGATCCGGATGATATCATGGTGGTAACCGCCGATGGCTGCCACTGGTCTCCTCGGTGGTCCAGATTCCCGACCTCTTCTTCCCAGGCAGTGTGCACGTAATCCAGCTTCACACGCGCGTATCGCGGGCACCGAGGGGAAACATTCTGAGGGCCGCAGCTGGGCTGGACTTGCAACTTACATACTCACAAGTCGCACCCTGCTAGGAGCAGGCCAGTTATTTGAAGATTTTCTAAGCAAATGTAACCCCCCCAATGAGGCCATACAAGTGTTTGTTGTACTCGTGGGGACAGGAACCTTCCCAGCTTAGCTTGAACACGGACTCTTCCTTTCAGGGCCTGGATTCCTGCTCGGCTGGGGGGTGAGGCCCCGAGGGCTAAGGGTGCATCCGTGTCTCCTTTAATCCCAATGTGTGCTGAGAGTGCCAGTTAAGTGACTGGAGTCAGTGTCTAAAATAATTTCTTTACTGTTGCAAAGGTTTGGAGGTGGCACAGCTCTTAATGCACAGGAACACAGTGATCTCATTGCACAATATCTTCCCCTGTCTGTACAGGGATATCAGCTGCCCGAGCCAGGGGAATTCCTGCTCTCCAGGGCTTGGAAAAATAGGGGCCCCGAGCGGGCAGGTTGACCCTTAGCTGGGCAGAACCCCCCCCCCCCCCCCTTCCAACTGGCGATGCTGCAATGCTGCAGTCTCTGCACAGAGAGAGAAACTCTCTCTCTCTGCCCCCAGGGATGTGGAAGCAGCAGATCGATAAGTTCACGGATGTCGGGCTTTGCCTTCACTCACAGTTTGTCTTTCCTGCGGATCCTTGATGGGAGGGGTCCCTTGGAACAGGATTATAGAGGCTCCCAACAGGAAGGAAGGGCAGTTGAGTCCTGGATCTTGAAATTGGGCTTACAAAACTCAGAATAGCACTGGGTTGGCTCACAGCAGGTCACTGACATCCCCTTCCTCACTCACGGGTCTCCCCTAACCCGCCCGGGCCCTCAGCCCTGGAGCTGAACAAGCTTCAGCAAGGCCGCTATACTTAAAAGGTTAAATTCCAAAAATATGTACCTACAGGGAGAATTCCCAGCAAACCCCTCCCGACCCAGGCCGGGGCCACCAAACAGGGCTTGCTTGGCTCCTCTGGCTGGGCCTGAAAAAGAACAAAAACTATGTTTTCCTCTCTCCTCACTGGACGAGAAGACGGCCCGGGGACCAGTGGGGCAGGCCATGGTAAACCCCGCAGAAAGATGGGCTGCATCCGCACGGAGGACCTCCCAATGTCCATCCCACTCTGGCCAGCTGACGCTGTCACTAAATGCCCAGAGCTTCCCGGGAACCCGAGAAGTTACACAAACTTACACACATAAAACCCACAAGGACATGGCCAGGCCCAGGCAGAGACTTCACCTCTGTAAAGTTGCGCCTTCTCTTCGGATGGCGTAACTTGTATGCGTGCGCTCACGTTGCAAATCTGCCCCAGCTCTGCCCCAGAATGCCCCTGCTCGCTTCACGTAAACATGGGCGTGAAACAAGATTACTTATTTCCTTCTGCGCAAACAGAGCCCTGGGCGATTTTGTCTGATGTGGGTAAGTGGCTTTGAAAATTATCCCTTTGAAGGTGAATTTTCAAACCTGTGCGTGGGTGTCCAGCAGTAGCAAGTTGCGCGGGTCTGGCGTTCTGACGCGCACGGCAACGGGACAGTGAATTAACGGAGCTGTCCTGGTCCGCCCACGCCCTGCCCGCCCCCCGCCCATTTTTTTCTTCCCGTCCTTACACAAGTCCCAGGAGATACGCGCGTGGCCTCAGAACATTACTAAAGGGAAGGCCACGTTAAACCACTGAATGTGAATCATTAAAGAATCTTAGACCTTATCGGTGATGAAAAGGAATTGATTTGTACCACGCGGCTGGCAGAGACTGCAGTGTTCAAATCAACTCTTCTCGTTAGAGCTTTCATCGCTCATAAGCTCTAAAGTTCTTTAATGAAGTCAGTTTTACAATGAATACCTCTGAATGTGTCTGTAACAACACAACCCACCTCCCGAAAACTCAGCCCCCTTCCAATGGTCCTGAGCCTTATAAAGAGGTGTCCTCTCTCTCTCTCTCTGCAAGCAGGTGCAAAGGCTCTGACATGGACAGATGAAGACTCATAGGGGTCGATTTTCAAAGGAATGCATGCAGCTATTTTACGGCACACGCGTGTTATAAAATGCAATATCAGCGCACACATGAGCAGCAGATTTCAACATCCTCGCACACATGTGCGGGCAGATGGCCTCCTTCATGCACGGCAGGGGGGCGAATTTTTAAAGCCCACGTGTGACGACACAATCGGGCCTCCCCCAATTCCCTCCCATTCCACACAGCAGACTGGGAGGGAACCTTCCTATGACTAACCCTTCCCTTTCTACCTCTTCCCCTCTCCTCCCCGACCCCTACCTCCTACCTCTTCATTTTATTTTCTAACCTTGCTGTTCCATGCCGGGTGCCAGCTCGCAATTCCCTGGGACCGCATCTAATGGCGCTGACCAGGCCCCGCCCGTCCCCACCCAGACTCCGCCCCCCAGCCCACCCCTTCTAAGACGCCCGGCACTCGTGCGTCTATCGATGGTTACGGGCGTGGCCGGGCCCTTTAGGAAATGCGTGCAGCGCGCGCAGGGCCGACCACGTGCGTAACCGCCGGTATTTGCACGCGCGGGCTTTTGAAGATGTACTCAATACTTTATAAAATAGCACATGTCTATGCACACGGCAAGAGACGCGCGTTTATGGGCACATGCGCGACCCTTTTAAAATCTACCCGTGAAGTTGCAACCCTGCCCAAACTCTACTCCCTGGAATATCTTCCCTGTGCGGAGGGCGATTTTATAACAGCCTGATTAGAGCTGGAATCCATGTGATATCTTAATGCGGCATCGGCAGGTGCATATCCCTACCAGCTAGAGAGCACGTGGAAGAGTCCGTGAAAGTACGTGCAGTAATGATTTCCCCTCTGGAACGCCATCCCCGGAAACTCCTCTTTGTACTCCACATAAAAGTTTGCACAAGATCACGTCCACGTGTATTCTTGCACATACAACCCCAGGGGTCATTTTCAAAACAAGCCATTTCGTGCACATGAATGCGTTTGGAAGTTACCCCCAAAGTGTGATTGCATGAAACGTTTCATGTGTATCCATCAAGCAATTTTCCACAGAGCCGTTTCTGTGAGTAAAGCACTACTTTACCCCGAGAAGTCCCTTGGAAAATTACCCTTCCTATGCATACATTTTCCCTCATTAAAAAAAAGACATTTTGGGGACATGTTATGGGGCGGATTTTAAAAGGGTTATGCGTCGCCGGGCCTATTTTGCAAAGCCCCGGGACGCGCGTATGTCCTGGGGCGGGGCGGGGGTGGGATCAAGGCCTCCGGCCCAGCGGCCGTGCCGGGGGATAGCACGTGACCTCCACGGGCAGGCGTAATTTACAGAATAAAGGTAGGGGGATTTAGGTAGAGCTGGGGGCGTGGGTTAGATAGGGGAAGGAAGGTGGGGGGGCAAAGGAAGGTTACCTCGGAGGGAACGGGGAAAGCCGTCGGGGCTCCCCTAGGGCTCGGCGCGCGCAAGGTGCACAAGTCTGCACCCCCCTTGTGCGGGCCGACCCCGGATTTTATAACATGCGCACGGCTGCGCGCGCACCTTATAGAATCGGGCGTAGATTTGTGCGTGCCAGGTAGCGCGGCCAAATGTAGGCCGCACGCGCAGGTTTAAAAATCTGCCCCTATGGATTTTCGTGCATAACTTTAAATATTCAAAAATGACACATTCAGGAGGCTCATGACACTGCCTTTGAATAGGAAAAGCTGCCCACGCACATTTAGATGCAGAGCAACAGTTTTTGGTTGGTTTGGTTTTTTGTCGGGAAATGTTTTGTTTGTTTTCCTTTCGTTTCCTTTTTTCTGGTTTTGGTAAATAGTGCAGGCTATTTCTCAGTGCCTGAAAAAAAATAGAAAAGACAAAGAAAACTTTATAAAAGCAAAATATTCCCCAAATGAAATAAAGGAAAACCCCGAATAAGGCCCTCGGGGGTCTCCTGGACCCCCCCCCCCATCCAACCCCCACCACTCCTGGAAGCTGTTTCCCAAGAAAATGCAATATTTCCTTAAAAAAAAAACAACAACCCAAAACCAATCCCAGGCCCCCCGAACCCTCACCCCTTCCGTTTGTTAAGTCTTAGTCCCCCCAGGAGCTGGACCTCTCCCAACTACCCAAGCGAGCCCACCCTCCTGGACTCCCCAAATGGGCCCTGGTGGGCTGGTGGGGACCTGGAACAAGCCCTCCGCGCCCCTTTGCCTCATCATGTGACAGGGACTACTCACTGGTTCCAGTCCCCACTATCACATAATACGGCAACAGTGAGCTAAGGTGGGCAGAGGGAGAGCGAGCTGCCAGTGGGGAGGGCTATGAATTAACAAAGGGAAGAGCTTGGAGGTTGGCGGTAGGGCCTGTGACCGGGGTTGTTTTTTTTTAAGAAATATTAAATTTTGGGGGGAAAACGGCCACCTCCAGGGTCAGTGACGCGCGTAAAGCCCCGGGGCTTGCAAAAAAGGGCGGGGATGGAGCGGGGCAGTCCCGGGGGCGGGATCAGAGGCTCCCGGCACAGTGGCCATTTGCTGCTGTGCCGGGGATCGCGTGCAACTTACTTCAACCCCAGGGCTGAAGTAAGTTTTGCAATAAAAGAAAAAACAAGAAAAAGGTAGGGGGGAAAGGGCAGGGGAGGGAGGGGAAGGGAAGGGAAGATGGGATGGGGGGGTAGGGAACGGGGGAAGGCAGCGCGGCTCGACACCGGCTCGGCGCGCGCAAGCTGCACAATTGTGCAGCCCCCTTTGTGCGCGCCGGGTAGCACGCGAACACGGACGCGCTCGCGCTGTTTGGAAAATCTACCCCAATGTGCACAAAAAATGACAGAAAACAAGAGACGAAATTCCATGGTTTTTCCATCGTTTAGTTTCAAAAAAGAAATGAAACAACACAATGTCACTGATATTGTCTATGTCGTTCCAAACAAATGCACATCCCTAGCGCTTCTGTCACATTTTTAGTGTTTATTTTGCCGCGAGAATCCACTGCAACCAAAGAGGAACAAACAGGACCCTAGAACTGAACACGTGTACAGCAAAGGTCGGCTGAGTTTTTAATCATCCGCTTGTTATTTTCTTGCTTGCAAAGAAATAGAAGGAACTTGCAAGTGAAAGAGCGAGGGCCTTGCGACTGGAGATGTCATTGGAATGATTTATAATGAAACTTACTGTCTCTGACTACATCAGAATCCACCTTCTATTATTTTTGACTTCAGATCATACTTCCAAATTGTTTTGTGACCAGTCTGACAGTAACAAAAGAACTCGTCTTTACCAACCTTTATAATAACAAAACAGGCATTCTTCCACCAGTCTCATTAATATCCTGTTTAATAGCTGCTTCACTTCATATTAGGCTCCAACAGTTTTTTTTTACAAGTAGCAGCTAGCAGCAGAACTTTTGCAAATTTAATTGAGAGTAGTTTTAAATTAATTGTACAATTAATCTTGTCAAGTTAGGTGACATTTCTTACTATACCTTAATAAAGAAACGTGAATATTTGAAATTACCATGCTATTAGACATTAATAGAGGAGTTTGTCTCCTGCTTTGTTCTCATTTGCAACACAAAGAAGGTAATTACAACATAACATTGTAATATAGAAAAGCTAATTTCTATAGCGCATTTAATAATTAGATACACATTATTCCTACCATTACATTTTCTTATTATTAATTCAACCATGCAATATTTAAACCATTTATTTTTAAAATACAAGGTCTGAACTATTACTAAATGGACAGCCTGAGAATTTGATGATTATTTGATTAGAATCTTAAGAAAGGAAGCGCCTGGATTGTCTGCAGCTTTACTGTTGTCATAAAGGAAGCACAGTGTAAGAGGAGAATTAGCTCCTTGCACTACTTGTTTCCAGGCTTGGGAATACTTACTGTGTATGTCGTGCTGGTTTCTGAACTGTAAGTGAGGGTGAGCTGATATAAAGGAAGCACAGTGTAAGAGGAGAATTAGCTCCCTGCACTACTTGTTTCCAGGCCTGGGAATACTTACTGTGTATGTGGTGCTGGTTTCTGGACTGTAAGTGAGGGTGAGCTGATATAAAGGAAGCACAGTGTAAGAGGAGAATTAGCTCCCTGCACTACTTGTTTCCAGGCCTGGGAATACTTACTGGGGTAGATTTTCAGAGCCCTGCTCGCCTAAATCCGCCCAAAACCGGGCGGATTTAGGCGAGCAGGGCCCTGCGCGCCGGGAAGCCTATTTTACATAGGCCTCCCGGCGCGCGCAGAGCCCCGGGACTCGCGTAAGTCCCGGGGTTCTCGGAGGGGGGCGTGTCGGGGGCGTGTCGGGGGGCGGGCCCGGTCGTCGCGGCGTTCCGGGGGCGTGTCGGCAGCGTTTTGGGGGTGGGTACGGGGCGTGGCTACGGCCCGGGGGCGTGGCCGCGCCCTCCGTACCCGCCCCCAGGTCGCGGCCCGGCGCGCAGCAGGCCCGCTGGCGCGCGGGGATTTACGTCTCCCTCCGGGAGGCGTAAATCCCCCGACAAAGGTAAGTGGGGGGTGTAGACAGGGCCGGGCGGGTGGGTTAGGTAGGGGAAGGGAGGGGAAGGTGAGGGGAGGGCAAAGGAAAGTTCCCTCCAAGGCCGCTCCGATTTCGGAGCGGCCTTGGAGGGAACGGGGGGAGGCAGCGCGGCTCGGCGCGCGCAGGCTATACAAAATCGATAGCCTTGCGCGCGCCGATCCAGGATTTTAGTGGATACGCGCGGCTCCGCGCGTATCTACTAAAATCCAGCGTACTTTTGTTTGCGCCTGGAGCGCAAACAAAAGTAGGCTATTCGCGCGCCTTTGAAAATCCGCCCCACTGTGTATGTCGTGCTGGTTTCTGGACTGTAAGTGAGGGTGAGCTGATATAAAGGAAGCACAGTGTAAGAGGAGAATTAGCTCCCTGCACTACTTGTTTCCAGGCCTGGGAATACTTACTGTGTATGTCGTGCTGGTTTCTGGACTGTAAGTGAGGGTGAGCTGATATAAAGGAAGCACAGTGTAAGAGGAGAATTAGCTCCCTGCACTACTTGTTTCCAGGCCTGGGAATACTTACTGTGTATGTGGTGCTGGTTTCTGGACTGTAAGTGAGGGTGAGCTGATATAAAGGAAGCACAGTGTAAGAGGAGAATTAGCTCCTTGCACTACTTGTTTCCAGGCCTGGGAATACTTACTGTGTATGTCGTGCTGGTTTCTGGACTGTAAGTGAGGGTGAGCTGATATAAAGGAAGCACAGTGTAAGAGGAGAATTAGCTCCCTGCACTACTTGTTTCCAGGCCTGGGAATACTTACTGTGTATGTCGTGCTGGTTTCTGAACTGTAAGTGAGGGTGAGCTGATATAAAGGAAGCACAGTGTAAGAGGAGAATTAGCTCCTTGCACTACTTGTTTCCAGGCCTGGGAATACTTACTGTGTATGTCGTGCTGGTTTCTGAACTGTAAGTGAGGGTGAGCTGATATAAAGGAAGCACAGTGTAAGAGGAGAATTAGCTCCTTGCACTACTTGTTTCCAGGCCTGGGAATACTTACTGTGTATGTCGTGCTGGTTTCTGGACTGTAAGTGAGGGTGAGCTGATATAAAGGAAGCACAGTGTAAGAGGAGAATTAGCTCCCTGCACTACTTGTTTCCAGGCCTGGGAATACTTACTGTGTATGTCGTGCTGGTTTCTGGACTGTAAGTGAGGGTGAGCTGATATAAAGGAAGCACAGTGTAAGAGGAGAATTAGCTCCTTGCACTACTTGTTTCCAGGCCTGGGAATACTTACTGTGTATGTCGTGCTGGTTTCTGAACTGTAAGTGAGGGTGAGCTGATATAAAGGAAGCACAGTGTAAGAGGAGAATTAGCTCCCTGCACTACTTGTTTCCAGGCCTGGGAATACTTACTGTGTATGTCGTGCTGGTTTCTGAACTGTAAGTGAGGGTGAGCTGATATAAAGGAAGCACAGTGTAAGAGGAGAATTAGCTCCTTGCACTACTTGTTTCCAGGCCTGGGAATACTTACTGTGTATGTCGTGCTGGTTTCTGAACTGTAAGTGAGGGTGAGCTGATATAAAGGAAGCACAGTGTAAGAGGAGAATTAGCTCCCTGCACTACTTGTTTCCAGGCCTGGGAATACTTACTGTGTATGTCGTGCTGGTTTCTGGACTGTAAGTGAGGGTGAGCTGATATAAAGGAAGCACAGTGTAAGAGGAGAATTAGCTCCTTGCACTACTTGTTTCCAGGCCTGGGAATACTTACTGTGTATGTCGTGCTGGTTTCTGGACTGTAAGTGAGGGTGAGCTGATATAAAGGAAGCACAGTGTAAGAGGAGAATTAGCTCCTTGCACTACTTGTTTCCAGGCCTGGGAATACTTACTGTGTATGTCGTGCTGGTTTCTGAACTGTAAGTGAGGGTGAGCTGATATAAAGGAAGCACAGTGTAAGAGGAGAATTAGCTCCTTGCACTACTTGTTTCCAGGCCTGGGAATACTTACTGTGTATGTCGTGCTGGTTTCTGGACTGTAAGTGAGGGTGAGCTGATTTCTGATCATCTCTAGGGAATTAGAAAACAAACAAAAAAAAAAATGCATCTATCAGTATCACAAGACAAAACAGAAGCAATCTCTCCCCGAAAGGTCCAAAAGGGCGACCTTGAAGATGATGGTCAAGGATAAAAAGGGAGGGTTAAAGCGTTGGGTTGCCACTGGTGGTGCGTCAGGGGCAGTGGGAAATTAATAATGAGAGACATCACTGTTTTTTGGGGGAGAGATTGTCAGGGGCATCTAATGAGAAAGTCAAACTTGCATAGCTTTATTTATTTATTTATATTATTTAAGTTTTTTATATACCAACATTCAAGACGATTGTCCCATCATGCTGGTTCACAAGAAACAGGAGTGCAAATTAAAATAAACTTAACAACTTGAACAATAGTGCAGAAAAAGCAGTTACATATAACAGGGAAATATAGAACTTGGAGTAAGAAGGAAAATGCAGATCAGATAATTACATATAATAACATTGTAAGAGGAGGCTCTTAATGGTATTGCAAGCGAAGTGTGTTGATTGATGGGGGTTAAGAAATGTTGGAGTTAGGAAAGGCCTGCGTGAATAGCTTTGTGATACTGATAATATTTTATATAGCGAAGAAAAAGCAAATGCTATATAGGGACTATAGATACGCAAAAAATGCAGGTTGGAATCTAGGGGAGATGATCTTAAGATGGCCAAAGAGTCAGATAAGGTGACAGCAAAAGCCAGAATAAGTATTCATGTGAGACTCTACCTTTCAAAATGTGCTGCAGCCCAGTTATAAACTGTATTCAATTGTTTTTTATCGGTGTTGTCAATATTCATTTTATTTTTACTTTGATTTCTATCACCTTTCTGTCATGTCTATCACAGTTGCAATATTATCCTTTCTCTTTTATTTTCTTTAAATATTTCCATTGTTGCTTTATATATTCCCAGCCCAACATGCTGATGCTTCTCAATAATCTTCTTGTACCGTCTGGCTGAAAACATCTAACCATCCAGATATCTACCGTGAAAAGGGAGACAATCAAAGCTTAGCAATTGCCTCTGATTTGTTCCAACCCAATTGGGCTCAGCAGGGACTTTCTATATCACTTTTTGAGCTGATTTCTTAACGCTAGTCCTCATTCAACACATGGCCACACATCTTTACGAGATGCAGAATCTCAAAAGGAAGAGTAACTCCATTCTTTAATATTCATAATGAGTGAGAGTCACTCTTAGCTGCTGCTGCTAAAACTTTAGTAAAACTCAGGGAGAAGACTAAGTGCTTGAGAATCAGGGTCACGGTCAAACAAATAAAAATACTTTTATTACAGACTTAGTTCCAATTAAACAAAAGTTTATTAATGCAAAATGTGGAATCCGATAAGTTAACAAAACTACCTTCTTCCAGAACTTCAGTCCAGTACATAGAACTATGGTAGCAGAAAAATACCATAAGGTCTATGGAGTCTGCCCAGCCAGATTTAGAATCCCTAAGAGTCCATCAGAGATCCCCTGTGCTTGTCCCATGCTTGCTTGAATCCAGAAATTATCTTTATCTCTAGCACCTTCACGGGAAGGCTGTAAAGAAATATTTCCTTAGATTATTCCTAAGTTTACCCTTTCTTGCCCTCGTCACATGCCCCTTTGTTCTAGAGCCTTCTTTCCTGTGAAAGAGGCCGGTCTCCTGTGCATGAAAAACTTGCAGGTATTTAAAAGTCAATCTTCCCTCCTCATCCCATCCATCCTCTATAAATCTGTCCCTATATGCTATAGAATGAAGACCACAATCATTTTAGTAGTCACCCTCTGGACCAAGTCCAACTGGTGTGTATCCTTTAGAAGAAGAAACCTCTACAACTGTACGAGGTCTCACCAGAGGCAATATCACCTCCTTTTTCTGCTGACCAGTCCTCTCCCCATAAAGCCAAACATCTTTCTGGCTTTTGCTAATCTTTTATCCATCTGTTTGGACATCTTAAGATCATCAGATACGATCACACCCAGATCCTGCTCTTTTTTTGTGCTTAGAATGCACACCTCTTCATTTTCTAGCTTTAAAGCCATACGAATACATACACCACAACGAAATTTGCGTTCGGCTGGAAAGGGTTTTCTCACCATTCCCTCTATAGGGATGTGAATCGTTTTTGAATGATTAAAATTATCGTATTATTATAAATAGGGGCTGATGAGTAAAGTGGCCGGCCAATTATAATAATAGGGGCTGATGAGTAAAGTAGCCGGCGCCATCTTTAAAAATGGCACCGGCCATCCAGTGCTCCTACCATGTGACAGGGGCCTATTATTATAATAGGGGCTGATGAGTAAAGTAGATGGCGCTGGCCAGGGGCTGATGAGTAAAGTGGCCGGCGCCATCTTTAAAGATGGTGCCGGCCATCCAGTGCTCCTACCATGTGACAGGGGCCGGCCAATGGCATGGATACCCTGTCACATGGTAAGGGCAAAGGGGCATCGGCGCCATTTTTTTTTTTTTTAGAACAGCTGATGCTGGGAAATCTCTCCCTGAGGCCCCCCTGGATCTCTCCTCTCCCCGAGGCCCCCCTGGATCTCTCCCCGAGGCCCCCCGAGGCCCCCCTGGACCACCAGGTAATTTTAAAAGGTTTTGGGGGGGGTCAATTTAAAGGGTCGGGTGTTTTTTGGGTTTTTTTTGCGGCGCGGGCCTCCCAAGCGATGTGAATTGGAATCGGAAACGATTCCAATTCACATATCTTAACGATCAGATTCCCCCCCCCCCCCCCCAGCCGAATCTGATCGTTAAGACGATCTGGCACACGATTCACATCTCTATCCCTCTATCTCGACGGCCAGACTTACTTCCGTCAGGGAAAGGGCTGTCTCATTGGCAGGCCCAGGTCTTTGGAATGCATTACCTGCTGAATTAAGACTCCAAAGTAATATGAAAGAGTTTAAGAAAGCATTGAAAACCTGGCTATTTGCACAAGCATTTCAAGTGGAAGCCAGTTAGAAATTTACCATGTTATTTTATTAATTATGTTTAACATTTTACTTTATTTTAAATTTTTAAGATGTTATTTTATTAGTTATGCATAAAGTTTAGTTCTTAATTAGAATTTTAATGTGTATTTAGTTTTAAGTTAGATTTAGGATTTTATGATTGTTTTCTGTGGTTTTTTTTTTTAATGAATTATTGTATGTTATGTTGAATTTATTGTAAAGAAACATTGTAAACCGGTGTGAAGGTTCATACCAACATTGGTCTAGAAAAACCCAGGAAATAAATAAATAAATAAAATAAATCTTAGCTACCAGATGCTATACCATTTCTCAAGCTTCACTCGATCCCTCCTTATTTTTTCCATACCTTCCTGGCTTTCTATGCAGTTTCAGCTTTTAGTAGGGATGTGCAGAGCAAAATTTTATGTTCATATTTTTTATGTCCGAAAGGGGGTCCCACTTGCGGCCAATATGGACATAAAAAAAATCCAATGAGTTGGGTATATGTACATATGTGCAAAAAAAAAATTTAAACCCCCTCACCCTCCTTAATCCCCCCCCCCCAGACTTACCACAACTCCCTGGTGATCGAGCGAGGAGTGAGGACGTCATTTCTGCAATCCTTGGCGAGAAGCATGTGACGTCGGCGGCACGTCGAGTGACGCGGCATCACGTGATTCCCGGCTCGTTCGCGCCGGACGGCTCGTTCGGCCCAAAAAGAACTTTTGGCCAGCTTGGGGGGGCCTCCTGACCCCCCCAAGCTGGCCAAAAGATATAGTTGCAATGGAGAAGGTACAGAGAAGGGCAACCAAAATGATAAAGGGGATGGAACAGCTCCCCTATGAGGAAAGACTGAAGAGGTTAGGGCTGTTCAGCTTGGAGAAGAGACGGCTGAGGGGGGATATCATAGAGGTCTTTAAGATCATGAGAGGTCTTGAACGAGTAGATGTGACTCGGTTATTTACACTTTCGAATAATAGAAGGACTAGGGGGCATTCCATGAAGTTAGCAAGTAGCACATTTAAGACTAATCGGAGAAAATTCTTTTTCACTCAACGCACAATAAATCTCTGGAATTTGTTGCCAGAGGATGTGGTTAGTGCAGTTAGTGTAGCTGGGTTCAAAAAAGGTTTGGATAAGTTCTTGGAAGAGAAGTCCATTAACTGCTATTAATCAAGTTTACTTAGGGAATAGTCACTGCTATTAATTGCATCAGTAGCATGGGATCTTCTAGGTGTTTGGGTAATTGCCAGGTTCTTGTGGCCTGGTTTGGCCTCTGTTGGAAACAGGATGCTGGGCTTGATGGACCCTTGGTCTGACCCAGCATGGCAATTTCTTATGTTCTTATGTTCTTATGTTCTTAAAAGTTCTTTTTGGGCCGAACGAGCCGTCCGGCGCGAACGAGCCGGGAATCACGTGATGCCGCGTCACTCGACGTGCCGCCGACGTCACATGCTTCTCGCCAAGGATTGCAGAAATGACGTCCTCACTCCTCGCTCGATCACCAGGGAGTTGTGGTAAGTCTGGGGGGGGGATTAAGGAGGGTGAGGGGGTTTATATTTTTATTTTGGCTCAACAATCGCGATTTCCCACATATCGAACATATCTATGTTCGATATGTGGGAAATCCGATCGTTTATGTCGAATCAATTTTTTAAGTAAAAAAAAAATATGAGTTGCGTTTTACTAATGCGGTCAATCCGAATGCACACCCCTAGCTTTTAGTATCATTGGCAAAAAGGCAAATCTCTCCCAATAATCCTTCCAGATCGATAGCTAGCCTATGGCCGATATGGCCAAAGCCAGGGGTGCCACTTCTTTCATAAATTAGTAGATGATCTGCCTCACCTCCGGAGCCAAGCTCAGCTACATGAGGGGAGAAGAGCCATCGCGCTTGCCCCTGGTGTCCGACCTACCCTCAGAACTGTCCTTGAGGGACAGCGGGTCAAATCGGGCAAAAACATCCCCAGTGCTGCCACCTTCCCCCTGAGCAGAGCAACCGACGGGGCCCGAAGCAGAAGCATTGTCCTCCCACTCCGTCCTGGCAGTCAGAAGCAAGCCCAGACGTCAGGAGAACGTTAGCCCCCTCCACTGTCTGGCTTTTAGGAACAGCGGGGCCTAAACATCGGCCTCCCTCCCCTGGAAGTCAGGAAGAGCACCACCCACAGAGCTGGGTTGACCTCCTCCACTGCCCGGCATTTAGGAATAATGGAGCCTAAAGAAGAAACATCAGCGTCATATGACCCCCACCCCCATCGGCAGTCAGGAGGAGCCTGGGTCATGGAGAGAAAGAGGAAACATGAACGAGCAGAATGGCATTTTCATATGTTCTTATGTCCTTCATGCAATTAGAGATAAAGATCACAAGATAATCAGTGAGAGTGGTGGAAAATGAACCCTGGTTTCAAAGTTTCTCAGCTCATTGCTCTAACCACTAGACCACTCTTCCTTCCACTAGCTTTATCCATATAATAGCCTGCTGGATTGTCCATGTCATGTTTGTATTTTTCACAAGGGCCCTGTCTGTATGTGTGGACTGCCTGTAGAATTTGGCGCTGAGGGGCCGGCTTGCAGATGGTATGTTGTGCCAGCCCCAGTGAGCAGCATGGATGGCAAGGAGCAGAGGTCCTGCCTGTTTGTTGCTGGGATGAGCTGAGGGTACCATGCAGGTGGACCATGTTGCTGTGGGGACTAATGGACTGCGCAGGCAGAAATCAGACACTGAGGTAGAAAGAGATGGGAATACTATTTCAGCCTGTCATTGTTGATGGGCTTTTTCAGCTGGTAGCTTATAATGGGAACTAAGCAGGTACAACTGCAGTGCTGTTAGCATTATGCCAGCCTCCATCAGGAGTACTTACTGGGGCAGATTTTCAAAGCCCTACGCGCGTAAATCCAGGCGGATTTACACGCGTAGGGGAGTTACGCGCGTCATTGCACGCGTAAGTCCCGGGGCTTGTTAAAAGGGGTAGGGCATGGGCGGGGCAGTCCAGGGCGGAGCCAGGGCCAGAGCCTCCAGGCCCAGAGGCCATTTGCCGCTGTGCCCGAGATCGTGGGCCAGCCATCGGCCAACGCACGCAACTTGCGCCTGCCCAAGGCACGCGTAACTAGGTAAGATACATTTTTTAGGGGGGTGTCACTTAGGGTTGGGGGGGGAGAAGCAAAGGTGGGGAGGGGGGGATAGGGAAGTTCCCTCCCAGGGAGGGAACGGAGGAAGGCAGCGCGGTTCGGCTGATTTTATAGCATGTGCGCGGGTTGCACACACAAATGTACGCCCACGCGCATGTTTTAAAATCTGCCCCACTGTGTGTTAAGGTTTGAGGATGGCTGGAGATGAATAAAAGGCACATATGTATTTGGGTGAACAAGTGCTTTGTGGACATGTCTGTGGGTGGCACAGAGAGCAATTGTGGAATGTCTAGGATGGATCTCCTCGCAGATTTTATTGAGGGAATGGCTGCTTTGTGCCTTAAACAATGGGCAGTGGGAGATCCATCCAGCTAAAAACTAAGGTGGATAAGTCAGAGGTGGTCAAATAGGAAATTTCTCAAAGGGGTTTATCCAGCCAAGTCAGGACATAGTTTGACAACCCTTGGGGTTTTGAAATTCCCACTTATTTGACCACCTCTGATTTATCCAGTTATGTTGTTAACTGGCAAACAAACCACTGGAGGTTTTCTCACACATTTAAAAGTATCTAGTAAGGAAACTGAGACTATCATTTCATCTTTAATTCCCTCAAACAGTAAGTTTGATCAGGCTCCATGTGGCTGATGAAGACTGCTTGTTCTGACCTAATTGCCCTTCTAACAAGTATTGTAAAACTTTTTTCTATATGAAAGGTCTATGCTATGGTCCCTGAAGCAAGCCTCAGCTGAAACTCTCCTTAAAATATTCTCTTTGGATCCCATGTGCCAGGGGAGTTTCAGGTCTTTCTCAAATACTTTGGTCTTGGCCAAGATAATAGACTCAGCTTTGTTGACCCATACCCAAGGGTTTTCGGATGATTCCCACTTCCAGGATTTGGGAAAGACTGGATTTTAAAAAGGTCATGGGACCTAAACTATCCTTTTCACCCTGCTTGTCAGATGATCTATTACCGTTTGTTAAGAACATAAGAACATAAGAAATTGCCATGCTGGGTCAGACCATGGGTCCATCAAGCCCAGCATCCTGTTTCCAACAGAGGCCAAAAACCAGGCCACAAGAACCTGGCAATTACCCAAACACCAAGAAGATCCCATGCTACTGATGCAATTAATAGCAGTGGCTATTCCCTAAGTAAACTTGATTAATAGCAGTTAATGGACTTCTCCTCCAAGAACTTATCCAAACCTTTTTTGAACCCAGCTACACTAACTGCACTAACCACATCCTCTGGCAACAAATTCCAGAGCTTTATTGTGCATTGAGTGAAAAAGAATTGTCTCCGATTAGTTTTAAATGTGCTACTTGCTAACTTCATGGAGTGCCCCCTAGTCCTTCTATTATTCGAAAGTGTAAATAACTGAGTCACATCTGCTCGTTCAAGACCTCTCATGATCTTAAAGACCTCTATCATATCCCCCCTCAGCCGTCTCTTCTCCAAGCTGAACAGCCCTAACCTCTTCAGCCTTTCCTCATAGGGGAGCTGTTCCATCCCCTTTATCATTTTGGTTGCCCTTCTCTGTACCTTCTCCATCACAACTATATCTTTTTTGAGATGTGGCGACCAGAATTGTACACAGTATTCAAGGTGTGGTCTCACCATGGAGTGATACAGAGGCATTATGACATTTTCCGTTTTATTAACCATTCCCTTCCTAATAATTCATAACATTGTTTGCTTTTTTGACTGCTGCAGCATACTGTGCCGACGATTTTAAAGTATTATCCACTATGATGCTTAGATCTTTTTCCTGGGTGGTAGCTCCTAATATGGAACCTAACATCGTGTAACTACAGCAAGGGATATTTTTCCCTATATGCAACACCTTGCACTTGTCCACATTAAATTTCATCTGCCATTTGGTTTGCAGCGTGTTCTTGTTTGGAGGCAGCCCCGGGTGAGCCAATCTTCTTTGTTTGGACCTCTCTGCTCCCTGTCCGTCCGGAGGGAGGAGCCCTGGGAGGACGCCGATAAGACCGGCGCCAGAGAGACTAACTTTTGCAGCGTGTTCTTGTTTGGAGGCAGCCCCAGGTGAGCCAATCTTCTTTGTTTGGACCTCTCTGCTCCCTGTCCGTCCAGAGGGAGGAGCCCTGGGAGGACGCCGATAAGACCGGCGCCAGAGAGACTAACTTTTACAGCATGTTCTTGTTTGGAGGCAGCCCCGGGTGAGCCAATCTTCTTTGTTTGGACCTCTCTGCTCCCTGTCCGTCCGGAGGGAGGAGCCCTGGGAGGACGCCGATAAGACTGGCGCCAGAGAGACTAACTTTTGCAGCGTGTTCTTGTTTGGAGGCAGCCCCAGGTGAGCCAATCTTCTTTGTTTGGACCTCTCTGCTCCCTGTCCGTCCAGAGGGAGGAGCCCTGGGAGGACGCCGATAAGACCGGCGCCAGAGAGACTAACTTTTGCAGCATGTTCTTGTTTGGAGGCAGCCCCGGGTGAGCCAATCTTCTTTGTTTGGACCTCTCTGCTCCCTGTCCGTCCGGAGGGAGGAGCCCTGGGAGGACGCCGATAAGACCTGCGCCCTACGGCGCGCCACCGCTGCCGGTGCGCCACCAAGCCGCGCGCCCCTTAGGGCGCGCGGCTCTGTTCGACTCCGTTCGGACTCGAGAGGAAGAGAGTCTAATCTAATCTAATTAGTTAAAATCTGCTGCCGCAGAGGTTAAAAGACTATACTGTTGCCATATACGAACGTTCTGAGTTTGGACTGTATCTGAAATGCCACCGAAACGAAAAGGCAAGGTAAGGGTTTATCCTTCCTTACAAATGCCGCAGTTAACACAACAGGAAATTGTTCGATTTATGGTAAATCCTGCATTATCTCCAGTAGCTAAGGAATCTGCTGGCACTGCCACAAAGGGAGGTGGTTCAGAGTCTATGGAGGAAGCTTCACTGAGCCCCAACCTAGGATTACCACCTGAGTGGAGAGCCTCTGAGGTATCACTGGATCAATCTCACTCCACTATTGCCAGGCCTCAAACCCCAGTTGGAGTGGAAGGCGCTGAGGGAGGAACAGCCCAAGGAGATGAAAATCAAGCTGTAGGTGGAATGAGGTTACCAGAGACCTTAGAGCGTCCCACGGTGGTTACACTTGAAATATTGTGGGACATGATGGCTGCTATGACTCTGAATTTAAAGGGGTTAGAGAAGAAAATGGATCAAAATACAGGGGAAAATAAACAGGAAGTGACAGTGATACAAAATAAATTAAAGGATACAGAAGAAAGGGTTAAAAATTTAGAAGAACTGGGGAGGAAAAATGCTGAGTTCCAAGTAGCTGTCGTTAAAGACAGGGATTTCCTATCTAGGAGAATTGAAATTTTTGAAAATAATGTTAAACGATTAAATCTGAGAATGTTAAATTTTCCACGGTTAGCAGGTGAAGTACCATTGGAAACTTTACGAAGATTCCTTAGAGATGTTATGTCTTTTTCAGATGATGAGATGCCTGAGATTAGTTTCTGTTATTTTATCCCCAATAGAAACCCAAATATCAATACAGAAGAGGCTCCCTTCCAAGGGAACCTAACAAATTTTCTGGAGAGTACAAATAACCAGATTATCGACAGGGGTACACTGCTAGTATCATTTATGAATCTTCTGCAATTGAATAAAGTAATGAAAGTATATTTTACTAAATATCCTATTACTTTTAATGATGGTATTGTAAAAATCTTTCCAGACTTGTCCACACTCACACAAATAAAAAGGAAAAACTTCCTGACCCTTCGCCAGGAAGTATTAGATTTGGGATATACATATGTATTACGTTATCCATGTAAGTGTGTGATTAAGAAGCGACAAGACACATATATTTTCTTTTCACCAGAACAGCTTAAAAATTTTATTGAACAGAGGAAAATTGCAACAATGTCCCCAATAGCAAGTGAATGAATAATTAATATGCAGGAATTACAGTGTAGGATGTTTTCTTGAAGATTAACGTAAAATCTCCCTTTTGAGATAATTAAACCTCTGCATTCTTTTTTCTTCGTATGTATTTACGTAGATGTTGAATCCAAATTACGACGGATTATGTTAGAAAGTTGTTGTATATTTCAGTAATGAAGGCTTGTTAAAAAATGTAAAGGAAAACTTATTTCCTATGTAATATGTTAAAAAATTAATAAAGATATAAATTATAAAAAAAAAAAAAATTTCATCTGCCATTTGGATGCCCAGTCTTCCAGTCTTGCAAGGTCCTCCTGCAATTTATCACAATCTGCTTGTGATTTAACTACTCTGAATAATTTTGTATCGTCTGCAAATTTGATAACCTCACTCGTCGTACTTCATGTTTGATTCTGCTAGATCTTTTGGTGGCATTTGACACAGTGAACCACCATATTCTTTCAAATTGCTCAATTAAGGCAGCTGTAGTAAGAGATTCCAGCAAGTTATGATGGGAGATTGTTGTTCAGCACTTACAGATTTATCCTATCCCAAGGGACAATTCTGTCCCCATCAATATTTAATTAGTGCCTTCAGTCATTAGGAGATGTCATCAGGGAAATGGACTGGAATATTCATTTCTTCATAGATGGCGTTCAGTTATCTATTTCTATTGAGATTGCTAGCTAGGAGACTACAGATAAAATCAATTTTAGTCTGTCTATAATTTGGAACTAGCTTACCATTAATAAATTATGGCTTAATCCAGACAAGATTGAGCTTCTTTATGTGGGCCAATTATCCCCTCAGTCAACCTTTTTATGCTATCATTAAATAAATGTGATTTGCTAGAGAAATAGAAAGTTCGTAACCTAGGACTGTGCTTTGATTTTAAATTAGATCTTAATGCACAGATTTCTACCATGGCTAAGAATGCCTAGTAACATCTTCACTTGGTTCGACAGTTGAAACTTTATTTTAACAGGGAATATCCAACCCTTTTCATTCATGCAGCAGTAATATCCCACCTAGACTACTGCAATGTCTTGAAGCTGCTATAATGAGGCAATTGTCCTCGTAAACATACTCAGCCATTGCTTAAGGCCCTACACTGGCTTTCTGTTAAATACAGAAAAACAATTTGAGGTCCATTTTCAGCCGCAGTGTGCCTCGGCTATCTAGCAGGGCATATTCAGCAGCTAAATTTAGGAGAGCCCTATGGCCCAACCAGAGTTAGCCACATAACTGATGAGGCTAACTCCACTCCTCCTCGGAACACCTCTTGCCCACCCACAGAATACCCCCTTCTTATCTGGCCAAATTTTAGCCAGTAACTAGTTACCTGTTTAGAATTTAGCTGGATAAGGGGTAAATATAGCCGGGTAAGCCATTTAGATGGATAACTATTACATTAGCCGTCTAAATGGAATTTGAATATAGATTTTTTAAGATCTTATGCCTAACATTTTAAAGCTTTGAATGGTGTTGGCCTAGCATACTTCTTTGTCCATATGTTCCAACCTGTGCCCTATGGCCACAGGAGGGCTGTTTATTGGAGGGACCATTTGTTAAAGAGGAGCATTTATGTCATATTGAGTCAAGCATTTTTATGTATAGCACCTAGCCTTTGATTTCCTTACCAAAAGGAATGTACTATCTAGCTAGGGAACTTCAGAGAGGTAGAGAGGTCTGGATTTTGACTCTCCCAGTTGGGAGCTGCAGATGGTGTGCTCTAGCAATATATAAACCCCTGCTACCATCTTAGAGCATGGATTCTTGATTGATATTTTAGTTAACTGTTCAAAATGCAGGAGGTTCATGTCTCCTGCTTTTGCGATTCCTGAGTTTCCCTTTTGGAGTTAATGTTTTGTCTGACCTATTTTTGGCTCATTTACTCTTTTTATTCCACTTTTTTAGAAACCTTCCCCTACGAGAGTCTTGGTATTGTTTCACAGAGGTATTGGGGAGTCCCTGTGTAAGGTTAGATCGGGGGGGGGGAGGGAAGAATCTGCTGCTTCCTATCTCACCTTCAGTGGATGGATCAGTCAATGACCCAATACAGAGGAGGCCCTCTTTGAGTTGTTTTCTTCAGTAGCTGTCCTCTCAGTTTGGGAGATGAAGACGTTTTTCCATCCTTCCTGTCTCTTCATTGTTTTTCCCCTTTTTTAGTCAAAGCCTATTTTTGTTCCTTTTGGGACGGGATCGCTTTGGAACCAGGTACCTAGTTTCCAAATCTTTGGAAAGAAGAGGTTTCTTTCACCTAGGAATAGGATTCCTGTCCATTGCCAGAGAAAAGGCATTCAAGGTTGCTTTTTCCTTACTAACTCAAGTAGGCTGCACTTGAGAGGAGAGAGAGCTCACTTGGTACTTCCAAAGGGAGATCTAAGTTATTTAAGAAGACTGCAGGAGAAGTATGAGAATTGGGACTTGCTGTGTTCTGATAAATAATTGGGACAAAATTTTAACCACTGTACTGTGAGAAGAAGCTTGAGGTAAAGTTGGAAGTTGAAAGAAGGTTTATGCTTTTTTCAATCAATCATGGGTCCTTGGGTGCTGGATCACAGGAGGTCCAAGAAGTTATCTCCTCCCTCCAGGTGAGAATTGCATTGTCTAAACCTTCTACTGTGATGCTGTATAGTCTTTCATCTGCAATGGCAACCACTGAGCAATCTGTTGCCCCATTGGTTACTATTACTCTTGACATTCATTCCAAATTCCAATATCAAGACCAGCTTTTATCATCTATCGGAAATTGTGCTTCTAATTTGTAGGCCTCTGTTTTCCAAATTAAAGAGTTACAGGTTAAACAAATTATGGATTTAACATCTGTTTCATGAAGGGTTGAAAACATGGAAAATTTTTCTAAGAACTTGAATTTACATGTTTTAAATGTTCCTCAGATTCCAATGATTTCACCTACTGAGATGTTTAAATCATATATGGGTTGCAAATTTCAGAATCAATGCTGCCTCCTATCCAAAAAATGTTTTATTTACCATCTGTTAAGAAGTATTTGTATGGAGAAGAGCAGAACACTTCTTGATTTAACTGATTTTTTTGAAAATTCAGGACCAACAGCCTTTTCCAGAGCTACTTTGTTGCTTTCTTTTGTGTTTTTACAGGATAGAAAGCATATTCTTTGTCTTTCCTTTCGTTTTCGTGAGGTCTTATTTAAAGGGAAAAAATGTGAATGTTTCCTGATCTAGCTAAGGCGACGCAGGAGCGAAGGAAGACATTTTTGGCCATGAGATCAGAGGTCACTTCTTTGGGAGCCACCTATATAGTCCAACACCCTTGTAAATGTTTAGTGGTCTTGAACGCTATTAGATATATATTTTTTGATCCTATTGAGAGACATTATCGACACCTGACGTAATGGTGTGTCTCAGCCCTCTTGGTACGTTAGGCTCGTTATGAGATGGCAGGTTCTGCTCTGGGTTTTGCCATGATTTTTTTTTTTATTTTTTTTAGGTCTTTGCCCTAATGACCTTCCCCCCCCATTATTTGAGGTCTTTTTGTGGTTCTACAATTTAGTCTTTTTCTTTTTTTTTTTTCCTTTCATTTAAGCTTTTTCTATGTGTAATTCCTAAGCTTGCATAATCTATTTTGCTTTCAAATATGTATATATTTGATTTATTGATTACATTCAAATAAAAATAAAGTTAAATTTAAAAATATCTGTGAAACTATGTGAGAATTCTATACAATGTTCCACCATAGGCATCTATATCTTCTTTATGGCAATGCAGCTACGGTGTTCTATTACCTTGCACCGAGTCCTACTTATATATTTCTTTAAACAAGGGCATACGATCATATACATGACATATGATGTTTGACAGTTAAGAACATAAGAACGTGCCTTACTGGGTCAGACCAAGGGTCCATCAAGCCCAGCATCCTGTTTCCAACAGTGGCCAATCCAGGCCATAAGAACCTGGAAAGTTCCCAAAAACTAAGTCTATTCCATGTAACTATTGCTAATGGCAGTGGCTATTCTCTAAGTGAACTTAATAGCAGGTAATGGACTTCTCCTCCAAGAACTTATCCAATCCTTTTTTAAACACAACTACACTAACTGCACTAACCACATCCTCTGGCAACAAATTCCAGAGTTTAATTGTGCGTTGAGTAAAAAAGAACTTTCTCCGATTAGCTTTAAATGTGCCCCATGCTAACTTCATGGAGTGCCCCCTATTCTTTCTATTATCCAAAAGAGTAAAAAACCGATTCACAACTACCCATTCTAGACCTCTCATGATCTTAAAGACCTCTATCATATCCCCCCTCAGCCATCTCTTCTCCAAGCTGAAAAGTCCTAACCTCTTCAGTCTTTCCTCATAGGGGAGCTGTTCCATTCCCCTTATCATTTTGGTCGCCCTTTGCTTCATACACTTCTCCTGTATCCTCATCATTCCAACTTTGGTCAATGATAGACTGTGAACACATGGAGCATCTATCACAAGTTCAATGCCCCTTTAGTTTATCATCCCCTGTAACAGTCAAAACTGGCAAGAAAGAATAAATGGGTGCTTTTTCCTTTAGTGTATGCTGTTAGAGGTTCTTCCTGAAATACTGAATGCATACACAATATGGACCAATGTTTGAAAATAAGTGCTGCCACCGCTGTCAACTTGCTCATATATTCTAACACATATACCAAATGGTTATTTCCATCTTGCAAGTTGTCAATTAAAAGCCATTCTCTTTCAGCATACTTGGCTCTCTTCCACACTTGCCTAATGGTCTTGCATGGACAGCTTCTTGATAATAGCCTTCCTGTTAATCCTTCTGCCTGCTCATGAACATCAGCTGTTGATGAATAAATCATACAAAGTCATAGGTAAGTTGTGTCTCCCATATAAATTGTGTTGCACTGGTAAGTTGCAACACAATTTATTTGGGAGATAGCTGCTAAAATGGAGAAAAGTATTTTGGTCACAAGAGTTCCTAATTATAGATGTTTTTAGTATGTTCTTCTCTTTTGAGATGGTAATGTCCAAATAAGAAGTAGCAAAAAAATGATAGGACATAGTAAAAGTCAGGTTATTGTCCTGCATATTCAACCACATTGCAAAAATTTTTAAGGAGTCTTCATCCGATTTCCATAAGAGGAATATATCATTTGTATAGCGCACCCACAAATGCACTTTTTCAAACTCAGGTACCTGGTTGAATACTCCAGGCCACAGCATTGGGCCTGAGCCTGGGTTCTGGCCTTGGCTGAGGCCCAGGCATTAGGACCTGGCCTGACCCTCAGATACCCGACGAATCAGGTAAGTGACTGATCAAGGAGCTCAGGTCTCGGTCGAGGCCCCGACATCAGCAAAGGCCTAGCCTGAGACCCCAGCATCACACTCAGGCCTAGGCTGCAGCCACTGCTTTGAGCCTTTGCTTATGCCCTAGGCAAGGCCCTGGCTTTGGGCCTAGGCTTAGGCCTAGGCCAAGGCGCCAGCATCGCACTTGGGCATAGGCCACAGTCCCTGCTTTAGGTCTCAGCCTATGCCCTAGGCAAGGCCTTGGCTTCGGGCCTAGGCCTAAACCCAATGCATTAATTTTAAACAAATGCAATGAATAAGGTTTGCTTCATTCCGTGGGGCCCTCAATTTGTTTTGGGGCCCCCTGAATGAAATGAATTGCCCTTATTTGTCATGTTTTTGAAATTTGTTTAAAATGAATTCACATCCCTATAAATTATACCAGTTCTACAGAGTCACAGGTTTATTGGAGGAGGATTATTTAACAGACTGTATCAAAGAGGTCTTGCAAAGTGTTATTCACTTTAATTTAAAATCAACTATCAATAAAGTTATTTTGAAACCATCACCATCACATTCCATACATCTTAAAGACTGTGAAACAATGCTTGGGACCTTGAGGATTATTCTGCCTCCTCCCCTGCAAAGTTGGGAAGTGTGAACATAGAAAGTCTATGAAACGGAAAAGTGCCTTGGGTCTCCTTAGTAAGGAGGTTACACTATGTAGGCTTCCTCATAACTCAGAATATCAGAGGTACTGGTTTACATCATTTCAGCTGCAAATCTGATTTCAGTCACATCAGCTGGTGAGGGAATCAGCCAGCGGCCTTCTGCTGCTTAAGGCTGATGCTGTCAGCGTCTTGGGCTGCTGAACGCTGAATAAAAATAGTTCCAGAACATGTATTTCTTCAGCAACATTTCATATTAGCCGTACTGGGCACCAGCTGGGTCTCTTTTCTTTATCGCTTTTAAACCTTTTCCACAGTCAGGCCACATTAGCATTAGTTAATAAAATCGGCCATTCAGTAAAACCTAAATGCCGCTTTTCAGGTCTGTATTAGGAAAGCATGCTGAGCAGTTTGTATTTAGTTGCTTATTTCTTTGGGCTGCTTTCACCACCTTTTGTGCAGACATAATTAAGGCAGCATATGCAGTTGGAGGAGAGAAAGTAATCATTCGGTGTTCGAAAACTGATGCAGAATTATAGCAAAGGTAATCATCAAATTCCTTTGTGGCTCCAGCATCAGGACAAGACAAGAATTGTAAGCTAAGAGACAGCCTGGCTCTGGGACTGGGATCACAGCCTGGCTCTGGAACTGGGATCACAGCACTCTGAGAGCAAGTCTGCCACCCAATGGGATGAGGGGTGGAGGAAACCTATTCCAACCTGGAAAGCCAAGGAAGACCAAAGAGAGTGGTGCTGAGGGATTACCTTGGAGAAGGCTTCTTCCTAGCTTCTGTGTCACCCCAGCATGATGTCTGCGATGGGGTGGGACAAAGAGGGGGGGAAATGGCCAAGAGATTTTGTTTAGAGGAGTTTCCTTGTGAGAAGAGGCAAGAACTTAAAACACTAGTGAAAGTTTAACATCCAAAGATAAATAGTGAGCTCTGCTAAGAGACCACAAAGATTTTGATCTTCTTCATGTGTCTGGAAAAAGCAGTAGGTTCTAGTTAAATCCCATTCAAGGGCTTCAGATGAAGCCATGTGGATTTTTTGAGATACAACTAGGAATGTGCTTCTTAGGACATGTGTTCAACATGTGAGCAATGGTCTAATTAGGCTGGACAAAGTCACAATTTGTGTTTCTCCTCATATTCCATTTATGGAATGATTCAGGGTTAGCCAGATTTCCCAGGTAAGATTAAAACCAGGGTTTTCCTTCCTTCCGTCCAATATCAAGCTGCTATTGATGATGCTTTAGTCTGCACCATCAAGATGTGAGGCTGGCTTAGTCCTGGGGGGAATTCTGCGCAGAAAATGGCAGAGGAGACCCCAGCACGCCGTGAACAGAGCGCGCAAACATGAAGGCCCCCGGCGCGCTGCGGGACACGTTCCGCTCGTGGCAAAGATGAAGGCCCCAGCGAACCATTCACAGCGAAAATGAAGACCCCCATGTGCCACAAACGGAGTGCGCACTGCTCGCGGTGAAGATGAAGGCCCCGGTGAGAGTAAATGTGTGTGTGTGTGAATAAAGAGGGAGAGGAGAAGAGAGGGGAGAGAGGTGTGAGAGTGGGGAGGGTGAGAAAGCAGGGAGAGGGGTGTGAGAGAGGAGAGGGAAGGGTGAGAGAGCAGGGAGAGGGAACGGTGAGAGAGGGGAGGGGTGGGTGTGAGAGAGAGAGCAGGGGGTGAGAAAGCAGGGGGTTGAGGGGGGATGCTTGAGTGTGGGTTTCAGAGAGAGGGAGCCTATATGAGGAAATTGTGAAGGAGTGTGTATGTGCATGAGAGTTTGGGAGCTGGTGTGTATGAAAAAGGGATTGTGTGTATGTGACGGTGTCAGCCTGTGTGAAGGGACTGTGTATGTGTGAGACAGAGCCTGTGTGAAAGGGTGCATGAGAGAGCGAGAGAGAGCGACATCCTGTGTGAGGATGTATGTGTGGGAGAGAAAGGGAGCTTGTGTGGGTGTGTATGCAAGAGAGAGGGCCCTGTATGAGGGGATGTGTGTGTGCGAGAGAGAGTGAGGGAGCTTGTATGAGGGGGTGTGTGT
Organism: Rhinatrema bivittatum; assembly: GCF_901001135.1. Classification (NCBI taxonomy): domain Eukaryota; kingdom Metazoa; phylum Chordata; class Amphibia; order Gymnophiona; family Rhinatrematidae; genus Rhinatrema; species Rhinatrema bivittatum. Next base: position 591,126,960 of record NC_042617.1, on the reverse strand, counting down.
GTATTAGAGAAAGGGAGCCTGTGTGTGAGAGAGGGAGGGACAGAGGGAGCCTGTGTGAGGATGTATGGGTGGGAGAGAAAGGGAGCTTGTGTGGGTGTGTATGGTGGCTCTTCCTAAATGCTACTAACAGCGTTGTTTTAGTGTTTCATGTGAGGGGATGTGTGTGTGTGTGTGAGAGAGAGGGACAGAGGGAGCCTGTGTGAGGGGCAGTACTGAGAACAGAGACAAACTCTGGGACTGGCAATAGAGTGGAAGGAGTTGAGCCTAGAGGTGGAGGGGACACAGATAGTGGCAAGTGGAGGAGTGGGGGTCTGAGAGGGCAAAGTGGCCAGGGGAGTAGGGAGAGCGAGTGGAAGGGACACTCTTACAGTGAATTTCTAGGGAAATTCTGCTCAAAATATTTAAAATTCTGCATCTCTAAGTAATAACTTTTTTCTGTATTAAGTTAAAATGTAATTCCTTAAAGACTTGTCATGTAAATTGTTTTATTTTGACCAATTTAAAGTTTGCAGAATTTTACGTTTTTGTGCGCAGAATTTTAAATTGTTTTGCGCAGGATTCCCCCAGGAGCTGGCTTCTAGGATATGAAGAGTGCTCCAGTAAAGGCAACACAATTTTAAGCAAATATATAGAGGATTTTCAAGATCTTGTATCACTGGAATTGTTTCATTGGTCAGCGGTACTCTTTAAGAAAGTTGTTTTCCCTGTGCACATCAGAAGGTTAAATGCAGGCTAGCACTAGGAACTATTCAAGCCGCATTGACTTTCAGAACTGATCCTTGTGACTATGCAAAGATTGATATCTAATGTGTTTATATAGCTGCTCTGCTGCTGAGTAGACCAGGCAAGTGAGATAATGTGCAGAATGCTAGGTCTGCTGCCCCAGGAAATAGCAGCCAGTTTTTGCACAAACTTTACTCTTGTTTTAACCTTAGCTCTGATGTTCTGCAAATGCTGTGGATAAATTAGCATGAGGTGGAAATTAGTACCTACAGTAGATATTTTTGCTTTGAGTCATGACAAGAACTGGGCATGAAGCTCTTCCCTGACCTTTAAGTTGCTCACATGAAACACTAAAACAATGCTGTTAGTAGCATTTAGGAAGAGCCACCATTTTTTAAAACAGACTTCCAAAGAATGAAAATCTTTGTTGAGGGTTTGCTCACCATCCTGACATTCTTTGGCCTGACAAGCAAAGGCCTCATCATCTACAGATGCAAAAAATACACGGGTCAGAAGAGAGATCACTGATTCTTCTGGGAGTTCATTGCTAATTACGTGCGAGCAGCTAAGTTTTCTGATGGTTACTGATGATGGATTTAATTAATTGTAAGGATTTGGCAAAACAGTTAATTTTAGAGCTTTTCAATAGCATTTCCGAGTTGCCACCCAAGCTTGGATTTGTCAATAGGCCTAGGGTGGCAGGAATCGGGGGGTAGCAGGCTGGCTGAAGATTTGCTACCTCTCAGCTGTGCTGAATCTCACTCAGCAGAAAACATCAGCTCTGTTTGCTGATCCATCCCTGCCCCTCCAAGCAGCATGAGAGGAAAGGGAGCAAGCCTGAAGCAGAAAGAAGAAATATTCCCTGTACTGATACTGGAGATTACTTCTCAGCATTAATGAAAATAAAAGTAATGATATTAATAAATATTACTGTGAAAGTGATTTTTACAGCAGAAGAAAGAAGGCAGGAGACCTATGAAGAGGACGTCTGAGGCTCAGGCTCTGGGCTTGGGCGTCGGGATCCGACCCACATACCAGACCCTGGAGTTGGGCCTGGGTCAGGGACGAGGCCCTGACATCGGGACCCGGCCTCAGGGCTGGGCAGCCATGTCAGGCCTAGGCTGAGGCCCAGGCATCAGGACCAGGCCTCTCAGCCAGGCCCCAGCAGCAGGCCTGGGTCCGGGCCGAGGCCCAGGCATCGGGACCCGGCCTCAGGGCTGGGCAGCCATGTCAGGCCTAGGCCGAGGCCCAGGCATCAGGACCAGGCCTCTCAGCCAGGCCCCAGCAGCAGGCCTGGGTCCGGGCCGAGGCCCAGGCATCGGGACCCGGCCTCCAGAGCAGGCCTTGCATTGGGCTTAGCTCTGGGCTGAAGCTCATGCATTGAGACCTTGCCTCCATGCCTAATCCCAGCACCGGGCCTAGGTCTGGGCTCAGGACTCAGCCTCCAGACCGGCTCTGGCGCCTGCCCTGGGCCTGGGCTGGGGCCCAGGATTTGGGAGCCGGGAGTGAGTGCTCGATCATGAGCTCCCGATATTGCATCGGCCTGATTGTAATAGGTGCCTTTGCAATGCAAATAAGTCAGAAAGTCACCCAGCAGATGCTGCCTGCAAAGGCTGTGTCAAGGCTGGGGATATCAGGTTGCAGAGCTTCGGCTCCTCGCCTGGCGAGGAATGTGGCTAAGCGAGCACTTGCTGTCTAGCATTGGAACTCCTGGATTTTGGAAGGCTTATCCGAAATGGCACACTTCATATCTTGGTTGTGTCAATCAGGAGGATCATAAACAAAAAAAAAAAAAAATACAGAGTAGTATATGCATGTGAACAGTGACTATTTTACCCATTCATGAAATGGCAAATTGTTTATATTCTTTCAGGGTAGACATTATTGGTGAATAATTAAAAGTTAAGTCGTTTTGAACAGAAAGATACACGTTACTGAATGTGTCACCCATTTAAAAAGAAAAGGACTTTAAATATATTTCTTTGCCTGAGGGTAAAGTGATAACAAGGCTAATGCAGTCTTCTTGCAATTAACTTTATATCCTAAAAGATGGCCAAAAGTTTTAATTAAATTTATCCAGGCTGGTAATGAAGATCTAGGCTGAGTAATGCAGAACAAGACATTGTCAGCAAACACATCTAGTTTATGTCTGAACTTTGTAACTGAAATCTATCATGATTTCTAATCTTCATAAATAAAAGAGGGGACAGAGGATGTCTCTGCCTTGCACAGTGAGTAATGGGATATTGTGTTCTGTGCATCACTAGTTGTCTCAATACTTATCTGGGCGGGGGCCTTTTGGTGGGCAGGAGGATGAGAATATGGGATTCTTTTTTACAATAAAGAGAAGAGATTTGGCAGCTTGAATAAGGATGTATAAAATAGAGACAGAGACCTACTTTAATGGAAGAAACTGAACATTTGCATCAACATTTTCAAAGGCATATCGACAATCGACAGTGCTTTACCTGTGAAAATGGCTGTGATGAAACGTCGCGCCCAATATGTGGGCACACCTGTGTGCATGCATCCTGCGTGTGCATGAATTTGCCTGGACTGAGCAGAGGACTTGGAGGAGTGCTTCCTTTACGTAATTGTGATTGCTTCGTAATTGTGTGCGGATAGTTTCTGCTGGGATAATTTTCAAAGTAAACATGTGCGTATAAGTTTGCTTTTAAAAACTGGTGTAATTTGTACATCCATTTGCTGACTTTCTTATGCAGGCTGCTAAAATGTTATCCCCTTTGGGGCCAATTTTCAGATTGCTTAGGTGCATAAAATTGGAAGTTACACGCCTCCGTAGCATTTTGCAAATTCCAGGATGGGATTTGGAAGTACACTCACAGGCTGCTGTTTTACAAGCAGCATACATGCATACATGATCAACCTTCTCCCTACACTTTTACACCTGCTAATTAAGTCACAGAAGTCAAATTGCTCTTGTCTCGTGTTTGCAGCTTTTGGGTGGGAGGTCTGGGTTAAGTGATGGTGGATAAGGGTGAAGAACTGGAGGGTCTGAGTGAACTGGTAAAAGGTGTCAACGACTGGTGATTCAAGTATGCATGTAAGTAAGCGTTTTCATAAGCAGAGTATGTGCATTCTTTATTAACTACTTGCCTTTATGAATAAATTACAATTATTCCTTGCACATGTTACAGTTATTAGACACATAAAACATATGTGCATGCTCTATGCAACATGTTGCATAGCATGTCAAAAAATTAAATACTACTTTTTTCAACCGTCACATTTAAAAAAGTTCATATTAGACAAACAAAATGATTTAGTCCTGGGAAGTACATCACCTCAGTAAGAGATTCAATGCTCTAATTATTATATATTTAGGGAAACCTAGTTGGATCGTCTGGTATTTCTTTTTATTCTCTGAAAATATATGCCTTGTTAAATTTCTTATCTCTTATATTCTCCATTATAAAGGACTTAGAAACAATGGTGCAAACAATGGTGAATAGGTGATATGTCTGTGACTATAGAAAATGAAGATTCTTATGTTTTATTGTTTCACCATGTATCTTAATCAAGTATTTTATGCTTGTTATTGTGAAAATATGATAAATTAAAAAAAAAAAATGTGTATACTTTTATAAAACGGATAAAGTATGTAGTTCCGTAGTTCCTGCATATGTGCTTATTGAAACATAAGGGACAGATTTTATAAAACTACGCGCACGCGTACTTTTCTTTGCGTACCAGGCGCAAACAAAAGTATGCCGGATTTCAATAGATACGCACGTAGCCGCGCTTATCTGTTAAAATCCGGGGTCGGCGCGGGCAAGGCTGCCCAAAAATCGGCAGCCTGCGCGCGCCGAGCCGCACAGCCTGCCTCCATTCCCTCCGAGGCCACTGCGAAATCGGAGCGGCCTCGGAGGGAACTTTCCTTCCACCCCCCGCACCTTCCCCTCCCTTCCCCTACCTAATCCACCCCCCCTACCTTTGTTGCACATGTTACGCCTGCCCGAGGCAGGCGTAACTTGTATGCGCCAGGCCGGCCGCCGGCGTGACATGGTCCGGTCCGGGGCTGGTCCGGAGGCCGTGGCCATGCCCTGGGGAACGCCCCTGATGACGCGCCGGCCGCAACATTCCCCCCCGACACACCCCAGACACGCCCCCCCCAGGAAAGCCCCGGGATTTGCGCGCGTCCCGGGGCTTTGCGCACCGGCAGCCTATGCAAGATAGGCTCGGCGTGCGCAGGGAGGTTTGGGGTAGGTTTTCGTGGGGTTACGTGCATAACCTATGAAAATCTATCCCTAAGTGTGTACTCTTGGAGCAAAGAGACATAGTATTTTATAAACTATGCAGTTTCTAAAATACTGCTGTGACTTTAAACACACCAGCTTAGGCACATATAAGCTGACTAACATAGGCAGAGATGTACAACCAAGGCAAAAAGACACAACACCATGAGCTGGGAGACAAATGGTTTGGGGGGTTTTTGGCAGGCGAATTACTTAAACATAAGAACATAAGAAAGAAATTGCCCTGCTGGGTCAGACCAAGGGTCCATCAAACCCAGCATCCTGTTTCCAACAGAGGCCAAACCAGGCCACAAGAACCTGGCAATTACCCAAACACTAAGAAGATCCCATGCTACTGATGCAATTAATAGCAGTGGCTATTCCCTAAGTAAACTTGATTAATAGCCATTAATGGACTTCTCCGCCAAGAACTTATCCAAACCTTTTTAAAATCCAGCTACACTGAGGGCTGGATTTTAATACCTACGCGCGGGTGTAGATTTGTGCACGCAACCCTGTGCACACAAATCTACGCCCATTTTATAACGTGCGCACGCAGCCGCACGCATGTTATAAAATCCAGGGTCAGCGCGTGCAAGGGGGTGCACACTTGTGCACCCCCTTGCACGCGCCGAGCCCTAGGGCAGCCCCAATGGCTTTCCCTGTTCCCTCTGAGGCCGCTCCGAAATCGGAGCGGCCTCGGAGGGAACTTTCCTTCCACCCCCACCTTCCTGTCCCTTCCCCTACCTAACCTGTCCCCCCGCCCTACCTAAAACCCCCCTGACCTTTATTTTTCAAGTTGCGCCTGCCTCCAGGCATTCGTAGGTTGTGCGCAATCCCCCGGCCTAGAGGCCCTACGGAGGCCTCTTGCCAAGCCCCCACCCCGGACCATCCATTCCCAGTCCCTTTTTTCAAGCTCCAGAACATACGCGCATCCCGGGGCTTGCGCACGTTGCCGGGCCTATGCAAAATAGGCTCGGCGCACGTAACCCCCCTGCGCTCGTAAATACAGCTGGATTTTCGCGCGTAGAGCTTTTAAAATCCGCCCCTAAGTGAACTAACCACATCCTCTGGCAACAAATTCCAGAGTTTAATTGTGCGTTGAGTAAAAAAGAACTTTCTCCGATTAGTTTTAAATGTGCCCCATGCTAACTTCATGGAGTGTCCCCTAGTCTTTCTACTATCCGAAAGAGTAAATAACCGATTCACATCTACCCGTTCTAGACCTCTCATGATTTTAAACACCTCTATCATATCCCCCCTCAGCCGTCTCTTCTCCAAGCTGAAAAGTCCTAACCTCTTTAGTCTTTCCTCATAGGGGAGTTGTTCCATTCCCCTTATCATTTTGGTAGCCCTTCTCTGTACCTTCTCCATCGCAATTATATCTTTTTTGAGATGCAGTGACCAGAATTGTACACAGTATTCAAGGTGCGGTCTCACCATGGAGCGATACAGAGGCATTATGACATTTTCCATTTTATTCACCATTCCCTTTCTAATAATTCCTAACATTCTGTTTGCTTTTTTGACTGCTGCAGCACACTGAGCTGACGATTTTAAAGTATGATCCACTATGACGCCTAGATCTTTTTCCTGGGTGGTAGCACCTAATATGGAACCTAACATTGTGTAACTACAGCAAGGGTTATTTTTCCCTATATGCATCACCTTGCACTTGTCCACATTAAATTTCGTCTGCCATTTGGATGCCCAATCTTCCAGTCTTGCAAGGTCCTCCTGCAATGTATCACAGTCTGCTTGTAATTTAACTACTCTGAATAATTTTGTATCATCCGCAAATTTGATAACCTCACTCGTCGTATTCCTTTCCAGATCATTTATATATATATTGAAAAGCACTGGTCCAAGTACAGATCCCTGAGGCACTCCACTGTTTACCCTTTTCCACTGAGAAAATTGACCATTTAATCCTACTCTCTGTTTCCTGTCCTTTTGACCAGCTTGTAATCCACGAAAGGACATCGCCTCCTATCCCATGACTTTTTAGTTTACGTAGAAGCCTCTCATGAGGGACTTTGTCAAACACCTTCTGAAATGGGGGTGTTAGACCTATATTTGAATCGAGTCTGTTATTACAATAACAGTACTCAGCTGTGTACTAGTGTTGTATAGAAACTGTATGTTTGTCAGTGTTATGCTGCCTAAAATGTTTTAAAAATGGGGCTACTTCCTCTGCGCTCTGTAGAAGAAGCAGGAAATTGTTCTGGTTCCATCTTTTTCTGCATTCCATCTGCTTTATATATTCTGCTTGTCTCACATGCATTTCTGCTGACTCTGTCATCAGTTATTTGGGTAACTTAACTGGCTTACTGAATATTGGTTTTTTATAAAGTAGCCATCGAGCTGTACCTCTCCCTCCCAATGCACAGAATGAAATAGAAAATAGCCTGCCAGGAGCCCTGATCCTTCCTCCCCCCCCAATTCTACATCTATGCTGATCCTCCCTCCCACACTCCCCAACCCCCAAAAGCACCCAGTTAAGCCAGCGGGAGAAGGAGAGTGTCTGTTCTTCTCCCGCTGGCTTCTGTATTAAATGCGGTACGGCAGAGAGCTGCTCCGCCATTGAATATGCATCTATTCACTTCACTGGCTTTCTGAACCATTAAGCTTAGAGGGAGATTAAAAGCACAGGGTTTGTCCAGCTAAGTCTTGAACTTAGCCGGACAAGCTCTTTTAAAAATTAACCTTGAGATAAATTGCATATGCCGGGTCTCCAATGTATAGTAATTTACCTTATACATATTCATCATAGATATCTAATAAATCTATCTGGCTGATCTAGAAGCCCTGGCTTAATAGCTGGGGAAGCAGTGGCTTTAATGCAACAGACTTCATATCATACAGAGAAAGAAAACTGGTTTCTAAAAACTAATTTTACATTATGGATAAGCACAATCTTACTACACATTTATATAAAAAAAATGTTAAGTGATGTTTAGCACAAAGTAAAGTTACCTTAAAAGAAAAACAAGCAAAGGCCTTGTCATAAAGGGAGGGGAAAGGGCCATTCTCTCCCATTCTGTTTCCCTCCAAAACGAATCGAATCCTGAAAAGAAAAATCATAAACAAAAAAAACTGTTTATCTGATTTCTCTCTACATGAACAATGTCCTAATTATATCTGGACTTTTCTGGTTAACTTACAGTATCATACGGTCAGTCTGCTCTTAATGCAACAGGTTACCGCCTTCCTCCTCCTTTGTGTGACCGTCTGATACAGCTGAAGGAAGGAAAGGTCACTCTTGTTTATGAAAACAACATAATAAAGCAAAGAAAAGAGAGAGGAAGATATGAAAAAGCCCATTCATTTCCTTGTCTAGTTATTGTCTCTATTCTTCCTTCCCTGCCCCGCCTAGGACGTCAGTTCTGCCAGAACTGTCTGCTGCTCTGCTCCCACAAATATTTTCACTCAAAGATACAACTAGGGTAGGCTGAGAGGGGAAGCCAAGCCACCTGGTTCAGAAAGTCTTGGAGAGGGCCACCTAAACCAGTGCACTCCCAATGGAAGCTTGGGGCACGTAATGCCAGAAAGCCACCAACATTTCTAGGAGGAAGAGTGGATGGGCCCAGTTATGGTGCCAAGACTGTCAGGATAAGGAGGAGAGTGAGGGACAATCATGGCCCCAAGGAACTTCACCAGACGTTACCAATGCTCAGCCGGTGCCAAGAATGTCAGCAGGAGGAGGAGGAAGAGGAGGAGAGTGGGGAACAATCACAGCCCCAAGGAACTTCACCAGACGTTACCAATGCTCAGCCGGTGCCAAGAATGTCAGGAGGAGGAGGAGGAGAGTGGGGGACAATCACAGCCCCAAGGAACTTCACCAGCCGTTTCCAATGCTCAGCCGGTGCCAAGAATGTCAGCAGGAGGAGGAGGAAGAGGAGGAGAGTGGGGAACAATCACAGCCCCAAGGAACTTCACCAGACGTTACCAATGCTCAGCCGGTGCCAAGAATGTCAGGAGGAGGAGGAGGAGAGTGGGGGACAATCACAGCCCCAAGGAACTTCACCAGCCGTTTCCAATGCTCAGCCGGTGCCAAGAATGTCAGGAGGAGAAGGAGGAGAGTGGGGAACAATCACAGCCCCAAGGAACTTCACCAGCCGTTTCCAATGCTCAGCCGGTGCCAAGAATGTCAGGAGGAGGAGGAGAGTGGGGGACAATCACAGCCCCAAGGAACTTCACCAGACGTTACCAATGCTCAGCCGATGCCAAGAATATCAGGAGGAGGAGGAGGAGAGTGGGGAACAATCACAGCCCCAAGGAACTTCACCAGCCGTTTCCAATGCTCAGCCGGTGCCAAGAATGTCAGGAGGAGGAGGAGAGTGAGGGACAATCATGGCCCCAAGGAACTTCACCAGACGTTACCAATGCTCAGCCGGTGCCAAGAATGTCAGGAGGAGGAGGAGGAGAGTGGGGAACAATCACAGCCCCAAGGAACTTCACCAGACGTTACCAATGCTCAGCCGGTGCCAAGAATGTCAGCAGGAGGAGGAGGAAGAGGAGGAGAGTGGGGAACAATCACAGCCCCAAGGAACTTCACCAGACGTTACCAATGCTCAGCCGGTGCCAAGAATGTCAGGAGGAGGAGGAGGAGAGTGGGGGACAATCACAGCCCCAAGGAACTTCACCAGCCGTTTCCAATGCTCAGCCGGTGCCAAGAATGTCAGGAGGAGGAGGAGGAGAGTGGGGAACAATCACAGCCCCAAGGAACTTCACCAGCCGTTTCCAATGCTCAGCCGGTGCCAAGAATGTCAGGAGGAGGAGGAGAGTGGGGGACAATCACAGCCCCAAGGAACTTCACCAGACGTTACCAATGCTCAGCCGATGCCAAGAATATCAGGAGGAGGAGGAGGAGAGTGGGGAACAATCACAGCCCCAAGGAACTTCACCAGCCGTTTCCAATGCTCAGCCGGTGCCAAGAATGTCAGGAGGAGGAGGAGAGTGGGGGACAATCACAGCCCCAAGGAACTTCACCAGACGTTACCAATGCTCAGCCGATGCCAAGAATGTCAGGAGGAGGAGGAGGAGAGTGGGGAACAATCACAGCCCCAAGGAACTTCACCAGCCGTTTCCAATGCTCAGCCGGTGCCAAGAATGTCAGGAGGAGGAGGAGAGTGGGGGACAATCACAGCCCCAAGGAACTTCACCAGACGTTTCCAATGCTCAGCCGGTGCCAAGAATGTCAGGAGGAGGAGGAGGAGAGTGGGGGACAATCACAGCCCCAAGGAACTTCACCAGACGTTTCCAATGCTCAGCCGGTGCCAAGAATGTCAGGAGGAGGAGGAGGAGAGTGGGGGACAATCACAGCCCCAAGGAACTTCACCAGCCGTTTCCAATGCTCAGCCGGTGCCAAGAATGTCAGGAGGAGGAGGAGGAGAGTGGGGGACAATCACAGCCCCAAGGAACTTCACCAGACTTTACCAATGCTCAGCCGATGCCAAGAATGTCAGGAGGAGGAGAGTGGGGGACAATCACAGCCCCAAGGAACTTCACCAGACGTTTCCAATGCTCAGCCGGTGCCAAGAATGTCAGGAGGAGGAGGAGGAGAGTGGGGGACAATCACAGCCCCAAGGAACTTCACCAGACGTTTCCAATGCTCAGCCGGTGCCAAGAATGTCAGGAGGAGGAGGAGGAGAGTGGGGGACAATCACAGCCCCAAGGAACTTCACCAGACGTTACCAATGCTCAGCCGATGCCAAGAATGTCAGGAGGAGGAGGAGGAGAGTGGGGGACAATCACAGCCCCAAGGAACTTCACCAGCCGTTTCTAATGCTATTTATTTATTTTATTTATTTAGGGGTTTCTTATATACCGAGGCACGTTTGCAAAACATCACCTCGGTTCACAATGTAACATAACTTAGCAACAGGCTTTACAATAATAACATTAACAGGTAGGGGTTAACAAGGGCAGGAGATGATAATACGAGAAATATATACAAATGTACAAGTTGATTTTAACAATTAGGTTAAATAAAGCAATAAGGATAATTAGCAGGGGAATGTAATAGATGGAGGGGGAAGAAGGGGAGGAAACCTAGAGTGGGTGGGGGGTAAGGAATAGGCGAGGGTCAGATGGGTAGGGAGAGAAAATAGACGGTGCGAGGGTCAGGTGGGCGGTCGGTTGGTGGTCAGATGGGTGGTCATGTCGAATCTATGGGGGGAGTCAGTTCGTTAGTCAGGGTACGCTAGTTTGAACAGCCATGTTTTAAGATTGTGCTTGAATTTTTTGTGGCAAGGTTCCTGGCGTAGTTGGGAAGGCATTTTATTCCAGTGGGAGGTTCCTGCAATGATGAAAGATCGCTCTCTAAAGGTGGTATGCTTCATGCACTTAGGAGAGGGTATTTGGAGTTTGGCCTGGTGAGGCGTTCTTGTGGGTCTTGTCGGAGTGTGAAGCAGGAGATGTTCTGGGAACCATTGCATGTCCTGGTTATGAATGGCTTTGTGTATGAGCGTGAGTACTTTTTATATTATCCTGGAGGTTACAGGGAGCCAATGTAATGATTGAAGGACTGGAGTGATGTGGTCATGACGGTGAGTGTTGGTAAGGATGCGTGCCGCAGCATTTTGTAATAACTGTAGAGGTTGTAGGGTACTTTTTGGTAAGCCTAGGAGGATAGCATTGCAATAATCAAGTTTGGACAGGATCATAGCTTGCAGAACTGTGCGGAAGTCGGAGGTATGAAGAAGAGGTTTGATTCTCTTCAGGGTGTGGAGTTTGAAGAATCCACTTTTTATGGTGGCTGAAATGAATTTTTTGAGGTTAAATTGGTCATCTATTATAATGCCAAGGTTGCGGACTTGTAGTGTAGCCGATGCCAAGAATGTCAGGAGGAGGAGGAGGAGAGTGGGGGACAATCACAGCCCCAAGGAACTTCACCAGACGTTTCCAATGCTCAGCCGGTGCCAAGAATGTCAGGAGGAGGAGGAGGAGAGTGGGGGACAATCACAGCCCCAAGGAACTTCACCAGCCGTTACCAATGCTCAGCCGGTGCCAAGAATGTCAGGAGGAGGAGGAGAGTGAGGCCAGTTGCCACTGTCTTTGCTGTGCTGTCACTGGGGTCACTGGGGTCTTGGGGGAGAGGGCAGCTGCTGGCCACACTGTGTAACTGAAGTTGACTCTTCCTCCCTGCATTGTTTGTGCAGAATTGTGTCTACCTCTGCAGTTGAGGGGGATTGGTGACCACTAGGGGTTAGGGATAAGGGACTACCAGGGGGAATCATAGGGCGGACCGAGGACCGTGAGATTTTAACAAGCTTGCTTGCAGTGTCTGAATGATGGCAGCAGAAGAAGTGATGATGTGCAGTGGCAATATTATGATGAGAATCTCCCTGAGGTGGCCTGGTTACGTAGGAGTTTGCAATGGTGCCCCTATGCCTGAGATGTGATTTCCTGAGAATTAAACCCTAGCACCAGAGAAATAGTGTACCATTGCCATCAGTATCCAAGGAGGTCAAAAACAGTGGGACCCTCACCTTCCCAATCCAGGAGCTTCTCCTCTCAGGGACCCTGACAGAAGTGGAAGTCTGCAGGTATAAACTTTAGAAAAGAGTTCGACTGAACTCCCTTACAGATTAAAACTCTCTACCTCTTAGGACCAATATATTACCCCCCCCCCGCCCCCAAAAAACAAAACAAAACATGCAAACTCTTAATAAAAGGGGAAGCAAAATCTTAACTTATCACACTCTGGACAATGTTGTTGGATTTAAAACAAAATAGCTGGGAAGACCATTATAAGATTTAAGGAATACATGGAATTTCTTTGATATCAAAAGAGGCAAATTTACTGTGCATAGATGAACATAAAAATAGACCTTAACATATAACACTTTAAAACTCCCAAATTTGTATATAATTTACCAGCAGGAGTTCTTATTTTACTACATTACAATTAGTTTGAATATTTTCAAAGCATGAAAAATATATTTACCAACTCTGAAAATGCCTCCATGCTGTGTTCCTGCTGCTTCTTTGCTGCTCTAGTGCTGAACAGAAGAGTTGTGGGTTTTTTGCACACTACTGGTGTGGGCCTCTAGATTGTAATGGTCAGAATCAGATTGTGCAATAGAATGCACTTCTTGTAAGGGAATATATGCGGCATATAACTAGTTATAGTGCTATAGTTGGGAACCCAAACTGAAAAAAAGAACTAAGCACACCAATCCTAGATTCAAAATTAATAATGCATATTTAAAATGAAAGCTAAGCCAAAGTTTCTGTATTGTCACAGACCTTCATCATGACAGCATTGAAACATTACTTTAGTTTTATAATTAAATATACACTATTTCTTCTGAATCTAGGACTGGTGTGCCTATTTTGGCGATGGCAAAGACTGGTACATTTTTAGTATCTCAAACAGATCTTGATATTAGAGTAGCTCGACTTCTGAAGGGGAGCATTATCTCACATTTACCCATTGGCTGGCTCCAAAGGGCACTATAATAATGACTTTTGGTCCTCAAATGCTTTTGCTAAGAGCGTGCCTGGCTTCCTATAAACCTTCTTTCACTGGCAGGACAGTGCAATATCGTCGTGCAGAAAACGGGCGCTCATGATTGAGCACCCACTCTCCTAACGCGCGCTGATGCCCCTCTCCAGGGCGCCCATTGTAATTTTTAAATGGGCTGCCGTGGTATAAAGGAGGCCCTATGCTAAACTGTGCACCCCTAGCACCTCCTCATCAGCGGGCCCCCAGTAGAGGTGGCTGTCAGCAGGTTAGGGAAACGGAGGCTCAATTTTACAAGTGTCCATTTTCCTAATTTGTGCATAGCCACTGGTTAGGAAAATGGACGCTCGTTAATTGAGCGTTCATTTTCCTAACCTGATCATAGGCAATTATTAAGTCAGAGGAATCAAAAAAGGAACAGAAAAGAAGTATTTTCTGCTTTTCTGTTAACTTTAGGGGGTTCCTCAATAACTAATGCCTGCTCCGAGGCAAGCATTAATTTTCCAGAGTAAAAATGTGTGCATTTTGGACACATTAATCCCCTTATTGCATAAGGGGTTTTGGACACGCGTCCAAAAGGCGTTTCCAAGCACGTGTTAAGCAGTGCGCTACAATGCATCGCCCTGTGAGTGAGTAATCATGCATGCAGCTGTGTGCAGTTCTTGGATTACGTGCATGCCAATGTATTCCTTGAGGATTCATTGTGGAAATCCTGAGAACTAGATCTCAAGGTTTGGGGTTTGCTACTCCCAGCCCAAATGTACACACGTAAGTCTCATATGAAATAGCAACTTGTACGTGTACTTTTTGGCCCCTGCCCCTAGACTGCCTTTATTCATGTGTAAATGTGTGCACAAGACAGAAAATGCGCACATGCTTTTGATGTTAATAAAATAGCAGGTACGTGATTACAAGCTACTTATGCACATATAATTTTACACATGTAAATGTTTTGAAAATGGAAAACCGTGATGCCTACCTTAACACAAATAAAAATAGCTGCACTGATGAGCCCTGAGCCTACAGGGCAGGCATTTTTCAGGTCTGAATGTAGTTCATAGTAAAAGATTTTTGAAACTTGCCCTCAGAATGTCTGTGGTGGTCTCTCCTCTTGCATGCACTGAACATACTTTCACAGGCAATGATGAACATTTTTTTTTTCCATTGGAGATTTCAGGAATGTTTTTTTTATGCTGTTTGGTAAGCACTGAATGTTTCCATCTATATTCACCCTCTAAAGGCCAAAAGGGTGCAGAGCCTCCTAGGCTTCTACCATAAGGAAAAGAGCTCTTGATATGTTATAACGGGAACATTTTTAGCATTGGGAGGTTCTGTGTGTGTGTACTCATGTTCTGACTGATAGTTAGAATCCATCCCCTACAGGATGGGTCTGTGTCCAAATTCTACATGGGTGACTCCACGAATCACTGAGGCATAAGAACATAAGAACAAAAGAACATAAGAACATGCCATACTGCGTCAGACCAAGGGTCCATCAAACCCAGCATCCTGTTTCCAACAGTGGCCAATCCAGGCCATAAGAACCTGGCAAGTACCCAAAAACTAAGTCTATTCCATGTTACCATTGCTAATGGCAGTGGCTATTCTCTAAGTGAACTTAATAGCAGGTAATGGACTTCTCCTCCAAGAACTTATCCAATCCTTTTTTAACACAGCTATACTAACTGCACTAACCACATCCTCTGGCAACAAATTCCAGAGCTTAATTGTGCGTTGAGTAGAAAAGAGCTTTCTCCGATTAGTTTTAAATGTGCCCCATGCTAACTTCATGGAGTGCCCCCTAGTCTTTCTATTATCTGAAAGAGTAAATAACCGATTCACATCTACCCGTTCTAGACCTCTCATGATTTTAAACACCTCTATCATATCCCCCCTCAGCCATCTCTTCTCCAAGCTGAAAAGTCCTAACCTCTTTAGTCTTTCCTCATAGGGGAGCTGTTCCATCCCCTTTATCATTTTGGTTGCCCTTCTCTGTACCTTCTCCATCGCAATTATATCTTTTTTGAGATGCGGCGACCAGAATTGTATACAGTATTCAAGGTGCGGTCTCACCATGGAGCGATACAGAGGCATTATGACATTTTCCATTTTATTTACCATTCCCTTTCTAATAATTCCCAACATTCTGTTTGCTTTTTTGACTGCTGCAGCACACTGAACCAACAATTTCAACGTGTTATGCACTATGACGCCTAGATCTCTTTCTTGGGTTGTAGCACCTAATATGGAACCCAACATTGTGTAACTATAGCATGGGTTATTTTTCCCTATATGCATCACCTTGCACTTATCCACATTAAATTTCATCTGCCATTTGGATGCCCAATTTTCCACTCACAAGGTCTTCCTGCAATTTATCACAATCTACTTGTGATTTAACTACTCTGAACAATTTTGTGTCATCTGCAAATTTGATTATCTCACTCGTCGTATTTCTTTCCAGATCATTTATAATATATTGAAAAGTAAGGGTCCCAATACAGATCCCTGAGGCACTCCACCGTCCACTCCCTTCCACTGAGAAAACTACCCATTTAATCCTACTTTCTGTTTCCTGTCTTTTAGCCAGTTTGCAATCCACGAAAGGACATCACCACCTATCCCATGACTTTTTACTTTTCCGAGAAGCCTCTCATGAGGAACTTTATCAAACGCCTTCTGAAAATCCAAGTATATTACATCTACTGGTTCACCTTTATCCACAAGTTTATTAACTGCTTCAAAAAAGTGAAGCAGATTTGTGAGGCAAGACATGCCTTGGGTAAAGCCATGCTGACTTTGTTCCATTAAACCATGTCTTTCTATATGTTCTGTGATTTTGATGTTTAGAACACTTTCCACTATTTTTCCTAGCACTGAAGTCAGGCTAACCAGTCTGTAATTTCCCAGATCACCCCTGGAGCCCTTTTTAAATATTGGGGTTATAGTTGCTATCCTCCAGTTTTCCGGTACAATGGATGATTTTAATGATAGGTTACAAATTTTTACTAATAGGTCTGCAATTTCATTTTTTAGTTCCTTCAGAACTCTGGGGTGTATACCATCTGGTCCAGGTGATTTACTACTCTTCAGTTTGTCAATCAGGTCTACCACATCTTCTAAATTCACCGTGATTTGATTCAGTCCATCTGAATCATTACCCATGAAAACCTTCTCCAGTACAGGTACCTCCCCAACATCCTCTTCAGTAAACACCGAAGCAAAGAAATCATTTAATCTTTCCGCGATGGCCTTATCTTCTCTAAGTGCCCCTTTAACCCCTTATCATCTAACGGTCCAACTGACTCCCTCACAGGCTTTCTGCTTCGGATATATTTTAAAAAGTTTTTACTATGAGTTTTTGCCTCTACGGCCAACATCCTTTCAAATTCTCTCTTAGCTTGTCTTATCATTGTCTTACATTTAACTTGCCAATGTTTATGCTTTATCCTATTTTCTTTTGTTGGCTCCTTCTTCCAATTTTTGAATGAAGATCTTTTGGCTAAAATAGCTTCTTTCACCTCCCCTTTTAACCATGCCGATAATCGTTTTGCCTTCTTTCCATCATGCAGCAGAGGTAGAGAGAGATAGAGAGAGAAAGCCAGCGCTAGAAGAGGAAAGGGAGTTTTGCCTTCCTTTTCCTTTTGGGAAGTTGAGTTCTTCTCTGCCAGTTTGGCGGGATCCAGCTTGCAGTCAGTGGTCCAGGAATGTCTCTATCCCTATTACTGAGCACACAAGAGTTATCCGGGATTCTGCTGAACCAGTCATTTGTTTCTTCAAGTTCAAGTAGGATAAAAGGACATCATCATTCCCAAATGTGATTATGTGGAGTAAGGAATATATTTGAAGCAAGAGGGGACCCTGTTTTCTGCAATTGTTATTCAAGGGGCACATGGATCTGTATTTTTTTGGCCATAGACTGTTGAATCTATACAGACTGCTTTTTCTTCTTACTTTGGAACTATGGAAACGTTTTACATTTTATCTTCACTAAAATTAAATTTCATTTTGGAACTATATCCATTGTGTGGATTTCTTTTATTGCAAGACTGTGTGGTGATCCCCTTGAGCTTGCAGCTTCTTTTGCTGATCCCACTGGAGAATCCCGATCTGGAGTTGCAGCCATATTTTTCCCTATTCTAAAGCATCTAAAGGTAGCCCCTTGCCTATTTCACGGAGCTCTCTGAGAAAGGGCGTTACAAAGATTTTGCCATAGAATAGTCATTTCATCATTGTTAATTAATTATGATAAATCAGTAATTATTGGAGAATTTCCTTTGGACAGTGTGACAGATGCTTTTTTAGTTCATCATAGCATCTGTATTGGGACCCTTACTGTTCAATATATTTATAAATGATCTGGAAAGAAATACGACGAGTGAGATAATCAAATTTGCAGATGACACAAAATTGTTCAGAGTAGTTAAATCACAAGCAGATTGTGATAAATTGCAGGAAGACCTTGTGAGACTGGAAAATTGGGCATCCAAATGGCAGATGAAATTTAATGTGGATAAGTGCAAGGTGATGCATATAGGGAAAAATAACCCATGCTATAATTACACAATGTTGGGTTCCATATTAGGTGCTACAACCCAAGAAAGAGATCTAGGTGTCATAGTGGATAACACATTGAAATCGTCGGTGCAGTGTGCTGCGGCAGTCAAAAAAGCAAACAGAATGTTGGGAATTATTAGAAAAGGAATGATGAATAAAACGGAAAATGTCATAATGCCTCTGTATCGCTCCATGGTGAGACCGCACCTTGAATACTGTGTACAATTCTGGTCGCCAGCATCTCAAAAAAGATATAATTGCGATGGAGAAGGTACAGAGAAGGGCTACCAAAATGATAAAGGGAATGGAACAACTCCCCTATGAGGAAAGACTAAAGAGGTTAGGACTTTTCAGCTTGGAGAAGAGACGACTGAGGGGGGATATGATAGAGGTGTTTAAAATCATGAGAGGTCTAGAACGGGTAGATGTGAATCGGTTATTTACTCTTTCGGATAGTAGAAAGACTAGGGGGCACTCCATGAAGTTAGCATGGGGCACATTTAAAACTAATCGGAGAAAGTTCTTTTTTACTCAACGCACAATTAAACTCTGGAATTTGTTGCCAGAGGATGTGGTTAGTGCAGTTAGTATAGCTGTGTTTAAAAAAGGATTGGATAAGTTCTTGGAGGAGAAGTCCATTACCTGCTATTAAGTTCACTTAGAGAATAGCCACTGCCATTAGCAATGGTTACATGGAATAGACTTAGTTTTTGGGTACTTGCCAGGTTCTTGTGGCCTGGATTGGCCACTGTTGGAAACAGGATGCTGGGCTTGATGGACCCTTGGTCTGACCCAGTATGGCATTTTCATATGTTCTTATGTTCTTATAGTCAGCAAAAAAAACCCCAAATGGTTCATCCAGTCTGTCCAGCAAGCTTCCCATGGCATTAGCTGCCGCTCCATGCAGGTTACCCCCATGCCTTATGTTAAAGATAATAATACTTTCAAGCAAAACCAAGCAACTGTCAAACCCATAACCCATTTTTATGTGGTAAGCAGCCTTCCAGATAATTCAATGCTATTTGAAAAGCTTTGCTTTTGGTCTTGATCATGGAAGCTTTATCCCCAATGTCAGTGTATCAGTACCACGGTCTGCAAAAGTCAAGGCCCAGCATTGGCTGTCTTCAGAATCCAATACCCTTTTTTCACCGCCCCTCTGGCAAAGCAGAGAGCAATGTTGCAGTTGTGTCAATATCATCAAGGTAATTGGTTAAGGTTATTAATCCCTCCCCTACTTTCTGGTTAAGGGTACTAACTGCTGCTCCATGCAGTTTACCCCATGCACCTTTTTCTTCATTATTACCCTCAAGCCTTTAGGGATCCACAGTGTTTATCCCATGCCCTTTTGAATTCATTCACAGTTTTTGTCCTCACCACCTCTTCCGGAAGGGCATTCCAGGCATCCACCACCCTCTCCATGAAGAAATATTCTTTATGCTGGCTCTGAGTCTTCTGGATTTTCATTTTGTGACCCCCTAGTTCTACTGCTTCCTTTCCAATGGAAAAGGTTCAAAGTGTGTGCATCATTAAAACCTTTCAGGTATCTGAAGGTCTGCATCATATCTCCCCTGCACCTCCTCTCCTCCAAGGTTTACATATTCAGATCCTTCAGCCTCTTCTCATAAGACTTCCGATACAGAGCCCATACCATTTTGGTAGCCCTTCTTTGGACCGCCTCCATCCTGTCTCTATCCTTTTTGAGATACGGGCTCCAGTACTGAATGCAGAATTCCTCATGAATTTTGTTCCCAGTATTTCATCAATGAATTATTTTTTTTAATTGATTTGGTAGAGCTATGTGCTCACTTACAGTAATGTTCATTTTATATTATGTCATCTTTTTCTATCATGATTGTCTAATTTTCTAATGGACAAATGTTGATTATTTGTGATGTGTTTTACAGCAAATGATTTTTGTGAATGGAATTTCCCTTTGAATACTTCTCATATGCTACTTACACTCACTCATTTTTTCTAAAAGGAGCCTCATTTTGAGCTCAAAGCAGTCTTAAATGATTTGTATCCATCTGAATGGATTTCCCTTCTGAAAATGAAATTATTTCCTCTATTAAGATGTAATACTTGAATGGAATTTTAACAACGGGACCTTAATGAGCTGATGTTACTCAGAGTGCTTTATAATACTATTTCGTTTATTGGGTTAGCATATTGAATCTTTATTTCAGTGGCAGCCATAAGGGAAGGCAAACAGGATGGCTGCCCAGTTCTTCCCATTTTAAGGTGTCCAAAATTTTGCAACACATTTTTTTTTCTTTTTGGTAGAAGAGATGAAGTTTTAGCAAGAAAGAGGTTCTGTTTGCATGTTAACATTTGACTCTGCATGTAATTCCCCCAAATAATGGTTAAGAAGATTCACACTACTACTTTCATTGCAGTTTCATGGATAAGGCAAAGACACATGGAAATAGAAAATGGCCAACTTGCTTATCAATCACTAAAATTAAGCCTCTAAGTGGTCCCAAATGACTATCTCGCCCAGGGCCCCAACAACCATAAGACCACTATTGTTTATTTGCATGAAAAGATTTTATAACGAGGTGGCACCCAGAGGGAACATTTTTATAAACCTTATTGTGTAGCATGAAATGTCCTTTAGTGCGTAATGTTATGAATGAAGTCTTCAACGTGTATTAAAGCAACTTCTCTGTGGATATCCTAATTACTTTTTGTCTTTCTCTACATCAGATACTTTGGAGTCAAAATTCCCGTAGCTTTCTTACAGTGATTTATTTGTAGGCTGTGGCCCAATTCAATTGTTATGTATCTTTGCAAGTTTGAATCTCTCTCTCTCTCCTGACATAAATGTTTGTCGAAACTCAGTCAACATTAGTGATGGGATTTCTGCATTTGTGCAAAATGAAAGTTGGAGATATATATTAGTGCCTGACCCTCACTGGAAGCATGTGTTACCCTGATATCTTTGCTTTTCAAGAAACACACTCGGTATTTTTTAATCTTTTTTTTTTTTTTACTTTTGTGATTTTTAAAATCACCTTTTTGTCAAAAGCCTTCCTAAACTAGACTAGAATTGCACATGTGAGGGTGCCCATACTCTTATCTAGCAGAGTAAGGCTTCCTACTCTTAAAAAATGGGAATATTCTAGCAATGGGAGGTTCAGAGGGTGTATTAGTCACTTGGAGTGACAGCAGAGTCCATCCCCCAAAGGGCAGGTCAGTAAGCTGGAGTCTATATGAGGTCTTCCAGGCCTCCAGTGAGAGAAAGAACAGCCATCTTTCTGTTCCTATGGGAGAGCGTTTGTTTCCCGTCTGCTTACTATCCCCAGGGCTCGGGGTTGGGAGCTTGTGCAGGAGGCAGTTTTCACCATCAAGGAATTTGTGAAACATTTCTGAATTGGGAGGAGAGGATTGCTGAGCTCTGAAAGGTATCTGGGGGAAGAAGAAGTTTTCAGGAGCCTGACGAAGACCATAGTTTCCTTGCTGGTGCATGAGGTGCATGAGGATTTGGCTTTTGAACTTAGGAAGTGCCTAAAAACTATGTCTGATTCATTGTGCTGTCCACTGGTTTAAGAACTGATTCTTTTATTTTCTTACATTTCTAGACCTTTGGACGTCATTTTTGTTTCTAGTATAACCTCACCTCGGGGAGCTTACTGCACTCCAGTGGGGCCATAAAAGTTTTTATTGTTGGTTCGGGGCTGGATTTACTCCTGGCTAGATCTAACATGTTTCCCTTTCCCTCAGGATCAGGATAGTGTTATGACTCTACCTGCGCACTTCCCCGCGAGCAGGCTCCTCACCTTGCTTTTGCTGCTGCTCCCAATGCGGCCGGACGCCGCCGATGTCGGGCCTCCCACGCGGCCGGAGCCGCGGACTCAGTTTCCTCTTGTGGCCCGGAGGCCGCCCATCCTGCTCTGCTTGTCGCGCCTGGAGCCGCAGACTTCTTGCCTCTTCGCGGCTGAGCCGCCGCCGACATCCTTGCCATCTTCGCGGCTGGAGGCCGCAAGCCCTGGTCTGGCTTGGCGGCTAGAGCCACCCTTGGGTCCTCCTGCAGCGGCAGGAGCCGCTGCCATCGTCGGGGCCTGCTCCTAGGCCCAGCCCTGCTTCTTCCGCGCTGATGTCAGTGCAGGGCCGCTGTCCACGGTCCTGCACAGTTCCTGCTTCCTGTTCCTAGGCGTGCGGCCGGATATGCCCTGGGCCCCACCTTGAGACTGTTTCCTGTGCCAGCCCTATAAAAGGGCTGTTCCTGCATTCCGTATTTGCCTTGCATTGGAGTTACTTCAGTCCTGGAGGCTCCTGCCTGCCAGCGCTCCATCAGGTCCTTTGTGTTCTTCGTGGAGCTCCTCGTCTCGTCTGCTTCTTTCCATGTCTTCGTCACCTGAGGTCCTCGTCCAGGTCTCCTGATGTCCCACTTCCTGTTGTTTCAGGTTCCTTAGTGTTTTGCTCCTGTGCTCTTGAGCCTTCCGTTCTGCCGGCCGTGGATCTCCGGGTGACATGTCTCTGTCTGTGGAGATGCCGGCAGTGGACTCTTGTCCTGTGCTCCTGAGCCATCCTGTCCTGCCAGCCTTTGTGGTGCTCCGGATGACACCGGCTCCATCGAAGTCCCGCCTCGGTTGGATTCCTCCCTGCGCTCGTCCCGCTCTCCTCGTGGTCTGTGACCAGCCTCCTCGGGCTGTGTAGGGCACGCAGTGGGACAGGGTGGTCCGCGACCAGCCCATTGGGTCCGCCCGTGAAGGTGGGCTGTGTAGGGCGCCCTGAGAGACAGTGCCAATGTCTTCCTTCCCAGCTTCTCGTCTCGTCTGGACTTCGTCAAGTTCTTCGTCTTGTCTGTGATACCATCGCATCAGCTTTGGTGTCATGTCTTCGCATCAGCCCTCATCTGTGATGTCTTCGCCCTAGTCATAGTCTCATGTCTTCGTGTCAAGGCCTCCATCTGCCCTCATCCTCAGGCCAGCCTGCTGCTCCATGCCAATCCTAAGCGGCAGGTCCAAAAGGGCTTGGAACGATCGGAGGACTGTTCACCTTCCAACATCATCTTGTTGGCCTTGGGAGCTTGCAGGCCTGGCAGAGGGTAAGACCGTGTCTCCGCCATGCCAGGACATGCTACCAACCCTTGATTTGGTCCTGGATCTGCCTGGGTTCGGGCCGAGGCCCAAGGGCACACGAAAAACCTTCCTGTACAGATAGTTACTTTGTAAGTTCTACTTTCATGGCCCAGAGTCTCAGGGGTGTCCTTTATACACAGCTCTTTTTCCTCAGTGTTTGTTTGGGAGACGGGACTTATCCTCATGGTGAGTGAATGCAGTAATTGCCAAAGAAATACTCAGGAGTCACCTGATTAGTGTCCAAAAATAAAATCTGTACTGTTGAAATCACTGTTGAATTATGGCACAAATAAATTAAGCTGCAATACCACAAAATTCTCTGTTGTATTCCTTTTCACAATCTCTTTCCTCTATTCATGCAGGAATATCTTAAAACCAGGCAAGGAACTTCTATCCTCCAAGGCATGGAAAATAGAGTTCTCAGGTGAGCAAGGAATCCTTTGGTTGGACAGGAAACCCCTTCCAATCTGGTAAAAATGTAACTGTGTGTGGTATCCTCAGTGTTCTTAATTAGTTTGTTTCTCATAGTTAGTACTTCTCTTAGTCTGTCTTGGCACTTGGATCCCTGATGAAAGCAATCCAGCTGGGACAGCAGCTCCAATGTCCTTTGCATGGTAGGAAGAGGGGCAGCTCTACACTTCCTCTCAGATCTTTTCAATGCAGAAGTTACCTGGCACCGGATCCATCTTCCTCCATCATCATTGACGGTGAAGGGCAGGTCTTCCTTAGACTGTGCAGCCCCAAAAACAGGGTTTCCCACTCCCTGAGTCCAGGTGATACATAGAGTTTCACCAGGCTTCTTACAAATTAAATTCTCTTAAAGCCCAAAATATTCCCTGAATTCAAACTTTGTTCACCAGGAAGAAGACAGGAAAAGCAGATCCTTGACCCAACTCTTAGATTATCAGCAGGGTTTGCTGAACTTTCAGAGCAGGCCCAAAAATACAAACCATAGCAACACCTCCACTAACTGCAAAAATCCACTTACATTGCCCCCAGAGGTCTACCCACAGCGCCAGGGCTGGTGTTTCCATTAGGCAAACTAGGCAAGCACCGAGAGTGCCATGATTTTGGGGGCAATATTATCCCACACAAAATGGTTTTCTGGAGGGATTCACAATCTAAACGAAAACCTCAATTTTATCACCTCCTTTGTTAATTCCTTACAGTTTATTGTTTTAACCCTGTGAAAACTTGAAATCTTATAATTTCACTTCTTAAATGGAAAAAATTATGAAAAAAATTTTTTTAGGAAGGAGTGGAAAGTTTCATAAGTTGTTAAATAGCCATTGCAATCAGGTAATGTGCATCCACAGTATAATCATCAACTATCCACCTCCGATCCTTTTTTTTCCCTTTTTTATCTATGTGCAGCATGTTCTACATTTATTTTATTTATTTATTTATTTAGAATCTTTTAATATACCAAAGCTCAAGATAAATATCTT
The DNA here is from genome assembly GCF_901001135.1 of Rhinatrema bivittatum. Lineage (NCBI taxonomy): Eukaryota > Metazoa > Chordata > Amphibia > Gymnophiona > Rhinatrematidae > Rhinatrema > Rhinatrema bivittatum. The sequence continues at coordinate 591,102,422 of NC_042617.1, read as the reverse complement.
ATCGTACCGGTTTACAGCAGAACATGGGGTAACCAAAAGAATAGGAGGAGGTTACAAAAAACAGGGTAATACAATTCAGGACAAGAGAGCAAGGAAGAATTAGCTAACTTAGGGGGTCATTTATCAAAATGCGATAAGGCGTTTTCGCATGCGTTAAGGGCTTATGGCATGCGAAAAGCCCCGTTAATGCATGCGATAAGCCCTTACCGCATGCGAAAATGTGTTTACCGCATGCGATCGCACCATATTGTTTGGGTGCGATGCAAATTCAGAAAATAGGAGGAGTTAGGGGTGGAGAGTGGGCTGGGTTAGCCTGTCTGCGAAGAGCTATAGCACAGCCATAACGCCGATTTTAACTACACCTCTTTCAAATGCATTAGGCTGTGCGATAGCTGCTGTGACCGTGTGGTAAGGTTTCATTGCCATTTGTGATGTATCCCGTAAGTCCAATTTCAGCTGAATTGACAGGTTCAGAGCCTTAGGGAGAGAGAGAGAGAGAGAGAGAGAAACTGGCCATAATGTCATGGCCCATACCTACCTATGGGCCATGACATTATGGCCAGTTTCTCTCTCTCTCTCTCTCCTGTGTGTCTAGAACCATTAACAATGGTCCCCTGGTGGTTGAATGAAGGAAATACAACAGGTCTGGCACTTATCACAGAATCTGAAAATGGTATTGCAATTTGCACTAACTTAGCTCTTCGCACAGGTAATTAGCGCAAATTGCAATAAATGCTATATTAGCATAAAACACGCCCTTTTGCTATCGCATGCGGTACTTACCGCATTTTGATAAATCCACCCCATAGTGTTACTATAGTGTAAACAATAAGTAGTTTATAAACTTAACTTGGCGAGTTACCATGTCGGAAAGCAAACAAACACTTAGTTCTTCAGAGGTGAGTAAATCTATACGGGATTGACATAAAAACTTTGGGGGTGTTAAGGGTTGGAAGGGACGGGTCGGAGGTCAGGGCGGGGGGGGGGGGGAAGACCAAGGGAGAGTGTGAAGGGGTGAGGGGCTGCAAATCTACCGGGGTGGCTTGCCTGATAATAGGTTGGAGCCAGAGGGCAGCCAGAGTTCCTGAGATTATAGTGGAACAGAGGAGGTCTGACAGGAGATTATGAAATTGGTTAGGGGAAGGCTCGTTTGAAAAGCCATGTTTTCAATTTCTTTCTGAAGGTGAAAGGGCATTGTTCCTGTTGGAGCTCTGGTGGTAATGAGTTCCATTGGGAGGGACCGGCAGTGGACAGTGCACGTTTCCTGATGGAGGGGTGAAGTGAGGATTTCGTGCGGGGTTCGTGTAGAGATCCTTTATATGCCGCTCTGATCGGTCTTGCAGAGGAATGAAGGTTGAGCGGAATTTTGAGTTTGAGTGTAGATTGAAGGTAGATGGTTTTGTGGATAATGGTCAAGGTCTTAAACAGGATTCTGTAGTTGATGGGAAGCCAGTGTAGGTTTTTGAGGATAGGGGTGATATGGTCTCTTTGCCTTGAATTGGTTAAGATCCGAGCTGTGGAGTTCTGTATTATCTGTAATGGTTTAGTTGTGGAGGCAGGAAGGCCGAGGAGTAAAGCATTACAGTAGTCAATTTTTGAGAACAGTATGGCCTGGAGGACTGAGCGGTAATCATGATGGTGTAAGGGTGTCTGAGCTGTTTTAGCACGTGTAGCTTATGGAAGCATTCTTTTGTGGTGTTGTTTATGAATTTTTTGAAATTCATTCGGGTGTCTAAAATAGCTCCTAGGTCTCTCACGTGGTTCACTGATGGGATGATGGGGTTGCTGACGGGGTTGCAGTCATTGGGAGAGATGAAAAGGAGCTTCATTTTGGAAGTGTTGAGGACAAGGTTGATGCTGGAGAGGAGAAGGTTGATGGAGTGAAGACAGCTGTTCCAGAAATTTAGGGTTTCGGCGATGGGATTTGAGATGGGGATCAGGATCTGCACTTCGTCAGCGTAGATGAAGTTGCTCAGGTTAAGAATTGATAGGAGCTGGCAAACGGGTAGCAGATAAATGTTAAACAGTGTAGGAGAAAATGACGAGCCCTGGGGTACTCCGTGAGTGGAAAAAACAGGGTGAGATTCTTTATTATTTATTCTGACCTTGTAAATCCTGTTATTGAGAAAGGATTTAAACCAGCTGAGGGCGGTGCCAGAGATGCCGAAGTCTGAAAGTCGGTTGATGAGGATTGAATGGTTCACAGTGTCACAAAACAAGATCCTTTAGTGGAATTGTTCAAAAAAAGTCTTCAATTATTTTCTTAAAATATTCTTCACTTCGAAGCTATTAATCTATCTGTTGCACCGGACAATGATGTTATCTTATTGGCAATAAACATTAATCTCAGTTATACAAACTCTTATCCCATTTAACTTGAAAACCGACATATTTTTACTGATGTTACTGTCCAAAATCCACATGCAAGGGCAGGGGTACACTTCTGCAAATTCCACGCTGCGACGCATCCTGGCCTTCCCCAGTTCCCTCCCAGTCTGCTCCAATTAAGGAATAGACTGGGAGGGAAATTCCCTACCCCCTACCCTAACCTCTCTTCACCTTCCCTTCCCTTCTCCTCCCCAACCCCTAATTCCTACCTCTTCAGCCACCGAATGCATGGGATCCACTGGCAGCTCCTCTAGGCATTTCTTTACCTGCCAATGGTATGGGATCTGTTGGCAGCCACTTTGGGAACTTTGTGTTTTCTGTCACTGTGGTTCTGAGGAAGGCAGGCAGGAGTCCCTTCTACTCCTCATTTGCCAGCCCCATGAATGTATTCAAAACTAGAGGAGCTGGCATTTCTATTAAGCTAATCTCTTTCATCACAAAATCAGCATTCAGGACATGTGGACCTAGACAGTTTTTAATACAGTCGCAGGGCCAGAAAACGAGGAGGCGCAATGGAATGGCAGTCACTTCTCATGCGGGTGGCACATGGTCTGAGATGTGAGGAACACATGCACCTTACAGGTAAACCAACCATAATTGAAATTGGGGTGGAAAGCCATTTTTTGGGGTAGCATTTGCCACCCTTTGCCACTCCATAGAGATGCCTATGCATGCCATCACACACACATGTACATGCCCACACCTCCCATCCACACATACCCTCCTCCCACAACCACACACATGTACCCTCACCCACCCAACCACTCTAACCCATCCTCTCACCTGCAATATTCTCAACCTTCTCCGGCCACTTGTGCTCAGCCCTCTACACACACCTTTGTACCCACCCCCCTACACAAATACCCATACCCATACATCTTCGACTCTAGAGCTCTGTTTTCCTATGTGTCAGCCCTCACTAAACCAACTACCCCTCTTATACCAGACACACAAGCATCCAACAAAGCCAACGAACTGGCGGTCTACTTTGAGAAAAAAATAGACACCCTCCTCGCTCCTCTCAAGGTGCCCTCTCCTCAACCGAACTACCCTCCCACTACCAGCACACAACACTCTCACCCAACCCACATGCAATATAAAGCAACTACAGCTTCAATGGCTTCCCTTGAGCAGACGTCCGCCTTAGAAATTGAAAACATCCTTAGGAAGATGAAGCCCTCATCCCACCCACTTGACCACATCCCATCCAATCTACTGTTCTCCATTCCTAACATCATCGCTAAACCGATAGCAGACATCATAAACTGCTCGCTCTCCCAAGGTCAAGTCCCTGACCAACTCAAGCTTGCTATTCTCAAGCCTCTCCTTAAAAAACCTAACCTTCCACCCACTGACCCAGCTAACTTCAGACCAATTGCCAACCTCCCAATGATTGCAAAAATCATGGAGAAGGTAGTAAACAGACAACTATCCGAATTCCTAGAAGAGAATGTCATTCTAACCTCCAATCAATTCGGATTTCGAAAGTCACTGAACACTGAATCTCTACTAGCCTCGCTTTCTGATAACATCCTCATCAACCTGGAAAATGGTCAACCTTTCCTTCTCGTCTTACTGGACCTCTCCTCAGCGTTCGACACTGTGAACCATACCTGCCTCATTCAGCGTCTAGCAGATATTGGTATAACAGGTTCAGCGCTCAACTGGTTCAAATCTTTCCTTGAAAACAGACAATACAAGGTCAGGATTAACAACAAAGAATCACTCCCTATCAGATCAAAGCTGGGGGTACCTCAAGGATCATCCCTTTCACCAACACTATTCAATATTTATCTCCTTCCACTCTGCCATCTACTATCTAACCTCAAGCTAACACACTTCCTATACGCGGATGACATTCAGATCCTCATCCCAATAATGGAATCCCTCCACAAAACGTGGTCTTACTGGAACAGCTGCCTTTCGGAAATCAAAAACATGCTAACAAGCCTCAACCTCGTGCTAAATACTAGCAAAACTGAAATCCTCATAATAGCTCCAAACAAGTGCTCTCTATTCAACCCAACTAGTTCCACCCAACTCTCCTTCACATCAATCGACCACACACCACAAGTAAGAGATCTTGGTGTACTTCTGGACAACCAACTCAACTTCACCAAGTTCATAAACAATACTACCAAAGACTGCTTCTTCAAATTGCAAGTCTTAAAAAAATTAAAACCTCTTCTACACTTCCAAGACTTCCGCTTGGTACTACAATCGATCATCCTCCCTAAACTGGACTATTGCAACTCACTCCTCCTGGGCCTGCCAGCCAACACCATCAAACCACTTCAGATGGTCCAGAACGCGACAGTCAGAATTCTCACTAACACCAAAAAATGGGATCACATCACCCCTATCCTCCAAAATCTTCACTGGCTGCCTATAAAATTTAGGATACAATTTAAATCCCTCATGATGATTCACAAGGCTCTTCACAACATCTCCCCCCTCAACCTATCCTTCCAACTACAGCAACACGTCTCCAATAGACCGATCAGAAGTGCATACCAGAACATGCTTCACACCCAGCCAACAAAAACCTCATTGAGGAAACGAGCTCTGTCCCCTGCAGGTCCCCATCTTTGGAACCTGCTCCCACCGGACCTCCGCCAAGAACCATGCCTTCCGACATTCAAAAAGAAGCTAAAGACTTGGCTATTCACTCAAGCTTTCCCTGAGAGCTAAAATCTGGTGAAGCGACAGACGATATACCTACCTCTGTACATATGTTCCTGATTTATGGTTCCTGATTTATGGTTCACAGTTACATTTAATTGAGTTTATGAAAGTTCTCTTTTAATAGTTTTCCTGTATACTTGTGTTAATGTATTCTGCCTTGAGGCGACTGTTTTAATGTATTTCCGCCCTGGAGGCGTCTGTTCAGTTCCTTGTAAACCGGTGCGATATGTATTCTTTACAGGAACATCGGTATATAAAAATTAAAAATAAATAAATAAATAAATACACAATTTTCCCCTTCTCCCTTGCAACTGCAAGACACACAAACACACCCAGAGCTCCTGTAACACGCACACTCTGACATACACATGCAAGTCATAGAGTCATAAAACATGCTCTTTTATGTTACCGTGTGTAACCTCCCTCAGCTCTGGAGATCACTGGACTGCTCACATGAAGTTGGAGGGGAAATGAGGTCTGTGGGATGGGGCAGGAGCACTCCTGCAAGGCCACTATGAAGGGCTGGCAGTCAGGCCTGGCGTGACCAGACGTGCATACCATGCACTTGCATGGAGCGGCACACCCGGGAGGCAGCGGGCAGGCAGCAGCAGGAGAGGCTGCGGGCTGCCAGCGGAGCCTAACCAGCCAGAGGCCGAAGGAGAAAGTGTGGGCCTCCTGCAGTCTTCGGGCTGTATGGCCCACCGATCTTCCTGCTCAGGGAGTGGGCGAGCGGAAGCTGTGTGCGGGTGTATGTGCATGCATGCTCACACTCGGCCCGCACACAGCTTCTGCTCCCTCCCTCCTGAGCAGGAAGATCGGTGGGCCATACAGCCCGAAGACTGCAGGAGGCCCACGGGACCGCTCATCGCACGGGTGAAGCTCATCGCACCATGGCCCGATGATAACAGGAGACCATGTATGTGTGTGAGCTTGTATGTATATGGGAATGAGTGAGAGCCTGTGTGTGTCTGAGAGCCTATGTGTGTGTGTCTCTGTGAGATCCCATGTGTAAGTGTGTGTGTGTCTGTGTGAGAACCTGTGTGCCTGTGAATATGTCTGTGTGAGAGCTTGTGTGTTTGTTTATATTTATTTAAGGTGTTTGGTATGGCGTCATTCGGTTTTGCCATCAGAACGGTTTACAGTAATCGTGAGAAAAAAAATAGGTTATATAAACTTCATCGTAGCTTATTGTCTTGGGATTTGTGGGTTAAATGTCCCTTATAGTGTGTTCTAATAAAGGCATAGGAAGGGGTTGATAATAAAGGTGGAAGGGAGGTAGGGTATGTTTGGGTACCTCTGAGAGCCTATTTGTCACATATAGGCTCTCACAGACACGCATACACATACACACATAATGTATGTGTGAGGGTGAGGGAGAGGCAGCCTGTGTATGTTAGAGAGAGGGAGTGTGTGAGAGAATGAATGTGTTATTGTGCTTGTGTGTGAGAGAAAAGATAAAATTTGTGTGGCCCTTCCTCCCGCAATCCACAACAATTTCAGGTTGTCTGGAAATCAGATCCCAGGTATGGAGAGCATATTTTTAAATGCTAATTAGTTTTAATTATTGGGTGTAATTTATATAGTAACATAGTAATGACGGCAGAAAAAGACCAAAATGGTCCGTCTAGCCTGCCCAGCAAGCTTCCCAAGGTAGTAACTGCCGCTCCATGCAGGTTACCCCCATGTTTCTGTTAAGGATCGTAACTGCCGCTCCGTGCAGGTTACCCCCATGTTTCTGTTAAGGGTCGTAACTGCCGCTCCGTGCAGGTTACCCCCATGTTTCTGTTAAGGGAAGTAACTGCCGCTCCGTGCAGGTTACCCCCATGTTTCTGTTAAGGGTCGTAACTGCCGCTCCGTGCAGGTTACCCCCATGTTTCTGTTAAGGGTCGTAACTGCCGCTCCGTGCAGGTTACCCCCATGTTTCTGTTAAGGGTAGTAACTGCCGCTCCGTGCGGGTTACCCCCATGTTTCTGAAGAGGGTAGTAACTGCCACTCCGTGCAGGTTACCCCATGTTTCTCATTTTTTTTCTCTTTTTTTTCAATTCTTTATTTTCAAATTTTTTAAATTTAGCCCAAGAATATACATCTTGTACAGAAAAATTAGATGTTAATATCAAAGGAAATACAAAGGAAAAACTAAAATAAACTTGTTAATAGGTTTCATTATCAAGATGATACAATATCAAAATTATAAGAAATTATGGGGAGGCAGTAAAGGAGCGTGAATACCAGACAATACATATTTAAAAAAAAGAAAAAAGGCTGTATTGACAAGTAGTGCTACAGCTATATATCATTTACCTTTACTGAGCCTATAGTAGGAGCTTCCTGGGTTCTTGAAAAACATATTGAACATTTGAATACTTTATACAACATTTGCTTGGATATTTTAATACATAGCTCGCCCCTAACTGAAGGACCTCAGATCGCATTGTAAGAAATTCTTCACTTCTCGACTGAGTTATTTTTATTACATCCGGGTATATCCATATTGGATGCCCAAAGAAAGATAACTGCCTATTTCTAAGAAATAGCCTCAAAATATGATTTTGTTCAGAAAGAAATGCAAAAGAGATAAGCAGTGGTTTTCTTTGAGTAATTTCTGTATCAATAGATGTTTCTAGGAAATTAGTTAAGTCCAAATTTGTAGATTGAGGACCTTCTGTTGCCAGTTCTGTAACTTGATCTCTCTGTTGCAAATAGTAATCTTTAACGATAACAGGAGTCGCAGTCTCTGGGATTTTTAAAATCCGGTGCAGATACATCTTAAACAAATCTAGAGGGGAAGTTAGATTTAAAACAGGAAAGTTAAGGACTCTCAAATTGTGAGCCCTTAACGCATTTTCAACCCCTTCTAGTCTTTTATTAATAATTTTCTCTGAGACTACTAATTTTTGTTGTATTTTCTCAGAAGTATTAATTCTTTTATCGAGATCTTCTACTTGCTGTTAAATGTTGATATGAGATTATTATTGGTTATCGTTTGTTCTCTAGTGTCCATAGTTATTTGCGATGGTGTCTTAATAGATTGCTCTATCGACCTCAGAGCTGACCAAATGCCATCTAAAGTTCCATTTTTTGACGCAGTTATTTCCAAACCTGCAGTCAAGGCCCTTAAGTAGCTTCCTCCTGCTTCCATACTATCACTCCCACACTGCACAGTACCTTGTGGGGTAGATATTCTGGGCCCCTGTTGTTTTCCTAAGGAGGAATTCGGGCTCACCATCTCCAATGCTATTTCCAGGTCTGCCCCTCCTTCTACTGCCTTCTCACGGGTTCCTTCGGGGTCTTTTCCTCGGGCAATGGCTCCCACTCCACTCTGGAACATCACCAGGAGTCTCCACCACTGCCAGACCACAAGAAACCGTGTCGATGTTCCCTGGAGGTGCAGGCCTTCTCGGCTCTCCAGGGCTCAATGTGGTGTCAAGGGGGAGGAAGCTCGCTCTAGCGTCTCTCCCCCAGCAACCTGGCTCTCCGTTGTTTTGAGGCTGGGAAGGCTCAGCCAAGGGTGAGTTGTCGCTCACCCCTCTTAGTCTTCCCTTTCTTTTTGTGTGAGGCATTTTTAAGCCTCTTCTCCGATGGTCTTTGCAGACCTACGCAGCGGCAGCCATTTTGCCTCCAGATTTCTCTTAAGGGTAGTAATTGCCACTCCGTGCCAGTTTAGCTTTTTCATTTATTCCCATCCTCTAGCCTTTTAGGGATCCACAGTGTTTATCTCATGCCCCTTTGAAATCCTTCACAGTTTTAGTCTTCAATACTTCCTCCGGAAGGGCATGCCAGGCATCCACCACCCTTTCAGTGAAGAAGTATTTCCTGACATTGGATCTAAGTCTTCCTCCCTGGAGTTTCAAATTGTGACCTCTAGTTTTACTAAATTGTTTCCAATGGAAAAGGTTTGTTGACGACCATGGATCATTAAAACCTTTCAATTATCTGAAGGTCTATATCATATTACCCCTGCTCCTCCTCTCCTCCAGGATATACATATTCAGGCTTTTCAACGTCACCTCAAAAGTCATTTGATGGAGACACCCACCATTTTGGTCGCCCTTCTCTGGACCGCCTCCATCCTGTCTCTGTCTCTGAGATACAGTCTCCAGAACTGAACACATTACTCCAGATGAGGCCTCACCAAGGACCTGTACAAGGGGATTATCACTTTCCTTTTCTTACTAGATATTCCTCTCTCTATGCAGCTCAGCATTCTTCTGTCTTTGGCTATCGCTGTGTAACACTGCTTCGTCGACTTCAGGTCATTAGGTACTATCACCCCAAGGTCTCTCTCCTGCTCTGTGCATATCAGCCCTTCATCCCCCAAAGCATATAGTTCTTTTTGATTACCACATCCCAGATGCAAGTCTCTGCATTTCTTGGCATTGAATCCCAGCTGCCATATGTTCAACTTCTCTTCCAGCTTCCTTAAATCCCGTCTCATTCTCTGTTCTCCTTCCGGCGTGTCTACTCTGTTGTAGATCTTAGTATCATCCGCAAATAGACAAAATTTACTTTCTAACCTTTCCGCAATGTCGCTCATGAAGGTGTTTAACAGAACCGGTCTCAACACCGATCCTTGTGGCACTCCACATAACACCATTCTGCATATGTGACCGAGGTGAGGTATTTTGCTAGCATGTAATTTCTGTATAGGGATCTATAGCAGGCTAGTTTCCTAATAAGAGTTTTTATTGGTGTTCTAGGGCCTGGTATAATATGTGCAGTGTTGCCTTTTCATAGATAAGGTTGTTAGGGTTGTTTTGGTATGGGAGGTTTACTATATTATAATGATAATTCTGTTTAGGGATGTGCATTCGTTTGCAAAGAAATAGGAAATATAGATGATATTTCCTATTTTGTCGCGTTTCGGGAGGGGGTCGCCGAAACGATAGGAAAACCCAAGAAATTTTGTGTGGTTTTCTTATCATTTTTTTGGGGGGGGGGGGAAGAGTACAAAAAAAACACAAACCCACCCCAACCCTTCAAAAGGTTAGGATACACTGCTCTATGCAGTTACAAGCAGATACCGTCTGCTCTCACTTAAAATATACATGGCTGCCACCTAGTGGCTGTATCTCAATAAATACCAAGGCATACAATTTGGGAGATGCCATAACGACAAGATGATGTGTAGAGAAAGGTATCTCTTCTGATTGGTCCATTCCTCCTGACAGTTATTTAGTGGCCCAAATAGGTAGGCATCTGCAAACTAGAAAAACAAAAGTTCTTTCATTAGCTTGACAAATCTGAAAAAAAAATTTAAGGTTTGCTGAATATGTTTTGTAAACGTTTTGCAAAAATATCTGACATGCATTCTTTGAAACAGTAACTTGCATTAGAGTTAAGAACATAAGAAATTGCTATACTGAGTCAGACCAAGGGTCCATCAAGCCCAGTATCCTGTTTCCAACAGTAGCCAAACTAGGCCACAAGTACCTGACAAGTACCCAAACACTAAGAAGATCCCATGCTACTGATGCCAGTAAAAGCAGAGGCCATTCCCTAAGTTAACTTGATTAATAGCAGTTAATGGACTTCCCCTCCAAGAACTTATCCAAACCTTTTTTGAACCCAGCTATACTAACTGCACTAACCACATCCTCTGGCAACAGATTCCAGAGCTTTATTGTGCATTGAGTGAAAAAGAATTTTCTCCGATTAGTCTTAAATGTGCCCCATGCTAACTTCATGGAATGCCCCCTAGTCCTTCAGTTATTCGAAAGAGTAAATAACCGATTCAAATTTTCCGGTTCTAGACCTCTCATGATTTGCCAAATTGCACATGCTGCAGCTAATCGGCAGGCCGATACAGTAAAGTGCAGCCGCGGTTACCCTGCTTCTAACCCGCTTTCTACTCACAATTTGGCCGCGTAAGTCCAACCCGCGATTCACTATCTCTTTTAACCCATCCTTACCGCTTCTTTAAATCAACGGGAAACCCTTTCCGCCCGCGGCATGTATATGAGATGTAAACGATCGGATTAGCTATTCCCTCCCATACAGTAACGTGCGCCCCGATTATCGCTTTTTTAACCTGCAGTTTTGCCGCATGTTTAACCTGCTAATTTACCACCTACCCTTACCCCTGCGTTAGTGTGGAGCATCAGGTCAGAGAGACGTTATTTCACGGGCAAACGACCCCCTCACCCCCCGGGACAAGAGCCAGGATCGGGCAAACTTTCCCCCAGCCCCCGCTCACCTGCCCTGGTCGCGTCCATGGTGCCGGTCTCCCGTGCGGGCGCGCTGACGGCTCCGGAGCAGGAAGGAAGGACCTGTTGTTTCCAAGCATAACCTAAACTCTTGCCTGCCCAACCTAAAATCCAACGCGCCAGGAAAGCATAACCTAAACTCTTGCCTGCCCAATCTAAAATCCAACGCGCCGGGAAAGGCACTCTTCAGATCGCGACTAATCCCATCCCCCAGCCCCCGCTCACCTGCCCTGGTCGCGTCCATGGTGCCGGTCTCCCGTGCGGGCGCGCTGACAGCTCCGGAGCAGGAAGGAAGGACCTGTTGTTTCCAAGCCTAACCTAAACTCTTGCCTGCCCAACCTAAAATCCAACGCGCCAGGAAAGCATAACCTAAACTCTTGCCTGCCCAATCTAAAATCCAACGCGCTGGGAAAGGCACTCTTCAGATCGCGACTAATCCCATCCCCCAGCCCCCGCTCACCTGCCCTGGCCGCGTCCATGGGTGCCGGTCTCCGGGGCAGCCCCAGTCCTCTCTCCCATCCTCCCGGGGGCAGCCGGCAGCGAGAGCAGCCCGGGGTGGACCGCGAGGCAGCTTCCAGCAGCCCCCGCCAGCGAGGGTGCATGAACGCACGCACGCCGTGACTTGAGCGCCCGGCTGGACGTCAGAGGTCACGGCGTGCGCCCATTCACCATGTTAGAAGGCGCTCTTGTGGATGGGGTTGAGGTGGGGTTTGGAATTTCGCACATACCATTGCATTTTCAAAAGTAGGGGCATAATGTATTCTTAGAAAAGCTTCACATACAACTTAGCAGCTGGAAATACTTGCAGGCAGGTTTCTTAGGTAAATTTTCAAGGGGAAAGTACATTTTGAAAATTAGTGTAACGTCTGCTGGTGAAATGCACCGGCAGAGTTTGCACCAGTGCAGGCAGTTATAAAATTACCCGCCATATACTGATGCAACGTTTGCATGAACTCACGCTTTTCTCACCAGCAGAGTGGCTGGGAGTTTGAACAGATTGGTCTGGTCTGGATAACCTGCAGCTCATTGCTATGGTGTACAAAGAGAGAAAGAGAAAGGTGTAAACAGACTTCACAGGAATAAGGGAACTTGTACTAAGGCTGATCTCTCCCTCCTGTCCTTCTCTCTCTCTCTCTTCCCGTGAGTGCTCCTACTTAGATTTCAAGACACGTTCTGCCATCCTTTTACTGCAGTGCACAGACTACCTTCTCATCCTTTCCCTCCTCTTTCTTCAGCTATTTTAGCTGCACTGGTTCTTCGGTTCCCCCGAGGAAACCAGTCTTCCCTGTAGGGCTAAACGTATGGGTTTTGGCAGATTTCAAAATATTTGAAAACAGAAATCTGTTTTTATTTTTCTGCTGTTCCCAAATTCCTAACAAGACCTTTCCCTTTCATTTTATTTCTCTTTGAGCTTTACTGTCCCCTGGCCTGTGCTTTTCTCTCTTTTCGGGAGACAGTGTGCTAACACCTTATATTTGACGTTATTTATCCACACAAGCCAGGCTGATGATGATCGGCACTATTGATTTCCCATTCTGGATTCATTCTTTCTTTACTGTCTTCCATCTCGGTAAGGACGCACAGAGAATTCATTACAAAAAAAATAATTTGCTTGGTGATTGCCTTGCTTACTTAACCCTTTAGTGATTGCAAGTTTAGAATTCCTCATTTACTCTCGTGCCTGTCCAAAAATAGAACCGCAGGCACCAGAACTTTTTTTGCTATAGAATTTGAGTGCAATAATGAGCGCCACAACAATACAACTGCCAGGAGAGGGAGGTGAATGCAAGGAGGAGGCAGAGGATCGAGGGAATGAGGGGGGAAAGAACGAGAAGCTTGAGGAATGAAAGATGTAAGGTTGCAGATCAGGCTCAAGAGGTGATAGGGCATTAGCAGAAGCAAATACTGACCCATGATGATCTATTTACAAAAAACTCTAAGTCATGTTGTACCATTCTTGTTTATGCCACAGCAATTATAAAAAACGGAGCTGGCTTATAGCATCACTCATGACCTGGGTTACCAACACTGGAAAATGTGTATTAGAGAGGGTGTGTGCCTAAGCGTCAAACGGACTAATTTTGCATGTTTATTTATTTATTTATTTAAGGCTTTTCTTTACCGACATTCGTCAGGGACATCATGCCGGTTTACATCAAAACAAGGGAGAGGCTGAGAGGTGAAAAGCACTTACATTAAAATAGGGAGATAAACTGGGACCTGCGGAAGTAATATGCGTAAAGGCAAAGCAAATAGGCATAAGTAAGAGCATATCAGATTAAACAGATAACATAACATGAATTAGTGCGACTGAGACAGAGATAACATAACATGCATGTGCGACTGAGACAGACGGGCTGTATAAGTGTTTGTCTGTGAGAGGGAGACAAGGGCAGTTCAAAACAAGCTGCATAATTGCGATAATGCATAGAATCTGCAAATAACGCACTATTTGCTGATTCCATGCGTTATTCACTGATTTTGTAGCTTAGCCCCTCATTAAATCATGCAGCACAGAAGTTAAAAGTAATGAACTGCATCATTTGCAAATAGGGATGTGAATCGTTTTTTGACGATTTAAAACAATCGTCAGATATATTTTAAATTGTCAAAAATCGTTAGAGCCGCGATACAATAGCAAATCCCCCGATTTATCGTCAAAAAATCGTAAATCAGGGGAGGGGGGAGGGCGGGAAAATCAGCACACCAAAACAACCCTAAAACCCACCCCGACCCTTTAAAACAAATCCCCCACCCTCCCGAACCCCCCAAAATGTTTTAAATTACCTGGGGTCCAGTGGGGGGGTCCCGGCGCGATCTCTCGCTCTCGGGCCATGGCTGCATTAACAGAAATGGCTCCGGTGGCCCTTTGCCCTTACCATATGACAGGGCAAAGGTAGCGCCGGCGCCAATTGGTTCCTGTCACCCGACGTCACGAGTGCAGGAGATCGCTCCCGGACCCCTGCTGGACCCCCAGGGACTTTTGGCCAGCTTGGGGGGGGGGCCTCCTGACCCCCACAAGACTTGCCAAAAGTCCAGCGGGGGTCCGGGAGCAACCTCCTGCACTCGGGCCGTATTGCCAATATTCAAAATGGCGCCGCACTACTTTTGCCCTCACTATGTCATACGGGTCGTATGACATAGTGAGGGCAAAGGTAGCGCCTTTGCCCTCACTATGTCACTATGACACGCCTTTGATGTGTGTCCATCAAGCTAGGTTGAGAGAACATTGCACAAATCTCATCTTTGGGTGAGTTTCCTCACTCCTAAGGTCATCAAATCTTCACAAGAGAGCACTGTTCGGTTCATACTTCGCACTCTGCATGTCAAAGTGGCCCCTAACCCCTACACTAATACCTAAACCTCACCTTGAGTAGCTAGGTGGGCCTCCTATAGAGGTATAAATACCTGCCTAGTATGAGGGCATTATAGCTATTCTTTTTCTTTCTCTCTCTCTCTCTCTCTCTCTCTCTCTCTCTCTCTCGTTGTAGGTAGGAATTGCAAGAATTGTGGTACTTACTGCAAAGTGCGAAAAAGTTATCGCAGTCTGCGGTAATACCTATGTGAAGCGCTAAGATAGCACACTTTGCGATAAACATCCTATTACCATAAAATATGCCCCTTTTCCTATTGCATGCGATATTTAGTGCTTTTGATAAATCCAGACCTATGTGCCTTGGATTTCTTTCCCCCTTCTAATGATGTCTTCCAACTTTTCATTAGAATTGATGAATAAACCCCAATTTTGGAGACCAAAACAGGCTGTAATGCTTCTTCAATTGACTTTAATGGTAAACAAATAAACAAAAACATTTTTTTCATTTGAAACAAAACAAATGGAGGTGACCTACAAAACAAATTTTTTATTTTTATTCCGCTTTTTGGCACTTCAAAGCAGATTACATTCAGGTACTGTAGGTATTAAATTAGCAAATCAGACTGAAAATTTTACCTCGACATATACCTAGTCAATATAGTGCATTATATCAACAAAAACTATTGATAAAGGAGGAATGAAGATACTGCAAAGATGGAGGACTGAATGACTCAATGAATGCTAGAGGAATAAAAGAGCCTTACACATCTAGGTTAATGGTTTTCTGAATTCTGCTCTGGCTAGTGGCAACCAAAAGTAATTGCAATATAGAAGCCATTTAGTGGTTTATATGAAATGAATTGGTATTCCAAGTTTGATTCTCAGTTGATGTGTCTTCCCAGAAAACACTCACTTGGCAGTCTTAGCCAAAAGACCTGGGATTGGGAATGAAAGGTAAATTGCCCTCTCATTCTTAGAGGTTAAGCTAAAGAAATGTACACTAACACTGCCCAAGCTGGCCCATTCTGTGACTAGATGAATGGCGTTAAATTTAGGTAGTATCCATCCAATATCTTTCTGAAGCACCAAACTGACTAAAAAGGAAGAACTGAGACTCAACCCAAGTATATATAGCAGTCTTCATAGAAACTGTGTTAAAGAGCGCTCTATAAATACCAAGTCCCCTGTAGTGGGGAAATGTTTGCATTTATTTATATATTAACCCTCTATACCACGGAAACATTAAACAGAAGAGAGAAAGAATGGGAGACAGAGTCAGAAAAAAAAAAAGAAATGAATTATCTGAAATAAGTTTATATGACTAAGAATGTATAAGTCATGAGAGAGCCATTCCAAAGAATCCCATTTTGAAAGCCATAGTGTTCACTTTTAAAGAGACAATACCAGTTTCTGCAGATTGTAGCACTTCTCATTTTAAATGCTGTTTGGCAGACTCTACGTCCCTAACACTTTCACTTACCACACACGCCCTTCCCTTTCATGTATATCTCATCTACTCATCCTCTTTCATATACATAATTACATATATTGTATCCATGCAACCACATACCTACACGTACATCCATGAATCTTGCATTCAACATTACTAAACCTACAAGAAAACATGCAGAAGACAAAACTTTAACAAAATATACATATTTACTGGCAATAATATTTAAATCTTCTGCGTTTTGCTACCCTTTTGGTTGGAGGAATGAGCCCTTTAAGTGAGTTAGCAGGTCCAGTTGGCATATTTTCCGGGGGTGAGGGGCCTGACATGGAGTCCTAGAGTGCAGGTTTTGCAGAAATGGATCCCTTATGTGGGGCAGTCGACCTTCCATTCTCCACAATCCCTGCCCTTGCTCTCCTGCCTAGGCACGTTGAATACAGCTGTTAGCTGCCAGGTCATGAAAACGCTGCAGGTGTTGACTATTGAAAGGGAAAGGTCTGCTTTGCCTGCTGAGATGTCAGTGCCGTGTACCTTAATGGGCATAACAGCTGTCAATCAATTATGGAGAAAATAGATTGCAGAAATGGAAAAAAGTAATTGTTTTGTTTTCACATATGCCAGGGGTTCATTATGATTTTCAATTCAATTTATTTGATTTATGGCCTCCTTTTCTAATGCTCAAGGCAGGAAATTGCAGAAGATAAACTAAATAAATAAATTAATAATAAAATACAAACTATACAGATACTTGCTAACAACTCCCCAAACTTACTGAGAAAACCTGAAAATGAAACCCATAATTGTCATCAACCAGCCAAGAATGAGCAAGAAATAAATGCCACATCCCCAATAAAATATATCATAGGTGAAAGTGTGTCAAACCCTATAGACAAATCACAAAAGAATGAAAGTCTAGATACAAATGCTCTAATAGAATAAAATAAATTCACAAATAAATCCAGGTAAAACTCGGTGTTCTAAATTAACAATTAGCAGCAGCAGCAAAGAAACAAAACCGGATGCCCAATGAATAAATAACCTGGAGCCAGGGTTTTACAATGCATCTAAAAGTTAAGTAACAGGTTTCAGTTCTGTCCACATTTGAGGTGAGACAGAAGTAAATGCTCTTTTCCGTGTCCAGTCTACAGAGCAAAAACTCACAAGTGGAATTATAATAACTGGGTTTGTTTTCACCAGTTAATCTGGGTTTTCAAATAGGTTGGTCCTTTCCCATTCAGTGTTCATCAGTTTAAATTGTGCACGGAGGAGCACTGGCAGCCAGTGAAGTTCCCTTTAGATGGGGGTTATTCTGACTCTTCTGCAGCATTGTGTACTCATTGTAACCTATTGGTTAATTGTACAGGAAACCCCACAACAATTTAAGACCTATATTTATCATTTTGCTATAAATTTCGCAATAGTGCCAGTGATTTAAAAAAGGGGTGTTGTAAGGAGAGAGAGAGAGAAAGAGAGAGATTCTTTATAAAGTGCTTCTATAAGTAAACTATTTATACCACCGTAAGAGGGGCAACTGGTAACTCGGGGTGAAGTTTTGAGGTAGCCAAAGTTTTGGGGGGCAGTTTTACATGTACATTCAGAGGTACAAACAGCACAGTACTCACCAGTGAAGATTTGGAGTGAGAAAAGGTGCACAAAGATGAGATTTGTACAATGCACTCTCGTCCTAGCTTGATGGTAGCTTGGTGGAGAGTGTATCATATTAGGTTGAGAGTACATTGTACTAATCTTATCTTTCTGTACCTTCCTCCCTCCAAATCACATCAAATCTTCGCTCGTGTGTACTGTGCTGTTCGTACATCTGACTGTGCATTTAAAAATGCCCGCAAAACCTAGGCCACCACCAAAACCTCACCCTGAGTTACTGGTTGCCCCTCCTACAGTGCTATAAAAAGTTGACTCATATGTGTGCCTTCCAGAGGCTCTCTCTCTCTCTCACCCTCTCTCCCCCCAACTCTTCACCTCTTTCCTGCCAAAAATGTGTTTTGCAGTTTTTAGCACAAATCCTGTTTTGGAATATTGCACAGCATAACGGCAGGAAAATAGGTGTAGTTATTTCCGGTGCTAAAACCTGTGATGAGGTGCATTATGGTATTGCATGCAATACTAAGCACCCCTCATTTTAATTTACTCCACCCTAACTCTGCCCAAACTCCTCCCATTTGGGAAAAATTGTAAAATTTGCATATCACAGCGTTATGGCATTATCAAGGGCATTAGGTGTCATGGACCCTTCCCAAGGGTCCCCCCACGAGCAGGCACTGCTCACCTCTTCTGTTGTTTTCACGCGACGCGGCACAGATGCCGCCGATGTCGGGCCTTGCCGTGCGGCTGGAGCCGCGGACTTTCCTGTTTCTCTGCAGCCCAGAGGCCGCCCGTATGGTCCGCTCTTCACCGCGGCCGGAGCTGTGGACTTTCTGCTCCTCTTAGCGGCTGGAAGCTGCCGCTGACGTCATCTTCTCTTCATGGCGCGGAGGCCTTATCCCCGGGCTTGAGTGGTGGCTGGAGCCGCCCCCGGGGCTTCCTGCAGCGGCTGGTACAGCTGCCATCATCGAGGCCTGCCTCTCAGGCCAGCCCTGCCTCCTGCGTCGAAGACGTGTGTGCAGGCCACTGTCCGCACAAGCTCCTGCTTCCTTCCTTAGGCGCCGGTGCGCGCCCCTCTACAGGATTTAAAGGGCCAGACACAGGAAGTGTGCTGGCCCCACCTAAGATTGGACTTCCTGCTCCAGCCCTATAAAGGAGCAGACCCAAAAAACAACAAGGTAGGCGATCCAGTAGAACCGTAGGAAAACAACAAGATGGGATGCCACAAAAAAAGCCTTTTTCAATTCTTTATTGGTGGAGACGTAAAAACTGCCCGATTCTGGCCAAGTTTCGCCACATAAAGTGGCTGCCTCAGGGGCTATAGAAAACCAGGGACCGGGCCCTATCTTTCGCCGGTCCAACCCAATGGAACACCCTTCCTGCCCACCTCCGCCTTGAGCCATGCCCCATGAAGTTCAGAAAAATGCTCAAAACATGGCTTTTCCACCAGGCCTTTCTGGACTAGCCCCCCCTCTCCCACTATTCACCCCGACCCTCCCCCCTCTTCGATGTAAATATGTTTACCCTCTTACCCACTTCTTCGATGTAAATAGGTTCATACCCACCCCGAATCTTTATAAACATGTTATGCTCTATATATCATTCTGTTGCAATCTTTGTAGATATGTTCATATCCCTCCACTCCCCCCCTCTTTCTTTCCTAGCTTGTTATCTGGCTCCTCCTCACAGCCTCTTCTCTGTTGTTTATTGTCCTCTTGTTACCCCCCTCCCTGTTTAATGTAATTTCTACCTTTCGTTATGATGTAAACCGATATGATGTGTATTTTAATGTCGGTATAAAAAAGCGGTTAAATAAATAAATAAATAAATAAATAAATAATCAATAAATCATAAATACATTAATAAACCATAAAAATAGCAAAACCAGACAATAATCTTAAATATTAATAAATCAGAAATAAATCATAAAATCATAAATACAAAATTGCAAACTCAATCACATAAATAAGACATTTATAAAAACATGATAAAAGTGACAATAGGATACAACAGACATATGAGCAACATCAATCTAAAACTAACAAGTATCTTAAAAATAAAATGATGAAAATATCTATGAGGAATTAAACTTATAAATTAGTAAAAAGTGTTGTTTTTCTTAAAAAATCCACAATACATGTCAATCTGACCATAATCCAAAAATCTATTGTGAACCAAAAAACATTTTTTTAATATAGATGTAACGCACCTCAGTTAACGTCAATCGTGCTAAAAATCTATCATTTCTGTTCATCAACGATGCCGTATACTAAAAGAAAGATATCAAACCATCATTATGCATCTAAAAACATCCAAGTTTGTAAGCAATCATAATAGCGTATTTGAAGGCGCTCATAATACTCATAACATGTTGCATTTTTAAGTTTAGCTGATATTAAAAATTATAGTAACCAAAATTTGCTGTTCTCAGAAAAACTTCCAAACAAAAATGTGATAAAGCATTAGATTTGTATGCCATGAATTGGAGCACTGTTTGATATCAGTATTCTTTTAGTATACGGCATCGTTGATGAACAGAAATGATAGATTTTTAGCACAATTGACGTTAACTGAGGTGCGTTACATCTATATTAAAAAAAAATTTTTGGTTCACAATAGATTTTTGGATTATGGTCAGATTGACATGTATTGCGGATTTTTTAAGAAAAACAACACTTTTTACTAATTTATAAGTTTGATTCCTCATAGATATTTTCATCATTTTATTTTTAAGATACTTGTTAGTTTTAGATTGATGTTGCTCATATGTCTGTTGTATCCTATTGTCACTTTTATCATGTTTTTATAAATGTCTTATTTATGTGATTGAGTTTGCAATTTTGTATTTATGATTTATGATTTATTAATATGTAAGATTATTGTCTGGTTTTACTATTTTTATGGTTTATTAATGTATTTATAATTTATTGATTTTATATATATGTTTTCTATAGCCCCTGAGGCAGCCACTTTATGTGGCAAAACTCGGCCAGAGTCGGGCAGTTTTTACGTCTCCACCAATAAAGAATTGAAAAAGGCTTTTTTGTGGCATCCCATCTTTTTGTTTTCCAGCCCAATAAAGGGCTGCTCTATAACTTCAGTCTTCGCCTTGCATCGGAGTTACTTCACTCTGGAGGCTCCTGCCTGCCAGAGCTCCGTCAGGTCTTCTTCGTGGAGCTCCTCTTCATTTTGTCTCGTCATGTCAAGTTATGTTCATGCCTGAGATCCCCATCCAGGTGTCCTAGTGTTTCGTCTTGATCTTCTGCTTCCTGATGTCCCAGGTTCCTTGGTGTCCTGCCCTTCTTGGTGTTTGTTTCAGCACTCCTGAGCCTTCTGGTCCTGTCAGGCCGTGCTCTCTCGGATGACGCCTTTTCCAAGCGTGGAGTAGCCTACAGGTGGAATTCGTTCCTGTGCTCCTGAGCCATCATGTCCTGCCAGCCTTTGTGGAGCTCCGGATGACTTATGGCTCTGCCTTGGCTGGATTCTTCCCTGCGCTCGTCCCGTCCTCAGCATGGTCCGTGACCAGCCTCCTCGGGCTGTGTAGGGCACGCAGTGGGACAGGGTGGTCCGCAACCAGTCCCACGGGTGGACTGTGTAGGGCGCCCTGAGAGACAGTGCCATTGTCCTTCCACCCAGCTTCTCGTCTCGTCTGGACTTCGTCAAGTTCCTCGTCTCGTCCCGGATGCCGTTGCATCAGTCTTGGTATCATGTCAACGTCTTGTTCCTGATGTCGTCACATCGACCCTGGTCCGGGATGCCGTCGCATCGACAATTGGTCCGTGATGTCTTCGCATCAGCCTTGGTGTCATGTCTTCAGCTTCCTTGGTGTCATGTTCTGTGCCAGCCCTCGTCTCTGATGCCATCCGCATCAGCCTTGGTGTCATGTCTTCTTCTGCGATGCCGTAGCATCGACCTTGGTGTTATGTCTTCTTGTCAAGGCCCGTCTCCCCTTGACCTCGGGCCAGGCCTGCTGCTCCATGCTGATCCAAGCGGCAGGTCCGAAAGGGCTCGGAATGGTCGGAGGACCATTCACATTCCAACATCATCATGTTGTTGGCCTTGGGAGCTTGCAGGCCTGGCAGAGGGTAAGCCCGTCAGCCATGCTGGAACATGCCGTCAACCCTCGGTTCAGTCCTGGATCCGTCTGGGATCAGGCTGAGGCCCAAGGGCACACAAAACACCCGTTATGTAACAGAATGCATGGCCTTTCGAGGCCCATCATGACATTAGGGCCCTAATGTGATTTGAAAAATGACCCTGTAACATTGATAAAGCCAGTACTTGCCTGATTATTTTAAGGTCAGATTCTAGCAGAAATGGGCAAAGCTATGATATGAAACGTAATTTAAACCAGTCCTTCTATGCTACTGAACAGATTTGGGGTTCCAGACTTAAGGCAGAGTCATAATCTACCCCCAAATTTCTTACCTCTGATTTAGGGGCAAGCACATGTAAGTGGATGCCATTTCCTGCCCCTGTGCCTTACAAGCATGCGGTACATGGCTTCAGACTTTGCCTGCCTGTGATGTCAGTGTACTAAGGAGGAGCCCCACTGCCCACGTTTAAAGCCCCTGCTCCCACATGAAGCAGGGGGCAGTAAGGAGAGGATCCTAAGAACTGGAGTCCTGTTGAAGTGGAGCTGTCTCTTCACAGAATGGTACCATAGGGCCTGTCTCTGCACAGAGAGGGTTTAGAGAAGGTTGAGGGAAAGGATTCTAAGAAAGGTTACTGGACGTTTCGAAGAGGGTGCCAAGAGCTGGGAATGAGTGTAATAGTAGATGCCAGTCTACCAGCGTGATGTTGTGAGCCCTATGGAGAAGAGGATTTCCTTGGATAGCGTGTGGACGAGGGTACTGGGAGGTGCCAGAGGAAGGGCAGCCTGCCTGGGATCGTTCACCGGAGTCAGAGACTGATTCAGATGCAATCAGCCTGAGTCGCTAGAGAGAGAAAAAAGGACCTTGAAGGAAAAGATTACAGTGACCAAACATATACCAGGAAGGCTCATGGTAGAAGGGGCACCTGTCCCAAAGAGCTGACCTGGATTTGGGGTGAAGAGGTAAAGAGAGACTGTGCTTATTTTTGTGAATTACTGTTGGAGCACTATTAAGAATGTATCTATTTTTAGACTATGATTTCCCTGCGATCAGTCTATTTAATAAATAAAGATTTTTATTTTGAACAACAGCATTAGTGTGGAGAGTGTTCTTTGAGAGGGCCTGGACTGGTGAGCAGGAAGAGTCCCTGTGTGTACTAAATCCTAAGGGCCTTAAAAATGACTCTTACTCCCCCCCCCCCCCCCCATGTAGGAATCCCGGTAGGTCACAGGACCCAGCGTAATCCATGGACTCTGTGCCCAGGACCAGAACGAGATGGGAGCTACACACATGACTGTCCAGCACAGGCCAATCTCTAGACTCTAGATTCCTGGATTTCTAATCCAAAACAATTCTGTTTTACTAGAATATTCTATTTTCCCATTTATTGCTTGTTATTCTAGTGATGACTCATAGCAAATTACAACAGACAATACAATCAGCATAAAACATGTTATATAGTCATATAATAATCATATAAATGCATAAAATCAATAAACACAAAAACTAAATTACATAGAAATATGACCACAGAAAAGGACCATATGACCCATCTAGTCTGCCCGTATACCCAATTAATTTAGCATTATTTATTTATTTATTTATTTAAAAGTTTTATATACCGACATTCATCAATGATATCACATCGGTTCACAGCGTAACATGAAACTAGTGCCTGTGGTCGCGCTTTACATCGAACATGTTTAACATTATACAATTGAAACATATTGAAACATTATAACTAGAGAGTAAATTCACATCACTCCCTTAGAGATCCCCTGTATATATAATCAAAGAAATGTAACCAACTGAACATAAAATCTTAAAAACTAAATTATAACATAACTCTAATAAAGGTTACATATGAAAACATGTCTTTTTGAAATTGCCTTCTCAACTCAAGATGCAACCTGACATGTGCGTCTCTGATAATGTTGTGTGTGTGTGTAACCCAGTTTTATTTATTTATTTATTTATTTAACAGTTTTTATATACCGACCTTCATAGTGAATAACCATATCGGATCGGTTTACATTTAACAAGGGTATAAAAGGAGTAACAAATTCAAATGAGCGAAAGATAAACAATAGGTAGGAATAAGTCAAAGTTACAATCAACAGGGAGAGAGAACTTGGAAGCTTGCAAGCAAGCTGGAAGGAAGGTAAGGCCGGAGATAAACCAGTGATAACATAAGCGTAAGGTTACGAGCTTAGAGGTGCTTTAACCTGGGAGAGTCAGAGTCCATTCGTGAGTGTCAATGCCAGACCGGGTAAGAGTGAAGGACAATTAGAGAATGTCTGGTGGATCGGCGAAGGCTTGGTGAAAGAGCCATGTTTTAAGACTTTTTCTAAAAGTTAAAAGGCAAGGCTCCAATCTGAGATTTGATGGGATGCTATTCCAGATAGATGGGCCAGCTATCGAGAAAGCTCTGTCTTTGGTCGAAGAGAGGTGTGAGGCTTTGGTGGGTGGAAATTTCAGAGTGCCTTTGAGAATATCTCTAGTTGGTCTGTTAGAGGAGTAGGGTGTGAAGGGGATTTCCAGGTCGAGTTGAAGATGTTGATGTATGGTTTTGTGGATTACGGTGATTGATTTGTATAGAATCCTGAAATTAACTGGTAACCAATGTAGGTTCCTGAGGATGGGAGAGATGTGATCGCCGCGGCTGGTACTGGTCAGCAATCTTGCTGCCGCATTTTGTATCATCTGCAGTGGTTTGGTAGTGGATTTGGGGAGGCCTAGGAAGAGGGCACTGCAGTAGTCTATTTTAGCGAACAGTAGCGCTTGGAGGACTGTCCTGAAGTCATGGAAGAATAATAGAGGTTTAAGTCGTTTTAGAATCTGTAGCCTGTAGAAACAGTCTTTGGCGGTTGTGTTGACCATTTTCTTCAGGCTTAGTCAGTTTTGCATGTAATTTTTTATGCACATTGAGGAGAGGTGTCCCAAGAGGCAGAGTTTGGGCAGATCAGCACTTGCGCGCATGCTTTTTATTTATAGAATATGCAGATAATTTTACAAGTATAAGTTAAGCTCTCTGAAGAGGATGTATAACTTAACGTGAACGAATGTGTACATACGAGTTTGTTCTGAAAATTCCCAGAGGTCCACATTCAAAGGGGTTTGTCTGGATAACTTATCGGGCTAATGCAACATCTCCCAGTTACGTCCTCCTAAATGCCAAAATATTCATTTAGACGATGAACTTCTGAGTTATCTGGCCAAATGGTCCTAAATATGGACATCACGGTTGTTTAGCAGCTGATGTTTATTAGTTCAAAGAACATAGTCTTATGGATTGGAAACTGACATCCACATCCTGATTTTAACATTTAATCCAATGATGGCATTTTACCATTACAGCAAATAGTGAGGAATTTAGGGGCTTAGTTTGCCTCAAGTTTAGCAAGGGATGTACAAGTTTCCTCAATAGTTGCTTCCTGGTTTTGCCACCAAAGGGCAATTTGCAACTTTATCTGCTGTTCCCTCTATCAGATTTGGCTTCAGAGGTCCAGACCATAGTTATCTCTGGAATAGACTATTGTACTGCCATCTATGGACCAGATTCATATTGTTGTTTGCTGCTTGGATCCCAGCCTAGCTATTCCACCCTACCTCTTTCTTGGTTATACTGGGGTGTTTTGTCCCAAAAATAACGTGTACAATAAAGTAAAAATGTTTCCATATCATCTCTTTTCTTCTTCTCCAACTTATTCTTTTATTATATACCTCCCATCCTAGTTCTCCCTTTCTGCTTCTCTCTTGTTTAATACTGGGGTGTTTTGTCCCCAGAAAGAAATAATGTTAGAAAAAGAAAAAACACAGCTTCTCATCCCATTCAAACCCGTTTCTGGTTCTAACACACAAGAAACACAATAATCGATGGAAGAAAAGACCCAAGTGATCCATCCAGTGTGCCCAGCACACTTATTTTTATTTTATTTATATAGCTTTTTTTATTCTTTAGGGTAGTAAACCCTGTTCCATGCAGGTTACCCCAATTAACATGGTTTACCCTTTATCCTTTAGCCACTAGGGATCCCCTGTGTTTATCCCATGCCACTCTCCAAACTTCAGGAAAAGATGATCCCAGAAACAGTAAGACAGGGACCCATCACTGGGAGCTCAGAGAATCTGGAAGGGGACAACGTGTTACCAGAGAGACAAAGAAAGTATGTTTCCTCCAGTTCTGACAGAAAAATAATTGCGGGAATAAATGTATATCAGAAAAGAAACACATACATTTTTCTGATCTTATACCAGTAGAGCACAGAGCTCAATAAACAGGAAAGTACTGTCTCTTTCAGAAGAAAGAATCAAATGAAGTTTGAAAAAGTTTGCACATACTAGAAGTAAGGACACAAAGAGCGGTGACTCGCTGGTTTAGAAAAATGCTTCACTCTGAAATGTTCCATAAAATTGCCATTCTGGTTTCCTTGCCAACAAATCCTGGTTATTCTCTGACCTCACACGAGTCGAAGGCAAAGGCTGGTTACTATGGAGACTACCACATGACCGCCTCAGAGAGCTCTATTACAGTACATTGACTCTATTCTTTACAATGCAGCAATTATAGCCAATGTGGGGGTGCGGAAACCAGCCCTCCAGCCCCCCCCCCCTCCAGCCAGTCAAGTTTTCAGGATATCCCTAATGAATATACATGAGATATATTTGCATGTACCAATTCCTGTGTATGCAAATATTTCTCAGGCATATTCTTTAGGGATAACTTGAAAGCCCGACTGACTGGTGGTGCCCATAGGACCAGTTTGAGCACCCCTGAACTATGGAACCAAAACCAAATAAAATAAATGACATACATTTCATAAAAACATAAGAACATGCCATCCTGGGTCAGACCAAGGGTCCATCAAGCCCAGCATCCTGTTTCCAACAGTGGCCAATCCAGGCCATAAGAACCTGGCAAGTACAAAAAACTAAGTCTATTCCATGTTACTGTTGCTAGTAATAGCAGTGGCTATTTTCTAAGTCAACTTAATTAATAGCAAGTAATGGACTTCTCCTACAAGAACTTATCCAATCCTTTTTTAATACAGCTTTACTAACTGCACTAACCACATCCTCTGGCAACAAATTTCAGAGTTTAATTGCGCGTTGAGTAAAAAAGAACTTTCTCAGATTAGTTTTAAATGTGCCACATGCTAACTTCATGGAGTGCCCCCTAGTCTTTCTATTATCCGAAAGAGTAAATAACCAATTCACATCTACCCGTTCTAGACCTCTTATGATTTTAAACACCTCTATCATATCCCCCCTCAGCCATCTCTTCTCCAAGCTGAAAAGTCCTAATCTCTTTAGTCTTTCCTCATAGGGAAGCTGTTCCATTCCCCTTATCATTTTGGTAGCCCTTCTCTGTACCTTCTCCATCGCAATTATATCTTTTTTGAGATGCGGCGACCAGAATTGTACACAGTATTCAAGGTGCGGTCTCACCATGGAGCGATACAGAGGCATTATGACATTTTCCGTTTTATTCACCATTCCCTTTCTAATAATTCCCAACATTCTGTTTGCTTTCTTGACTGCTGCAGCACACTGAACCGACTATTTCAATGTGTTATCCACTATGACGCCTAGATCTCTTTCTTGGGTTGTAGCACCTAATATGGAACCTAACATTGTGTAACTATAGCATGGGTTATTTTTCCCTATATGCATCACCTTGCACTTATCCACATTAAATTTCATCTGCCATTTTGATACCCAATTTTTCAGTCTCACAAGGTCTTCCTGCAATTTATCACAATCTGCTTGTGATTTAACTACTCTGAACAATTTTGTGTCATCTGCAAATTTGATTATCTCATTTGTCATATTTCTTTCCAGATCATTTATACATATATTGAAAAGTAAGGGTCCCAATACAGATCCCTGAGGCACTCCACTGCCCACTCCCTTCCACTGAGAAAATTGTCCATTTAATCCTACTCTCTGTTTCCTGTCTTTTAGCCAGTTTGCAATCCACGAAAGGAAATCACCTCCTATCCCATGACTTTTTACTTTTCCTAGAAGCCTCTCATGAGGGACTTTGTCAAACGCCTTCTGAAAATCCAAGTATACTATATCTACCGGTTCACCTTTATCCACATGTTTATTAACTCCTTCAAAAAAGTGAAGCAGATTTGTGAGGCAAGACTTGCCCTGGGTAAAGCCATGCTGACTTTGTTCCATTAAACCATGTCTTTCTATATGTTCTGTGATTTTGATGTTTAGAACACTTTCCACTATTTTTCCTGGCACTGAAGTCAGGCTAACCGGTCTGTAGTTTCCCGGATCGCCCCTGGAGCCCTTTTTAAATATTGGGGTTACATTTGCTATCCTCCAGTCTTCAGGTACAATGGATGATTTTAATGATAGGTTACAAATTTTTACTAATAGGTCTGAAATTTCATTTTTTAGTTCCTTCAGACCACAGCAACATGAACTAAAAAGAGTCACAGAAAAGATGTATGAAAAATGGAAGAGAATCAAAGATTATACTTTTAAGATGTATTATGAGATTATTATATTAAACATGCCTTTCTGGTCATTACTGTCTTGTTTCTGGATAAATCTTTTCATGAAGTTTGATTGGATTGCTTGTGAACTCTTTTTTATGCTAACATACAAATCTAAGTAATTTGTAAGCAATGATTTGCAATGTTGACTGTACTATTTATAACCAGTATTATTCATTACCTGGGACCCGTAAAAAGAGTACAATTAAATCATGGTCACAATGACTATTTTTTGGCACAATTCCAATTCAAGGGTGTTGCAACTTACATAGCCCCAAACCTCTCTGCCTTACCTAGCAGTCCTGCCCTCTTTCCATTCAGGGATGGTCTTCATTTAATGCAAACCTCATGATAATGCAATGAGAGATGATGAGATGGGCATTCTACACTGTCAGACATGCTTGTTTGATATTGTGATATATAAGGATGAATACGATGGCTGATCCCATTGAAAATGTTTACCACGATTGTGGCTGAGATTCAGTGCATGTAAATGTGTAATCAAAGTAAAAACAATGTTTTTAATTGTTTTTTGTAACAAATTTGAAAAATAGTTAATGCTTTAAATAAAACATTGGCAAGTGCTTGTTACACGTTAGGCTCATAATCGGGCCAATACAGTACAGTGTGCTCCGTTGGAGCGCACTGTTAGCCGGCATTTGGACGCATGTTTTGGACACACTAGCTTTACCCCTTATACAGTAAGGGGTATTAGCGCGTCCAAAACGCACATCCAACCCCCCGAACCTAATAGCGCCCACAACATGCAAATGCATGT
Organism: Rhinatrema bivittatum; assembly: GCF_901001135.1. Classification (NCBI taxonomy): domain Eukaryota; kingdom Metazoa; phylum Chordata; class Amphibia; order Gymnophiona; family Rhinatrematidae; genus Rhinatrema; species Rhinatrema bivittatum. The sequence goes on along the minus strand of NC_042617.1, from coordinate 591,073,394 downwards.
TGAAGGACCTATTAGGATAGGTATTCCTGTGCGATTCAGAAAGCAAAATGTGCAGCCTAGCCGCACATTTTGCTTTCAGAAATTAGCGCCTACCCAAGGTAGGCGCTAATTTCTCCGGGCACCGGGAAAGTGCATAGAAAAGCAATAAAAACTGCTTTTCTGTGCACCCTCCGACTTAATTTCATGGTGGTATTAAGTTGGAGGACCCGAAAGTTTAAAAAAGTAAAAAATTTAAAAAAAAAATAATTTAAAATGGGCCTGCAGCTGTCGGGTCGAAAACTGGACGCTCAATTTTGCCGGCGTCCGGTTTCCAAGCCCGTGGCTGTCAGCGGGCTCAAGAACCGACGCCGGCAAAATTGAGCGTTGGCTGTCAAACCCGCTGACAGCCGCCTCTTCTGTCAAAAAAGAGGCGCTAGGGATGTGCTAGTGTCCCTAGTGCCTCTTTTTACCGCCAAGCCTAATTTAAATAAATTAAGATACTGTATCGCACGCACAGGAGAGTGTCCTGTGTGTGCGCTGGGAGAGCGGGCTCTCGCCCGCTCTCCCGCGATTTTACTGTATCGGCCCGAATGTGATTATTTAATAGTCAAGAAAACTGTACAACATTAGCAAGCTCTGTTGAGGTAAAGGTTGTGGTTGGGGAAGGCAGCTGATAACAAGCGTAGTCAAGAAGAAGGCAGAGGATAAGGACAAGACTGGATACGAGACAGGGGTCAAGGCAGAGAAGCACAGATGGGGACAAGGCAAGAAATGGACCAGGCAGGAACAGTAGCAATACACACTACACAGCAAGGCTAGAGACCCGTTGCTGAAGCATCCATTGTGCTGTGAGGCAAGTTTAAATAGACTGATCCAATTGACATCATCAGATGGTGCTGTGGCTGGGTTCCTGCCGCAGAGCCTTTAACTATTGGTGTGCCATGTGTGTGCATGCCTAAGAAGGTCTCAGGAAGGAGCAGCAAGGCTGTGTGCAATGGCGGCAGTGGTAGTGCAGCCGATTACGGGGCCATCCCGTGGCTGGCCAAACATTGGTGTACCCTCCCTAATAAGCCCCCTCCCCAAGTCCATGGGTTTAGGTTTATGGGGAAAGTGCCAATGGAAGTCTCTGGTTAAATGAACAGGTTCCCACATGTTTTCCTCTGGGCCATCGCCTTTCCAGGAAATAAGGCAATATAGTTTGCCTGTGATAATCTTGGCATTCAGGATGTCCTCTACCTCATACTCCATGTCTTTTTTCAATGGTCACATTTGTTGACTTGGGAATAGGTCATGTTGGCAACGATAGAAGCAAATACTTAAGTAGTAACATATGGAATGCGTTGTGGACCATAAGTTCTGGAGGTAGCTTTAGCTTGTAGCAGAACAGATTCAGTTTGTGAATGATAGGGAAGAGACCAATAAATGTGTTGCAAATTTCGTGGATGGCATCCTCAAGTGAAGGTTACAGGTGTTCAGCTATACCATGTCACTCATCTTAAAGCGGGGAGCCTGGCAGCGTCTCTTATCAGCTTGTTGTTTATATTTCCCTGTGACTAGGTTGAGGAGCTGACGCATCCTTTACCATCTTTATATTCTGGCCCATGGCATCAGTCATGGGGTCAGAGTACTGGCAGGGGTACTCGTGAGTGTATGCCATATACAATCTTGAATGTAGATGTAGATGTAGATGAATGTAGATGTAGAATGTAGAATGTAGAATGTAGAATGTAGATGATTATAGAATGTAGAATTCTATAGATTATATTAGATGATTATATTAGATGATTATATTAGATGATTATATTATATTAGATTATATTATATATATTATTATATATATATATATATATATATATATATAATATATATATATATATATATATATATTAGATGATTATATTAGATGATTATATTATATTAGATTATATTATATATATTATTATATATATATATATATAATATATATATATATATATATATATATATTATATATATTAGATGATTATATTAGATGATTATATTAGATGATTATAGAATGTAGAATTCTATACATTCTACATTCTACATTATGTAGAATGTAGAATGTAGAATGTAGATGATTATAGAATGTAGAATGTAGAATGTAGAATGTAGATGATTGAATGTAGAATGTAGATGTAGATGAATGTAGATGATTAAAACCTTTCAGATACTTGAAAGGTTTTAATGATCCAAAGACAACGACAAACCTTTTCCATAGGAAAAAAATCAGCAGAACCAGGGGTCACGATTTGAAGCTCCAGGGAGGAAGATTCAGAACCAATGTCAGGAAGTATTTCTTCACGGAGAGGGTGGTGGATGCCTGGAATGCCCTTCCGGAGGAAGTGGTGAAGACCAGAACTGTGAAGGACTTCAAAGGGGCGTGGGATAAACACTGTGGATCCATAAAATCAAGAGGCCGTCAATAAAGAGTGGGTGGCTAGCCAGAATGACGGCTACTGCCTGGAGACAATACCCTTATTCAATAAACATACACATGGTTACTGTGACTCCAACATCGCTCTAAGCTACAACAGCAAGAGGAAATGTGGAAAAAAGGATTTGCACTCACAAAGTGGGGAGTAGCTGGCTTGTTACGGCGGTTACTACCCCAAACCAAATAAGCCTGATACTTCACTTTCAATGCATATCCAGCATAGCTCTCTGCTTCAACGGCAGGGGAGAAGAAAAACTGATACTTCACGCATATCCAGCATAGCTCCCTGCTTCAACGGCAGGGGAGAAGAAAACCTGATACTTCACGCATATCCAGCATAGCTCTCTGCTTCAACGGCAGGGGAGAAGAAAAAACTGATACTACAAGCATATCCAGCATAGCTCCCTGCTTCAACAGCAGGGGAGAAGAAAAACAACCAATAAGGGCTGAACAACACAGTCTGGGTAAAACAAATAAGCAAGGGTGTAGCTTGCTTATTGCGGCGGTTACTTCCCCTACTACCCATAACTAATCAAGCTTGATATTTCACTTGGTTGCAGCTCCATCACTGCTCTCTACATTAATGGTGGGGGTGGAAGGGAAATAGAACCAAAGAGCTAAGAGAAACAGATAAGTATGAGAAAAAAATGTGAAGCTTGCTGGGCAGACTGGATGGGCCGTTTGGTCTTCTTCTGCCGTCATTTCTATGTTTCTATGTTTCTATGTTTCTATATGATCCCGAGGGTTCTCTGGCATGATTGTTGTGACAGAATTCTGCCCAGGGGAGTAAGGAGGTCCAGTCATCCTGCCATTAGTTTACATAGGGTCATAAAAAGGTCTTGAGGATCTGAATGGTCCACAAAGTCTACCCATTGGTCTGCAGATGGTAGGCTGATAAAAAGTCTAGTGAAATCTGACATTTCTTTTAAAAACTCTTGCAGAATTTTGCAGTAAATTGCACTACGTGGTCAAAGAGGATGTGCTCTGGTACAGTTAATAATCCTTTGCTTTGTGATCTTAGTGTTCAATGTGGTGTGTATGGTTAGAGAGCCACGCCTAATTATCAGGAGGTTTGCTTGGAAAAAATGCCACATACCAAGAGGAAGGCAAAATTAAAACCTTCCTCTGGTATTCCTATAGTAGGGTCAGGCCAGAGGAGTGTGGCAGAATGGCTAGATTCTCCCCAGATAACCCCCATAGAGGAGACCGCTGTAGGGTTGGATTTAGAGTGGAAACCACCCCTCATGGTCCAGGAGACCTCATTAAGTCCAAGGGCACCGGTTACACCTCCACCTGGCAAGGAAGGAGTTTTCCCCCAAAAAACGCCAGGAATCTCCCAGGATGACTTGAGGATTTTGGGGAAGGATGGAGAAGAACAGAAGGGAACTAAAGAAATAATATCTGGTGAGCTTGGTTCACAGGCATCACCATCAATATCTGACTTGAGAGATACTAGTAGTTTCCCGATGATCCCCAATGAAGAAAGTACACCAAAGATTGATAGGAAAATTGGAGTACACACACAACAAGATTCTGAGATGATCATTAAATCTAAAACCACTAAAACTGTGGTATTGAAACCGGTTAACATCACAATGGAAACTTTATGGAATTATATTGCCAAGTTAGATTCATCTATTATGAACTTGACAGATGCAGTGACTGAAACTAATAATTCATTGAAAAGAAATTCTGAAATAATAGAAACTCAGCATAAGAAAATTACAGATTTGGAAGAACGTATGATACAAGTTGAAAAAATTCAGAATCAGCAAATAAAAATAGAAGGAGAATTTCATAAAAAAATTTGAAAATATAGAAAATTCTATTCGAGCTCTTAATTTGAGCCCAGTGGAATTATTTAGAAGTTATATTACACAGGTATTAAAAATACCAGAACAATGTTTACCTGTGATTGTGAGAGCTACCTATGTAAATATAGCAACGAAGGTAAAAGAACAAGGACAAATGTTATTGGAAGATAAAGAGAAAAAATGTACAAAATCTTATTGCTGAGACATCTATGAATATTTCAGATTTTCTTCAGAAGTCCCAAGAGGACATTAATGTTGAAAATAGAGTTGGTAAATTTTGGAAAATATGTTGGTAAATTTTGCTTTTATCTCAGATAAAGAAAATGTCTTGAAATTCTTCTTTAGTAGTACATTAAAAACATTCTATGGACAGACATTCTGGATATTTCCAGACCTCGTCAGGGCCACTCAATTTCGCAGGAAGAAATTCCTAGCCCTAAGGAAAGAGGTAATTGATAAGGGGGGACAATTTCTACTTAAATACCCATGCAGGTGTGCTGTTAAGTTTAAAAGGCAAAATTATTTATTTACTGGCCCAGAACGCCTTAAGTCTTTTCTTGAGAGTGGAACTCCGGCTAATTAAAGTTATGGGGAATACTTACATTTTTTCTTGTTACTGATATTGTTTGATATCGCTCATGATATGATGCTTCTCTTATTATTTCTTATAGATGATGCAGAATATGTATATGTAAGTGAAAACTATTTCAAATAGTGTATTACGGTTTGGTTACTTTGATTATTATATTCATATTCTGGAATTTCAAACAGCAAGACTTACTTGTAATGTATAATTGAAAATTCAATAAATAATTAGCAGGAGGTGAGCCTGCCCCTTTCTCCTTCAGCTCTTGCTCTCTTGGTGGTGGGTGGGCAATGGTACAGCTGAGGGTCGTTGTTGCCGATGTCTTTTTCTAGACTCCTTGCTTTTCCTACGCTTGTCTGGCCAATGCTTTCATCTCTGTTGGAGGAGCTGGGGTCGGGTCCTGGTGTGCAGGGCATTGGCTGTTTTCTCTTCCTGTCCTAGCTTTGGGCTTCACTTCAGGCATGCATGAAGGGGTGCACAAAGGGGCAGGCACCTTCATGTGGGTGATAAACAGCGTACACCTTCAACATCACTGCAGTGTTTCTGAGAAGTTGGTGGGCGGGCAGAGGGCAGGCTGGTCTCAGCGGCACCGGGGCTCACTCCACAGCTCCTCATTTCGTGGGGGAGGGGCATCATCAGTGTGTCCCTCTCTGAACCTCTCATCATCAGTGTGTCCCAACTCTGAATCTCTCTGCATGATGCTTACACAGTGAGTAACTACTTGCTATCACCTCTACCCAGACTCTCACTTACAAAACAGACTCCAATACAAGAGGACAAGGCACTAAGGAAACTACCACACAATTAACCTAACAGCTACAAGCTCCAAACCTCAGAGATAGCAGATGTCAGTGCATGCAATTACCCCAAAACTTGGCTGAATAACCCTAACTAAATCTCTCTCTCGCATGAATCTCTCTCCTCCCACACTACTTATTTACGCAGAATACCCTAGTTCCCCAGTCAATTACTACCTGACCCATATTACTCTCTACTAGATGACTATAGTTTATCCACGACACAACCAAACATTTAATCTCTCACAGAAACTTCCTAATACTCCAATCATCCATACTAACCACCACAGCATTCATTTGGAAAACTTCCCAACCAACGTCAATCATGTACACATACGACATCCCGATCATCTACAACCGAAGGAGATACATCTCAAACCCACTCTACACACGATACCGCAAAAGAGATATATTCTGATCATGACATCACCCTTGAACCAACTGCTGGGACTCACTCTCTTCTCCTTAACCTTAATCAATGCACAATCTATCACGAAAAAATCTCACCTCATACACGACTACCTTTTGGAAGCAAAACCGGATTGCTGCGCTATCACCGAATCCTGGCTGAAACCTGAGGATACGGCAATAATTAACCAACTCCCAACACACGAATACGACATATTCTCAATACCCAGACCTAAAAAAAGAGGTGGCGGACTACTCTTAGCCGTCAAAAAAGAAATAGGACTATCCCTTCATACCTCAAACTCATCAACATCGCTCGAAGTTGCAATCTTCAAGTCCAAATACCTTCAAATTTGCCTAACTTATGCCCCGCCAGGAAGTCTAGAATCAGATCCATCCCCTTTAATCGAATTCATAGCTAAACACACTAACACAGAATCCCCTGCTATAATAATGGGAGATTTTAACCTCCATGTGGACAAATCACCTCAATCGTCCAGTTGTGAAACATTTCTCAATACACTTAAATATATGGGCTTCACACAAATCATCAAGGACCCAACACATAAAGCGGGTCACACCCTCGACTTAATCTTCATTAACAAAAACCTTACTCTCGCATCCTCCACTATCCACTCACCAGTACTCTGGTCAGACCACAAGATGATCTCTACGACTCTAAAGTACATCCTACCCTCCCCCAAACCCACTCAAAGACCCACGATACAATACAGGAAACTATGCAACCCTGACACCATCAACACTCACCTATCCTCAGCATTAGACAATCTTGACCTCTCTGACGCAGAATCAGCCACAGCTTCTTGGTTTAAAATAACAAAGAACATTGCAGACCTCACTTGCCCTTTAATCACAAAAAGATCCATGCCCAACCAGAACAACAGAAAACCCTGGTATACCCCACAACTGAAAACTCTCAAACAAGAACTCAGAAGGAAAGAACTTATATGGCGAAAAAACCCTTCACAAACCAATCAGGAGACATACAAGTCCCTCATGCACCGCTACCGGACAACCATTTTACAAACCAAAAAGGACTTCTACTCCCAGAAAATTCACCATTTCTTCTTCGATCCCAAAGCCCTTTTCTCACTAGTCTCATCACTCACTAAACCCGCCCCCCCCCCCCCATCCTTCCCAGATGATCAAGCCGCCAAAAAAGCTGCTGAGCTTGCAACTTTCTTCAAGAAAAAAATCACAGACCTCATAACACCTCTAAATGCCAAGATGGGCTCCAACCAGCCCCCCCCCCCCCCCCCCAATACTCAGTACACCTCCAACAGAACACAACCTGGGAAAAATTTGAGCTGATTTCCTCGCTAGAAGTCGAAACTGTCCTAAAAAAACTTAAACCAGCCTCACACCCTACAGATGCGATACCATCCAATCTACTCATTGCCATTCCTAAAACAGTCGCCAAACCTATCGCAGACATTATCAACTGCTCACTAATTCAAGGCTCAGTTCCAGACCCTCTTAAACTCGCAATCCTCAAACCTCTGCTAAAAAAAACGAACCTTTCTCCAGATGACCCAGCCAACTATCGACCTATAGCAAATCTCCCCTTTATATCTAAAATTCTAGAAAAAATAGTAAACAAGCAACTGTCGGAGTACCTGGAAGACAACAAAATTCTAGCACCATCTCAATTCGGCTTTCGCAAAGAACGGAGTACGGAAACTCTCCTAATCTCTTTAACAGACACTATACTCCTAAACCTAGATAAAAAACATACTCCTCGATCTATCTGCCGCATTCGACACAGTGAAACACTCCCTTCTTCTGGAACGTCTATCTGATATCGGAATCAAAGACACCGCTCTAAACTGGTTTAAATCATTTCTACATAACAGATTTTACAAAGTTAAAATGAACAACATTGAATCACACTCCATCGACTCCAATATGGGAGTACCTCAGGGCTCTTCACTATCACCAACTCTTTTCAACATATACATCCTTCCACTATGCCAGCTCCTTTTCAAACTAAATCTCAAACATTTCATTTACGCAGACGACGTACAGATGTTGATACCGATTAAAGAATCCTTACAAAAAACCCTAGAATTCTGGAACACCTGCCTTTTATCCATCAACAACTTGCTTTCAAGCCTTAACCTAATCCTCAATTCCAACAAAACAGAAATACTCCTTATCTCTCAAGACGGGAACTACGCGAAGCCAAATTCGAACCAAATCAATCAACCACCCTTTTCTGCTCAGGTGCGAAACCTCGGAGTCATCATGGACGATCAATTAAACCTAAAGAAATTCGTCAATAACACTGCTAAGGAGGGATTCTTTAAATTGCAAGTCCTTAAACATCTCAGACCACTCTTACACTTCCAGGATTACCGATCAGTCCTCCAAGCAATAGTTTTCTCTAAAATCGACTATTGTAATTCTCTGCTAATTGGCATCCCAGCTAACACCCTTAAACCCCTTCAAATGCTGCAAAACGCAGCAGCCAGGATACTGACCAAGACCAACAAGAGAGACCATATCACCCCCATCTTAAGAAATCTTCATTGGCTTCCAATAAAGTACAGAATCTCATACAAAGCTCTAACAATCGTTCACAAAACCATCCACAAACACATCCCGCTGGAACTCAACATACCACTTCAACCACATCTTCCAACCAGACCAACGAGAACAGCATACAAAAATACTCTTTTAACAGCACACATCAAAACTTCTCTAAGCAAACGTGCCATGTCTGCAGCAGGACCAACACAATGGAACTCACTTCCACCAGCACTCCGGGCAGAACCATGCCCAACCAACTTCAAAAAGAGACTAAAAACTTTGCTATTCGAACAAGCATTCCAATCATGATAATTATATTCCTCTACACCACCACCCGGCCCAAAAGCCTAAATAAAAACTCTCATACCATTCTCATATTAGAACATAGACGCCTATTAAGATAAATTTGCTTTCTTCCCTCTCTAGTTTGTTCCAAGTTTTACTCTCCACTTACTCTGACCTAATCTTACTCGGACCCAATCTTCATACCCTGTATTATGTATTTAGTATTAGCATTAACATTCTCATGTTTGTTAGCACAGTTCCATGCATTACATGTAATTAGCATTTAGCATTCTATGTTATCAGCGTTTTATCAGCATTTGATGTTCTATGTAATTAGCATGCTCTCATGCCTGTGTTCAGTTTCAATGTAAACCGAGATGATATGCAATATCTTGTATGAATCCCGGTATATAAAAATGTTAAATAAATAAATAAATAAATAAATAAATAAATAAATAAATAAAATAATTCCATCCCTGCTATGTAGATAGTCCAGAATTCAGCTGCAAGCATATTAATTGGTACAAAAATGAGGGTGCATATAACCCCTATTTTGTCAGCACTACATTGGTTATTGATGCAATGGAAAATGACAGAACAAGGTTATATCACTTATTCCAGCTGGATTAATACAATTGTACATCATTACAAGCTCTTGCATCATCTACGTTCTGCAAGAAAATGCCTGCTTGAGATTCCTTCACCAAAGGTGGCACATTTGGACATCACAAGGAATAGGGGATTTTTAGTCACAAGCTCTTGGCTGTGGAACTCTTTGCCGGAATCACTACAGATACTATACCATGCATGAAAACATTTAAAAAGGCATTAAAACCTTTTTAATTTCCTTAAGCTTTTATTTGAGAGTCTCAGGTTCTTTGGCATCTAAGTAAATGTATTTGGACTCTGGATTAATGTTTATCAAATGATTTGAAGTGCAAATAATATGGTTTCTCTGTCTGTCATTGCCTGTACTTGTTTGTCCTTTTTACATAAGAACACAAGAACATAAGAACATGCCATACTGGGTCAGACCAAGAGTCCATCAAACCCAGTCTCCTGTTTCCAACAGTGACCAATCCAAGTCACAGGTACCTGGCAAGTACCCAAACATTAAATCCTATGCTATTGATGCCTGTAGCAATCAGTGGCTATTCTCTATTGATTAATAGCAATTTATGAACTTTTCCTCTAGGAACTTATCCAACACTTTTTTAAACCCAGCTACACTAGCTGCCTTAACCACAACCTCTGGCAATGAATTCCAGAGCTTAATTGTGCATTGAGTGAAAAATAATTTTCTCCGATTTCTTTTAAATGTGCTACTTGCTAATTTCATGAAGTGCACCCTAGTCCTTGTATTATCCAAAAGGGTAAATAACCATCTCACTTTTATGCGTTAAAGTCCTTTCATGATTTTGAGGTCTGCTATCATATCCCCCCCTTCAGCTGTCTCTTCTCCAAGCTGAAAAGTCCTAACCTCTTTAGTCTTTCCTCATAGGGGAGCTGTTCCATTCCCCTTATCATTTTGGTAGCCCTTCTCTGTACCTTCTCCATCGCAATTATATCTTTTTTGAGATGTGGCGACCAGAATTGTGCACAGTATTCAAGGTGTGGTCTCACCATGGAGCGATATAGAGGCATTATGACATTTTCCATTTTATTCACCATTCCCTTCCTAATTATTCCTAACATTCTGTTTTGCTTTTTTGATCGCTACAGCACACTGAACCGATGATTTCAATGTAATATGAATTATGTATGTTTCTTTTAATGTAATCTGCTTCAAACATACCATGAATGAATGTGGAATACAAATCTTTTAAATAAATAAATAATTAGAGGGGAGGTGACACAGGTTTGCAAATACAATATTTAATTGCCCCACCCAAATAGGTATTCATTTGATTCTCTTATGCGACATTACTATGGGTGACTTGATCCTGAACTGATTATTTGAATTGCTCTAGCAAAAGTATCTCTCTCAGCTTCCTATATATTAGGGCTGTGCATGATCAAAATGCTTCTTTCAGCTTGTTTTGGTGGTGGTTTTCATTTTGGTTTAATCTGTTTTCTTTTACTTCTCAGCAATTTGTAGGGATGTGTGCAGAAAAAATAAATCTATTTTGTTTGTTATTTCATTTACTTATACCTCTAATTTGTTTTGTTCGTTTCATGTTATTCATTCATTTATTTCCTATTAAAGTCAATGGCAAAAGCAAAATATCTTATTTTGTGCTCCAAACCTGGAATTGCTTTTCAGTTCTCATGAGACATGCAGATAGAAATCATCAGAAGAAGGTATTTACTCTCAGATGCCACGACTGGGTCAAAGTGACACCAAAAGTGGCACAAAAAAACACCAGGCATCATAACAAGGCAAAGTAGCCCATACAGAGGCAGCAATGCCCCAAGGCACCGTGAGAGGAGCAAGGTAGCTTCAAGAATGGCAAAAAATACTCCAAGGCACTGAAAGAGAGTCATAGTAGCACAAACATTGGCATGAACAATTCACAACATCATGGGAGAGTGCAAAGCAACCCCAAGACAGTGTGAGTGTGGGCAGAGAATTCTGTACAGTGAGAAGAAGCCTGAGGAAATTTGGAAGGAGGTCTGTTAGTAGTCCTGATTTAAATATGGCATCCATGGTGGGATGAAGAGAGTACTGGGGTTGTGCTGGGATGAAACAATGGGAGAAGAGTGCTGGCGAGGACTTTTTTATTACCCATCTTTTTTGGATGGGCAATTCCAGTTGTCTTGACTCCTACAAATTATTGGGATTTGTTATGATCATCTTAAGAGAGAATCTTGCTCCTGCACTGTATTAATTATGGAAGACTTCAATGACACACTTTCTATCTTGCTTGTTCAGCTGTTATTTTTATTTTATTTTTTTATTCACACTTTATTAAGTTTTCAAAGTATACATAAATTATGCTTTACAGGAAAATAAAAATACAGATAAGCATATAGAAATTAAAGAAATTAAACATTCATTTCCATATTTTCCCAATCTCAACATATATGCTATCTCAGGAAACAAAAATTGAGAGCATGTCCAGAAACTTTAAAGGGAGATACTAACAATATCTAACAAATAGAAACTGGCTTAACGTTTTTTAGTGGTGTATAACTTTAATGATTGCCTAGGTTTCTTGCCCTGGAACTAAAGCCACATTTCTTGCATTTAAGAAAGATTTAAGTTGTTCTACTGCTGTAAATGAAAAATTTTCACCTTTACCTTTAATGAGACACCTACAAGGATATCTCAATAGAAATGTGTACCCTAAGGCCACTACTTGTGGTCTTAGTTTAATAAATTCCTGCCTTCTTAATTGGGTAGGTCTAGAAAAGTCAGGGAAAATCTTGACCAATTGACCATAGAAATTTTCTGCAGCGTTTTGAAAGTATGCCTTCATTACATTACTGATATCCTTTTCCATGACAAATGATACTAATAAAGTAGCCCTGCCCATTATCTCAATGGCAGAACTTTCTATAAATTGTGTAAGATTATCTAAGAGACCTAATTGGTTTTCAGTGATTCTCCTTTCAATCTTAGTAAGAAAATAGGCTTTGTTGACTATTGGTAGATTAGATTCTCCAAATTTTAAATTCTCAAGGAAAAACCTTTTTTAATGTGCTTTGTACATCCTCCCCTAAAGCACGCGGAAAGTTCAGAAATCTCAAGTTCAAATGTCTACTATAATTCTCCAATGATTCCAGTCTCTTTGACTGATATCCCAGATCTTTAATCATCTTAACATTCACTGTTTGAACTTGTATAGATGTTTTCTCAATGTCTATTAGCCTTTTTTCAACTTCTTTAATATGACCTTCTGTTTTAAGAGTCAGGGAATGCATTTCAGCTTCCACTTTCTTGTATCTAGTGTCTGCTTCTTTCACAAATTGACCAATGCTGGCCATTAGTTCCCACAGAACATCCAGAGTCACCGTTGCCGGTTTAGGGGGGATAAAAAACTCACCCCTTTCCCGTTCCCTCGACGACCCTGAAGAATCCACCGTCAAAACTTCCAGCAGCCTCTGTCCTTCCTCACTCGGGTCAACAGGAGACAGGGAAGGCTCCAAGTCTTCCAAGCCCGGCGTCACTGCTGTTCCTAGCAGGCTTGAGGAAAGTCTCGAGGGCAGCACTGCCTCCCGGTCTCGGCGTCCCCCATCCGGGGAATGAGTGATGTCATCGGGAGGCGCCGCTTGCTGGAGGTCTACCCACGACATGGGCGCCAGTGGAGGTCGACAATCCCGGGGACTGAGAGTGACTTCCCCAAGCGGTGCTGGAGCTCCCTCTCCAGCTACCGAAGCGAGGATTTCGTCGCCCGTTTTCACCACTAAGGCAGTTGTGTAGCTTGTAATCCGTGTCTGAGCAGCAGGTAGGGATGGCTCGGGAGGGAAAACTCGAACCTTGCCCTTCCTTTTTGTCGGCATCCTATTCGAAGTAGTAACCACACAACTGCTCACGCTGCCATCTTGGCCTAGCTGTTTTGTTTTTTTTAATTATGTGACCAATAAGTATTGCTAACTTAGTGCCTGATTCATCAAGGACTTTTCTCATAGACACAAAATGGGAAAAGAACTTTAATGAATCAAGCTCTTAGTAACTATTAATTAACTAACTAAGCAAGCATAAGAACATATGATAGAGATATGCCATGCTAGGTCAGGCCAAGGTCCATCAGTGTTAGCATGCTGTCTCAGACAGTGGCTGGTCTGGATTCCGAGTACCGTTATCCCAACAGATATCAGAAAGGAGAATGCTAGAGGAGGTAGATACTAAATGATGGGGGGTAGACACTGCAGAGGTTGGGCTGGTGAAGTGGGGAGAGTACTTGCAACTGGCAGAAAAATCTTCACGGATGATCAACATATGTTACATTCACCTTAACTTACAATTTGGATGTCATGCACGGGGTAAAAATATGAGGAAATGGTACCAAGAGACTTTTCAAGTGCTACATTTCCAGCTAATCCATTTTTTGTCAAACTATGGCTCATGCTTTCGAAACGTATAAGCATCTAGCCTGGTCCACCTTAAATCCTACAGGAAGAGAGAGTCTGCGGGCGGCAGGACTCTGCTGGGGCAGGATAAGAATGCAAGCTCAGCTGGAATTAGGAAGCAGGATCTTTTGCCCCTCTCTGGGAAGTTTTGTGTTGTGAAATCACTGCAAAGGTAGGCAGTCTGCTGTTATGTTGCTTTGCTGATTACATTAATAAAAGTTAAAGTTGCATGGCTGGAATCAGCGTGGTTCCTGCTTCAGCCTATATAGATTTCACTTGGCTATCCTACCGGCATGACAAAAACTACAGTGGCATGAAAACCCCCAAGACATAGGATAAGGTATATGGTAGCAACCGAATGTCATTAAAATCCCAAGAGATAGCGTGAGGGGACTAGCAAACAGCACAGTGGTATCAGAACCCCAAAACATCATGAAGGGGCAAAGAGCACCAACAAAAGTGACCTGAACATCTCAAGGCTCCGTAAAGGGCAAAATGGTAACCGAAATGGGAGGAGTTCTCCAAAGAAGCACAAAAAGGCCAAGAGCAAGTTGGGTAGTAACAGAGGCAGAAGATGAGAAACCAAGAAAAAGGCAGGGTAAGAAGAGAAACTCCCAATTTTTAACATGTTTCTTTTTGGGGACAAAACATCCCAGTGTAACTAAGAGAGAAGCAGTGGGAGAACTAAACCAGGATCCTAAAGTGGTACAAGAAAACAGCAAGGTGCAGAACCAGGAAACGTGATGGGGGTGGGAGGAGAAACTTGCAGTTTATTTTCTTTTTTTAAATATTTTTGGTTGGGGGGGACAAAACATCAGAGAAGTGGAGTCAAAAAACCATATGGGAACCCGAGAGTTATAGAAAAAACAAACAGATGCAGAACCATAAAAGGGGCAGGGCATAAGCAGTGCCAACAACATAGCAAGGTGCTGAGGGTTGGTGCTATGGTCATTGGTTCTCTGTAGCTGTACAATTAGTCCTTCTTTCACTTGCATGGAGATTCCAGGAAGCTGAACAGAAGGAAGTTTATTTTAAGAAAGACCAAATACAGGAAATATTCGGCCACATTAGCAAATTTTGACCACATCACAGCCATGTGTTCCCAAATTGCCAACACATCTGTAGCCTCATCCTCTATGGGCTTTGCCAGATAACATGCAAATGATATTTGTGTTGGTGTCTCCTTTGGTGAGGGAGAATAATCTCCTCTACTACCAATTTCTGTAACTATGGCCTGTTTTCTCCTGAGAGACTACCTCGAGACTACCAGTCCTATTATGAATGTTATTCCTGGCGTACAGGTGGAGCTGCTCTGACGTCTCTCTTTGTGCACCTCATGAAGATTCGGGCTTTTGCTTCAGTGGTTCTCCTGAGAGACTACCTCGAGACTACCAGTCCTATTATGAATGGTATTCCTGGTGTACAGGTGGAGCTGCTCTGCCATCTCTCTTTGTGCACCTCATGAAGACTCAGGCTTTTGCTTCAGTGGTTCTCCTGAGAGACTATCTCGAGACTACCAGTCCGACTGTGAATGCCAACAGTCACAGTGGATAATAACATTTAAATCTACCCCTGAGGAAGCTTTCCCGCGAAACACTTCCCGTGTTGTTGGGTTGGCTATGAGTTAAAACTGTCTGACTGTTTATGGTTTTAATTGCTTAAAAAATTCTCTCAAAAAATACTTTTCACCTAAAGTGGATGATTGATCAGTCCAGGCGGACTTAGCACTTTTTGTGCATGACACGCCATCAGGCTTGCTGACATCTTACTTTCACTTTGGTTTAAGGCTGTTTGTTAACTTGTAGCTCCCATCTTGTGTTTGGTCTGTTTTAAGAAAGAACATTCTTGTATGGCCCCCAGGGGGACGGGAAGGATTAGGATGAGCAGGGAAGTGGTAGCTGATAGGGCACTGCTCTGGCTGGATTTATTTCACTGTTGCGTGGGGTGCCCACACTTTCTTGTACTACACCTCCACTCTCCCCCTGCCTCTGGTGCTCCTATTCCTGCACCCTGCGCAATATCGTCTCCCTGCAGTGAATTAGAATATGGGACCAGAGGGCAATATTCTCTTTCACCCATGGGTCACATAGCATGGCTAGCATACAAGTATTCTTTTTTTGTGAGGATTTCAGCCTGTCTTGCACCTGCTCCTGCAAGGAGTCCATAAACAACAGCACATCTCCTGTCAGTCCCTCTTCTGACTTATTCTGCAGGATATTGACTATGGGGATCACCTCATCCAGGGTAGCTCTTGAGGAACTGAGATCCTTCTTAGCATCCTTTAAGAGCTTCAGGACTCTTACTAGCTACATTATGGGTTGCCAACCATGATACCCCAGGGGGCGATCCACACCTATCTTGCTTTCTAGAGCCAACTCATAAAGGACTTCCTGTTACTCCACTAACTTCTGCATCATTAGAGAGGTGGAATTCTACCTGGTGTCTACATCCTGAATCAGCTGGCACCCAGGCACTCCATGGCTTTCTGCTTCTCATGCAGCTGCTGTCCAACATAGTGAAAATGCCCCACTATGTTCTTGCACATCTCAGTTGCTTCTTTTAGTATTAAACTACCATCTTGCTCCTTGGCCCCCAGGGTGTAAAGCAACTGATCCACACATAGACCTGATCTTCCATTGCCTTTTTCATATTTTTACCATTATCATGAATATTGGGCCCAGTGTAATTAGGGACTAACAACTGCAGCAGCTTCTTAAATGCCATGTTTTGAACAATCTGTAAGTGCTGGTCATCCAGGATAATCATTTCCCCGGTGCAGTTTATGACCATCCTTCATGCTGCCTGTCTCCTGCTATTCTCTCATACCCATTTGCTACATGGTGGCTTACAACTGATATAGAATTGGGGGCTAATTACTTGTAACCTCACTAGGGGAAGAGG
Source organism: Rhinatrema bivittatum (assembly GCF_901001135.1). Taxonomy (NCBI): domain Eukaryota; kingdom Metazoa; phylum Chordata; class Amphibia; order Gymnophiona; family Rhinatrematidae; genus Rhinatrema; species Rhinatrema bivittatum. Next base: position 591,056,606 of record NC_042617.1, on the reverse strand, counting down.
CCAAAAGGGACTGTGTAAACTAGAGTTTACAATAATAGCGACCATAAAAACTAAATTTACCTAAAGCACTCTTCTGGTGTCCCTGGGGTCTGACCTGGTGTCCTGTGGCAGCAGATGGCCGACACTTAGCAGGGGGGGGTAGCAATTTTGAGGTCATGATGGGCTGACTGGTCAGAAAGCCATTTTTTATTTACTTTTTAAAATGTGTCTTTGTTTCTATGGGATCTAGAGTTGAAGGCTGTGACGGGAGTGGTGCAATGGCATGGAAGCAAATAGAGGCTCCCACAGCGCTGAAAAAAAAAGTTAGGCTACAAGGGGGAGGGGCCAGAGCAAGCAGCATGGTATTAGGCCACTGCCTCCACCTCTGCTCCCATCAAAATCACAGGAGGATCTGGATAAGATGGCCGCAGCAGTGATAGGGAAGAGGGCAGAACTAGCTCCAAGAATCCAGATCATGGCGGTGAGAGCTGCAACCGTGCGCTGCTGTAGTTTTGAAGGGGAATGCAGCAGAAGGCATCCAGGGATCCGGGGGAAGCCCCCGGTATGATGCTTAATGCAGGGCCTCAAAGTTGGTGATGGCATCACTGATGACAGCAGCCAACTGCGGTCCAGCCTTGAAGGGCCAAATAATATAAAAAATAAGGCCAAAGCAACCCTGGGGACAGGTGTGCAGGAGTCAGAAACTTGAAATAAGCCCCTGCCATGCACAAAAAATGGAGTTTAAAAAGTAATACCAGTCCTGTATTCTTCAAGTCATTTTTGTTTATTTATTTATTTATTTATTTGTTTGAAGCGTTTTATATACCGTTATTCGGTAAAGCCATCATAACGGTTTACATAGTGAACAAATATTTTGAAAATATTATTATAACATAGTGAACATTACAGTAAAACATAGTGTGACAATTCTAGGAAGTAATGTAAGGTTGGAAGAGGAGGGAAATGTGTTAGATAGTATATTATAGTTATTAGTTCATTTGAGAGTTGGTATGAGCAGATGACTGGGGGTCCATGAAGAATTTGAGAAACGGTAAAGTTTTTAGGTCTTTTTTGAAGGTTTTTAAGTTGTGTTGAGTTCTCAGGTCTTCAGGTAGAGTGTTCCAAAGATTGGGGGAGGCGATGGAGAAGGCTCTCTCTCTTGTTGATGTTAGATGAGCATCTTTGATGGTGGGGATTAATAAGTAGTTTGAGTTATTGGATCGTAGATTTCTTGAGGAGTTTTGAAGAGTTATGTTCAGGGTGTTTAGGTCTTGATGATCGTTGTTAAGAATTTTGTGGATGATGGTCATGGATTTGTATGCAATTCGTGCAGTAATAGGGAGCCAGTGAAGTGAGGATAAAATGGGCGTAATATGGTCATTTCTTTTTGTTCCAGTTAGGACTCTAGCAGCGGAGTTCTGAAGTATTTGTAGTGGTTTGAGGGAAGAGAAGGGTATTCCCATTAGTAGGGAGTTACAATAGTCGAAGGTGGAGAAGATAAGAAGCTGAAGGACGGTTCTGAAATTATCAGTGTTGAGAAATGGTTTAAGATGTCTTAGGGTAAGGAGTCTGTGGTATCCTTCTTTGGTTTTATTTGTGATGTGGTTCTTAAACGATAGGTCTTTGTCAATGATAATTCCAAGGCTCCTGGTGTGGGTGTTAGGAATTATAGATGTCATATTTTTGTCTGGAATTAACAGGGGTGGAGGAACTGGATTCTGTTTTTTATCCATCAGAATAATTTCGGTTTTGTCAAAATTGATTATGAGTTTCAGGGAATTTAGGAGATGTTTGATAGAAATCAGTAGATCTGAGGTTATCTTGTAGGTGTCTTCAATTGATTTTTTTATGGGGATCAGAAGCTGTATGTCATCAGCATATAGGAAGTGTGTTATTTTGTTTTTTTGGAGTAGTTGGCAGATGGTGAGAATTTATATGTTGAAAAGGGTGGCGGACAACGCTGAACCCTGGGGGACACCAGTGTGGAGGTTGATTATTTTTGATGGGTTGTTGTTGATTATTACTTGGTAGGTTCGATCAGAGAGATAGGAAGAGAACCATTGCAATGTGGTGCCTGTTAATCCAATTTGTGAGAGTCATTCTAACAGTATCTTGTGGTTTACTGTGTCGAAGGCGGCGGAGAGGTCAAGAAGTATGAGGAGGTATGTTTCGCCTTTGTCAAAGCCTCTTAAAATGGTGTCATTTAGAGAGATGAGGAGAGATTCTGTGTTGAGATTTTTCCTAAATCCATATTGGGATGGGGGTAGGATTTTGTTAGATTCCAGATGATCATCAAGTTGAGTATGTACAACTTTTTCAATGGTTTTGGCAATGAACGAGAGGTTTGAAATTGGGCGGTAGTTGGTAAGGAGTTCAGGATTGAGGTTGTTCTTTTTTAGGATTGGTTTGATGATAGCAGATTTGAGGCATTTGGGGTAATTACCCTCGTTTAGGGATAGGTTGACAATTTTGGTGAAGGTTTTGAAATGGTGGGTTCAATGTTTGAGGGTTGTTATTGGGATGCTGTCTAAAGGATGGCTGGCGGGGTTCATTTTGTTTATAATCGATTGAATTTCCAGTGTAGAAGTGGTCTCGAAGTTTGACCATGAAGATGATAGGTTGGCGTTGAATTCGGGGATTTGGTTGTCTTCAGTTATGTTAGATTGAATTACTTGAGATATTTTTTTGCTGAAAAAATCAGCAAAGGCATCACTTTTGTGATTGGTACAAGTAGAGTTTTGGTTGGTTTTGGTAAGTTTTTGAATTATTGTGAATAGCATTCTGGGATTATGATGAAATTTGGAGATTTTGCTGGAGAAGAACTCTTTTTTCACATTGTTGATGATGTTTTTGTATTCCGCTAATTTATTCCGATAGTTGTTTAGGGTTGTAGAGTTTTTATTTTTTCTCCATTCTCTTTCTTTTTTCCTGAGAAGACGTTTGGCAATTCTGATGTTTTCATTGTACCATTGGTTATTGTGTTTGGTATGTTGTTTAGTTTTCGTAATGATGGGGTTGATTGAGTCTGCTACATTCTTTGTAACATTTATCCAAGATGAGATTGCAGATTCTGAGTCTTCTAGATTTATGTTGTTAAGTTCTGTATGTAGGGTTTTTTGAAGAAGTTCAGTCATTTTTGGAGTCAGAGTTCAAAAAAAATAATTCAATAAACAGTTAAGTAAAGCGAAGGGTACTTGAGAAGAACTTTACCATGAGTATAAGTAATAATTAAATAAAGCATGGAGCACCAGTCTTTATGTTGAGTATAAGTATTGTGGATTTTAAAATTAAGGCATCCGTGCCCATGAGTAGTGTTTTGGGTTTTGTGGGTATTTGTTATGCCTCAAATTGGAAATGACTGGTTTTAGGCATCTTCTTGCCATTTGAACAACATATTTTGAGCATTTTTTAATTTCCAAAAAAGATTTATTGTTAAATTGAATCCAAGCCAGTTGTTTCTAGCTGATCTGGTCCAGGTTTTCACTAGTAAAACAAGCCCTGTTTAAGTCAGCGCGGGTACCATTCCAAAGCCATCCCTAGAAGCCAATAGAGATGTGAATCGGATCCGATATCGGATCCGATTCACATCCCTAGAAGCCAAGAAGCTTCTAAACAAAGGAAAGGACACGCAGATAATATCACACTTAATTTCTTTTTACTTCCAAGAGTTATTTAGAAAGAATATTCTTTGATTAAATACGTTGAGTTACATATTCAACTGCAATGTTCTCTCCACCTAGCTTGGTGGACACTCTACCTGGGTAACATCAAGCTACATGGAGAGAACATTACACAAATCTCATCTTTGGGTGAATTTCCTCTCTCCGAAGGTCATCAAATCTTCACAAGAGACCACTGTTCTGTTCGTACGTCTCACGTTGAATGTCAAAGTGGCCCCTAACCTCCTACACTAATACCTAAACCTCACCTCGAGTTACTAGGTGGGCCTCCCATAGGGATACAAATACCTATCTAGGGAGAGGGCATTATGGTTAGTCTCTCTCTCTCTCTCTCTCTCTCTCTCTCTCTCTCTCTCTCTTTCTCACTCACTCTCTCACACATTAAAAATGATCCCCCATTTTGATAAATCCAGGCCAGTGTTTGATGCTACATTCATCTGTGAAGTATTAAGTATTCTGAGATTTCAGTTTGACTAATCAAAAACCTTAAAATAGATGTGAATGTTTTTATAAGAAGTGTATTCTATGACATACTTTCTCAACATTTCAATTGGTGTCAGAGAAGGGCTACCAAAATGATAAGGGGAATGGAACAGCTTCCCTATGAGGAAAGACTAAAGAGGTTAGGACTTTTCAGCTTGGAGAAGAGACCGATGAGGGGGGATATGATAGAGATGTTTAAAATCATGAGAGGTCTAGAACGGGTAGATGTGAATCGGTTATTTACTCTTTCGGATAGTAGAAAGACTAGGGGGCACTCCATGAAGTTAGCATGGGGGACATTTAAAACTAATTGGAGAAAGTTCTTTTTTACTCAACGCACAATTAAACTCAGGAATTTGTTGCCAGAGGATGTGGTTAGTGCAGTTAGTATAGCTGTGTTTAAAAAAGGATTGGATAAGTTCTTGGAGGAGAAGTCCATTACCTGCTATTAAGTTCACTTAGAGAATAGCCACTGCCATTAGCAATGGTAACATGGAATAGACTTAGTTTTTGGGTACTTGCCAGGTTCTTATGGCCTGGATTGGCCTCTGTTGGAAACAGGATGCTGGGCTTGATGGACCCTTGGTCTGACCCAGTATTGCATGTTCTTATGTATTTGCTAGCAAAGAAAAATTTTTGTTTATAATAAAAGTTGAAACAAGAATATATAAAGGTGCAAAAAACTTCTAATCTCACTAAAAATTAAACAAATATTTATAGTATTCTGAACAATAAACATGGTATGAAAAATGTATATGAAAGTAAGTGCTTGAATTTATCTGATGTCTCTTGCCATGCAATGGGCTGCAAGCACTTTGAAATCAAGCACTAAAGATATTATTATTTATCCATTCATTGAACTGTATTGTGACTTATATTTAAATAACGTTATTATTTTATTTTTGAAACTATCTATGAAATCCACATCCAGCAAATCCCCAAAAAGTTAAAACCTAAATACTTATCTTCTCGAGAAATCCACTCAGCGGAGTCTTTATAAATGATTTCAAAATTTAGACAAATTCTTAATGCGTCCGAACCCTTATTTTGCAAAACACAGGCCCTTGTTTTGACAGGATAACCTGTCTTCATCGGGGGCTCAAATATTCTTTTCATCCCCCCCCGAGGAAGACGGGTTTACAAGAAGTGTTAGTCTGTGCACTCCTGTTTTCACTACTCTCGCACAAGCTGCCTGTGTATCTGGTAATGGTACTGTTAATGTTCTTTTCATCCCCCTGTTCCCAAAGGAAGACGAGTGCACAAGAAGTGTTAGTCTGTGCACTCCTGTTTTCACTACTCTCGCACAAGCTGCCTGTGTATCTGGTAGTGTTACTGTTAATGTTCTTTTCACCCCCTGTACCCCGAGGAAGACGGGTGCACAAGAAGTGTTAGTTTGTGCACTCCTGTTTTCACTACTCTCGCACAAGCTGCCTGTGTATCTGGTAGTGGTACTGTTAATGTTCTTTTCACCCCCTGTACCCCGAGGAAGACGGGTGCACAAGAAGTGTTAGTCTGTGCACTCCTGTTTTCACTACTCTCGCAAAAGCTGCCTGTGTATCTGGTAGTGGTACTGTTAATGTTCTTTTCATCCCCCTGTACCCCGAGGAAGACGGGTGCACAAGAAGTGTTAGTCTGTGCACTCCTGTTTTCACTACTCTCGCACAAGCTGCCTGTGTATCTGGTAGTGGTACTGTTAATGTTCTTTTCATCCCCTGTCCCCTGAGGAAGATGGGTTTACAAGAAGTGTTAGTCTGTGCACTCCTGTTTTCACTACTCTCGCACAAGCTGCCTGTGTATCTGGTAGTGGTACTGTTAATGTTCTTTTCATCCCCCTGTCCCCTGAGGAAGATGGGTTTACAAGAAGTGTTAGTCTGTGCACTCCTGTTTTCACTACTCTCGCACAAGCTGCCTGTGTATCTGGTAGTGGTACTGTTAATGTTCTTTTCATCCCCCTGTCCCCCGAGAAAGATGGGTTTCCAAGAAGTGTTAGTCTGTGCACTCCTGTTTTCACTACTCTCGCACAAGCTGCCTGTGTATCTGGTAGTGGTACTGTTTTTTTTTTCCACAGATGAAGATACAGTTTATGTCAAAACAGTACATTAACACATTTACAGTTTACACATTTTTTTACTCCTTGAAGAGAAGCAAAACTTCAAGTCTGCTTCTTTAGCTCTGTTTCCTAGTTGGTAGGTTTAAAGCCTGACTTGCACTCACTGCCGTGAGCTCTCACTGAGTTTTTCTGCTGCTTGGCTTTGCAGTGTTACAGTTACACAGTGTGTGTGCTATATCATTGCAAATGGACAAAAGATTTCTTATGTAGCGAAACAAATTGTGTCTCTGACAAAAGCAAACGCCCACCTCACTTTTCTCTTTTTTGTCTTAATCTTTTCTCAATCTTTCATCAACAATTTTTGTTCAGGCTTCAGATCTTAAAATCTTATCACCCTCTCTTTTCTACCTAAATGAGCTCAAAATGGAGCCTGAAAGATCCTTCTTCCACTTTCAGCTTAAAAAAAAAAGATGCAGTTATTATCAATCCATGCTGGTTTATCAAATGCTTGGCCTTGCCTGCTCCCTGCCTATAGTCAGTCTAGGTGCTATCACTTATTACCAGCTGCCTTCAGGAGAAACAATAAAATCTTGTAGTTTTGCTTGTGTCATAGACTTTTTAATAGAAAATGAAAACAAAAATTGTCCTTGATTTTGTGGTACTAGCCATTTGTATTCATTTTCCATGAACCAAAATGAATCCGCCTGGTTTGGTTCACATTCCTTATTCGTTTTAAATGAATGCACATCCCTGTCAATTTGTGTGTGCCATTCCGGTAGTTTGTGTGCATATTGGTAGCAGCACACAATTGAAAGTTACCAAACTGTGCACATAAATTGCCAAAAACATATTAAGTGAAAATTGTTCCATTCAGAGGCATTGGTCATTCTGTTCATTCCATTTGAAACAAACTGAAAATGGCCTATTTCATTTTTAATTATCCTTTTATTTGAAATGAATGCACATCCCTACTATACATATAAATAAATAAATAAATAGATAGATAAACAGACAGATGTATATGGAAGCACAGAAACCTGATGGCAAAAAAAGACCAGCACCTACCTAGTCTGTCCACAGGCTTCAACAGTGCTTATCTCTCTGAGTCTTTCTCTCTACTTGTTTGTCATGCAATAAATCAGAGTAGGTTCTTCTACCTTCAACTGTGATCATACCAGATTTGGTCTGGACTTCAGCATCTACTTTTTTTGGGCAGAAGTGGAGGAATGTTAGAATAAAACAAGCATCTAGCTGCTTCCACCAAACTTTACAGAGTACTCTGTCAGCTTTCACAACTCTTAATTGCCTCCCGTGGGGCCATTCCTTCCCTGTAAATGAAGTAAAACTAATTAGTGTCCCAGTTAAGCAGCTTGAGGCCCAATTGAAATGCATTGCATGAAATTGGTTCCCTGAGAGGTATCCCCATAATCTGGGTATTCCAATTAATTGTGTCCCGATTAAGTAGCATATACTGTATAAATAAAGAGAGGGTTAGGCTGTCAATAAACTTAAATTCAACATTACATAATGTTGGCGCACAGCGTGGTTTGAGTTTGGTGTCTAATTTTCAGTAAACTAGAACCATGACAAAACCTACAGTTTCTGTCAGGTATGTTCGTTTTCATATGAATTAAGTAGGACCTTCAAAAGATGCTCTGATCAAAAGTAATAATGAAAGTTACCTGCTTTGGACTTAATGTGCATTAACAGGATATCAAATCCAACTAAATAAACATAAGCATTGACTAGGCATTCATCAAACAAATTACTAATTTTCCTCCACTGTTTAATTATTTATTAACACTGTTAACTCTCTTTTTCACTGGAGGGAACTAAATAAGAAAGAAGAAACCATATATTTCATTTTATTTACACTATTTTCAATTCAAGTCAAACTAAAACTAATGTCTATCTTGTAACTACCACTACAAACATTTTTAATGTGAGCAAGTATATTCTTGTAAATATTTTCAATTTATATCATATTGAAAATATGGATTTTTTTTCATTGTATGTTTCTTATTTGGTTTTCTATAGACTGTTGATTGTTTTCAAATGTTGCAAATTGACTAAATTCACCATGGATATGGTGAGTTAGTCCTGATTTTCCTTATGACGATTTCACTGCATTCTTGGATTGTAGTTCTGTTTTGTTCTACAAAGACCACAGAAGCAGAGGCCCCAGAATGTAGCATGACATAATTTAAAAGAAATAGAATGAGACCCAACCCGTCAAAGTAGATTTGGACCTATCTATTACCATCACTCTAGTAATTTTTATTCTAGAGGAGGCTGGTAACTACAGACCGGTTAGCCTCACCTTGGTGGTGGGAAAAGTAATGGAGTCACTGTTGAAAGAGAGAATAGTGAACTATCTACAGTTGGGAGAATTGCTGGACCAGAGGCAGCATGGATTCACCAGGGGAAGATCCTGTCACACAAATCTGATTGACTTTTTTGACTGGGTGACTAGGGAATTGGATAGAGGAAGAGCACTCAATGTCATCTACTTGGATTTCAGCAAAGCTTTTGATAGGGTCCCGCACAGGAGGCTGGTGAGTAAAATGAGAAGCTTAGGAGTGAATGCCGAAGTGGTGGCCTGGATTGCAAACTGGTTGACGGACAGAAGGCAATGTGTGATGGTAAATGAAACTTACTCTGAAGAGAGAGCGGTGTTAAGCGAAGTGCAGCAAGGATCGGTGTTGGGACCGGTCCTGTTTAATATCTTCTTGAGCGACATTGCGGACAGGATAGAAGGTAAGGTTTGTCTTTTTTGTGGATGACACTAAGATCTGCAACAGAGTGGACACGCCAGAAGGAGTGGAGAGAATGAGATGGGATTTAAGGAAGCTAGAAGAGTGGTCAAATATATAGCAGCTGAGATTCAATGCCAAGAAGTGCAAAGTCATGCATATGGGGTGCGGAAATCCGAAAGAACTGTATTCGATAGGGGGTGAAGGGCTGATGTGCACGGAGCAGGAGATAGACCTTGGGATGATAGTGTCAAATGGTCTGAAGTCGGGGAAACAATGTGACAAGGGGATAGCTAAAGCCAGAAGAATGCTGGGCTGCATAGAGAGAGGAATATCGAGTAAGAAAAGGGAAGTGATTATCCCCTTGTACAGGGCGTTGGTAAGGCCTCACCTGGAGTACTGTGCTCAGTTCTGGAGACCGTATCTCCAAAGGGACAGAGACAGGATGGAGGTGGTCAAGAGAAGGGCGACCAAAAAGGTGGAGGGTCTTCATCGAATGACTTATGAGAAGAGATTGAAGAATCTAAATATGTACACCCTGGAGGAAAGGAGGAACAGAGGTGATATGATACAGACGTTCAGATACTTGAAAGGTTTTAATGATCCAAAGACAACGTCAAACTTTTTCCGTTGGAAAAAAATCAGCAGAACCAGGGGTCATGATTTGAAGCTCCAAGGAGGAAGATTTAGAACCAATATCAGGAAGTATTTCTTCACGGAGAGGGTGGTGGATGCCTGGAATGCCCTTCCAGAGGAAGTGGTGAAGACTAAAACTGTGAAGGACTTCAAAGGGGCGTGGGATAAACACTGTGGATCCATAAAGTCTAGAGGATGTGAATGAAGAGAGGGTGGCTTGCGGGAAAGACAGCTACTATCTGGAGATAATACCCTTATTCAATAAACATACACACGGTTAATGCAACTACAACATTGCTCTATGCTTCAACGGCAAGAGGAAATGTGGAAAAAAGGATTTGCATTCACAAAAAAGCGGGGAGTAGCTTGCTTGTTATGGCGGTTACTACCCCAAACCAAACAAGCCCGATACTTCACTTTCAATACATATCCAGTGTAGCTCTCTGCTTCAACGGCAGGGGGAAATTAAGAAAATATGATTTTATATTCAGACAACAACCAACAAGGACTGAATTACACAGTCTGCCGTCATTTCTATGTTTCTAAGTATATATAAGCAATTTGTTAGAAACAGAAGATAATCTGAAGTGGCAGCTGGCATCTTACAGCCCCACAGGTACAGCAAATGGATTTATAAAGAGAAACCCCAGCAGACGTTCTCTTTAAAAACTCACTGGCCATCCGGTACCACAAGTTTGCAGGTGCAAAATCTGTGGGGAAATGCATCCACAGTCACTGTCAGTATATCCCAATGGTCCCTGTCACTACATGCCTCAAATGCAGGTGGAAGTGTGGTCACATGAAGAGTACCAGTCTTCTATGAGAGTAAGAAAGCCCTGGAAGCCTTTGATTTTTTCACAAAAACAATTACATTTATTTCCCAGAATCTTAACTTTGCAGCCTTAATAATAATGGCTTTCTACAAAATACTGTAACAAATTATGAAAACATGCACACTATTAAACGGTTAGACCACAGTCAATGACAGAGATCAGTTTATTTCCCTTCTTGTGACCTTTCATTAGTAGGGATTTTGAGTCAGCACACATCAGCTTTAGTCATCAAATAACTCCTCCAGTTCCAGGAGCTGATGACTTACTGCTTTTATTGAGCTGTAGTGCTTTCCTTGAGGAAAGCAATTCCAAGCAATAATTGGAGCGTACCCATATAAGGAGTGCCTGTTGACATTATTTGAAATTCCTAAAATTTAGGTTATAAGGATGTACACGTTGTATATTGTCTTTCCTGTTACTTCCATTTTGGAAACCCAATAGGTTACAATTAAGAGGGATCAAGTCTAGAGAGGCTAAGGGGTAGATTTTAAAACATTACGCACGTCATCTATGTGCGCAGGCTACCCGGCGCACACACATGGATGCGCAATTTTATAACATGTGCGCACTGGCGCATGTTATAAAATCACGAAAAAAGAGCAAAAAAATCCCAAAAAATAATAATATCACAAAAAAGGGGATCAATAGGAAAAAATAAAAAAAACAATGCTCACATATAAGCTAACTCATATCTGAATCATATTTTGTCTTTGAAAGAAAATTTTTTTTTGAAAAACAGATTAGTTATTGCTTTTGTTGTACTTAATAAAGGTGTGTCTAAATATCTAAACCGCATCAGCAAGTCAGACAGCGTATCTCCTGCATTGGGTGAGATCGCTTGGTATTCTCAAGCATTTGTGGTATCTTTTTTTAGCGGTGTCTTGCTAAAAAAGAGTTTGTCATCAAATATATGAAGGACAGCATTAGCTCAAAATTGTCCAATAAATATATTAAAGTTTTTATAGCAATGGGCACACTGTGCAGATGTATATTAGTGTTTCAAAGCATAGTCAAACTACAAAACGGAACTCCAAAAAGGCTCAACAATGGCCGAAGTTTCACTGTGAAGCTTCATCAGGAGCCTATCTTTTCAATCTTCTACCAGGAACAAAATTGTCTCCATTAACTATGCAGTACAAGCCAACCTTATATAAAGAAAAAGAACATATAATTAGAGATGTATTAAAGTACTTGGCTTTCTTGGTGAACACGAGTGCTGAATCCTTACTCGGGACCGCAATGTCTCCTGCTTGTTTTCAATGCCGAACAGAGACCGATACAAAACACAACCTTTGTTTAAATCAGGCGGGCTACTGGATCACATGAACCAATAGGAACAGTCCAAAGCAGGAATGACGTCATCTCGCGATGATTCCAACAACTTCAAAGAAACACCTGTAGATCTAAACTAGCATTTAGTCCCAGGGGATGTACAGTATGTAAGCGTTGTATCCATCGTTGTTCGGAGCGAAGTAATTGAAGATTGAGATCTCCCCTGTGCCAGCAGGGGCGAATGTGCTCTAGAATACATATACGCAAATCAGCAAAAACATGTGAGAAATCATTGCAGTGATTAACCAATGGAGCAGTAATACGATTATTAGCAAGAGAGGAACGGTGTTCAATCAATCTAGTTCTGAGGGAGCGTTATTACCCAAGCCCAGAAATTGAAATTGCCCTCCATAGGCAGAAGAACCAGTAGCCTGTTGGGGACAGCCCTCAGCTTGTCCTACTCTGTAGTCATAGGGTTGTTTCAGTGCTGACCCTACAGCGGGATAGGGCCTGGGGTGACTCAGGCAGAATGGAGCCCCCTAAAGCTGGTGGTAGAGCTATCCTGATGGTATGGGGTGCCCCAAAATCATGGCTAGGGACAATCACCCTGATTTTCACCCTCCCTCCAAGGTCAGCCCTGCTTCTTTCTATGTGCAGAAGCTGATAGGAGGGACCCTCACTGATAGCTTTCCCTTCTTATGACTCTGAATAAAGAAGTCATGCCAAGAAAGGCAGGAGGAGAAGAGACGGGGAAGGTTAGAAGAGGTCAGAGTCCCCAGAACATCCCCCCCAAAAAAGGGGGGGGGGGGGTGAGGGAGTGATTCAGCTGAGGCAGGGCCACCTGATCTGGAAAATGCCACCCCCAAAGTTGCACAGACCTGGCCAAACTGTTCAGCAGGATATAATGGCAGAAATTCTAAATGGAAATTATCCATACCTAGAGATGTACAGCGGGGAATAATATGTCAGGAAAGATAGGAATTTTAATGTGTATGTGTTTAAAACTGTTCTTTCATATGAAAATATTTGGAATATATCTATCCATTTTCTTGACATCAGTGGTATAGTTTCAGAAGAATAAAGCATTATTAGTCTTGAATGTTCTTCAAAGATACACATGTTTTGACAAGGAAAGAAGAATAACGGTTAGGTCTTTCTTTTACTTACACTGCTGCCCCAGTAACCCAAGCTCCATATTTCTCCTCCTTTTCCCACATTGTCTTCTTTTTTTTCTATTGCCTGCTTCCATTTGTTTTCCTTTCATTGGCATCTCTTCTCATGCCTCTGTAGCTTTTCTTATATTTTCCATATCTCCAACTTAATTCTCCATTCCATTTAGACAGATTCCTGAAGGAAAAGACCATAAACCATTATTAGCCGTGTAAACATGAGTAAGAAGGATTCGATCTATAGGCCAGGTCACAATGTGGAGATAAGGCTCTAGGAGGGGCAGGTCAGGGATCCTGCCAGGTCTGTGTGACCTGGCTTGGCCATTGTCACAGACAGGATGATAGGTTTGATGAACCTATTGGTCGGATTCCAGCATGGCACTTCTTATGTTCTTATTTTCCTCTCTTCTACTCTGTCAGTCCTTTTCTTTCCCACCCAACCCTCTCATCTCCTCCTCTTATTCCTCCATTTCCACAACATTCCTCCCCCTTATGCCTTCATCGATTTTCCTTGTCAATTGGTCCTGTTGCAACCATCCCTTTCCGACGGCTTCACTCCGCCTACCTCTCTTTGTTTGCTCCTCCTCATGCTGCGGATGGACTCCTGGCTACCGCAGCATCTGACCTCTGTCCTCTCCGGCATCCCCGGACCACCTTGGGTGCTGCCTCCCGCCATGCTCCGCTTGTATCATAGGGTGTGCGCGCCGCGCAGCCCTTCTTCTTATTTCCTACTTGGCGCGAACCTCCGGGGCGTCCCCCTGTGATGACATCATGCTGCCCGGATATTTAAAGCGTACAATGTTTGCTAGCCTTTGAGTTAGCAAGGCGGTAATCCTACGGGAATCCTATGGGTGGGATTCGCTCTCCATACCCAACTACTCTGCCTCTTCAATCTCTATTGGACTCTCTAACGCTAACAGGGTACCCGCTCCTCGGGGGCCTCACTTGCTTTCCAAGTCACTATCAGGAAACCGGTACTCACTCCTTGAGGCCCCATGTTCCCTGAGTCGCTGCCTACTCCTACCTTCTCTTCTGCCTGGAAGGATTCACTAATCTTCAACATCAGTGAGTACTGCCATCTTCACCTCAGAGCTGTTCCCTGGAACCAGGCACTCGCTCCTCGAGGGCCTGCCTCCGTTCCAGCCCTAGTGCCATCTCCTACGTGTAACTGCTATGTGAGTACATCATCTGCAATCCTCTCAGCTCTCAGGGATCAGGTACTCGCTCCTCGAGGGCCTGCCTCCGTTCCAGCCCCAGTGCCATCTCCGTGGAACCGCTGTGTGAGTACATCATCTGCAAGACTCCCAGCTCTCAGGCTTCAGATACTCGCCCCTCGAGGGTCAGCTCTCCCTACCCTGGGGATCTCCATACTGGGGTCTTGTATATTCTCCACTGTACTTATTCTCTCAGTTCTTTTCACTACAGCATTGCTACCGGAGGAGTCGCTGTTCCAGCGCCTGAGGGATACCAGCCCTGCCGGGCTATTCCAGCTGCTCACTACTGCCTCCTCTGGTGGCTTCCTTACACAGTCCAATAAAAGATCAAACTCTGTGCTTGTGTATCCTGAGCTGAGCCTGACCTATGGCCCCTCACGGGACTTCCCCCTGTGGGCGTGGTCAGCTGCCACACTGTCCAAGGGTCCACCCAAACCTCACAGTTTACAACAGGTCCCTTTTATTTATTGAATGACTGTCTTTTCCCACAGGACTATTTTTGGTGCCGTTTTTTTGGTTTCCGGATACCTAGCTGAGTTATGAGAGGGTGGTCTCACTTTGTTGTAAGTTTGTTTCATTGTATCCATGATGTCCAGCCTGTTTTGACTTTCTGTCCTTGCCTGTAATTTATGTATCATTTATCTTCTTGCTCCTACAGATGTGTATTCTTCTTGAAGCATCATTTAGGGAATCATGGCTCATGCTGGGGGTAGTGTTTATTTATGCTTTGAAACTCAACTGATTGAACACCCCTGGGGGCATTGTTTTATATTTGAAACTCATCTGACTGAACATTGCTGTGTTTGTCTGCATTTTGATTTGTTTGAACGTGATGTTTTGGAACTTTCTTACTTGATTGATTAAAGTATTTTCCATTGTTATTCTGGTGGTGGGACAGCTATTTTCTGACTACTCCCTTTTTTAAAGATATCTTGCATAGGCACTGCATTTCCAGCTACTGAACCACTGCTCCATAAGCAGTTTCATTTGTTTAAAGCAGGTGGTCTGGGTGGTTTTGTGATCTGTGGCACCTGTGTAACACAAATTTGCATGATCTCCCAGTTTCTGGTTACCTTTGACAGAAGTCATATAGAAGTATAGGAGAACTCAGCATAGTGAGTAGTATGTTACCAAATTCCCTGAAATATAACCATTCTGAAATGTATTGTAACTTCCATTTAAAATAGAACTTCAAAATATAATGCAATGTATTACAAAATACTTTCCAACATTGTTTTGAATCCAATCCTATAAAATGTCATGATATAATATTTCTTTGTTAGGGGTTCACTTTCTCTACTGTTCCACTTCTCTCCAAATGTACTTGCTCATTAAGTGTACATTGTTTGAAAGCAAACCCAAAGTAAAGAAATCTGCATACAACGCCAATCAATCTGTTCAGGTTCTTTAGACTTATTGCTCTCAGTTTCACTGCCTACTAGATCAAAGTTTTTTATATTTTGACATCTGCAATTTACCCAGGAAAGTTGATCTGTCTGGAAATCACCCTCACTCATGCCCTCTAAAAGTACATGCAGGCTTCCATATCGTGCATACTTTTAGTTGGGTTAAAGAATCATTCCTGACCTTCAAAAGTGTGCATGTGGGGCCACATGAGTGGAGGACATGGATTGCTGCTGTACCTGTCTTTGGGTTTTTCATTTTGAATTGCTTACCTATGCCTCCCAAATGCAAATGAAAGGTGAATGTTTTCTCTTTCCAGACCCTCTCACCTTGTTGGCCAGCATTCCAATCCTTTCACCTTGTTGACTACCTTCATGTCCCAGGCTCCTGCTTTAATGTTGGTGAAATTCCCTTTACGAGTTCTGATGGAAAAGCGCCATTCTCGCCTGAGGAGGAGGTTTCCCTCAGCCCCCATGATTGAGATCACTTGCTCGCAATGAGATGTGAGTCTTCTTGGGAGGCTGCTGCGGCACAAGAGGATGATGTCATCTCGGTGACCACGAAGGAAGGAGCCGTGAAAGCTTTGGTATCTGGCTTTATGATCTGTCAGGCATCTGTTATGAATCCCCTCTTGGCTGAAACTTTGCATGGGATTCCTGGCTCTTCTATAGATGCTGGAATTGCTTTGAGCAATACTGTTTGAGAGCCCAGGTCAGTGGAGAGACACTCTCCATTGTGGGTGATGGTTCCCTGCTGTTTGTTAAATCGGCCGTGGTCATGCTGGACTCACTATGGGATCTCATGGTTAGGTTTGGCCAGGTTTTGAATGCTTCTGTTGCTAAAGTGGACTCATGGACTTCCAAATTAGAGCATCATGTTTCCAACATGGATTTAAACATTTGGAGCATGAGAACAAACTTGTGGAATTAACTAATAGCATTAAGAATATTCCACAAGTTCAGGCTGTTATGATTCAAGAACAAGAAAGCCTGTCTCGCAGAATTGAGTTCTTAGAAAATTTCTCAAGGCATCTTAGACTGCACATGTTGAATATTCCCAGGATTATGGGAAAACTTCCCTTGGTGACTCTCAAGAAAAACCTTATTGAAGTTCTTTATATGACTAAGAGACAATTACTCCTGTTAATAAAGTTTTTTTTCTGTCTTCTTCTCATTCAAATGTAATCCAGAATCAGGATGCTCAAAATACTTCTGGTTTACTTAATCTGACAGAATTGCTGTAAATGTCTGGTTTTGAGATTATCAAATGGTCTTGTTTTGTTTGTATCTGTGTGATGGAGTGTACCAACAACTCCCTTATTCTCCCTTAAGGAGCCTGGTTCAAGGTTTTAACCCAGACCTCCTTAAGGCAGAAGGCCACAAGGAATTCTGGATGAAGGGAGGTTCCCTTTACCACCATAATAACCCAGGCTTGGGGAGGCCCCAGAAATATGGTAGGACCTCACGATACACCAGATGATGTTTACCTGTTTGTTGGGCCTGACGCAAAGTAAGATACTATCTATTATATTCCTGAACTATTCCTGTGGCTGAAGCAGGCCCGAATATGCTACACGTGGTATCAGTTTGGGGATTATTTTTTTTTTTGTGTAAGCGGAAAGCATAAGTAAAAACCCACATCCTCCAAGAAGAAGAGAAAAAAATAATAGCAGAATTTTTTCCTGGGGCCTTCTGACTTCAAATTCTATTACAGCAGGCCAAGGGCTCTATCCCTGCCTGAGCAGTCCGGGGTCAAGTAGTAAGTTAGAGCCAGCAAGTGTTGTTTGTTTTCTCCCCCTCATGTGAGTTATCTGTTTGGAAGCTGGATCCAAAGGGAGATAAAAGGGAGCAGGTAATGAAGAAATGCAATTTAACATTTTTTAGCACTGTCAAGTGGATGGAATACATTTATTTAAGATGGGTTTGGTAACTAGTGAAATGTGTCATAAATGTAAGGGGTTAGTGGCATCTTTTTCACTTCTTATGTTTTCTTGTCCTATTATATCTGCTTTTTGGCAAGATATCATCCAGTTTGTGAAAATATGTGTACAGGGGATACACCATTGAAGGGGCAGATTACATGAAGACCTTGCTTCCCCATTTGAACAAGGGGCAATGTCACTTTATAAACATGGCTCTTCTGGTGGCCCGACAGTGTATTCTGAAAGAATGGATTTCACATGACCCACCTTCTTTTGCCTTTTGACGAGAACAAATGTCTTTTATTATGCAAATGGAAAGATTTGATGTGTGCTACTTGACATGTGCAGTATCAGAGGACTATGTCAATACTTGGCAGCTTTTTTATTCCTTGCTGCCTCATAATTTAAGAAACCAGCTTTAAGACCTGGGTTATTCTCCAACCTGGAAATTTTTAAAAGTGGTGCAATAAGAAATATGGATCACAATTGGGAAGGGAGATTTGGAAGATATTGGTGTGAGTGGGTATGAGTGAGTGCATGTTGGACAAGTCTGAAAACTTGGATTCATCTGTATTTAATTGTTCTGGGGGAGGAGGTTTATAGCAAATATGAGATGAGAATATACTGTACTTGGGGTAAGATGTTACTAGTATTGTTTATGATTTGTATACTTTGAATGAGATGCAGATTCCAATGTTTTAAGGATTTCCTGTCTTATTCAATAAAAACGATTTTGAAAAAATGGAGCAGATAATACAAGTCCTGGTCACAAGACAGCAACAACTGCAAAATGCGGTACAAACACAAATAGACAAACAGCAGCAGCTACAAGACCCATTAACGCAACAGTGAACCTAGAAGATGTGGTAGACCTGATTGACAAACTGAAGAGTAGTAAATCACCTGGACCGGATGGTATATACCCCAGAGTTCTGAAGTAACTAAAAAATGAAATTTCAGACCTATTAGTAAAAATTTGTAACCTATCATTAAAATCATCCATTGTACCTGAAGACTGGAGGATAGCAAATGTAACCCCAATATTTAAAAAGGGCTCCAGGGGCGATCCGGGAAACTACAGACCGGTTAGCCTGACTTCAGTGCCAGGAAAAATAATGGAAAGTGTTCTAAACATCAAAATCACAGAACATATAGAAAGACATGGGTTAATGGAACAAAGTCAGCATGGCTTTACCCAAGGCAAGTCTTGCCTCACAAATCTGCTTCACTTTTTTGAAGGAGTTAATAAACATGTGGATAAAGGTGAACCGGTAGATGTAGTATACTTGGATTTTCAGAAGGCGTTTGACAAAGTTCCTCATGAGAGGCTTTTAGGAAAAGTAAAAAGTCATGGGATAGGTGGCAATGTCCTTTCGTGGATTGCAAACTGGCTAAAAGACAGGAAACAGAGAGTAGGATTAAATGGACAATTTTCTCAGTGGAAGGGAGTGGTCAGTGGAGTGCCTCAGGGATCTGTATTGGGACCCTTACTTTTTAATATATTTATAAATGATCTGGAAAGAAATACGACGAGTGAGATAATCAAATTTGCAGATGACACAAAATTGTTCAGAGTAGTTAAATCACAAGCAGATTGTGATAAATTGCAGGAAGACCTTGTGAGACTGGAAATTTGGGCATCCAGATGGCAGATGAAATTTAATGTGGATAAGTGCAAGGTGATGCATATAGGGAAAAATAACCCATGCTATAATTACACAATGTTGGGTTCCATATTAGGTACTACAACCCAAGAAAGAGATCTAGGCGTCATAGTGGATAACACATTGAAATCGTTGGTTCAGTGTGCTGCGGCAGTCAAAAAAGCAAACAGAATGTTGGGAATTATTAGAAAGGGAATGGTGAACAAAACGGAAAATGTCATAACGCCTCTGTATCGCTCCTTGGTGAGACCGCAACTTGAATACTGTGTACAATTCTGGTCGCCACATCTCAAAAAAGATATAATTGCGATGGAGAAGTACAGAGAAGGGCTACCAAAATGATAAGGGGAATGGAACAACTCCCCTATGAGGAAAGACTAAAGAGGTTAGGACTTTTCAGCTTGGAGAAGAGACGGCTGAGGGGGGACATGATAGAGGTGTTTAAAATCATGAGAGGTCTAGAATGGGTAAATGTGAATAGGTTATTTACTCTTTCGGATAATAGAAAGACTAGGGGGCACTCCATGAATTTAGCATGTGTCACATTTAAAACTAATCGGAGAAAGTTCTTTTTTACTCAACGCACAATTAAACTCTGGAATTTGTTGCCAGAGGATGTGGTTAGTGCAGTTAGTGTAGCTGTGTTTAAAAAAGGATTGGATAAGTTCTTGGAGGAGAAGTCCATTACCTGCTATTAAGTTCACCTAGAGAATAGCCACTGCCATTAGCAACGGTAACATGGAATAGACTTAGTTTTGGGGTACTTGCCAGGTTCTTATGGTCTGGATTGGCCACTGTTGGTAACAGGATGCTGGGCTTGATGGACCCTTGGTCTGACCCAGTATGTCATATTCTTATGTTCTTATGTTAACTCAACTAGCTGAGACCCTCAATCGGCTATGTCCAGAATACTTCAGGCACTTTCACATTAGAATATCCTATTTAAGATGAAGGGAGGAGAGGATCTAGAAGTAATTCTAAAGAACTTTGAATGGACCGCCTGCTCATTGGACTGGCTGGAGAGCACCTGGACATCTTACTTGGCTAATTTGCTCACCAGCAAGAGTCAAGCAGTGTTCCAGGTTACCAATCTAGATGGGAGGGCTTCCTATGAGGATATCAAGGCTGCTATACTACAGAGAGCAGGGTACTCCCCAGAATACTATTGGCAGCAGTTCCAACAGGTGGATCTACAGCCCAGGAAGCGCCCCAGAAACCTCCTTCATCATTTGAAAGATGGGTGGAAGTGGCTCCAACCAGAGGCAAGGTCAAGTCTGACAGTGGCTTATCAAATACTCCTGGAGTAGTTTCTAGATGGTCTGGACCAGCCCATATGGAACTGGGTCTGTAAACACACCGGGGTTACCCTGGAGAGAGTCCTGGAAGTGCTGGAAGCCTTTCACCAGGCACAGCCAATGCCTGCTGGCATAAGAGGCTTAGAGAGACAACCCATAACAATTCCCTGGCATGGTACAGAGGATAGAGGACCTCAGCAATGAACCTCCAAGATAGGGGGCTCAGCCACTGTGCCCATTTTTCAGATGCCAATCTCATCCACATGTTTTAACTGTGGACAGAAAGAACACTTGGCAAGGGATTGTGGGTATGGCCGAAGTGAACCTATGGATGTTTGTCTGGTGATCCAGCCAATACTCAAGGAATAAGTACACATACTGAAAAATAGCGTGCTGAAGCAGCAATCATCCGCAACCTGGAAAAAAAGGGGAATCCAGAGAGGCAGGAACAACCCAAAAATGGGGCATTGCTTTCCCTCTCATTTTGTGCCCTTTGTGCAGTGAATGGGCATGAAGAAGACCGCTGTCCATATAGGTAGCCAGAAACTGAAGTGTCTTTAAGTGAACCAGGTAGGGAGAAAACCCAACCGACCCTACAGGAGTGTGCTTTCTGTAAAACAGGAGGTCATTCAAAGGAATAATGTCCTTGGCTTGAGGACCTAGAATTCAAATGCAAGTTAGTGGAAAAACCTGAGAAGGAGAAAAGAATGGGAACAGAGTCCCAGAATGTTAATGACACATGGGAAAATGCTTGTCAAAACTCCAAAGCTGCAATTTTCTGGGCATCTCATGTGTATGACTTAAGGATTTTATAATTAAGATGGAACTGCAGGGAGCCTCTACCCAGGCCTTGGTAGATTCCATCTGTAGCTAAATGCTTGTTCGACAGGACTTACTATTTCAAGGCCATATTAACGATAAGAAAATAGAGACAGTAACATGTATACATGGGGATGAACAAAAGTGTTCAACTTTCCACCTCCTCTTGATGACTGCTGCAGGACAAGCCATGTTAGAAGTGGTAGTCCTGGGTCGAGATTATCCCCATTTTGCAACCTTATGGAAACAACTCATGGGTGTTGAGAACAATACAACAAGAGGGAGAAAGCACTTAAGACAGAGCTGGGGTGCACCCCAGGAATGTCTGGATGCTTGACCGGACATGGATGAGCTGAGGGGGAGGGTATGTGACGGAGTATACTGGTAACGCCCTCATTCTGCCTTAAGGGGCCGTTCAAGGTTTTAACCCAGCCTTCCTTAAGGCAGAAGGTCGCAAGGGATTCTGGATGAAGGGAGGTTCCTTCACCTTACCATAAGAACCCAGGCCTTGAAAGGCTTGGGGAGGCCCCAGAGAGCTGGGAGGACCTCACAATGTTTACCTGTTAGTTGGGCCTGACGCTTGCTGGGCAGACTGGATGGGCCCTTTGGTCTTTTTTTGCCATCATTTCTATGTTATCTTGAGATATTCATGCAAATATATTGTGAAACATCATTCTGACTGTTTTGTTTTTTTTTCCTGAGCAACTTAAGTCCATTTTTAGATTCTAAAAGAACTTTAACATCATCACCTGTTCCCATTGATGTGTTTATGCAGGATCCTTCACATTATGGCTTTCCCTTGTAATATTTCCTAGTTTTCTTCTCAATTTTCTACCTAGCCACGATTATGTAACTTCTGTTTTAAAATGGGATAGATATCATTATTTGATTTCAATATTTGTTTCCTTGTTAATATTGCTTTTTTTCCTCTCCATTTTGCATTTCCATGCAAAGTGTTTTGAGCTATGTAAATGTATAAGAAATATAAACTTTAAAAAAAGAGGCATTCCTGGTAGAGTGTATAGGTATGGGAGTATATATGTTATTTTACCCTTCTCTGCCACGTATATATATAGCAGCTTAAAAGTATATGTGTCCTTTCTACATGCATACGCTAGCAAGTTTTCAAAGACATTGTTCACTATGGGCTGAATTTTCAAAGGTATTTATGGGCATAGAAACATAGAAATGACAGCAAAAGAAGACCAAATGGCCCATCCAGTCTGCCCAGCAAGCTCCCACACTTATTTTCCCATACTTATCTGTTTCACCGACCACCAAGTTCACGGCCCTTGTTGGTAACTGTTTGATTCAAATTTCCTGCCATCCCCTGCTACTGATGCAGAGAGTAATGTTGGAGTTGCATCAAAGGTGAGCATAAGGCTTAATGATTAAGGGTAGTAACCGCCGCATCAAGCAAGTTACCCCGATGCTTATTTACTGTGACTGCACAGATCAGTGCCTTGTTGGATGTTGTCTGAAAGCAAATCCTCTTTTCCACATTTCCCCCTGCCATAGAAGCAGTGAGCAACACTGTTTATACATTCAAAGTGATGTATCAGGCTTAATTGGTTTAGGGTAGTAGCCGCCATAATAAGCAAGCTACCCCCTTGCTTATTTGTTTAACCAGATTGTGAAGTTCAATCCATGTTGGTAGTTATCTGAATGAAAATCCTCTTTTCCACATTTCTCCCTGCCGTAGAAGCAGAAAGCAATGTTGGAGTTGCATTAACCGTGCGAAGGGTTATCGAGTAAGGGTAGTAATTACCAGGTAGTAGCCTCCACTCCAGAATCCACACCCATGGCTCTTCGCTTCATTCCCATCCTCTAGCCTTTATGGATCCACAGTGTTTATCCCATGCCCCTTTGAAATTCTTCACAAATTTAGTCTTCACCACTTCCTCCGGAAGGGTGTTCCAGGCATCCACCACCCTCTCCGTGAAGAAATACTTCCTGACATTGGTTCTAAGTCTTCCTCCCTGGAGCTTCAAATCGTGACCCCTGGTTCTGCTGATTTTCTTTCCAGTGGAAAAGGTTTGTTGTTGACCATGGATCATTAAATCCTTTCAAGTATCTGAACGTCTGTATCATATCACCCCTACTCCTCCTCTTCTCCAAAGTATACATATTTAGGTTCTTCATCTCTCCTCATATGTCATTTTATGAAGATCTCCCACCATTTTAGTCGCCCTTCTCTGGACCGTCTCCATCCTGTCTCTGTCCCTTTGGAGATATGGTCTCCAGAACTGAACACAGTACTCCAGGTGAGGCCTCACCAAGGCCCTGTACAAGGGGATCATCACTAAAACCCAATTTTGTGTGCATAAATGGCTTTTATAAAATTGCATGGGGCTCAGTGCATGTAAAAGTATCCACATAAGCCACTTTCACATGTTCCACCTAAATGCATTTCTCTGCATTTTTTTAGCATTAAATCTTAGCTGCTAGACCTTAGACCATTCCTCGAGCTTCGCTAGATCCCTCCTCATGTTTTCCACTCCTTTCTAGTTGTCCACACTGTTACAGCAAGGAGCTACACGTAGTGTCCTCTGAAACAATCCCCCAGCGCTGCTCTCCATGGATGGCAGGACCCACCACAGTAGCAGCAATTGCCTTCCCTCCCTCCCTGGGACTGAGCACCTGACTCAAGCCGGCCCTGAATGACAACATCTTGATGTGATTCTCCTGTGCCACAGCATGCGGCGCTACAGCCTGAACCACCAGACCAGACTCCAAAGATCATGTTTTTGATAGTGAAAATGTACTTTCTGTACTGTCCTTCCTAAAACCTTTACCATTTGCACCCAGTGAAGGCAATCACATAGTAGTTAAAAGGGATTTACTATCCCATGGCATAGGGAATGTGTCTTATGTTGCCAACCTTTCTTAGTCTTTTTTATTTAGATGTAATGTCCTCATTACGACTCTGAATTAATCACAGATTTTACATGTTTTAAAAATTATGTTTTCCTATCTAAGGGCCATCTTCATTTCATTAATTATAAGACTTAAAATTGTTCTATGATATTGGTCAATTTCATTCACCACAGGGATAAAAGAGATCAGCAGGTTCATCTGCTTTTGTCAGCGGTATCAAATTTGAAAATAAATTAGGTATATAAAATCTGAAAAAGAATCATAAAATGGAGCTTTAAAATTTTATGCCCAGATACAGATTAGATAATTGAAATAATTTTTCATATTATGTAGACAATTATTCTGGGTGATGAGTTGTTCATGTTTTAAGATAAACAAGTGGAAGCAAATTTATTATTTTTTTTTAAAAAGGGCAGATTATGCTCTTGTGATATTCTGCTGTCTGTTTTCAGTGCTGCCCCCAAATCAGGAGAGAGAGAACATGATGTGACTTAAAAGATGGTGAAACGACAGCTCCATATTGCAAATATTATACAAAAGCACTACAAAAATCCAAGCACGACTCCCAGTGAGTGTGTATGGTACAGCCAAAGAAGTTACAGTGCATCGCCAAGGAGGAGCCCTCGTCACATACACCCAGGGCTGCCCAGGATAGAGTGGCCCATGGCATGCAAGGTGGTTGTAGTCCTGATTTCCCTATCATCAGTGGTTGATGGCGACAATCCCACAATTCAAGGATGATCTTTACCACAGATTTGCATGTGGAAGCCGCACTAGAATAGGCTACGGATATTTCATAAGAACATAAGAAGTGCCATGCTGAGTCAGACGAAAGGTCACCAAGCCCAGCATCCTGTCTCAGTCAGTCGCCAATCCGGGCCACAAGTACCCTGCAGAGCCCAAAAAGAATAGATTAATTTCCTGTTGCTCACTCTGAGGGATAAGTGGTGGCTTTCCTGAATCTATCTGGCTAAATCCGATTTATGGTCTTTTCCTGGTCTGTTTAAACCCCACTGTGCTAGATGCTGTTACCACAAATTCCACAGCTTCATTTTCTTTGAATGAAAAAATACTTTCTCCAATTTGTTGTAAATCTGCTATCTGTTAGTTTCATTGAGTGCAACCTAATGTTAATATTATTTAAAAGGGAAAATGACACTAGTACATTTTTCACATTCTAAGGTCTAAAAAATACAAAATCAAAATATATTAAAGTAGGAGTTTGTTTCACTGATCTGCACAACATATTCTACAATTTCATCATGAAAAAATAATTATAGAAATATTCAAAAAGTAATGTGTCCCATACAGTAAGTCTAAACAGTATTGACTCCTGAAACAGTCTCACAATTCCAACTTATCTTAGACATGTCCGCACACTCCAATAAGTCCCCCATATACAAACTTCCCCATGTAAACAACTATAGATATTGCCATGTTGAGATGATCGAATCAAATCACCCTGTTGAACTGACTGAATAAATTCTCCTTGATGCTCAACACTGCGAAAATGTATCTGTTTTAACTATTGATATGCCTCCATTCCATGTAAAAATAGTAACATAGAAACATAGAAATGACGGCAGAAGAAGACCAAACGGCCCATCCAGTCTGCCCAGCAAGCTTCGCACTTTTTTTTTTCCTCATATTTATCTGTTACTCTTGGTTCTTAGTAACCTTTTGGTTCTATTTCTCTTCCACCCCCACTATTAATGTGGAGAGCAGTGCTGGAACTGCATCTAAGTGAAATATCTAGCTTAATTAGTTAGGGGTAGTAACCACCGCATTAAACAAGCTACACCCATGCTTATTTGTTTACCCAGTCTATATAATTCAGTCCTTGTCTGTATATAGATCCACTTTTCTTCAGTCCCTCCTGCTGTTGAAGCAGAGAGTTATGCTGGATATGCATTGAAAGTGAAGTATCAGACTTTCTCCCCTGCCGTTGAAGCAGAGAGCTATGCTGGATATGCGTGAAGTATCAGACTTTCTCCCCTGCCGTTGAAGCAGAGAGCTATGCGTGAGGTATCAGACTTTCTCCCCTGCCGTTGAAGCAGAGAGCTATGCTGGATATGCGTGAAGTATCAGACTTTCTCCCCTGCCGTTGAAGCAGAGAGCTATGCGTGAGGTATCAGACTTTCTCCCCTGCCGTTGAAGCAGAGAGCTATGCTGGATATGCGTGAAGTATCAGTCTTTCTCCCCTGCCGTCGAAGCAGAGAGCTATGCTGGATATGCATTGAAAGTGAAGTATCAGGCTTATTTGGTTTGGGGTAGTAACCGCCGTAACCAGCAAACTACTTCCTGCTTTTTTGTGAATGCAAATCCTTATTTCCACATTTCCTCTTGCCGTTGAAGCTTAGAGCAATGTTGGAGTCGCATTAACCGTGTTGGCAATCTTCTTTGACAACAAAATCAAAAACCTACTCGCCCCCCTGGCAACATCCAACACTTCATCAAATCCCTCGCAACCACCAAACCAAAATCCTTCACCAACTATACACAAACAGACGCTAGAATCTCTTGAACCTACATCTTCCCTGGAAATAGAATCGATAATCAAGAAAATGAAACCTTCTTCACACCCATTGGACCAAATACCGACCAAACTGCTCCTCACCATTCCTAACACCATTGCTAAACCTCCAGCGGACATCATAAATTGCTCCCTCAAACAAGGATCTGTCCCAGACTGTTTAAAAATTGCTTCGCTGAAACCCTTACTAAAAAAACCCAATCTGGACCCAGCCAACCCTACAAATTTTCGCCCCATTGCAAACTTACCTTTTATAGCCAAGCTAATGGAAAGGATTGTCAACATCCGACTCACAGACTACCTGGACTCTCACAATATTCTATACCCTTCTCAATTCGGATTCAGGAAACGCCTAAACACAGAATCTCTCCTTCTTTCTTTAACGGACAACATTCTGATGGGCATCGACAAGGGACAATCATAACTTCTAGCCCTACTTGATATTTCCGCGGCGTTCGACACAAAAAACCATTCTATCCTCATCAACCGTCTAATGGATATAGGCATCACTGGCTCTGCACTGTTCTGGTTCAAATCCTTTCTGAACAACAGGCACTACAAAGTTAAATTAAATGACAAAGAATCCCACCCCATTCCTTCAAATCAAGGAGTACCACAGGGTTCTTCACTTTCCCCTACCCTGTTCAATATTTATCTACTCCCGTATTGCCAGCTACTCAATAGCCTCAACCTCACCCATTTTATATATGCGGACGATGTGCAAATCATTATCCCCATCTCAGACACCATCTCCTCTACTCTAAATTTTTGGAACAACTGCTTACTAGGGATGTGAATCGTTTTTGAACGATTAAAATTATCGTCATATAATTTTAAAATCGTCCAAAATCGTTAGAGTGCACGATACAATACAAATGCCCCTGATTTATCGTCAGGGGCATTTGTATTGTATCGTTAAATAGGGCGCGGGAAAACCGGCACACCAAAAAAAAACCCTAAAACCCACCCCGAACCTTTAAAACAAATCCCCCACCTTCTCGAAACCCCCCCCCCAAATGTTTTAAATTACCTGGGGTCCAGTGGGGGGGGGGGTCCCGACGCGATCTCCAGCTCTCTGGCCACTGCTGCGTTGAGAAATGGCGCCGGTGGCCCTTTGCCCTTATCATGTGACAGCTTGGGGGGGGCCTCCTGACCCCCACAAGACTTGCCTCCTGCATGCGGGCCGTATTGCCAATCTTCAAAATGGCGCCGGCGCTACCTTTGCCCTCTCTATGTCATACGGGCAACGGTCGGTAATATGCTTGGGGGGCGAGGGGAGGGGCGGGGGGGGGAAGGGTGTAGAGGAAAGGAATAAAAAGCAGTATTCAAGGTGTGGTCTCACCATGGAGCGATACAGAGGCATTATGACATTTTCCGTTTTATTCACCATTCCCTTCCTAATAATTCCTAACATTCTGTTTGCTTTTTTGACTGCTGCAGCACACTGAGCTGATGATTTCAATGTATTATCCACTATGATGCCTAGAGCTTTTTCCTGGGTGGTAACTCCTAATATATGCACCCATCGTGTAACTTCTGCATGGGTTATTTTTCCCTATATGCATCACCTTGTACTTATTAACATTACATTTCATCTGCCATTTAAACACTCAGGGGTAGATTTTAAAAAATAGCGCGATCACGTACTTTTGTTCGCGCACCAGACGCAAACAAAAGTACACTGGATTTTATAAGATACGCGCGTAGCCGCGCGTATCTTATAAAATCCGGGATCAGCGCGCGCAAGGCTGCTGATTTTGGGCAGCCTGCGCGCGCCGAGCCGCGCAGCCTGCCTCTGTTCCCTCCGAGGCTGCTCAGTTTAAAAATAAATAAATAAATAAATAAATCATTTTGGTTGCCCTTCTCTGTACCTTCTCCATCGCAACTATATCTTTTTTGAGATGCGGCGACCAGAATTGTACACAGTATTCAAGGTGCAGTCTCACCATGGAGCGATACAGAGGCATTATGACATTTTCCGTTTTATTAACCATTCCCTTCCTAATAATTCCTAACATTCTGTTTGCTTTTTTGACTGCTGCAGCACACTGAGCCGACGATTTTAAAGTATTATCCACTATGATGCCTAGATCTTTTTCCTGGGTGGTAGCTCCTAATATGGAACCTAACATCGTGTAACTACAGCAAGGGTTATTTTTCCCTATATGCAACACCTTGCACTTGTCCACATTAAATTTCATCTGCCATTTAGATGCCCAATCTTCCAGTCTTGCAAGGTCCTCCTGTAATGTATCACAGTCTGCCTGTGATTTAACTACTCTGAATAATTTTGCATCATCCGCAAATTTGATAACCTCACTCGTCGTATTCCTTTCCAGATCATTTATATATATATTGAAAAGCACCGGTCCCAATACAGATCCCTGAGGTACTCCACTGTTTACCCTTTTCCACTGAGAATATTGACCATTTAATCCTACTCTCTGTTTCCTGTCTTTTAACCAGTTTGTAATCCACGTATACAGAACACGCGTATACAGAAAACGCGCGTCCAACCCCCCGAAACTAATAGCGCCCGCAACATGCAAATGCATGTTGATGGCCCTATTAGTTATTTCTGCGCGATACAGAAAGTAAAATGTGCAGCCAAGCCGCACATTTTATTTTTAGAAATTAGGCGTTAATTTCTGCCGGCGCCGGGAAAGTGTACAGAAAAGCAGAAAAAACTGCTTTTCTGTACACCCTCCGACTTAATATCATAGCGATATTAAGTTGGAGGCCTCAAAAGTAAAAAAAAAGTAAAAATTAAAAAAAAAAAATTAAAAATTGGCCTGCGGCATCCGTTTTCCAAACCCGTGACTGTCAGCAGGCTCGAGAACCGACGCCGACAAAATTGAGCGTCGGCTGTCAAACCCGCTGACAGCCGCCGCTCTTGTCAAAAAGGAGGCGCTACCCCGGGTTCTAATTTGCATAGGCCATCCTCCTGAATTGCGCACCCAGGGGAGTGGCCTGTGCGCGCGCCGGGAGAGCGGGCGTTCACCAGCTCTCCCGCACGTTTTTCTGTATCGGCCTGTATATGAGATAATGACTATATGAACTTTTGGTACAAGGATAATTTTATTTGCATATTTCATAAAAATAAAAAAACTGCTTCTCTTTCGTAGATGATTATAATAATGCGTTTGTTGTCCAATTAGTCCATCAGTTTTTGACAATAACCGAGCACCTTTCATGACAATCATTACTAGGCAATTTTTGCCTTTTGTTTTTTTCTACTCTTGTTGTTTAGGCTTGAAATATATACATCAAGTATCATTCTTTCTTGATAGGAAGGATCTATTATTAATTGAGCATATATTACTTGTAGAAAAATTGACTATTGCAATGCCCTCTATCATGGTCTCCCAAGTGTCTGATTAAAGAGACTAAGGTTATGCCAGAATACTGCTTCATGTCTGATAGAACAGAAGGGAATTCAGAGCACATAACTCCAGTTCATTGTGGGTTGCACTGGTTATCAGTTACTCAAAGGGTGCAATTTAAAGTGCTCTCTCTAGTTTTGAAATGCCTGCATTGAGGAATTCAGCATTGTTTGACAAAGATTGTTTCATCAATTTGTACCTCAGAAAGCTTTGCAGTTATCTCAGCAGCCTCTGTTGATGGTAACAATTTATTCAGCAGTGAGACAGCAAAAGTCGCTTCCCTATGTGCCTCCCCCACCGTTACTCCAGACTATGAATTACCCCTAAGCTTGGGATGGGGAGGACCATATGAGAAATTATATTTACTATTATGATTTACTATTAAGATCAGGTTCATAGCCTGAGTGGGGGATGAGACAGAGTTCTGGTCACCCCGATACCACAATTCTGTGTCCTTCCCAAACACCCCCTCACTCGTGGCGCCAGAGACGAGATAAAATCATCGCATAGAATAAAACAGTAAGTAACCTTTTTACTAGTATTATGTAAGTAGACATCGATCGTCACTATGCGGTCCCACTCTCTCAGCAACAGGGGAACGTCTGGATGTTGTGACACCACAGATGTAGCTGGCCTGACAACCCCAAGGCCAGGGTCACATTTCTGAGCCTGTTGAAGATCAGATTTCCATAGTGGGGGTAACCTTTCCCCCTTCAGACTGGCAACTCTAGTGTAGACAACTGGCAAGGTAGTGACAAATTCGAACAGCGAAACTATTGTTTCTACCTCATCTGGGAGTTGACACAAGGCTTTAATGCCATCCTCTGGCACCTGTATCCATTGGTCTGAGCCTTCCTTACTGTAATACCTTCCTGACAGAGCATCAGCATCAATATTAGCCTTACCAGGACAATATTTTAAGTCAAAGTCATATGTGGCTAAAGCAGCCTGCCATCGGTAACCTGTTGTGGTGACGAGTGCATAGGTCAAAGGATTATTGTCTGTGCACATAGTGAACTTGGCACCATATAGGTAACCATGGAATTTGTCCACTATAGCCCATTTTAATGCTAAGAATTCAAGCTGATGCGCTGGGTACTTTTTCTCAGATTCACTCAGCTTCTAAGCAATAGGCAACAAGCAATTAGGTTCAAAGGGCTTGAAATACATCACTATGCTACTAAACAGATTGTGCTTCCTTGTTTCGGTCCACAATTCTGAAATTTTGTTCCTTTGGAGCCTCACCTTGAACGTAATTACTTATCATTCCAGAAACGAATAAAGACCTTGCTGTGGGAACAGCTTTTGGGGCAGATGGAGGATAAGCATAGGAAGGTAAATGAACTGCAGCTAAGTATGTTCACTTAGACTCAGAGCAGTTTAAGTGCAGGCACAATGGAATTTGGGCCTGGGACTTATTGTTATATTCTCAGGTTTTGGTTGGGGGTCATTAATGGACATCTGTATTTGTATTTGTATCTATATTTGTATTTTTGGGTTGGATGTTTTGAAGTATGTGATTTGCGGAAATGAGTTTATGTAAATGAGATAGTGGGTTGGATGGAGATAGTAGCTTTTGTTTTTCAGGTCTATGATGACAATCGGGTCTATCCTGTACCGAGCGGTAGGAAGAGCTGCGTTAGTGCCTGCGGCACCCGCGGTTGCTGCACACACAGTGCAGCTCACCTACCGCTCGATCCTGAACAATTTTATTTAAATGTAAACCGCGTCCGTGAAGCCTTAGGCCCGCGCAACCCATTTTACTGGATAGAGCGCCTATACAGTATCCTGGGTGCGCGGGCCTAACGCTTCACGCCACGCTGGTATCTGTCATTTCAAATGTCATTTGAAATGACAGATACCAGGAAGTCGGGACTGCCAGTCCCCCCTCCCCTCCTCCCGAAGCAGGGCGCGAAAAGCAGGCTTGCTCCGGGAGGAGCAAAGAATAGACACTGACAGCGGCGAAGCGAAAAAAAAACCAAAAGCAATTTTGGTTTTTTTTCAAAATTTTGGTTTTTTTCCAAATGCGACAATTTTGGGTTTTTTCCAAAAGCGACTTACTTTTGGGATCTGTCAAGATCCCAAAAGTAAGTCGCTTTTGACCGCAGGGTCAGGGTAGGCGGTAAGTTTGCAGGTTAAACGCGCGACAAAAGGGCAGGGAAAGATAGCGATAGTCGGGGCGCGGGTTACGGGATGCTAGGGAATAGCTAATTCGCTCGTTTGCATGCAATATCCATGCCGCGTGCGGAAGGGGTTGTCCGGGGATTTTAGGACGCGGTAGGAGTAGGTTATAGTGGATTCGGGATCGCAGGAAGGGATAACGCGGCCGGAAAGTGAGTAAAACGCGGCTTAGGAGCAGGGTAAACGCGGCCGCACTTTACAGGATAGACCTGAATGTGATTAATGAAATGGAATAAGTAAATAAATAACTCTATTACCCCTTTATCCCTTCTAGCCCTCTATATTCCCCAAGCACCCCTTCTAACCCTTGTTACCCCATCACCATCACCTCCTCCAAGTATCCTGTCACCCCCTAATCCCCTTCGTCTCCCTTGGCCCTCGACCCTCAACACTGACAGATCTCAATCAGCAGAAGTGCCACAACCCTTATCAATGAAGAAGGCATCAAGAGCAGTGCAAGGTAAAGCAGAAAATTACGTTTGTTGTCCCCACAATCCTTTTTCTAGTATTGCAGAACCTGGGGACCCAGTGAGGGATCCAGGAGGCAGGGAGGTAAGGTAGACGGCCTGAATATCTGTGGGTCCTGCCATGCAAATAAGTCTATGAAATATTCTGCTTGCTGGATTCATACTACTACAACTAGCAGATTTCTCCTTTCCTACGGTGCTGTTAACGATATAAACTATTTTTCTTTTGCAAACTTTCCAGCTTCTACAAAACGTTGTCCTTGGCACAGACTCTGTGGGCAAGCACACACATGTTAGAAGATCTAATGAGCATAACAGTCAACATAAACATTACAAACAACAAGAAAATGATTGCACAGTCCCAACAGTGTGATCTTATCACAGCAGGCCTATATTTTATTCTCAAGTATTATTCTAAGTTTTCTTTTTAATTCTGCAGATCACAGCCACACTAAATATACCACTTGACAAGACACAAAGCTGCTGAGTAAGACCCCTGCAAATCATTGATGCATTTTTATAAGACCAACATGCATAATTTATATCTGCATACAATTAGTTTGTCCATATATTTGTTATTTTATTTTATGTGAAATAGTCCAGAAGATTTCTGGTAATACATTTCAGATTATATTTTTTACATACA
Organism: Rhinatrema bivittatum; assembly: GCF_901001135.1. Taxonomy (NCBI): domain Eukaryota; kingdom Metazoa; phylum Chordata; class Amphibia; order Gymnophiona; family Rhinatrematidae; genus Rhinatrema; species Rhinatrema bivittatum. The sequence goes on along the minus strand of NC_042617.1, from coordinate 591,023,347 downwards.
GGCTGTAGGCCCAACAGCTAATAAAAAGTAAGACATAAATACATTATGAACTCAATTCACCCAAATTATTTTTGGCTTCTGGAAGGCGAACAATAGAAAAAACAAAACAAAACAAATAGTGACTGTGGTAAATGCAGAGATTTAGAAGATATTCAGCCAGAAAGAAAATATTCATTACTATTCCAAATAAGATATTCAGAGGTGCATGAGGAGAACTCATTGCAAATCATGAACACTCTCCACTCAATGCACAGACCTTCCCTGAAACACTCATTCATCCAAACACATGCACGCCTTTTATTCATCTTCAACAAGCCCCAGATATGAATATATTTACTTCTGCCTCAGGTAGCATTGAACCAAAGCTGAAGTAAGGCTACAGCTGCACAGTTCGCAATACTTCCTACAGGAGAGGTTTTGTTGCCGATTTCTTCCCATTTGTGCAAAACAGAAAAGCTAACTTGAACAAACTGTCTTATTTTGCCCTATTACTTAGCACCCACCAAAAATGTTGAACTATTTTCCTCTATTTTGTAATTCTAGCCAAATGCTTGCATTTATCAGCATTCAGCAATTCCTCATAGTCAATGATGATTGTCTTCCGTGATTATTCTATCTCTGTATCCAATGATGGCTTATAAACCGGTTTACTCAGATCAGATTAGCTTTGTACTTTGTAAGCATTGCATTCAAAGCACAAGGAAATACATTTGTTGTATCCTGCAAAAATAGTGTACAAAGAACAACTGATAGCTATACTTCTTGCAGAAAAGTCTTTTGACAGAGTCTCCTAGGAATATCGAAGGAAAGTTTTGGGAAATTTGACCTCACAAAATGTGTTAAATATTTTATCTAAAATGCAAATGGCTAACAGGCATGCCAGTGAGGCATTGTATTAACCCTTTATGGCCCAGTGTCCTATTTAGAGGATAGTTTCTTTTAAAACTTTCTTTTAAAAGTTTCTTTTAAAATTTGGGCATAACGGGTTAAGCAAAATGCACATTTTATTGAAACTCCATAAATAAACTGCAATTCAGCAAGGAGGCTATTTGTATTTTGGATTTATCTTAAGAACATTAGAAGTTGCCTTACTGGGTCAGACCGAGGGTCTATCAACTCCAGCATCCTGTTTCCAACAGCGGCCAATTGAGATTACAAGTACCTGGCAAGTGTACCCAGACATTAAACAGATTACAGGCTACTGTTGCCGATAATAAGCAGTAGTTATTAACTAAAGGGTTCCCGGTGCGCGCACATGGACGCACAGATTTTATAAAATGCACGCATCAGCATGCTCGTGTTATAAAATACAATTCCCATGCACAGCGTAAATCAAAAAGTCTCCCACGACACATACCAGAGTGCGTTTCTCACAGGTGAAAGGATCCAGGTATTTCTGAAAATCACACGACCCTCACTGCATCTTGATAAAGAAAACGTGTGTGAATAGCTGAGAACTTACGAGTTCTGCTCACCCTGAAATCAGCAGGTGCAGCACACTTTCTCTCTTCCCACCCTAGACAACAACATTTATTCTTTTTTCCTTCATTTTTAAATTTTCTTTAATGCAAGTTACAAGTAGTGATTAAACGTGAGTTTACATTGTGACAGAGGATGAGGCTGTGGCTGCGCCTTCTTACCTCACCTCTTGTATTGATACTGCTGCAGCTGAAGGCCTTGTCCTGCTGATGATGTAAGTTGACTGTTTTGCCTGCAGCAGAATATTGTTTTCACATCTAATGGTGTGACAGGTGTTCAGACACCCCAAGGTAGATTCCAAAGACAGTGTAGCTCTGTATTCAGTTTTATATGTCTCCATCAGGGAGAATATGCTTTCTACGTCAGCAGCACTAAGAGATGCTTGACAACCTTCCATAACAGAGGGAAACAATCTGATCCAGTGAAAGCACATTTCATTTGAGAAATTTCCAACCAATGCCTTCAGTTTGGATTCCCTGCATTTCTGTCTCCTGCAGTATTTGGCAATTGTTGAATTCCTCCAGGAGCTGGTCTATTTTTTCCAGCAGCTATCACTAGTGGAAAAGCTACCATGAAGGATTCTTACTCACAATCCCTTCTGCAGTGATGGGAAGTGAAACGCAGACCTCTGGATCTCTCTTCTCTTTCAGACCTAGCAGCTGCACCACATTTCGCTCTGCCTCCTGCACTGCACTGACTGCACTACACAGTTGTCGGTTCAGTGTGCTGCGGCAGTCAAAAAAGCAAACAGAATGTTGGGAATTATTAGAAAGGGAATGATGAATAAAACGGAAAATGTCATAATGCCTCTGTATCACTCCATGGTGAGACCGCACCTTGAATACTGTGTACAATTCTGGTCGCCGCATCTCAAAAAAGATATAATTGCGATGGAGAAGGTACAGAGAAGGGCTACCAAAATGATAAAGGGGATGGAACGGCTCCCCTATGAGGAAAGACTAAAGAGGTTAGGACTTTTCAGCTTGGAGAAGAGACGACTGAGGGGGGGATATGATAGAGGTGTTTAAAATCATGAGAGGTCTAGAACGGGTAGATGTGAATCGGTTATTTACTCTTTCGGATAATAGAAGGACTAGGGGGCACTCCATGAAGTTAGCATGGGGCACATTTAAAACTAATTGGAGAAAGTTCTTTTTTACTCAACGCACAATTAAACTCTGGAATTTGTTGCCAGAGGATGTGGTTAATGCAGTTAGTATAGCTGTGTTTAAAAAAGGATTGGATAAGTTCTTGGAGGAGAAGTCCATTACCTGCTATTAAGTTTAAGTATTAGCAAAACACTGCACGGAGCGGCAGTAGCCACAGAGGCATTCACGGAGCGGGATGCCAGTGGCCAGTGGTAGGTGTTCCACCTTCACGGAGCAGAAGGATGGAGGGCTGTCATCTCCCAATTAAATAAAAAAAAAAAAAAAACAGGGATGGGATCCATCAGGTCTAGAGGACGCATATAAAGAGCAGGTAGTAAAACACTGCACGGAGCGGCAGTAGCCACAGAGGCATTCACGGAGCGGGATGCCAGTGGCCAGTGGTAGGTGTCCACCTTCACGGAGCGGAAGGATGAAGGGCAGCCATCTCCCAATTAAAAAAAAAAGAAAAAAACAGGGATGGGTTCATGGGCTATAGGTATTACCAATTATTAGGCTTTTCAATATTTGATGATAGTTAATGTGACTTTCAAGGCATACTTCACTTTCAATGCATATCCAGCATAGCTCTCTGCTTCAATGGCAGGGGAGAAGAAAAACTAATACTTCACACATATCCAGCATTGCCCTCTGCTTCATGGCAGAGAGCTATGCTGCCGCTTACCCAACTAATCAAACTTAATATTTCACTTGGAAGCAGCTCCATCACTGCTCTCAACATTAATAGTGGGGGTGAAAGGGAATTAGAACATAAGGTTACTAAGAGCCAAGAGAAACAGATAAGTATGAGAAAAAAATAAGTGTGAAGCTTGCTGGGCAGACTGGATGGACCGATTGGTCTTCTTCTGCCGTCATTTCTATGTTTCTATAAGTTCACTTAGAGAATAGCCACTGCCATTAGCAATGGTAACATGGAATAGACTTAGTGTTTGGGTAATTGCCAGGTTCTTATGGCCTGGATTGGCCACTGTTGGAAACAGGATGCTGGGCTTGATGGACCCTTGGTCTGACCCAGTATGGCATTTTCTTATGTTTTCTTATTTTCTTATGTTTTCTTACAGTTGGTCATCGCGGGTGTGGCTACTGCAACTGTGCCGGCAAGTCATCGGTGTCTGGTGAAGAATCATCAGTCCAGGTATCGTAGGGATCAGCACCTGCTCCTCTAGGGGCTAGAGAAGGACGGGGCGGTGGGGTCCCTGAAGGTCCTGGTCTAGGCTCCAAAGGACTCGAAGGAATAACTGGAGGCACCGATGAAGATATCGAAGGCACCGGCGCAGGCATCGAGGGCATCGATGGATGGCTAGGTGGGGGCCGACGGACGTATCGGCACCGATGGGTGCATTGGTGGCATCAACGGATGTGTAAGCATCAATGGCTGAGGCATCGGTAGAACTCCCGAAGGAGGGATGCGGAACGGTGTTTCTCCTCCCAATGACAAACCAAGCAGGGAGGGCACTGGTGCCATCGGTAACCCGGGGTCCATCGGTGGAAAAGCGGCTATGAGCGCTTCCATCCTCGAGAACAGCGGTGCCAACGCTGTTGGAATTGGGTCAGTGGTCGGTTTCGCAATCGGTACCGGTGTCGGAGGAACCTGGAGTCGATGCATCGCCTTGTCGATGGCCTCCTGAACCATCTGGTCCAATTCTTCTCGGAGACATGGAGCAAGCAGCCCCGGCTCCGGAACAGAAGAAGGAGGCAGAGGCATAGCCGGAAGGACCACCGTTAAAGGCAGAGTCATGGTTCCCGATACCCTGTCGGGTGAGGGTTGTCTCGGTGACCCGGTCGCCGAAAAGGTCGGTGCCTTTTCTGGACGGGGTTTCTTCGGCGGCTCAGACCATGGCGAGGTCGATGATTTTGCTCCCTCGATGGTCCGAGACTTTCGATGCCGGTGGAGATGTTTATCTCTATGATCCCCATGATCCTGAGGGGGAGTAGAGGGTGTTAAAGGCCGAGAAGATGTTGATGCCAGCATCGGCTGAAGGTCGATGCTGGCGTGAAGATGATGGTGCCGGTTCTGACGACGTCGATGCAATGAATGGCATCAGGGTTTGAGCACAGAAGAGGAGTTCCATCTTCTCCATTCTAACCTTGCGACCTTTTGGTGTCATTAGGGCACATTTGGTGCAGGTTAGGACATCATGCTCACATCCGAGACACAAACTAATGGAAAAGGTGGTTAATTCACAACTCATGGATTACCTCGAAAACCATGATATCCTCCATCCTCCATCCTCCATCCGAGACACAAACTAATGGAAAAGGTGGTTAATTCACAACTCATGGATTATCTCGAAAACCATGATATCCTCCATGTTTCCCAATTTGGCTTCAGGAAACACTTTAATACCGAATCCTTACTCCTCTCCCTTACCGACTATCTCCTCAGAGGTTTGGGACAAGGCCACAGCTACCTCCTCGCCCTTCTCGATATTTCTGCGGCCTTTGATACCATCAGCCACCACCACCTCCTGACACGGCTAGAAAGCATCGGCATCTCAGGAATAGCTCTCGCCTGGTTCAAATCCTATCTCTCTAACAGAAAGTTCTCTGTCAAAATTGGAAACAACCTATCTGCCTCACACCCCCTACAACAAGGAGTCCCGCAAGGCTCATCACTTTCTTCTACCCTCTTCAATGTTTACCTCACCCCTCTCTGCCAACTCCTCTCCGACCTTAAACTCAAATTCTATCTCTATGCTGATGATGTACAGATCATCATTCCCATTCACAACTCTATATCTGATGCCCTGGAGCACTGGGAAAATTGCCTTGCAGCCATCAACTCCCTCCTCACCAACCTTCAGCTTGCACTCAACACGAACAAAACGGAACTCCTCCACATCTCCTCACATCCCCCTGACCTCCTGCCTAATGACCCTAAACTTAACCTCCTCACAGCTCAACCCTCCATTAGGGACCTCGGAGTTCTTCTTGATCCCAATCTTAGTATGAAACCTCACATCAATTCTATCCTCAAAGCAGGCTTCTTCAAACTCAATGTTCTAAAGAAACTTCGACCCCCTGCTTTACACCCATGATCTCCGCACAGTGATTCAAGCCACCCTCACCTCCAAACTAGATTACTGTAATGCCCTCCTCTTAGGGCTCCCCTTGTCTTCGATAAAACCCCTTCAACTATTGCAAAATGCTACTGCAAGACTCATCACTAACACGTAAACACGACCATATTACCCCCATCCTCAAGGATTTACATTGGCTCCCCATCCTGCCCGTATACACTACAAAACTTTGACCATAATACACAAGTCTATCCACACCCACAACTCCAACTGGCTCGACCTCCCTTTCACTGCCCCCCTGTCCACCCGAGCTACCAGATCTACCAACAAAGGTACCCTACATGTTCATTCCTTGAAAACAGCTCATCTCTCCTCCACCCGCGACTGTGCCATCTCCATTGCCGGTCCGGCTCTCTGGAACTCCCTACCTGTCCACATGCGCCTTGAACCTTGTGCAATCAAATTCAAAAAGAAACTAAAAACACTTCTGTACAACCATGCCTACATAGAATAGCTCTTCCCTTCCCCTCCATAGTCCGCTCCCCCCCCCCTCCAGGTGACCGCCCTCTCCTTATATTAAGGAGATAATCATTGTAAATTGTAAATTGTTATTTTCTTGTTATGACTTCTTGTTTTTCTATTCTTCCTACTGCCTTTTGGTTAACCCCCCGCCCAGTTTTACACTCTCCCTGTTGAAATGTATTTTCCAAGCCTTCAGTTAATATGTGAACTGGTATGATGTCCCCACTAATACCGGTATATAAAAGTTTCTAAATAAATAAATAAATAAATTACACAGACTTTGTAGGGTCTGTGATGGACATGGTGCAATTACAGTCCGGGCACCGGCGGAACCCCGACGCCATGGCCATGAAAAAACTGCGCCACGGTACAGTCGACGGCCAGTAGGCCACGAGGACCAAACTCGACGGTAATCAACAGAAAACAGGTAAAATCTTATTGGAGTACTGCGGCTTGAAAAAGTTGAAGGAGGGATTCTTGTGGGGTAAATTAAATTTTAGTAATTCCGTGAGGAAAATTCCTGTCAGGAATCTCTACAGAGCTCCTTAACCGCGTGGCTACTGCTGCGCGGAAAAAAGAAGACTGAAGAGGGACCCTCTGCTAGCTGCAGGGTTAGTGCCATGCTGGGCATGCCCAGTAGGGGCCAATCAAAGTTCTGGAAACTTTGACAAAAGTGTTCCGTGATTGGGCCTCCATCCTGTGATGTCACCCATATGTGAAGACTACCATCCTGCTTGTCCTGTGAGAAGGTCTGTGTTTTAGCACAATGTTTACTCAAAACATGATTATATTTAATCTAAATCCTGGTAAGAGAGAAAGATAACCCCATTAAATGAATAACTTTGACAAAAATAATATATTGTGATTGTTTACAAAGATGTTACCATTCAGCAACCTGCTGCATCAGTTCCTTCCATCGGGGCCAACGGCTGCGTTCCTCGGTGGCATTCCCCAGCTGCAGTGCAGGCTGATGCATGCCATGTCATGACCTCTCCCACCGCAGCACCTCATCGCTTCCCCTGGAAGTCCCCGGGTTAGCGTGGGAAATGGGGCTATTTAAATGCCACTCTCCAGCACAGCATTGGCCTCTTCTACAGACTTGCTTGTGCTGGTGCTGCTCTCGGATTGCTGGTGACCTGTCTCGTTGACCTGGATTGGACCTTGGACCTTGGACCTTCTCTTGCTTGCTACCTGCCTCGTTGACCCGGATTAGACCTTGGACCTTCTCTTGCTTGCTACCTACCTCACTGACCCGGATTGTGCCCTGGACCTTCTATTGCTTGCTACCTGCCTCGTTGACCTGGATTGTGCTTTGGACTTTCTCCTGCTGGCTACCTGCCACTAGGACCAAATTGTGGTCTGGATCTTCTTTATTGACAACCAACCCAGGGGTGCTGGATTACGCCCTTGACTGGGTTTCTGGCTGTGGTCCAAGGGCAAGTCAAGGTAAGACTGTTACACTATCTTGGGTCCACTAACTAGACTGTAACAAAAGGGATATATGTGTGTATATGGCCGCACAAAGTTTTACAATAGCATTTTATAATTTGTGTGTATGTTTACCCTGCACCATATGCATGAATGCACGTGCTTACCTATTTAAAAATGTATGCACAAATATTTTATGTGTGAAAATAAAGTAGGACTTACTCATGTAAATTAGTACATTTTAAAATATGCATGCATAATTGAATTTACTAGTTTCACCAATTACTCTACCATACTTCCCAGTCTTTCTCCAGGTCATTGAGACCCTCCTGGCTTTTCACAGTTCACCCAGACCTCCCACCCAACTAATAGTACACAATAAACTTGTTTAATATCACTTATGCAAGAAGCAGGTTTAAAATTACATAAGTTGGTAAATCTAAGCATATATTTGTTGTTTAAAATAGCAACTTACATATGTAAATGTTGCCCTGCCCTGGAACACCCTTAGGCTACCCATTTTTTATGCACATGCATGTGCATGTGAAAGCAAAAATATGCATGGATGTTTGATGATTATAGACTAGCCTGTACACATGCTACTTACTCGTGTATATGCTAATTTTCTATTTGTGTAACTCTTCGAAAGTTCACCCCTATGTATCCTAGTGTGAAACAGTATGTGAACCCTTTATTCAGTAACTGTTAACACCTCCTTGAGCAGCAATAATCTAAACTAAACATTTCCTGTAAGTGTTGAAGAGGTCTCTCACATCATTCTTACAGGATTTCGGCCCATTCTTCCATGCTAAATGTATTCAATTCTGACATTTAAAGTATTCTTTATATAAATAGCTCACTTCAGATCTTGCTACAACATTTTAATAGGGCTTAGATCAGGACTTTGACTTGGCCCATCCAAAACAAGCCATTCTTTGGTAGCATTTCTTGAATGTTTAGGATCGTTGTTTTGCTGCATGAGCTACTTTCGGCCTAGTTTCAGCTCATGGATGGAAGGCCTGACATTCTGCTCCAGAATAATCTGATATAAAACAGAATTCATGGTTCCATCAATGACGGCAAGCTGTTCTGATCCAGATGCATCAAAGCAGCTTCACACCATAAATACCTCAACTAACATGCTTGACAGTGAAGATGAGGTTCTTTGGAAAACAGTGTTTGATTTTTGCCAAACAAAAATGTTTGTTATTATGAACAAAAAGTTCAATTTCTGACTTATCTGTCCAGAGAGTATTATTCCGTAAGTTTTGCGGGGCCATCCAGATGCTCTGTAGTAAATCTGAGGAGAGCAGCAATGTTCTTTTCAGAATACAGTGTTTCTGCTTATTTATCCTCTCATGAACATCATTCTCATTCAGTTTTTTCCAGAAGGTTGATGCATGAATTCTCACATCAGTCGCAACAAGAGATGCCTGCAGATCTTAGATGTTAGTCTGAGGTTCTTTTGAAACTTCATGGGTGATTTTCTGGTTTATTCTTGGAGTAATCTTGGCAGGATGACTGCTCCTGTGTACAATCACTGTAGTCTTCTACTTTTTCCATTTACCTATTTGATAGTGGACGGATGAAGCACCAAATATTTAGAAACAGTCTTGTAATCTTATCCAGTCAAATGAGCATCAATTACCCTTTTTCCTAGGTCCTCTGATATTTCTTTTGATCATGGCATAATGAGTTCCCTCTAACTGTTATGGTGAACGCCAAACTAAAAATCTTTTGACCTTCGTTTAGGAGTGGATGTCCAAACTTAGGCCAGGATTCATCTTTCTTTGCAGAATGATGAATCCTGTGAAAATGGGGGAGCAGGGGAGGGGTGGGCCTATGAAAGCCCGCAGCCTTCGCACCACAGCGATACGATTTCGGGGGCCGCGGTGCGCCAGCTACCGGCTTTCACACCGAAAAGTGCCACCATGAAAGGTGGTGCTATTTGGTGTGCTACTGCCGACGATAATGTTTGTAACATTATCGCCGGCAGTGAAGACACCGCCGTCTCCGCCCCTCCCTGCCCCGCCTCCTCCCCTCCCCCTAATTTGCATGATATCGCACGCGAAAAGGCCCTTTTCACATGCGATAGAGGCTTATCGCATGCGATACCACCGAATCGTGTGTGTGATAAGCCTTTAGAAAATAACCCCATTAGTTGTGTACCCATTTATTTAAGCACCTGATTCTAATTTGTCAATTCAACATGCTAAGGAAACTAGGGGCTCACCTAGTGTCTCACTCACTGACTCTGAATTAGTCTTATTGTTCCTACTTTATATATTATTATATCTCAAGAAACAAAGAATTGTTTAATCTATACCCTTTTTATTACAAAAGAAAACATTAGTTTCACTTAAACAAGGGTAACAAAGTAAAAGGTTTTAATTCTTATTGTTATACTTGGGGATAATAAATTATTATCATATCACTTAGATTCATAGATTTAATTTGCTTCCATGAGGCCTCTACCTCAAATATATTTACTCTTGTACAGAGTAGGAATAAGTCAGGCAACCTCCTTTTTGCCTGTGTAGCTTCCATGATATCCTATGGGAAGCAAAATATATTTTTAAAACCACTGTGCCAATCTCTTTCATTTTAATCTATCTGTTTCCATTGGAATGACATTCTAAAACTGCCTCAGCAAAGAGTTGGAGAACAAAGTTTAATTTTTGAGCCATTTCTCACTGTTTTTAAAGAGACAGCGCCATGATGCTTGAAGTTCCTATGCCAGCATTGATCTGAGAGAACCATCTGGAGAACGAGGAATGGCCATTTGGCACAGTTGCAATATCCTGTGCACTTTTCTCACCATTAACAGTAGTTAAATACAATAAGGCAGGCCTAATTATGCGCACATTATCTCCCAATTCACCAATATTCCACCTCTTGTACAGGCTTTGCTCCAGCTTTAATTCATGATCTATTTTATTTGCCAGACTTCTTGAATAGCTATTCACTAGACTCTTTACTGGTTTTATATTGGGTGAATTGACTCATTTGAAAAAAACATTTGGTAAAAAGCCAATGGACATATTTGATTGACAGTGATATTTGTATATCCAGTAATTTCAAATAATTGTCTCCAATTTTTTGCAAGTTAACTATTTCAAGCCTGATGTCCATCAAGAGAAAACAAAAAGTCTGAGGTTAGTGAAACAAGGGCAGAGATGGCCCTGTAAACATTTCCATCTTGCATCAAATGACTGCATACATCAGCACAGAGTCAGATTTCTCATTAAAAGTAAGATGATATGCTATGCAAAATGTGTATTTATGTAGATGTGCCTCAAACATGGAAGGTCTGGGAAACACTAACCTAAGGAATGTAGCATGCAGAAAATCAGAGAGCTGACATTTCAAATTATTACTGACGCTGTTGAGAATACAGGATTAGTCAACATGAAATAATTGCTCTGAAGTCAGAACAAAGGCTTCAATATCTGAACTGAAATTAATAAAGATGATCTATAATCAGCTGAAAAGTAAAAAAGGCTATAGCAATAAAATTTACCATGTTGGATTCACATTGCAATAAATAATGTTTTTTTTCTTGTAACAATGTTTTGAAGGTATATTTTCATGTCATCATAGTTCAAATGAATTCTTGAAATGTGGTATAAAACATGCATACATTTTTTCTGAACAGCTGACATTACTACCTTCTTAAGGCATAACAATGTAAATTGCCATCGATTTTTTTTAAATGTGTATACCTCATTTAAGATGGTGTTCCAAGTTTTATATATTCAACATAGTGTCAAAATAATAGCAGTTACAATTCTACCCTTACTATCCTCTTACTCTTTTGGATAATAGAAAGACTAGGGGGCACTCCATGAAGTTAGCATGTGGCACATTTAAAACTAATCGGAGAAAGTTCTTTTTCACTCAACGCACAATTAAACTCTGGAATTTGTTGCCAGAGGATGTGGTTAGTTCAGTTAGTATAGCTGTGTTTAAAAAAGGATTGGATAAGTTCTTGGAGAAGTCCATTACCTGCTATTAATTAAGTTGACTTAGAAAATAGCCACTGCTATTACTAGCAACAGTAACATGGAATAGACTTAGTTTTTGGGTACTTGCCAGGTTCTTATGGCCTGGATTGGCCACTGTTGGAAAACAGGATACTGGGCTTGATGGACCCTTGGTCTGACCCAGTATGGCACGTTCTTACCCTCTTTTTAACTTCATATATAATTTAACATCATGCAACTATATACCTTAGTTTTACAGTTGTTGTATATATAACGTATGACAAATACATTTATATTAAAAAGAGAAGAAAACCTCAGAAAGGCTGCATATTAAAGAAACTTATGTTTTCAGAATTATTTTATCTTGTCATTTAAAGGCAAAATTACTATAGCACCTACCACATTTGATAAGACATTGATAAGACAGGCTAAGAGAGAATTTGAAAAGAAGTAGGCCTTAGAGGTAAAAACTCACAGTAAACCTTTTTTAAATATATCTGAAGCAGAAAGTCTGTGAGGGAGTCAGTTGGACAGTTAGATGATCGAGGGGTTAAAGGAGCAATTAGAGAAGATAAGGCCATCGCGGAAAGATTAAATTATTTTTTTGCTTCAGTGTTTACTGAAGAGGATGTTGGGGAGGTTCCCGTAATGGAGTTGGTTTTCATGGGTAATGATTCAGATGGACTGAACCAAATCACGGTGAACCTAGAAGATGTGGTAGGCCTGATTGACAAACTGAAGAGTAGTAAATCACCTGGACCGGATGGTATATACCCCAGAGTTCTGAAGGAACTAAAAAATGAAATTTCAGACCTATTAGTAAAAATTTGTAACTTATCATTAAAATCATCCATTGTACCTGAAGACTGGAGGGTGGCTAATGTAACCCCAATATTTAAAAAGGAATCGAGGGGCGATCCGGGAAACTACAGACCGGTTAGCCTGACTTCAGTGCCAGGAAAAATAGTGGAAAGTGTTCTAAACATCAAAATCACAGAACATAAGAATCAGAACATAAGAAAATGCCATACTGGGTCAGACCAAGGGTCCATCAAGCCCAGCATCCTGTTTCCAAGTGGCCAATCCAGGCCATAAGAACCTGGCCTGAGGGGACAGAGGGGTGCAGGGGTGCAGAGACCCCACTGGACCTTCACCACTACCAACCCTTGTTCCCCGCAGGTTGAGCCCTTGGGAACCAGGGCCGGCTGGACTTAGGCACGGGTCCCTGAGCGAAGGAGGTCCCCTCTGAGGGTCCCCGATAACGGGGACCCTCAGAGGGGACCTCCTTCTGCTGATAGTACCGACCCCGCCTCGGCCCAAGGGTCCACCTATTTCTGCATACAATTCAAGCTCCTCTTATTTACCTACAAGAACCTTCATTCTGCAGCTCCTCACTACCTCTCCTCTCTTATTTCTTCCTACACTCTTCCTTACAATGTGTACAGGGGTATTATTGCCCCTTGCCCTTTTTTAACTTTCCCCTTCCATCCCCATCTTCAGCAAACATAAACAACAAACATATGCAACATTCCAAACCACAGACCATAATTAACCTTTGCCCAAATTAGATATTTTTATGCTGGGGTGGCCTCACCCTTGCCTGAAGATACCAACTGAATTTTAACATCTGCAATAGTTATTCCTTTGGCATATGATGGGCCACAGAAGCCTTACCCTCTGCATATTGCTCAATGGAGAGCTAAGCCTTTAAAACTTTGCCCCTAATGCCATCGTTCAATGAGTTAACTCCATTTCTTAGAAGATCTGGGGACACTAACAAGCAGGTCCAATAGGATGATAGACCTCAAAGGCTTGTCTAGCTAGGCCTTTGAAGCCAGATCTGGCCATAGTTCATAAGATATTCACATAGGGGCAGATTTTCAAAGGGGTAGACGCGTAAGATGTGCGTACCCCCTGAAAACCTGCCCCAAGTTCCCCCTGCGTGCGCTGAGCCTATGTTGAATAGACTCGGCGGCGCGCACAAGCCCCGGGATGCACGTAAGTCCAGGGGCTTTCCTGGGGGGGGGGGGGGGGGGCGTATCACGGCGGCGCATCATCCAGGGGCGGGGCCGCGGGCATGGTAGGGGGAGGTTAGATAGGTTTAGGTAGGGCTGGGGGGGTGGGTAAGAGAGGTGAAGGTGCGGGGGGGGGGGGGATGGAGGGAACGAAGGCAGGCTGCGCGGCTCGGCGCGCGCAGGCTGCCGATTTTGCACAGCCCTGCGCGCGCTGACCCCGGATTTTAAAGGATACGTGCGTACTCTAGTTTGCACGGGCGTACTTTTTAAAAATCTACCCCATAATGCAGGGTGAAAAGAATCTTTTTCATGCTCACCCATGAAACTTTAACAAATTAATCACTGTGTATCTCAGTCATGGCCACCCCTGACCCACTTTGCTGAAACTATTATCGGCGCCTTTTGTCACTGTACCACCTCGCACTGCAGGCTTGAGATCATGATGGGTGGGATGAATGGGAAAGGCACTGAGGAAAGAAGCTGTTGCTAAGCTGGGGCCTTTTAAATGGCTGTGTCCTTGCCCCACCTCCTGGCTGCCCAATCTCCTGAGCTCGACAGGACATTGGTCTGCCTTGTTCCCTCTGCTTGCCCTCCACCCCTTCCTTTACCCAGAGCCCAACTCCTGGTGTTGGTGCCCCACGGATCCATGCACTGAGGTGCCAGTCAGGCAACAGAGGGGTGGACAAGCTCCATCTGCATTATGGTCTCAACCCCTGATATGGGGAAGGGCTTGGCATCTCAACGCATCAGGGGGTATTACCCCTCATTCTTTTCTAATCTTCCCTACTAAAACCCCTTCTCCCTCCCACTCCCCACCTTTCCAACCCCCTATCACCTCCCCCCAAGGATTCCGCTTCACATGGTGGCATCAAGAGAGAAAGAAATATTTTTATTGGATATACATGGCTAAAGCAAATTACTTTAACAAATTTGGAACATCAAATATTTCAGCAAACATATACAACAAATATATGCAATATACTAAATAATAGACCATAATTAACTTTGCCTAAACTAGACGCTTCTATATAAGGATGGCCTCCCCCTTACCTGAAGACACCAACTACCAACTGAATTTTAACCTTAATGCATAACCTGAAGCAGTTATTACTTTGGCATGATTGGTCATGGAAACCTAACCGTCTGCATATCACTCAATGGAGGGACAGAATCATTAAAGCTTTTCCCCTAGCACCATTCTTCAATGAGCTAACCCAGTTCCATAGAAGAGCTGGAGTCCTATAGGAGGTGCAGCTCGTAGGTATGTCTAAGCCATTGAAACCTTATCTGGCTATCGTTTATAAGACTTTCACATAATGCAGGGTCAAGAGAATCTGTCTTGTCCTCAACCATGGAAATTTAATTACTCACTGTGTGTCTCTGACACCCCCTACCACAGCTCCTGCAGTGACACCTCATTTATCAGGGGCACACCCAAACCCATGCTGCAGCCTAAACAGAACCTCAGGCTTTTTATGGCATCCTATAAGTTAAAAATGTCAAGACCAAACTCAGACAGGTGAAACCTGTTTGGCTTGTACATTCCTGGGCAACTCTCTCTAAAGAGTTCATGCAGTAAACTAGCACCACCAATGGGCAACATGAATTATTCATCCATCTGTTCTGCTTCCTGCGAGTTCTCACAACCACATGGTGCAACTTCTCACCAATACACACCCTCCGAGAGATGATGAATGACAAGACAATGAGGGCCATAGGGAATAACCTTGTGATTGAGATGCAGTCCCTCTGCACCTTCTGAACAAGTTGTACACTGTGTATGTAATGTCATCTTTTCAATGGAGAATACTGGCCTAGAAGAGAGTTTGTATCTTTTCTCCTGTAGCAGTAGCAGCTACTTTTCCTCCAGGAACTTGTTGAAACTTTTTTTAAATGCAGCTACTCTAACAGTTTTCACCACATCCTCTGGCAATGAATTCCAGAGCTTAATTATAGAGGGGCAGATTTTAAAACCTGCGCACAGGCATAGATTTGTTCACGCAACCCGGCGCGAACAAATCTATGCCCGATTTTATAACATGCGTGCGCAGCTACACGCATGTTATAAAAGCCAGGCTCGGCGCATGCAAGGGGGTGCACAATTGTGCAACTTGCGCGCACTGACCCGCGCAGCCTGCCTCCGTTCCCTCCGCCACCCTGCACCTTCCCCTCCCTTCCCCTACCTAACCCGCCCCCCAGCCCTACCTAGAAACCCCCTTACATTTGTTGAAGAAGTTACGCGCTCCGGGCAACGGCTGGCCTGCGATCCCGAGCACAGTGACAAATGGCCGCTGTGCCTGGAGGCTCAGGCACCACCCCGGACCGCTCACACCCCGCCCCTTTTTGCAAGCCCCGAGACATATGGCGTCCCGGGGCTTGTGCGCGCTGCCGAGCCTATATAAGATAGGCTTGGCGCGTGCAGGGGCAGGCAGGGGCAGCTTTTCGGGGGTTACGCGCATAACCCTTTGAAAATCTGCCCCAGATTGAATAAAAAAGTATTTTCTCTTATTATTTTTAAATGTAGAACTTAGTAACTTCATTGTGTGTCTCCTAATCTTTGTACTTTTTCAAAGAGTAAACAAGTAATTCAGGTTTACTCATTCCACTCCATTCATTATTTTATAAACTTCTATCATATCTCCCCTCAGCCATCTTTTCTGCAGGCTGAAGAAACCTAATTATTTTAGCCTTTCCTCATAGAGAAATAGTTCCATCCCCTTTATCATTTTGGTCACCCTTCTCCGTACATTTTCTATAGAAAATGCAATAGAAGTTTTTAATGAAGAGTACTAAGACATGTTTTGTATTAATTTTTAAAAAGTATGTAAAATCTAATTGATATTATATTTTGTATATTTTGTATAATTTTGTATAAATAAATGTATTTAATTGATTTGTGTTTTTTGATAAATGTGACAGATGTGGGATTTGTTTAACATCTTATAGATTATAAGAATCTCTCATTTGGGATATTTATCATTGAGGTGTTTTGAGAGATCTATTTTTTCCTTCTTTGTGTATCTTTCCAGAGGGTGGCAGGAGACATGTTGACATCAATCAATTCTCCATTTCGATGTATCAACTTTTCTGGAGATCAGGTTTGCCTGCTTGCCTGACTATATCCAGATGAGGACGACGCAAAGGTGCTTCTCTAAAATAGCTACAATTATATTATGGAACTGAGCTATCAATTATAGTGATGTACATTTAGTTCTTGTAAGGAGTCAGAAGTCATCTATCATAAGCATTAGCATTAGCGATCGCGGTGCGTCCGTCCGTCCGGGAAGGTTCGGGAGGTGGGCAGCGAAGATGAGGCCTACCGTGGAGGTAGGTCAGGGCTGGTCCCTCACGTGGCCTCAGGGAGAGGCCGGCGGAGGGGAGGCCTGAGAGGGTCGGCAGGTCAGCGGTTACACCGGCGAAACGGGTATAGAGAGAGGGAGCCCGGCTCACCGTCGCCGCTTTTGTAGGGTCCTGACCCACGTCGCTGCCTTGGGAGCGTGGGTGGGCAGAGTCTTAGGTGGGCCAGTGAAGGGCGGGCTCGGCAGTCCTTTCCTGGGCCTGCGGGCATGATGTGGAGCCAATTGAAGGCAGCGGTGGTCCGGCAGCAGCGGGAGGAGATCGCAGCCTGATGGAGGCAACGGGAGGGCCGAGTGATCGTGGTGCGTCCGTCCGGGAAGGTCTGGGAGGTGGGCAGCGAAGATGAGGCCTACTATGGAGGTAGGTCAGGGCTGGTCCCTCACATGGCCTCGTGGAGAGGTCGGCAGAGGGGAGGCCTGAAAGGGCGACGGGTCAGCGGTTACGCCGGTGTTTATAAAGCATTTACATCTAAAGTTGCCATTATACATTCTTGATGCAAAATCTTCCACACTATATAACACTTTCAAAAAATGAGTTGAATCACCTTTAAAAGATGGAATCATAAATACTAGAGATCTTAGAAAATAATCAACATATACTGACAAAGATTCAAGAACTGAATTGTTCAATGATATGATAGGATGACCCAGTGGCTTGTTAAATGTCTGTGTAACTTGGATAATGTGTATATCATGGGAACATGTGGATGGCTAATGTTCAAAACTTTCAGATTAAAAAAACACATTGTAATCCAACAGTAGTAACTTTGTTAATCAAAATTTTTAATTGCCAAGTGAGCTGAAGGCAAAACTATATAACGATGCATTGTGTAATTGTCTATGAATTTTACCAGTACAGAACCATTGTCCCTCACCTATCAGTTTGCTTGATTATAATTGAAGAATCCCCAGACAAAAATCTTAAGGATGAAAGTTCTGCCTGAGATAAATTCATATTGAATTTGTTCTTAGCTTTCTCTAATACTGTGATGACTTTAAGTACAAATTCCTTAAAAGTATGTATCACCAGATGCATTGGACCTGACGGAATCCATCTAAATGGACTACTGAAAAAGATTGAGAAGGAATTTCAAAAAAATATTGTTTAAAACTTATCAGTCTTAAAAATCAATTAAAATCTATCCAAAACTCAAACGCACTGGGCCTAATTTTCAAAAGAATTTACATGCTTAAAACTGGGTTATAAATTGTGTAAATGCACTTTGCCTGTGTAAGTGGGCTTTTGAAAATTGATACAATATGTGCCATTGAATTGTCAATAGGTTTTATTCTCATTAAGTGCACTTAGCTTTGCTATTCAGTGACTGAATATGGACCTCACTGTCATCGAAATATGTTTTAGTAATAGACATAGGAAGGGTAATTTTGAAAAGGATTTCTACAGATAAAACTATATTTTATGCGTAGAGCAGCCTAATGGTCGTTAGAACAATGTCTTCCACTAATACTCCTTTTGACCTTGGGCACTTCACTCTTCATTGCCTCAGATACAAACTTGGGCCTAGATTAAGCTGTAATAAGGGTATAACATGCATTAAACAACATTTATCGTGTAATATACCTGTATCACAGCAAAATCCCACCTTTTATAAAAATTCCACCTTCTATTGAAATTTGCTGCTTTGTATACATTTGCATGCATAAAATTGCCTAATAAGATGAGGGTGAAAGGGGGTAGATTCAAGAGTAATCTTAGGAAATATATCTTTATAGAGAGGGTTGTGGATGCAATGAACAGTCTCCAAGTGGAGATAATGGAGACAAAAACAGTATCTGAATTCAATAAAGCATGGGAGAAAAACTGGGGATCCGTAAGAAGTGATGAGAATTATAATGCTAACTTAATCGGACAGATGGGCAGATTGGATGGACCATACAGTTTTTCTCTGCCCTCATGTTTCCATGTTTCTAATGCAATGAAAGCAACAAATGTACAGGCAATGCAATGCAAATAAAATAATATGACTGACTTAGAAAAAAATATACCCTGTTATTTTAGCGCATTTGAAAAATTTATAGTAATTTTTTCCAGAGACCTCGAGATGCTAATGCATCCCTGAGAGGCCTCTTAAAGTGGCATGAGGATGAAAAATTACTACCCATCCCAGGATGAAAAACTCTTAGCAGGCCCCCACCCACCCACCCACTTACCCCTCCCCCACCATCTGTTGAGGTAGCCCCATATAAAATAGAGAAAGGAGAAATTACTACTTGCCTGATAATTTCCTTTTCCTTAGCACAGACAGGTGAATCCAAAACCAGTGGGTTAGGCACCTCTACCAGCAGATGGAGATGGAGCAAAGCTGACAACATGGTATATATACTCCTGCAGTGACATCAGCCCACCAGTATTGTCTGTAAATGGCAACTGTGGACAAATTAACAAACTGTATTATTAAAAGATATCCATTCTAGTGCTCAGCCAACAGGAAGACAAGGAGCTCAGACAAGGAATGTAATAATACTAGTCTAAGTACTGGACTGACACTTACCAGTATTCCCTAGAACACCCAGTCATGCAGGAGGACCATAGCACAACCATTTGGCAGCCATGGGTGGGAAGCTGGATTCATCTGTCTGTACTAAGAAAAATGAAATTATCAGGTAAGTAGTAATTTCTCTTTTCTTAGCGTGAATCCAAAACCAATGGGATGTACCAAAGGGCGGGAGGCTGCCTGCAATCCAGGTAAAACCTCAAGTGTGAAAACTTTGTCCTCCTGGGCCTACACATCTAGATGATAATGCCTGGAAAACGTATGTAAAGAGGACCATGTCGCAGCTCAGCAAATGTCAATGGAGGACAACAATCTAACCTCCACTCATAACAATACCTGAGCCCTAGTGGAATGAGCCCTAACCTGACTAGGCAACAGCTGCTCAGCATCCACATACATGGCCGTGACCAACTCCTTAATCCAGCGGGCTATTGTAGCCCATGATGCCAGCTCACCCTGTCTATTCCCACCATAGAGTATAAACAGCCGATCCATCTTCCTGAGAGGTTCAGAAATCTAAATACCTCAAGATATGCTTCGTGACATCCAAGGACCATAACAGGCGATATTCCTCCATATCTCTTTCCCTGTCCAGAGACGGCAGGGAAATAGACTGATTCAAATGGAAATCCAAGACTACTTTTGGCAAAACGTAAGGAATAGTACACAGCTGTATCGCCCCTGGAATCACTGATAGAAATGGCTCCTTGCAAGACAAGGCTTGTAGTTCGGATACTCAATTTGCAGAACAAATTGCCAAAGAAACAAAGTGCCTGTTTTTAAGGTCAGTAACCTCAAGAAAAGGTTACGCAGTGGTCGAAAAGTAGGTCTTGCTAAACAATCCAAAACTCGATTAAGACTCCAAAAGGGCATCGGTAACTGCAAGGAAGGACAAAGATGCTTCACTCCTTTGAAGAAACAGGCCACATCTGGATGAGCTGATAAGGGTCCACCATTCACCTGACCTCGGAAACAGACAAGAGTGCCACCTGAACCATTAGGGAATTAAGGGCCAACCCTTTACTCAACCATCCTGCAAAAATTCCAAAATGTGCAGGATCTTATCCAAACAAGGAAGAACCCCTCGATCTTCACACCAAGCCTCAAACACTCACCAAACCTGCACATAGACTGAGGAAGTGGAGAACTTTCTCGCTCGTAGCAAGGTGGCAATCACCGCAGTAGAATATCCAACTTCAGCAACCAAGCCTTTTCATGGGCCATATCACAAGACAAAATCGATTCAGATCTTTATGAAGGCCCCTACTGTAGCAGATCCTTGTGTGCCTGAATATGGAGGGGAGAATCCACCAGGAGCCACTGCAGATCTGCATACCATGGTCTCCTGGGCCAATCTAGTGCCACCAGAAGCACCATCCACCTGTAATTCTCTATCCTCCGATTCATTCTACCCAACATGGGCCATAGAGGAAAAGCATACAGCAGCTTACACTCCGGCCACTCCTGCATGAGGACATCGATGCCCAAAGACTTTGGATCTCTCCTGCAACTGAAGAATTGAGAAATCTTTGCATTGCGAGAAGTCACCAGCAGGTCCAGAAACGGAAGGCTCCAATGATCCACTATTAGCTGAAATGCCTCATTTGACAATTTCCATTCTCCTGGATCCAGACTCTGTCTGCTGAGGAAGTTTGCTCTTACATTGTCTTTTTCTGCAATGTGAAAGGCTGAGATCTCCTGAAGATGCACTTCCGCCCATTCCATAAGTTGGTCTATTTCCTGCGACACTTGCTGGCTCTTGGTTCCTCCCTGCCGATTGATGTAAGCCACTGTTGTTGCATTGTCCAACATTATCTGGACTGCTAGACCCTGCAGTCTGACACCAAACCACAAGCATGCCAGTGGACCTCAAGGGCTTCTAGCCAATTGATGTTCCAGAGAGACTTTTTTGCACTCTAACACCCTTGTGCTGTCAGCTTCTGACAGTGAGCTCCCCAACCCTGGAGGCTCACATCTAACGTGAGTACTAGTCAGTGCAGTGATTTTAGGGAAACCCCCTTCCTTAGATGATCCACTTTTAACCACCACTGCAGTTGAGAGCAGATCTCCATCGGCAGGTGGATCCAAATTGAATAGTCTTGAGACTGTGGGCTCCAATGAAACAGCAAAGTGCGCTGAAGAGGATGCATATGCGTACTTGCCCATGACACCACCTGCAGGGTTGCCGCCATCAATCCAAGCTCTAAAGATAGGATCACACCGTCGGGCAAATTGTGTTCGTCAATAGACGCACCTGCACCATCAGCTCCTGAATACATCCCTCCGGCAGGAACACCCTGTCCTGTCTCATATTGAACTGAACACCGAGATACTCTAACGGTTTTGATGACTGAAGATCACTCTTGGCCAGGTTCACGACCCAACCTAGTTCCTGCAGCAAGGAGATCACCTTGTTGCGATTCCGGGCCGGCCCCGGAACCGCCACTTACCCACGACCCGGTCCCGGCCTTGCTCGAGCTCCCCTCGGGCCGTGCAGGCCCTGAGTATGGCGCTGCCGCGCCATAGCAGCAGCCGGCGTCCTCCCGCGGCTGGCCCCGCCCCCTAGCCGCGCGCGCGCGCGCTGAGCCTCTGTATTTAAAGGGGCCAGCGCGGGAACAGGCCAGGATCAGCTGGTGACGTAAGACGCTGCAGGGCTACTTAAGCCCTGCAGTTCCTTCACTCCCTGCCTTTGCAACGAGGTTCCCAGGGTCTCCTGCTTCCAGTTGCTTCGTTCCTGTTTTCCGCTCGCTCTGATCCGGCTTGCCTGCTGACCTCTCTCCTTCTCGACCCGGCTCCGTTCCTGACTCCACTTCTGGACTTCCCTTTGGCTTTGGTACGATGTCTGACTTCTGGCTTGACCCGGCTCCGTCCCTGACTCCGCTTCTGGAATACCCCTCAGCTTTGGCACGACATCTGACTTCTGGCTTGACCCGGCTCCGTCCTCGACTCCAACTTGCTTCTTTCCTGGACCTCCTCTCGGATCTTCTTCGCTCCTCTGGCCCGAAGACTCTCCTAAGTCCCAGCGGCTGGGTCCCTACGGGCTCCTCCTGGGGGGACTCCGGCTTCCAGGGCGAATCTCCAGAAGTCCCAGCGGCCGGGCTCCTACGAGCTCCTCTCGGGGAAGCGCCGGTCTCCAGGGTGAAGAGATCACTACTCCAGGGCCCAACGTTGTCCAGTCTTCAGGTCATTTCCGAGTCCTTGGTCGCATAGGGCTCCATCCAGTCCAGCACTCAAAGCCATTACGTCCATCAAGCCGCCTCCCGGTTGGGACCTGTAGCTGAGGCTTCCACAGCTTCCTTCTCTTGTCCCGACCGGTCCAAGGGTCCACAACCCCTAACAAGTTGCAAGGCCATGGACCCGGCGGACCTCGCAGGCCTGAAGGCCATTCCGGGTCTTGCCCTAAAGCTTCAGCAGCAACAGAGCTGCCTCGACACTCTGATTTCCACGGTCCAACGCTTAGCGGACCGAGTTGAGGGGGTCTCCGCTGCCAGCGCTACGGCATCTACATCCCGGGCCAATGCTGAATCTGCCGTCCCAGTCCAGATGCCCGCTCCGTCCCGATATTCGGGGGACGCGAATTCCTGCCGAGGTTTTCTCAACCAGTGTTACATCCGGTTTAACCTGCTCCCGGCGCAATTTCCTACTGACCACGTGAAGACAAGCTACATCATTTCCCTCTTGGATGGGAGGCCACTGGCCTGGGCCTCCTCTCTCTGGGAGAGTCAGGATCCCCGGTTAGGCAATCTAGTCCAATTCGTCAAAGCCTTCCGAAGGATCTTCGACGAACCGTCTCGTGCCTCCACGGCCGCTTCGGAACTACTTCAACTACGCCAAGGGAACCGTCCCCTGGAGGAATTCGCCGTGGAGTTCCAGACCCTTGCCACAGAATTGGGTTGGGGAGCCGACAGTCTGCATGGCATTTTTCTGGAGGGGCTCTCTCCACGTCTCCAGGACGAGTTGGCAGGACGAGATCTTCCGGACGACCTCCATGAGCTGATTGAATTGGCGGGTCGAGTAGACCGACGGATTCAGCTCCGCTTCCGAGATCGAAGGACCACCCAAGGTCAGTCCAACCGTAGGTCCACGCCTCCTCGTGGCCGGCCCTCGCCACCAGCTCCGTCCACCACTCACGGTGAAGAACCCATGCAGTTAGGCTGGGGTCCCCTCTCTTCGGAGGAACGGAAGCGGCGTCACTCCCAGGGCCTGTGTCTCTATTGTGGCGGTAAGGGGCACTTCCTGGCCCGCTGTACCGAGCGCCCGGGAAACACCCGATCCTAGAGTCTAGCGGGGAGTTGACTCTAGGCAACATCTCCTCGAACTCTCCATGTACCATTCCGGTAAGACTGTGCCTCCCGGAGGGGGCCTTCGACACGTTAGCCCTGCTTGACTCCGGGGCCGGGGGAAATTTTATTCTCCGAGCTCTTGTACAGCAACTACAGCTGGAGACCCAGCCCCAGGAGCCGCCAGTACGGGTCTCTTCCATCCAGGGGACCCCTCTTCCTGGCTCTATTTCCACCCGGACTCGTTCGCTCAAACTTCAAGTCGGGGCTCTTCACACTGAGCAGATCTCCTTCCTCATCCTGGAAAGGTCCATCCACCCTGTTGTTTTAGGGTTGCCGTGGCTAAGGAAACATTCGCCGGTGATTGACTGGAGCTCGCTCCAGATCACGTCATGGGGGACCACTTGCTTCCGTCAGTGCCTTCCTGCCCGCTTACGACCCACGGTCCCACTTCTGACAGCGCCGCTAGCCATACCTCAGCAGTACTACGCCTTCCGGGATGTCTTCTCCAAAGAGAAGGCCGAGTTGCTCCCCGAGCATCGGCCCTTCGATTGCGCTATTAATCTGTTGCCAGGCACCACGCCACCCCGCGGACGAGTGTACCCGTTATCTCTGCCTGAGACCCAGGCTATGTCCGCATATATCAAAGAAAATCTGGACTGAGGCTTCATCAGACCCTCGAATTCCCCGGCGGGGGCCGGATTCTTCTTCGTGGGGAAGAAGGACGGGTCTCTTCGGCCCTGTATCGACTACCGGGGCTTGAACCGCATTACCCGGCGTGATCGCTACCCGTTGCCCTTGATCCCCGAACTCCTGGATCGCCTTCAAGGGGCCAAAGTATTTACCAAGCTGGACCTCAGGGGGGCTTATAACCTCGTAAGAATCCGTCCGGGGGACGAGTGGAAGACCGCCTTCAATACCAGGGATGGCCATTACGAGTACCTCGTCATGCCCTTTGGCCCGTGTAATGCCCCTGCTGTGTTCCAGAATCTTATGAATGAGGTACTTCGCGACATGCTACATACCTGCGTCATAGGGTACCTCGACGACATCCTAATATACTCCCAGGATCTTAAGGCTCATCGTCAACACGTCTGCCAAGTACTCCAGAAACTGAGGGAGAATCGGCTTTACGCCAAATTAGAGAAATGCCAATTCGAGCAGGAGTCTCTGCCCTTTTTAGGGTACATCGTTTCGTCCACAGGCTTCCATATGGATCCCGACAAGGTTGCCGCTATTAAGAACTGGCCGCAGCCACTGGGAGTTAAAGCGCTTCAGCGTTTCTTGGGCTTCGGCAACTTCTATCGTCAGTTCATCCCACACTACTCCAGCCTGGTAGCTCCTTTGACTGCCCTTACCCGGAGAGATGCCGACACCAGGAACTGGCCACCCGCGGCCGTACAAGCCTTTCAGGCTCTCAAGGAGGCCTTTCTACAAGATACCTGTCTCCGCCATCCCAACCCTCAGGAACAATTCATCGTAGAGGTCGACGCTTCTGACGTGGCAGTAGGGGCCGTGCTGGCCCAACTTTCCAAGACGGGTCAATCCCGGCCCTGCTCATATTTTTCCCGGAAGTTCTCCCCCTCCGAGAAGAATTACGGTATCGGGGACAAAGAATTACTCGCCATCAAACTGGCGTTCGAAGAATGGCGCCAATGGCTGGAGGGAGAACAGCATCCTATAATAGTCTACACGGATCACAAAAATCTGGAGTACCTGTGCCGTGCCCAACGTCTCAATCCCCGGCAGGCACGCTGGTCCCTTTTCTTTAGTCGCTTTAATTTCACGCTCCACTACAGACCAGCAGCTAAGAACATCAGTGCAGGCGCCCTCTCCCGGAACACCGAGACGGACGACACCGTTGAACCTCCCCGGTATATCTTAGATCCAGCCAAGGTTCTCATGGCCGCATCCGAAGTGGCACCAGCTGGGAAGACGGTGGTTCCAGCTCGCTCGAGGAAAAGGGTACTCGCATGGGCCCACAATTCACTAACCGCTGGACATCCAGGGGTGGTCCGGACCCTTGAGCTTTTAACTGAATTCTACTGGTGGCCACGGGTCAAGGAAGATGTTCGACTCTACGTCCAGTCTTGCGCCACGTGCGCTCGACAAAAACCCCTGTCAGGCCGCCCCTGGGGCCTCCTCCAGCCGCTCCCTATTCCCAGGGAACCATGGACCCACATATCCACGGACTTTATAGTGGAATTACCCCCGTCGGAGGGGAGGACCGTGGTCTGGGTCACCGTCGACCGCTTCTCAAAAATGGCCCACTTTGTGCCCCTTGCGAAACTTCCCACAGCTCCCGAACTGGCAGATTTGTTTACCCAACATATATTTCGACTCCATGGTCTGCCTCTGCACATTACGTCGGACAGGGGTCCTCAATTCACAGCAAAATGCTGGAGGGCTCTCTGCAGGAAATTCGGGGTACAATTGAACCTGACCACTGCCTTTCATCCCCAGAGCAATGGCCAGGTCGAACGCACTAACCGAACTCTGAAAACCTTCCTCCGGGCCTTCGTCAGTGACTTACAGGATAACTGGGTTGCCCTCTTACCTTGGGCAGAGTTCTCATACAACCGTCACAAACACTCCGCTACCCTACAGTCCCCATTCCAAATGGTGTATGGCAGGACTCCCAAACCTCCTTTGCCATTGCCTCTGACGGTCTCGTCCCCGGCGGCTCAACTGACAGCTAACCAGCTACACCACCTCTGGCGCTCCACTCAGGAGAAGCTTCAGCAGACGGCCGCACGATCCAAGAAATACGCAGATAAAGCCCGGCGACCCGCTCCAGTGTTCCTACCAGGGACCAAGGTATGGCTGAGTACCAGAAATATTCGGCTGCGCGTACCTTCCATGAGACTAGCACCCCGCTATATCGGCCCCTTTATCGTGGCCGAACGTATTGGGGCAGTGGCCTACAGATTACGGTTGCCCTCCACTCTGAAGATACATGACGTTTTCCACGTCTCCTTACTCAAACCGGTGGTCCTTTCTCGGTTCCAGCCTCGACCTCCGGAACCCAATGCTTCCGCTGCTGACCCAGAAGACACGTATATGGTCAAGGAGGTTCTGGACGTTCGGGTCCGCCACCGTCGCTGGGAATACCTGCTCTCCTGGGACGGTTATGGGCCCGAGGAGAATTCCTGGGAACCCGCTTCCCACATCCTGGATAAGAATCTCCTCCGCCAGTTCCATCTGAGTCACCCCGATAGGCCGAAGCCTCCGGGAAGGGGGCGCAGGAGAGGGGGTACTGTTGCGATTCCGGGCTGGCCCCGGAACCGCCACTTACCCACGACCCGGTCCCGGCCTTGCTCGAGCTCCCCTCGGGCCGTGCAGGCCCCGAGTACGGCACTGCCACGCCGTAGCAGCAGCCGGCGTCCTCCCGCGGCTGGCCCTGCCCCCTAGCCGCGCGCGCGCGCTGAGCCTCTATATTTAAAGGGGCCAGCGCGGGAACAGGCCAGGATCAGCTGGTGATGTCAGACGCTGCAGGGCTACTTAAGCCCTGCAGTTCCTTCACTCCCTGCCTTGCAACGAGGTTCCCAGGGTCTCCTGCTTCCAGTTGCTTCGTTCCTGTTTTCCGCTCGCTCTGATCCGGCTTGCCTGCTGACCTCTCTCCTTCTCGACCCGGCTCCATTCCTGACTCCGCTTCTGGACTTCCCTTTGGCTTTGGCACGACATCTGACTTCTGGCTTGACCCGGCTCCGTCCCTGACTCCGCTTCTGGAATACCCCTCGGCTTTGGCACGACATCTGACTTCTGGCTTGACCCGGCTCCGTCCTCGACTCCAACTTGCTTCTTTCCTGGACCTCCTCTCGGATCTTCTTCGCTCCTCTGGCCCGAAGACTCTCCTAAGTCCCAGCGGCTGGGTCCCTACGGGCTCCTCCTGGGGGGACTCCGGCTTCCAGGGCGAATCTCCAGAAGTCCCAGCGGCCAGGCTCCTACGAGCTCCTCTCGGGGGAGCGCCGGTCTCCAGGGTGAAGAGATCACTACTCCAGGGCCCAACGTTGTCCAGTCTTCAGGTCATCTCCGAGTCCTTGGTCGCATAGGGCTCCATCCAGTCCAGCACTCAAAGCCATTACGTCCATCAAGCCGCCTCCCGGTTGGGACCTGTAGCTGAGGCTTCCACAGCTTCCTTCTCTTGTCCCGACCGGTCCAAGGGTCCACAACCCCTATCACACCTTGCTCGAGACCCGGAGGCTCTCTTCCAGACTCTTGGCACGATTCAGCCAGTTGTCCAAGTACAAATGTACCAGGATCCCATCTTTTCTCAACTCCACTGCCACCACCACCATAACCTTGGAAAATGTTCTGGGTGTGATGGCCAAACTAAAAGGTAGTGCTTGAAGCTGATAATGATGTACCAAACCTGTAAAATGCAGAAATCGTTGATGCCCTAGTCGGATGGGAATATGCAGGCATGCCTTAGACTGATCCAGAGACATCAGAAACTCCCCAGACTGTACTGCCATTATCACTGAGCACAAGGTTTTCATGTGAAAACGAGTCACACGCAAATGATGGTTGACGCATTTCAGATCCAGGATGGGACAAAAAGAGCCCTCCTTCTTGGGCACAATGAAATAAATGGAATATTGGCCCGTATTTTCTTGAGATGTGGGCATTGGAACCACAGCCCACAGGCTGAGGCGTCTTGACTACGTACTCTCCACTACCTATTCTTCTATGGAGAGTTGCAGGGAGACACCATGAACATGTCCTGAGGAACACTGCGATACTCCAGCTCATAGTCATCCCTTATCACCTCCAGAGCCCACTGGTCTGTCGTGATTTCGACCCACCTTCTATAAAAAAGAGAAAGGCAACCTCCTATCTCCTGATCCCAGAGGGGGGTCAGCACACTTTCCTTGGGAGGCTTGGGGCACTCCACTACCTGAACCTGCATGACGTCTGGGCTGCCTCGGATGAAAGCACTGAGATCTACCCAAAGATCTAGTCCTCTGAAAAGCCACTCCTCTGTAGGGTCAAAAACATCTGAACCCCCTAGAATGACCTATCGTGCTGAAGGATCGTGACACCTGTTTCTTATTCTTTGGTAACATAGAAACATAGAAATGACGGCAGAAGAAGACCAAACGGCCCATCCAGTCTGCCCAGCAAGCTTCACACATTTTTTTCTCTCATACTTATCATTTTCTCTTAACTCTTGGTTCTATTTCCCTTCCACCCCCACCATTAATGTAGAGAGCAGTGATGGAGCTGCATCCAAGTGAAATACCTAGCTTGATTAGTTAGGGGTAGTAGGGGTAGTAACTGCTGCAATAAGCAAGCTACACCCATGTTTATTCCCTTTACCCAGACTATGTCATACAGCCCCTATTGGTTGTTTTTCTTCTCTCCTGCCGTTGAAGCGGAGAGCCATGCTGGTTATGCATTGAAAGTGAAGTATCAGGCCCTTTTGGTTTAGGGTAGTAACCGCCGTAACAAGCCAGCTACTCCCTGCTTTGTGAGTGCGAATCCTTTTTTTTTTTTTTTTCTTCTCCCCTGCAGTTGAAGCTATTCTGGATATGCGTGAAGCCTCAGCTTTTCTTATTCCCCTGTTGTTGAAGCAGAGAGCTATGCTGGAAATGCTTGATGTATCAGCCTCTCCCATGCCATGAAGCAGAGAGCCATGCTGGATATGCATCGAAAGCGAAGTATCAGGCACATTTGGTTTGGGGTAGTAACCGCCGTAATAAGTAATGGTAATCGAGGAACCGGGGACTCACCCCACTTATTGGCCATTTTCTCCAGCTCACTCCCAAATAAGAGTAAGGCTTGAAAGGGCAACTTCGTAAGGATAGACTTTGAGGTTGTATCAGCTGACCAATTTCTCAGCCATAGCTGATGCCTACCAGCTATTACCAAAGCCAGCCCTCTGACCGAAATGCAGACCAAATCGCAGCCCGCATCTGCCAAAAAGGCAGCTGCTGGTTCCATCACTGCCCTGGAATTTACACCAGATTCATCAATCTCCTGAGAGAGCAGTAAACAAGAGTGAGCCACCAGGGAACAACAGGAAGCTATCTGCAAATTAATTGCCATTGCTTCAAAGACCTGCTTAAGGATAGCCTCAATTCTCCTATCCTGTGCATCTTTCAAGGCCACTCCCCCTTCTATGGGAATAGTCGTCCGCTTGGTAATAGCACACACAAGTACATCCACCTTCGGAAAACAATTGCTCTCTTGCAACTGGATCCAGGTGGTACAGTCTTCCAAGACTCGTCCCCTTTAAAATTAGCTTCTGAAATGCCACATTTGAGATCAATTAATTCTTGAATGGCTTCCATAATAGGGAAGAAGCATGAGGCTTTATGTAAGAAAATCAAAAGGGGATCTTTGTTTGGCTCAGACATGGAATCAGCCCCAGGTACTCCCAGCATCTTCAATGTCTAGGAAATCAGAGCCGGTAACTCTTCTGTATGAAAAAACCTCAACATAGTTTTATACGGCTTCAATCCCAGAGGAATTTCCCCATCCTCCAAGGAGTAAGGATCAGTCTCATTATCCGTGCCATCTGGGTCCCTATCGGGAATACATGCTCCAGGCGTACCCTGATGCTTACCCGCAGCACCCAGCATGCGGGATTTCACCACTTGCGATCCTGACTTGTTATGATTGGTCGGGGCCAGGGACTGCACCTAAAGGAAGGAGTGCCATCCCTGAAAATAATTCTACCCAAGAAAAGTCAGGATATATGCCAAAACCAGGGGGCAACTGTCCTGTGCCCACTGAAATAACTTCACCTGCTGACAAACCAGTTAGGGAAGCTGCAAAATCAGGTGACCCTTCTGGCAGCTCTCTATCCATTCCCATACCAGGCTGGGAAGAACCAGGATTAGTAATGCCAGACTGAGATGCCCGAATATGACAAGCAACACATAGGGCAAAAAAGCGCATACATGTGTGCACAAATGGACGCTCTGGTAGACACTCCTATATGCTTAATTAAGTGCACAACCAAATGCACGGGCTGCACAGTAGGGTGTCCAAGCATGATCCGACAGAAACTGACAAGGGCAGTCTGCGGTGCAAAAAAAACCGCACAAAAATACCACCGCCGCCATCATGCAACGAAACAGACGAGCCTTAGAGCGGGTCTTAGCTGCAAGGGCTGCTCAACCCGCCAGGCTGCCCCCATCTCCTGAACTCCTCCTGAGGCGAGGCCCACCCAGGGGCGGGCGGAGGAATCCCTACTCAACTCCCCTTCTCTTTATAATTTTTCTTTAAATTACCCTTTATCTGGGCTCAGCCTGTCCAGGATGAGTACAAGGTTTGGGACCCTTACTGTTCAATATATTTATAAATGATCTGGAAAGAAATACGACGAGTGAGATAATCAAATTTGCAGATGACACAAAATTGTTCAGAGTAGTTAAATCACAAGCAGATTGTGATAAATTGCAGGAAGACCTTGTGAGACTGGAAAATTGGGCATCCAAATGGCAGATGAAATTTAATGTGGATAAGTGCAAGGTGATGCATATAGGGAAAAATAACCCATGCTATAATTACACGATGTTGGGTTCCATATTAGGTGCTACAACCCAAGAAAGAGATCTAGGTGTCATAGTGGATAACACATTGAAATCGTCGGTTCAGTGTGCTGCGGCAGTCAAAAAAGCAAACAGAATGTTGGGAATTATTAGAAAAGGAATGATGAATAAAACGGAAAATGTCATAATGCCTCTGTATCGCTCCATGGTGAGACCGCACCTTGAATACTGTGTACAATTCTGGTCGCCGCATCTCAAAAAAGATATAATTGCGATGGAGAAGGTACAGAGAAGGGCTACCAAAATGATAAGGGGAATGGAACAACTCCCCTATGAGGAAAGACTAAAGAGGTTAGGACTTTTCAGCTTGGAGAAGAGACGACTGAGGGGGGATATGATAG
Source organism: Rhinatrema bivittatum (assembly GCF_901001135.1). Classification (NCBI taxonomy): domain Eukaryota; kingdom Metazoa; phylum Chordata; class Amphibia; order Gymnophiona; family Rhinatrematidae; genus Rhinatrema; species Rhinatrema bivittatum. The sequence goes on along the minus strand of NC_042617.1, from coordinate 590,991,682 downwards.
AGGTGTTTAAAATCATGAGAGGTCTAGAACGGGTAGATGTGAATCGGTTATTTACTCTTTCGGATAGTAGAAAGACTAGGGGACACTACATGAAGTTAGCATGGGGCACATTTAAAACTAATCGGAGAAAGTTCTTTTTCACTCAACGCACAATTAAACTCTGGAATTTGTTGCCAGAGAATGTGGTTCATGCAGTTAGTATAGCTGTGTTTAAAAAAGGATTGGATAAGTTCTTGGAGGAGAAGTCCATTACCTGCTATTAAGTTCACTTAGAGAATAGCCACTGCCATTAGCAATGGTTACATGGAATAGACTTAGTTTTTGGGTACTTGCCAGGTTCTTATGGCCTGGATTGGCCACTGTTGGAAACAGGATGCTGGGCTTGATGGACCCTTGGTCTGACCCAGTATGGCATTTTCTTATGTTCTTATGTTCTGGCTGCGGAGGGAGAGGGCATAAACCTTCACCTCCGCGCTCAGCTTCCTTTCAGCTGTGGGGTTTTTTTCTTTGTTTTCTTTTACAGCTAAGGCCACACCAAGTTGAAAAACCAGCTACTGGATCAAGGCACTCATCTGAGGGACCATAGAAATCAACTCAGCAAGTCACAGCTGAGACAGGGACAATAAGGTATCTCTTCAGGAGAGCGGGCCAAATTACATTTCCTTCATCTTTTCTTCTTCTAAAACTTAAATCAATCCCCAGTAGGGAGATGCAGGTCCGCCATCTGCTGGAGATGGAGAATTATGGCGGGCTGATGACACAGCAGGGGTGTATTTACTGTGATGTCAGCTTTGCTCCATCTCCATCTGCTGGTAGAGGTGCATAACCCACTGCTTTTGGATTCACCTGTCTGTATGCTAAGAAAAAATAAATTTTAAACTTGTGTTACCCCTATCCAAACCCAGACCCCAATCATCCAACCTCTTCTGTCCCCCACAAACCCCCTCCAGGTGTCCATACCCACCAAGACCATCTCCATTTTCCAATAAAATATATCTAGTTCCTAGGGTCTAGTGGCCCCCATCACCTTCCATTAAATAAATCCTTGGTAGGCTAGGTTGCTCCTCCCAGACCCTTCCATGCCTTAACATGAAGTCCTTGGTAATCTGCAGTGGCCCGGAGCAACCCCTAGCTCTAGGCTAGTTGCCACCATTTTCCAAAATGTCACCAACTGGCCTTTACCCCTATCACACATAATGGGGCAAAGATCCATCAGTGCCATTTTGGAAAATGGCGTTCACCAGCCTGGAGATAGGGGTAACTCTGAGCACCCCTAGACTACCAGGTACTTTGTTAAAATTGAGGGGGGGGGGTGCAACCTAACCCATCAGGGATTAATATAATGGAAGGGGGGTTGGGGCCACTAGACCCCAGGGACCAAAAGTACTTTATGGTGTGCAGGGAAGTCGTGGATGAATTTGAATCCCAGAGGGGCTTTGTTTTCAAAGGGGAGGGTTTTGGATAGCGGTGGGGCATCACCACACAAGTTTTACATTTTTTTTATACAGGGTCACCTGTCAAGACTTCGGAGGATTTTATCACTTTGATGGGGATCCTTTTTGGACTGTGTGATCCTTTAAGCCGATGGTGGCCCCAATTGACCAAGATTACCATTGCATATATTTTGCTGTTTCATGGCAATATTTTTTATCGTGGACTTTTTCCACATTACAAAATAGACCACAAAACTGCCACAATATTTTTACAAGGAGGAATCAAGTATCACAGGACCACACATCGGTGATACTTTGCCCCATTCGGGGTAAATTATTGTGGCTTTGTAAATCTCCCTGTTAGATTGTAATCTGAGGACAGGGAAATATCTACTATATCTGAATGTAATTTGACTTGAGCTACCAATGAAAAGGTATGAGTCATATCCAAATAAATAAAATAGAATGAAAAGTTTTTAAAAAGACAAGGCCTTTATAAAATTGCCCTCCACTGATATGTGGATAAACTTATGTAAATATGTCATGTTTGTGCATAAATTTACATGGACTAAGCGGTGGCGTTCATAAAGGCACTAATACATATGGGGCAGATTTTAAAAGGCACTCCCGATTTTATAACATGCGCGCGCAGCCGCACACATGTTATAAAATCTGGGGTCGGCGCACGCAAGGGGTTGCACACTAGTGCAACTTGTGCATGCCGAGCCCTCGGGGAGACCAACTGGCTTTCCCCATTCCCTCTGAGGCCGCTCTGAAATCGGAGCAGCCTCAGAGGGAACTTTCCTTCCCCCCCCCCCCCCACCTTCCCCTCCCTTCCCTTCTGTCCCGCACCCAGCCCGAAAAAAAAAACACCCCGTACTTTTATCTCACAAGTTATGCCTGCTGGATGACTGATGGTGCATGATTCCCCCAGCCCAGCAGCCTTGCAGAGGCCTCTGGCCACACCCCCGCCCCCGGGTTGCCCATTTTTTCAAGCCCCGGGACTTACACGCATCCCGGGGCTTTATGTTCGCCACCGGGCCCTTTGAAAATAGGCCCGGCGCATGTAAATCCTTTGAAAATGTGCTATATGTTTGCATTTTGAAAAATACCCATGCAATGTTTCCCAAAAACTTTCTCTGAACAGTTTAGCAGGTGTAATTGTGTGCAGATAGTTTTGATGAGATAATTTTCAAAAGCGAAAGCATGCACATATGCATGTATTTATGCAATTTTTGTGGGTATTTGCTTAATAATTTATGCGGACTACCCCTACAATATACAACACAAAACTGTAATCTTCATTTCATTTGCAAAAGAAAATGTATGTGATGTATAAAACAGGTACATTTTGTGCTATTTTCTTTGGATCAAAGAAAGTGGCAAATTTGAAATTATTAATATTATTAAATTATTATTATTATTATTTAAATATTTAATTTGTATTTCCCAATAATAAGAACATACTTAATTAACTATATTAACTTACATTAACTCTTGTATATTACTTGAGTGGGAAGTTCAACCATTTGAGAAAGATTTCTTCTGCTTTAATAAAAACCATGATAAGATATTTAGATTGAGCTATTGCAGTGGCTCAGTAAAAAACTACTCAAGGCCATCATACAGTGGCTTGTAAAAGTATTTGATCCCCTGAAAAGTCAGCAGATTTGTGTGGCATACAAATGACACATACATAGATTGTTCCAGACAGTATGCTTATTGTAAACCAGTATGCTCTTCAAGTAAATTTTTGAATTCACAATTCATTATTTCTCTGCATTTATTGTAAAATAACATTTAAAAACTGAAAAAATACTGCTTGCATACGTATTCAGCTCCTACAGACTAGTACTTGATAGAACCATTTTTTGCTTTGCACACTGGGAGTGATTTTTGCTCATTCTTACTGGCAGATTTGCTCCTGGTTTTTTAGGTTTGGATGATGCTTATGGACTGCAATTTTCAAATAGTGCCACAGATTATCGATGGGATTGAGATCTGGACTTTGACTTGGCCATTGTAGATCATTCACCTTCTTGTTAAGCTTTCTCTATGTTGCTTTGGCCTCATGCTTGGGATCATTCTCCTGCTGGAAGGTGAACTTTCTCCCAGGTTTTAGCATTTTAGCAGACTGAAGCAGGTTGTCTTGCAGTGTCTCCCTGTATGATGCACCATCCATCCATCCTTCAATTTTAACAAGATGTCCAGTCCCCGCTGAGGAAAATCATCCCTACAATGTGATGCTGCCACCCTCATACTTTACTGCTGGGATGGTGTTTGCTGAGGAATGGGCAGTGTTAGGTTTCTGCCAGACATACAGGTGAATATTAAAAATAGCACGTGGGCATACATGTATGCACATATACCAGCTCAAGCAAAATGACGCAGCCATTTTATCACATACACGCATATGCTGAACGCGCATACAAGTGCACAAAATTTTATAATGGATGTGTGCACAAATGCCTCCTCTAGCATGTAAGTATGGGAATTTTATAAGGGGTGCTCGCCAACGCCATTACCAGCTTTCCCAATTCATTCCCAGTTTGGCCAGGTAAACGATAGGACTTCCTAACCCCCCTAGTTAAATATCTTCCATTTTAGCCTGTTATCCCCAACCCTTAAAACCCCACTTATCTCTTTAGTTTTTTTATTTTAGGACTTACACGCCATCCATAGCAGAAGTTACGCGGTAGGAGACCCCAAAGTGCGCTTGTGCACACAAGTATTTACGGACTGGTTTCATTCATAAATAGAGGAATGCCCATGCCCCACCCCTTTTTCGGCAAACTGTATTTGTGCACGTAGTGGAAGATATGCACATACTCAGACAGCTTTTAAAATCTGCTCGGTGCATGCTGGCCCGAGATACTCGTGTATCTCCCGGTTTTGGCATACAGGACTTTCAAAATTCACCTGTTAGTGTTTTGAATTTTGTCTCATCTGACCACAAAACCTTATCCCACATTTTAGCTGGGTCACTCTGATGCTTTCTGGCAAACTCCAGATGTGATTTGATGTGTTTTTTTTCTTCAGTAATGGCTTCTTTCTAGCCACTCTCCCATGAAGGCCAGTTTTATGTAGAGCTCTTGATATGGTTGACTGGTGCACCTCCACTCCAGTAATCACTCTGTAGTTCTTTCAAAGTGATTGTTGGCCTCTCTCTGGCTTCCCGGATGAGTCTCCTTCTTGCTGTGACACTGAGTTTTGAGGGTCAGCTTTGTCTAAGTAGTGTCTGGGTGGTATAATGCAGCTTGCATTTTCTCACAGTTGATCCAACAGTGCTCACTGGCATATCCAAGCACTTGGATATTATTTTGTAGCCTTTTCTGATTTTGTGCATGTCTATATAATTTTATTTTTAATTGCCTTAGAATGCTCTTTGGTCCTCATTTTCAAAGCTTTCCTTCAGATTCACAGTCTGACCAATGGTACTGCAATTAGGGGGTCTTTTATCCAGAAAAGCTGATTTTTTGATTCACAGGTAGAGGACAAATGTAAGCCAGTTGTTAGGACAGTATCTTTCATCTGTGTAAACTTGGAGCTTGGTGCTTCCACAGCACTTGGAATGAATACTTGTGCAAGCAGCATATTTCAGTTTTTAATTTTATTCTACAAAAAATGCAGAGAAATAATGGATTGGGACTTTGAAAATTTACTTTAAGACCATGCTGGTTTGCAATATACATACAGTCCGGAACAATCTGTGTAAATGTCATTTGTAATCCACACAAATCTTATGAATTTTTAGCGATCGAATACTTTTGCAAGCCGCAGGTATTTCAAAATATTTTCAAAGCCTCAAATTACAATTATCTATTTGATTCTACTTTTTTCAGCATTTCTTTGAAACTTCTGGGTGGCTCCAGGTTTTAATAAGAAAGCAAATGAAGAATATGGTTTTCAGAAAATAAAATATTTTTAATTAAATAATAAAGATGAGACATTTCCTGTCATCGCTTTTCAATTTATAGCTGATTCATTTAACTTTCTTAAGTTGTAGATAATCATAATGAATCTATCGTATTTTAGCTTCTCTGTCCATGGATGCTTTGAAGCGTTCTTGCTTCAGTAAGGTTAGCAGGCTTTCATATTCTTATTCAGATCCTGTGGAGAATTAGAAAAAAAATGGTTAGTTAAGCTGTTCCATGGCTGCACTCACAACATGCTATCAACAACATCACTGACAATTTTAGGGTTCATAAACTAGAAAAGCAATTTAATATATGTATCTTTCTTGTAGGAGAACTAGTGAAAATGAAAAACTGTCTACAAATTTGTCTCTCTGGATAGAGAACACCATCATACAGTGTTCTTTATTTAGTACTTTAAGACTCTAAAACAGGATTTGCAAAGGTAAAGGAGAGGGCCGGCATCTGTGCATCCTCTGTGGTGGCAGGGGCCTGCAAGCCAACATGGGCTGGCTATGTGGTGAGCGGTTGGGGATCAGGCAACTGATGCCCCTCACCCACCCCCAGAAACAGATCTCATTTTGCACCCATTGCCCCTGTGTGTTGTTCCTCCTGCAACTGGGGGTGTTTTGTGGCGCAGAGTTCGGTGTGGGGTGAGGTGCGGGAGTTGGGGGTTTCCTACCCCATCGGCACTGTCACTGCCGGGCCAGCAGCACAGTTGTGGTGATACAGGGCTGGGGTTGATTCGTCAGGGGTGGGGTGTGTTGACCACCCACCCATATCCATGGAGGGCCGTCTCGTGTTGGGGCTCAGGTGGCCTGAGTGTAGGCCTTGTGTGTGACCTGGTGAGGGGAGAGAAGCATTCTTTCTCCCTCCCTGGGGCTGCTGAGTCCCTCCAAAGGCCCAAGAAGGGGTCACGCTGGCTTCCTGGCCCGACGCTGTTGCTTGAGATGAGATGGGAAACTGCACCTTCGGTGGGGGCATGAGCATGGTTGGGCTCTGGACAGGCCATTGCAGCAGCATGGTGCATCGGAGCAAGCCCCCCCCCCCCCCCAACTGGGCATGCAATGTGGAGGAGCTGGTGATGGCATGTCAGGTGCTCACAGGAATGTTGTGGGATCCTGAGATTTTCCTTTCAGAAGGCCTTTCACATGGTGGCAGTATGCTTGGCTGCAATTAAAATAAAATAAAAGGGAGCCAGTACAGGTGAATGCTTGTGGTAGTGGGTCTTGATGTGCAGTAGGGTTGGATTGATGCGGCATGAGTACAGTTGAGGACCAGAAGGAAGATAAGCAGCAACAGTGTAGGAGCAGGTTTTCAGCCACAAGGTGCATTACTCCCATGCTATAGCAAGCTGCCTCAGCCCAGCTACCCCAACCTCTCCCCCCATCTCCAAGTGCCTATCTGGGTCTGCGGCGTCTTTGCATTATTTAAAAAACAAAACATTAGTGTTTTGCCTGAACCATGGCAACAATTTATTTGTATAAAGCAGTGGTGAAATAGTGAGCCTTCTTCAGAGCCCACCTTTGCACATGGAGGCACAGCAGCTGGGATGTCTGGTTCGTATTGTGTGGGATGGGAACCAGATCTTAGGATGCTGGATGGTGCTGCATAATATACTGAAGATGTGCAATTGGTACCAATGGTAGGGTAGACATAGGAGGCAGATGAGTAGCCGCTAACATCCACAGAGTCTCTAGAGATGCAGGGCTTCCTCATCCAGCAATGTCTTGAACTCTCGGGGCTCTCGTCCTCAGCTATCCCCCATCTAGTGGCTGGAAGCCCTCTGCAAAAGCAGCCAGGTCTCTGTGGGCATAGATGTAGCAGCATGTTTTGCCTAGGAAGGGTTGGTCTTCCCATGCCCGGCAGGCCCTAGTCAGGCTGAAATTACCAAGTCAGTTGGCTCTTCAAGTCATCAGCGCAGGCAGACACCCACATGCCAGGCTTGTGGCTCACATATTATGACTTGTACTTGCAGCCAATTAGAGATGCAGTATTGTAGGCTGCACCCTGGACTCTCTGGTCCCTGACTGCTTAAAACGCAGAGAGGGGGTGCATGCCTAGGCTCCACTCACTCCTGGGGCACCACTATCCTGTACTGGACAGGCAAAGGGAGGGCTACAGTCAGTGCCCTATTGGCCCCCGCTACAGGATATTATTTACCATTAATTATTTATGAAGATTTGATATTCCGCCTTTCCCAGTTTGGTCTGAAAGCAGATTGCAAATAGCAATGAAATGCGAATCAGTGGATAGAACTCCACATTGCAGCTCTGCAGCTATCCTCCATGGGAATTACTCACAAGTCGGCTACCAACGCTGCCATAGCTCAAACAGAGTGAGAACATAAGAACGTGCCATACTGGGTCAGACCAAGGGTCCATCAAGCCCAGCATCTTATTTCCAACAGTGGCCAATCCAGGCCATAAGAACCTGGCAAGTACTCAAAAACGAAGTCTATTCCATGTTACCGTTGCTAGTAATAGCAGTAGCTATTTTCTAAGTCAATTTAATTAATAGCAGGTAATGGAGTCTCCTCCAAGAACTTATCCAATCCTTTTTTAAACACAGCGATACTAACTGCACTAACCACATCCTCTGGCAACAAATTCCAGAGTTTAATTGTGCGTTGAGTGAAAAAGAACTTTCTCCGATTAGTTTTAAATGTGCCACATGCTAACTTCATGGAGTGCCCCCTAGTCTTTCTATTATCTGAAAGAATAAATAACTGATTCACATCTAGACCTCTTATGATTTTACACACCTCTATCATATCCCCCCTCAGCCGTCTCTTCTCCAAGCTGAAAAGTCCTAACCTCTTTAGTCTTTCCTCATAGGGGTGCTGTTCCATTCCCCTTATCAATTTGGTTGCCCTTCTCTGTACCTTCTCCATTGCAATTATATCTTTTGTGAGATGCGGCGACCAGAATTGTACACAGTATTCAAGGTGCGGTCTCACCATGGAGCGATACAGAGGCATTATGATATTTTCCGTTTTATTCACCATTCCCTTTCTAATAATTCCCAATATCCTGTTTGCTTTTTTGACTGCCGCAGCACACTGAGCCGACGATTTCAATGTGTTATCCACTATGATGACTAGATCTCTTTCTTGGGTGGTAGCACCTAATATGGAACCTAACATTGTGTAACTATAGCATGGGTTATTTTTCCCTATATGCATCACCTTGCACTTATCCACATTAAATTTCATCTGCCATTTCGATGCCCAATTTTCCAGTCTCACAAGGTCTGCATGCAATTTATCACAATCTGCTTGTGATTTAACTACTCTGAACAATTTTGTATCATCTGCAAATTTGATTACCTCACTCCTCATATTTCTTTCTAGATCATTTATAAATATATTGAAAATTAAGGGTCCCAATACAGATCACTCCACTGCCCACTCCCTTCCACTGAGAAAATTGTCCATTTAATCCTACTCTCTGTTTCCTGTCTTTTAGCCAGTTTGCAATCCACGAAAGGACATCGCCACCTATTCCATGACTTTTTACTTTTCCTGGAAGCCTCTCATGAGGAACTTTGTCAAACACCTTCTGAAAATCCAAGTACACTACATCTACCGGTTCACCTTTATCCACATATTAACTCCTTCAAAAACATGAAGCAGATTTGTGAGGCAAGACTTGCCTTGGGTAAAGCCATGCTGACTTTGTTCCATGAAACCATGTCTTTCTATATGTTCTGTGATTTTGATATTTAGAACACTTTCCACTATTTTTCTTTGCACTGAAGTCAGGCTAACCGGTCTGTAGTTTCCCGGATCGCCCCTGAAACCCTTTTTAAATATTGGGGTTACATTAGCTATCTTCCAGTGTTCAGGTACAATGGATGATTTTAATGATAGGTTACAAATTTTTACTAATAGGTCTGAAATTTCATTTTTTAGTTCCTTCAGAACTCTGGGGTGTATACCATCTGGTCCAGGTGATTTACTACTCTTCAGTTTGTCAATCAGGCCTACCATATCTCCTAGGTTCACTGTGATTTGGTTTAGTCCACCTGAATCATTACCCATGAAAACCTTCTCCAGTACAGGTACTTCCCCAACATCCTCTTCAGTAAACACCAAAGCAAAGGAAAGGTACACAAAGATGAGATTTCTACAATGACTCTTGCTCTAGCTTGATAGCACCTATCAAGCTAAGGCAAGAGTACATTGTAGAAATCTCATTTTGCAATGCATTTTTATCACGGTGCTATTCATGCGAAATTTATAGCAAAATGTTGAATCTAAGCCTTAAGAGAAATGTGCAGTCAAACTTTATGAAGATTCCACACAAAGTCAAAGAATGGTGTTCACAAATTTTTAAATCAGTACAGCAACTCCACGATTCACAAATTGCAAAGTATCCAAAATTTTAATAGACCCCTGAGACAGTCCCGTGTTTCACCATGCGGCTGCATCGGGAGGGACAATGAAAGAATTTTAATATCTATAACCCTCATTTCTCTACAGAAGATCCTGCTCTTCCGACAACCTCAGCAATCAGCTGGCTTTAGAACTCCCACTCATAGACCTCTCCAATCCCAATTCAGCCCTCCTTTCCTGGAGCAACATTATAGAGGCTGAAGTAAATAAACTATGTATACTGTCAACAAAAAAACTCAACCCCAACTCCTCCAAAAGACAACCGTGGTTCACCAATGAACTTCGAAAACTCAAACTGAGTTTAAGAGAGTAAATGGCGCAAAGCCCCTTGCCCCAGCACGCTCTCTGCCTATAAACTTGCTCTTCACCACACCACTACAGGAACTCCAGCTTAAGATCAAAAAGGGATTTCTACGCACACAAGATCCATGACCTTATCTTTGACGCTAAAGCCCTTTTTGCCTACGTATCCAAATTAACACTAATCAACACACCAGATATCCCTAGCAACCAAGCACAATCCAAAGCTGACGAGTTGGCTCTTTTCTTCCAAAACAAAAATGCCAACCTCCTAACACAGCTGCCCTCTAGCACCAACTCTCCTACTAATGCATATCATCTCCCTTGAGATGAGATTCAAGGCATCTCTCTTGAATCGTTTGAACCCATCACTGCCTCAGAGATCCAATTGGTACTAAAGAAAATGAAACCTTCCTTCCATCCCTTCGACCAAATCCCTACTAAACATCTCCTGCTAATTCCCGACACCATCTCCAAAACACTGGCTGACATCATAAACTGTTCACTATCTCAGGGAATCTATCCAGACGACCTTAAACTGGCCTCCCTCAAACCACTCCTAAAGAAACCAAATCTGGATCCTAAAGATCCCAACAACTTCCGCCTGATTTCCAACCTTCCTTTTATAGCCAATATCATGGAAAAATTAGTTAATACTCAACTATCTGATTACATTGAGGATCACAAAATACTGTTCCCTACCCAATACGGGTTCTGTAAAGCATTAAGCACAAAATCCCTTCTCATATCCCTGACAGACCACCTCATCATGGGCCTTGATAAAGGTCAATCCTTCTTACTGATTCTCCTTGACCTCTCGGCAGCATTTGACACCATTCCAACTCATCACCCAAGCAAGAGACTTAATCAACTCATCACCCAAGCAAGAGACTTAGGAGTAGTAATTGACAATCGTCTGAATTTAAAATCATTCATCAACCAAACAACTAAGGACTGTTTTTATAAACTACAGGAACTGAAAAGGATAAAACCACTCCTTCACTTTCAAGATTTCAGAACGGTTCTTCAAGCAATAATCTTCTCCAAGATAGACTATTGTAATTCTATCTTACTAGGTCTCCCTTCATCTTCCACCAAACCTCTTCAGATGGTCCAAAACGCGGCAGCTAGAATACTGACAAACATGAGGAGAAGAAACCACATTATTCCCATCCTCAAAAACTTACACTGGCTGCCAATACATTTCAGAATTATTCTTAAGTCTATCACCATTATCTATAAAGCCATCCATCACCATGCTCCACTTAACCTACAAATCCCACTCAGACGACATACCTCTTCCAGAACCATTAGAGAAGCTTACAGAGGATCACTACATGTACCCCAAACCAAAACCACACAGCACCTAACATTTAGAGACCGGGCCTTCTCCACAGCAGGACCATCGATATGGAATTCCATTCCACCGGATCTTAGACAGGAACCTTGCCTTCCAACATTCAGAAAAAGGCTTAAGACTTGGTTGTTTAAACAAGCCTTTCCAGACCCTAACTGAATCTTAATTCAACAACAACTATATACAGTCACTTCAGAATATTGTAAATAATTACTCCTCTTTCTGTTACATTTTCTAGCTTTTTCTTCTTCCCCCAGTTTTGAGCAGCCTTGTTTTATTGTAACTTCATTGTTTCTCTTCACTTGTTCCATGTTTCAAGTTCATTTTACACCCTTTGTTAATTGTAAACCAGCATGATGTGATTGTATCATGAATGCCAGTACAGAAAAACTTTAAATAAATAAATAAATAAATAGATTAATAAATAAATAAAAAGAAACTGAGATGTGGAACCAGAGAAAAAGAAAGGAAACTGCTTACTTATATCATATTATTTCAACATACCTTAGTCACAATTTGGTGCACAACTTTACCGGGAGTGCACCAGAGCAATACAACAAACCAACGTTTAAAGCTGAAAAGGCGCGAAAAACAGTAGGTAAAAATGGACCTGACAGGGAACTATGAAACACTAACAGTAACACTATAATGGAGAAAACGGACCTGACAGGAAACTGCAAAGTGTAACTATATGAAAACACCCCACTCGATTTCATTATTCAAACCAAATGGGGCTAAGCTATTTAAAGTGTATATCCATTTCTGTTCCCGACGGATTAAAATTTCTGAAAGATTTCCACCCCGACGAGGGGGAGAAAGAACATCAATTACACAAAATTTAAGACCTGAGATGTGGTGTGAAAAAGCAAGCCAATAAGCAACAAGGGGAGCATTTTCCTTTTGAATATTTAAACTAGAGCAATGCTTAATTATTCTAGTTTTTATCATGCGGGTGGTTTTACCGACATAAATTTTCTGACAGGGACAACTAATAATATAAATTACTCCGGATGTGGTACAATCTGAATCAAAATGTAATGGAAAACGTTTTAATGTAGAAGGGTGACAGAATGTGTCTAACGACAGTGAATGAGGGCAAACGGAACATGATCCACAAGGACCATGACCTTTGAAGGTGTGTATCGGAGATCTCAGTGGAGTTAACTCTGAATGTACCAAAAGGTCTCTAAGATTCTGCCCGTGGTGAAAAGTGAATCTAATCGGATTAGAAAAGCTTTAATGTAGAGACAGAATTGGCCAATGATGGCGAATGATGGAGATCAGGCGGTGCTATGGGTGGAGAATGGTAAAATACAATTAATTACCCCCTCAGAGGAGCGTGATTGAGGTAGAAAAAGGAGCTCTCTGTTCGTGTATAAAGCACATTTAAAAGCTTTCTTTAGGAGTGAAAAAGGGTATCCTCTCATTCTAAAATGGATGATCATTTGTTGAGCTTGTAAAATGTAGTCAGACTTTGTGGAGCATAGATGGCGAAGTCTTAAAAACTGACCAAACGGGATATTGTTTTTAAGTATTGAAGGATGGTGACTATTAAACGATAGTAAGGTGTTACGATCTGAATGTTTCCTGTGGATAGATGTGACAAATGATTTAGAATCTGAAGAGATATGTATGTCTAAAAAAGAAATGGAAATGTGATGAATTTCAAAATTGAATTGCAAATGTTTATTGCAATGATTTAGCCAATCAAGAAAAACAAAAAATTGAACATCAGTTCCTGACCATAGTAGAAAAATATAATCAATATAATGAAGCCACAAGGGGATCATTTTTAACCAGTCAGAGGAATAGATATGTTTATCTTCAAAATTTGATACATATAGGCAAGCTAAGCTAGGGGCCATGGTGGCACCCATAGCAGTACCCTTTACTTGCTAGTAATATACCGAGTCAAAAACAAAGTAATATTTCGTTAGAACTAACCTTGTAATGGTGATAAAAAAATCAGTGGGGATACGGTTCGGAGCCGGACGGGAATTTAGAATCTCTTCAATAAGAAGAACCTCTTCTTGTGGTATATTAGAGTAGTGTGAGATGATGTCTAAAGTGACAAAAAAGAAGGGTCCAGAAGGAATGGGAAAGTCTTGCAAAATTGTAATGAGATGAGAGGAGTCTCTTATATATGAACGACATTTTGACACAAAGGGCTGGATAAAATAATCAATAAACTTGGATAAAGGTCCAAGTAAGGAACCAATTCCAGAAACTATGGGGCATCCCGGGGGGGTTTCAAGAAATTTATGAATTTTAGGTAGAGTATAAAAGGTAGGAGTGATAGGATGTTCTACATTTAAAAAGTTTGCTTCCCTGGTGGTTATGAATCTCCAATCAAGGGCTTCGGTAACTACTTTTATATATTTTTGTAGTGGACAAGTAGGATCTGATGGTAATGGGAGGTAAAAATTGCGGTCTTGTAATTGACGTTCAATCTCCGCCACGTACTTTGATCTATCTAAAACAACAACAATCCCTCCCCTTTGTCAGCGGGTTTAATGATGATACTCTGATCACTCATAAGTGATTTAATGGCAATCCTTTCCTGTTTTGTGATGTTAGATGGAAAAACTCTTGATCCGGATTCTAATTTCTCAATATCTCTACGGATCAATTTTTCAAATGTTAATAAAGCAGGATCAACAGGAGGTGGAGGCATCCATCTTGATTTTTTGGAAACAATAGAAACATCTCGTGTGGGTGTGGTATCAGCAAAAAATAATTTCAATTTTAACATCCTGAAAAATTTATACAGATGTACTTGAACATCAAAGGGATTATATTTCACAGTCGGGATAAATGATAAACCCTTCTCTAATACACTTTGTTCTGCTTGCGATAGTAAACGGACTGATAAATTAAATACTAAACTGTGTTTCATTGCCAAGGGTCCGAGGGATATTGAGTTTGTTGACGTGTGTTGCGCATTGTCCGAGAAGTCTGTTGCTGAAATGGACAGCCGCAGGAACGTTGATACCGAGAGTTCTTGGTGTTCGGACCGGGTTCTAAAAAAGGCTGAGAGGTTGAGACCGCAGAAGAGTGGGAGGATAAACCAAAGGAGGATACTGTTGAAGATGTTGGGGCCCGTTCCTTGTGCTGGGGGTAACATATTTTCATCTCCGGAAGAGTCTTCTGAAGAAGACTGTGCAAAAGTTACAGTTTTCTTGGGGATTCGTGTTGAAGACATCCTTTCTTGTAGTCTTGTCTCGCTGAAATTTTTTAAATTTAGTGATTTTAAGATCATTTTTGAACTTTGTCGAGTTTGTGTTGAACTCAGTAAATTGTTGATCAAATGTTTCAACTGGAGAATTTGATTTTATGTTCTCAATTTGTAGAGCGAGCTCTTCTTGTAGTGATGATATAAGCTGTTTAGTAGTTTCAATGATGACAAGCATCAAATCGAAGGAACACTTATTCAGGATTTGATTCCACCGAGTACTAAAGTCTTTGTTTTCAGTGTGGAGACGTGGTTCTTTTTGAACTCAGTGCCCGTGGGGAATCCTTCTGACCCGACAATATTCTATGAGGGTAAACGTTTCTGTAGACTGATGGCATCTAGCCACGATATGGTCGAATATGTTGATGGTGTATCATCAAAAAAAGGAGCGTCTGTAAGTACAACTTGAAAAGCTTCGTCAGAATAACTAAAGGTAGAATCATCAGCAGATGGCTCCATTCAAGCAACTCCAAAAACCAGGAATAGATCCAAAATCAAATCAGGAGAAATACTGCACTTATATAAATATAATCCAAGAGAAATGTGCCGTCAAATTTTATGAAGAATCCACACAAAGTCAAAGAATGGTGTTCATAAATTTTTAAATCAGTACAGCAACTCCACGATTCACAAGTTGCAAAGTATCCAAAATTTTAATAGACCCCCGACACGGTCCCATGTTTCGCCGTGCGGCTGCATCGGGAGGGACAACGAAAGAATTTGGTGCACAACTTTACCGGGAGTGCACCGGAGCAATACAACAAACCAACTTTTAAAGCTGAAAATTACACAGATCTCAGATCTTAAATTTTGTGTAATTGACGTTCTTTCTCCCCCTCGTCGGGGTGGAAATCTTTCAGAAATTTTAATCCGTCGGGAACAGAAATGGATATACACTTTAAATGGCTTAGCCCCATTTGGTTTGAATAATGAAATCGAGTGGGGTGTTTTCATATAGCTACATTTTGCAGTTTCCTGTCAGGTCTGTTTTCTCCATTATAGTGTTACTGTTAGTGTTTCATAGTTCCCTGTCAGATCTGTCTTTACCGACTGTTTTTCACGCCTTTTCAGCTTTAAAAGTTGGTTTGTTGTATTGCTCTGGTGCACTCCCGGGAAAGTTGTGCACCAAATTGTGAAATTAATCAGTTCACTCACTAATAGTCCATTGACTTTTTTCCAGCCTTCTCTCGATATAGACGATCTCTATTTGTCCATCTTAAGTCCCAATCCCAAGTTCTTTTGCCAATACCTCGGTCTCAAACCTAATCATAACCCTATCAGCCTGGTAATATAGTTTTGAGTTATTCCCTTGGTTTTAATATAGCTTGAGTTATACCCTGGTTGTGTTCATCAGTTTCATGATCCTAGTTTTACATTCCCTTGTTCAATGTAATTGCACTCTCTGAGGCACCGTTACTGTTCATTACTGTTACAATGTAAACCGAATTGATTTGTAACCTCTTTCAAGAATTTCGGTATATAAAACTGTTAAATAAATAAATAAATAAATAAATAAATAAATAAATAAGGTATGTTGAAATAATATGATATAAGTAATTCTTTTTCTCTGGTTCCACATCTCAGTTTCTATTGTGTTATAGATATTGAAATTCTTTCATTGTCCCTTCTGATGCAGCCGCACGGTGAAACACTGGACCGTGTCGGGGGTCTATTAAAATTTTGGATACTTTGCAATTTGTGAATTGTGGAGTTGCCCTACTGATTTAAAAATATATGAACACCATTCTTTGACTTTGTGTGGATTCTTCATAAAGTTTGACTGCACATTTCTCTTGGATTGTATTTATATAAGTGCAGTATTTCTCCTGATTTGATTTTAAATCTAAGCCTTAACCAGATAAGCAGTGATTTTCAACTTATCCGACCAAATGGCAGCAAGGCCGCCACATACCTGGAAATGTCAGAATTTTTTCAGAAAAGTAGCACAATTCAGCTCTATTTACGTATTTGTCCTCCTAATTTTAATCATTTACATGAGAAGATTTAACTCATGTAGTATTCCCAGTAATGTCAGCTTTTATGTCCATACTTCCTCACATTTTGTAATATGCATGTGAGAAGGAAATTAGCAGTTTTACCTAGTAGTTCACCAGTTTTCCCTGTCTATCAGGAACCTCATGAAGACCCTCCTGGCTCGTCAGTCTGAACTTTCCCCATATTACCCAGAAAACCCTCACCCAGTCATTTTTTCACTCTCAAGATGTTTATGATCACTTACATCTGATTTTGAGCAGAAGTAAATATACACAAGTAAAAGACTGAAGTGACCGGTTTTAAAATAGCAACTTATTGCATACATATTGCTCTACGTTGGGAGTTCCCCAGGGCTCTTCGCTATCCCCAACCCTCTTCAATATCTACCTCCTCCCTCTCTGCCATCTCCTCACTAGTCTTAATCTAATCTTCTATCTGTACGCAGACGACATACAAATTCTCTTACCAATTACCAAATCATTAAGCAAAACCCTCGAGTTTTGGGACACCTGCCTCAAGTCCATAAACAACCTTCTATCAAGCCTCAACTTGATCCTGAACACAAAAAAGACGGAATATCTACTTATCTCACACGACGGCAATTTCACACAGCTTAACCCACTTCCTGCAACCCTTCCCTCTTTCTCCGCCGAAGTCAGAAATTTAGGAGTCCTCATGGATAAACAACTCAACTTCAAAAGCTTCATCAATAACACCACCAAGGGCTGCTTTTTCAAACTCCAAGTCTTAAAACGACTCAGACCTCTCCTCCACTTCCACGACTTCCGTACAGTACTTCAGGCAATCATTTTCTCAAAGATAGACTATTGCAACTCACTTCTGATCGGCCTCCCTGCAAATACTATCAAGCCATTACAGATGGTACAAAATGCCGCTGCCAGGATTCTAACCAGATCCAAAAAATGGGACCACATCACCCCCATTCTGAAGATCCTCCATTGGCTCCCTATCAATTTCAGAATACTGTTCAAAGTTCTAACCATCACCCACAAAGCGATTTCCAACATCACACCTTTGGATCTCAAATTCCCTCTCAGATTGCACTTACCATCCAGGCCAGTAAGAGCAGCATATAAAGACACCCTCCAGGTTCCCTTTCTAAAAACAACTTCAGGATTGAGAGCCCTCTCAGCGTCTGGTCCAAAACACTGGAATTCTCTCCCTCCAGACCTAAGGCTAGAACACTGCCCGGTTACTTTTAAGAAAAGACTCAAAACCTGATTGTTCAATCAGGCCTTTTCCCATTCAGATAATCCTCTGAATTAAATTCCTCCCGTTCCCCAGCAGTATTACACCCTTCCTATTCATTTATATCTCCTTAGTCAAAAAAATTTCATGTCCAGATTTTGCCCCTCTACTTAGCTCCTGTTGTCTTCACTACGGTTCACATACCTATTCCTCACCCCACTAGCCGTTTATTATATTGTACAGTGACACCCTTATATGCCCCTCTGTTCCATGATTTCAATTTGGTGCAATACCTTAGCGTCAACCCCTAGTTTTCTGTTTCTTAGTTCAAGACCTAAGCCTAAGCCTCTGCGACCACGGATGTATTATATTTACTCTCTCTGGGACACTGTTTTCTGTACAAATGTTAAATGTTGTTCTGCTTGTTTGTTGGTTAATAAGATATTTATTATTAGTTCTTTGTAATTGTTCACATTTGAAGCTCTGTTAATGTTCTATGTAATTGCTTTCATTTACCGAAGCACTGTTTTCTGTACAATGTAAACCGAACTGATTTGTAAACCCTTACAAGAATTTCGGTATATAAAACTGTTAAATAAATAAATAAAATAAATATTGGCATTTCCCCAGAACACCCCTGCCCTGTCCCTTTCAGCCCCTTTATTCTACATGCAAATTTACTCATGGTACCTGTGCTATGTGCAAAGTTGCAATTTCAAAAATACTGTTTATTCATGCAAATGCTATTTTATATTCGAGCCTGATTTTTGAGCGCACAGCTTTTTAAAATCTTCCTCTAAGTAGCATATATGTAAAATTTTTTAGCCCATGCATGCAAACTTTTTTTAGTGCAAATTTTATTGCATAGATCCCTATGTCTTATAATCTGCAGGTATGAGTGTTGAGTCTGGAGATGGACCCTTGTCCTGGAGCAGTGTAGAACAGCTCCCTGGTAGGAATCAGGAAGCACCTGCCCCCAGGGGGCAGAGCACAGGAAGAGACAGAGGCTAGGATGAGCTTCACCACTGGAAGCCTGTGGTCCCCCCGGGTGGAGCCCATAGGGACACTGGCCGCTTGGACTTAGGTGGGCCTCGCAGGGTCTCCCGGAGAGGTAGTAGATAGGCGTGCCCAAGAGCAGCAAGGAAGCGCGGTCGATCACTAGGCTGTAGGTCTGGAGAACCAAGGAAGACCAGTACAGCATAGGCGATGACAAGGCAAGGGACAAAGCCAGAAACAGGAGACGAGGTCAATGGCAGCCGGGGTCAGAATCCGAGGATCAGTCCGAGGAGTAGTCAACAAAGCAGGGGTCAGGTTCCAGAGGTCAGATGAGGTCACAAGGCAGGCAGAGATCAGGATCCAGGCAACGAGCAGAATGGTCAAGGAGCAGGCAAAGGTCAGTTCCAGAGAGACAGTCCGAGGGTACTACCTGGAGAGACAGGACAGACAAGACGCTGGAACAGAAGGACGCTGGAAAAGAAGGATGCTGGACAAAGCTGGAACAGTAGGACGCTGGAACAGTAGGACACTGGAACAAGACTGGAACAGGACTGGAACAAGGCTGGAACAAGGCTGTGAACGCAGAGGCAAACTAGTACACTTACAGTGCCGAACCGATTGCCAAGGCAAGGAAGTGCAGGCAGGGACTTCCTTATATCGTACATTCAATCAGGGCGCGTCGCAGAGCTAGGACCCGCCCCTGGCCCTACAAGAGGCCGGGCGGTCTGCATGTGCGCTCGTGCAGGGGCGTGGCCAATGCCATTGACGACGCCGAACTCTGGCGTGAGGCCTGGTGCGCAGTGGAAGGCCCGGCGACTGCCGCCGCAGTACGCCGAAGCCTGGAGGTGCTTGCGGCTGCTGCTGGGGAGGCTGACCCGTGACCTGCAGAGGAGCTAGCGAGGTGAGCAGGCTCGTGCGTGGGCTGGGCGCGGATGGGGCGCACAACAATGAGGAACCTTCTTATATGTAATTTTCCTGATTTACTTCACAAAAATAGGTGCATTATTCTAGCTACAAATGTGAAGTGAAAAGAAAATATACCTTCTTGAAATGAATCTTCTTGGTTGGCTTGTTCAATATTTTTTTTTAGGCTTGGATAGAGAACAATCAAACTTTTGAGGCTTTCCAAGGAAAGAGAATACATTCTGCAAGGTGTAATAGCTCTTGCTGTCTGACTTCTCATCCTATCACCTATCAAGCAGGTTTCTGCAATTAGAAGAAATACAATAAAGTCAATAAAAGAATAATTTTTTTCATTTAATATGATAATAAGAATCAATTTAAGAGCTCAAGAAAGAGTGATATAGCTCTGAAAAATAAATTGTACTATTTTTTAATACCACACAAGCAGTAAAAGCAAAGAGAGCATCCTTAGGCAGAGTGTAGCTATAAATTATGTTTCCATGAGTAAAAATTATAATTCATAATCTTTTACATTTTATATTAAAATGACATACACTGAAATTTTCAATTAGGACCATAAAAACACCACAAAGATCAGGATGTATAAAAAAAAATACTGTTTTTCAGAGTGCATTATATAATAAGTTCTATTTTTCTTGATAGATTAACAAATGTAGATTTTGTTTTGTACCCACATCCTTGAGGCAAGATAAATATGTTTGTATAAGCTAAGGGTGTCAGAGTGCAATCCTCAAGGGCCATAAACCGGTTTACTTTTCAGGATATACCAAATGAATATGCATTAGATAATTATGCATACAACTGAGGTATATGCATTAGTGAGAATAATGCTCCGATTAGAGCAAAAAAGGTGAATATATTTGATCCTTGGCCATTTAACTAAGCACCTAAAAGGTTCAGACTTGGAAAAATGCCAAGGATATTTGCTGAAGGTATAGTTAAGCTCTGAAAAGAAAGGCACTAGGAAAAAGTGAAATCCATTTTTGTTACCACATGGACGATACATTTGTACATTGGAAGGACTACTTTGACATTCTACGTGACACCTACGAACAGAACAGTGGTCTCTTGTAAAGATTTGCTGGCCTTCGGAGTGAGGAAACTCACTCCAAGATGAGATTTGGGCAAGGTTCTCTCAACCTAGCTTGATGGACTCTCTACCTGGGTAACATCAAGCTAGGTTGAGAGAACCTTGCCCAAATCTCATCTTGGAGTGAGTTTCCTCACTCCGAAGGCCAGCAAATCTTTACAAGAGACCACTGTTCTGTTCGTAGGTGTCACGTAGAATGTCAAAGTGGCCCCTAACCCCCTACACTCTTACCTAATCCCCACCTCGAGCTACTAGGTGGGTCTACCATAGGGATACAAATACCTGCCTATGGGCCATAATATTATGGCCAGTCTTTCTCTCTCTCTCTCTCTCTCTCTCTCTGAAATCAGACTTACAGTAGACATCAGAAATGGTGATGAAACCTTACCCCACAGCAGCTAACACATTTGAAAGAGGTGTAGTTAAAATTGGTGTTATGGCTGTGCAATAGCTCTTCACAGACAGGCTAACTCCTCCTATTTTCAGAATTTGCATCACACCATACGATATGGTGAAATCACATTTTGAAAAATGACCCCCAATATTTGCGCACGTGGACGATTTAAAATTTGGCCAAAAATGTATTGTTTTATTTTATTAAGTAAATTTAAAAACCTTACAGAAATGGAGAAAATCTCTATATTGATAGTATATAAGACATCTCATATTGCTGGCTGCCATGGGACTTTAACCTATGACACCTGAAGAGGCCTGCAGGATGGCCACTGCAAATGCCTTCCTGTGGCAGACAAAGAGGGAGAGGGCCACCACGGGAACCCATACTGCAGTGGCCAAAGAAGGCAAGGCCTGACATGGACCCCCATCCTGCATTGGATGAAGAAGCCCTGTATGTGAGCATAAGTGTAAATGAGAGCTGAGTGTTTGTATTTGTGTGGGGGGGAGCCTGTGTATGTATATATCTGTGTGTGCATTTGTGCATATGAATGAATGTCTGTATGTTTGTGTATATGTGTATGTATGGGGAAGCCTGTGTGTGTGGAACTTTGTATGTGTGTTGAGGGGGAGCTTGTATGTGGGTATGTGTGTGTGTTTATGCGTGTGTGTGGGGGGGGGGGAGCCTGCCTGGGTTGTGTGTGTGTGCGTGAATGGGAGCCTGCTCAGGTTGTGTGTGAATGGGAACTTGCTTGGGTTGTTTGTATGTGTAATTGTGTGTGTGATTGGGAGCCTGCCTGGGTTGTGTGTATGTGGGAACCTGCATGGGTTGTGTGTCTGTGTGTGAAAAGGAGCCTGCGTGGATTGTATATATGAAAATGGGAGCCTGCCTGGTTTATGTATGTGTTTTTGTGCAAGGAAAGTTTGTGCCACCCCCACTAATCCATGAGAAACACAGGGTGACTGGAAACCAAAGACTTTCAGATATGGAGAGTGGAGGATTTTTCCATCATAAGTTTTAATTATTCAGTGTTTGATGTGATGTGGGGATGGATGAGAGGGAGGAAGGAAGTAAATAAACTGGGGATCAGTAGGGGTGGAGCGAATAAATCAAGGAAGGGGAAGGGAGGGGAGGAATGAACTGGAAATGGGATAGGGTGAGTGTGAACCAGGGTGAGGGAGGGGTTCATTGGAGGGTGCCAAAGGAAGTATCCGCCTCGGGTGCCAAATACTTTAGGTTTGCTACTATTAGCAATCCTTACTGACAGGTTTAATAACTTTATCATTGAATAATTATCAAAATATGAAATATAGAAAGAGAAATGAATCAAAGAAGCAGAAACAAAAATATGCAAAATTGTAAGCTTTTGTACTACAGTTTACAGAAAACACTATCTTTCTATGTTGCCTGGTTATTGTTGTGGAGGGAGAGCAGGGTGTACATTTTAGCCAAAACCCCTCAACCCAAAGGAGTGAGTAGCCTTCCTGATAATTCATACAATGCTACTTCTTGAACGTGCATTGTGCTTGGAGCTGGCTGTAGAAGTAGTCCTACACTTTTTCCCTAATGTCTGCATATCAGTACCCTGGACCATAAAAGTCAGAGCCCAGCGTTGGGTGTCATCTGAATCCAATTCCCCTTTTTCCCCTACTCCTGACATGAAAGCAAAGAGCGATGCTTAATTGTGTCAAAATCATGTAAACTAATTGGTAAGGGTACTACTCTCCATGCCTTCTGTTAGAGGTAGTATCCGCCACTCCATGCTGGTTACCTTTCATGCACCCTTTTTTAATTCCCAACTCTAGCCTTTAGGGATCCAAAGTGTTTATTCCATGCCATTTTCGTTTACTGTTTTCATCTTCACCACCTCTTCCAGAAGGGCATTCTGTGAAGAAATATTTCCTGATGTTCATTCTGGAATTCATTGCCAGAGGATGTGGTTACAGCAGTTAGTGTAGCTGGGTTTAAAAAAGGTTTGGTTAAGTTCCTAGAAGAAAAATCCATAAACTGCTACTAATTATTAAGCAATAGTAGCTTGAGATTTATTTAATGTTTGGGTACTTGCCAGATACTTATTGTTATGACCAGGCAGTGGTAAAGCAAAAAGTGGACCCTTGGGCCGGCCTGCAGGTACTACACAGTGCAGGCCGGGAGGCAGAGTCAGTGCTTGGCAAGGATACCAGGAGCCTGGAATCCCCCCGGGAGGGGCCCGTAGGGACCCAGGCCCTGGGGACTGGAGCAGTTCAAGATAGTCCAGAGAGGGTAAGTCCGAGGGTGGTCTGGAGAGAGGTCAGAAAGTTCAAAGATAGCTGCCGGAGGAGAGGCAGACGGCTGGCTGGCAGGCAGGTCACTGAAGAAGGCGGAGTCTGAACCGGCAGCGGGTAGGAGGCTAGGCTGCAAAGCAGACCAGAGTCACCGCAGGCGGCGGGTAGCAAAGAAGGCCGCGAGGCAACTCGGGATCAGGAGTGGCGGCGGGCTGACACCGGAGTCCGTGGCAAACCGGGGTCAAGACAGGCGACTGGCTAGCATAGAAGTCTGTTAGGCAAACCGGGATCAAGGCAGGCAGCAGGCTAGCGAGAAGTCAGTTAGGCAAACCGGGATCAAGGCAGGCAGCAGGCTAGCGAGAAGTCCGTTAGGCAAACCGGGATCAAGGCAGGCAGCAGGCTAGCGAGAAGTCTGTTAGGCAAACCGGGATCAAGGCAGGCAGCAGGCTAGCGAGAAGTCTGTTAGGCAAACCGGGATCAAGAACCAGGAGACAACGAGAGTCAGCAAGTAAGGACAGGAACAGGAAGCAACTAGTCAGCAGGAAACCTCGTTGCAAGGTGTCTAGTGGGGGACTGGACGCCGGTTAAATCTGGAGCGGGGCGTGACGTCAGCAGGCGAGGCGGAGCCGGGTTTCCGGATGCTGTGCGCTTAAGAGAACCCTCCTCGCGCGCGAGGCCAGGCAAGGGTAGGCCTGTAATGGCGTCTTCCTCGTGGGAACTCCTCGGGCGGAGGCCCTGTTGAGCCTGGATTCAAGCGGGTTCCTGAAGGAGCTGAAGAGACGGTAAGCGGGCCTGACCCCGAACATGAGAGGGGCGGTCGGGACTGCAACAGTACCCCCCCCCTTTACGGCCCCTCTTCAGAGGACCAGGCTTGTCAGGGTGGTCAAGGTGAAACTGCTGAAGGAGAGACTTGTCCAGGATGTTGTGAGCAGGCTCCCAGGTATTATCCTCATCGCCGCAATCCTCCCAGGCCAGGAGGTACTCCCATCTTCGGTTGCAAAAACGCACGTCAATCACGTCGCGTACCTGGAACGTGGGATCCTCGGCTACGGGCATAGCAGGAGTGTCCGGGAGTCGACGGTGGAAGCGAGAGAGGACCAAAGGCTTTAGCAGAGAGACGTGGAAGACATTGTGGATCTGCAGGGAAGACGGTAACCGTAATCGGTAAGAGACGAGACCCACCCTCTTGGCTACCCGGAAGGGTCCACAGAACTTGGGCGCGAATCTCTTTGAGGGCAGCCTCAGGTGGATGTTTCTTGTACTGAGCCAGACCCGGTGCCCTGGCTGGTACACCGGGGCAGGTCGTCGACGGCGGTTGGTCGCTTGTTTGGCCGAGGTGGCAGAAGCGCTCAGCTTGGTCTGGGTGGTCTGCCAAAGAGTCTGTAATTGCTGAGCGGTGAGTTGCGCGGCTGGAGAAGCACTGGGTGTGGTGATGGGTAGCGGAGGTTTGAGCTGTTTCCCATACACCACCTGGAAGGGCGAGACTCCGGTAGCGGCATGGCACTGGTTACTGTACGCGAACTCGGCCCAGGGTAAGAGCTCAGTCCAGTTGTCCTGCCTTTCGTTAATGAACGCGCGCAGAAAGGTCTTTAGGGTGCGGTTCATCCTTTCGGATTGTCCATTGCTCTGCGGATGAAAGGCGGTGGAGAAGCTGAGTTGGACTTTAAAGCATTTGCAGAGAGCCCTCCAATAGCGAGCGGTGAATTGAGGGCCCCGGTCTGAGATGATGTCCAGGGGGAGCCCATGGATCCGGAAGATGTGTTGTGCAAAGAGAAGGGCCAGTTCGGGTGCAGATGGCAACTTGGGCAAGGGCATAAAGTGGGCCATCTTGGAGAAGCGATCCACAGTGACCCAGATTACGGTCTTCCCGTGTGACGGCGGTAGGTCCACCATGAA
Organism: Rhinatrema bivittatum; assembly: GCF_901001135.1. Lineage (NCBI taxonomy): Eukaryota > Metazoa > Chordata > Amphibia > Gymnophiona > Rhinatrematidae > Rhinatrema > Rhinatrema bivittatum. The sequence goes on along the minus strand of NC_042617.1, from coordinate 590,966,282 downwards.
GTCCGTAGCGAGATGGGTCCATGGTTCCGTGGGAATCGGAAGAGGGTGCAGGAGGCCGCACGGAAGTCCTGGACTGGGCTTCTGTTGGGCACAGGTAGGGCAAGAACTCACATAGGTGCGGACGTCCTGCCGCACGTTGGGCCACCAGTAGTACCGGTTAAGGAGCTCCAATGTTCGTTCTCGACCGGCATGGCCCCCGGTAAGAGAGTCGTGGGCCCAACACAAAACCTTCAGCCGTTGGCTTCGGGGAACCACGGTTCTGTCTTGCGTGAGGATGGACATGGCAGAGAGTCGGACTTTGTCGGGGTCCAGGATGAACTGTGGAGGCTCTAGATCCTCCTCGGACAAGGAGGACCGGGACAGGGCGTCAGCCCGGACGTTCTTGGCAGCAGGGCGGTAGTGGAGAGTGAAGTCGAAGCGGCTAAAAAACAGGGACCACCGAGCCTGACGGGGGTTCAGGCGTTGGGCTTGGGACAAAAACTCCAAGTTTTTATGGTCGGTATACACTGTGACCGGGTGGTTAGCCACCTCGAACCATTGCCTCCACTCCTCAAAGGTAAGCTTGATGGCTAGCAGTTCTTTATCCCCAATGGAGTAGTTGGCCTCGGCTGGCGAGAACTTCTTGGAGTAGTAGGAGCAGGGTAAGAGCTGGCCCAATGAAGAATGCTGGCTGAGAACGGCCCCGACAGCAACGCTGGAGGCGTCAACTTCCACTATGAAGGGGCGTGCCGGGTCCGGGTGACGGAGACAGGTATCAGCCAAGAATGCTTCCTTCAAATCTGCAAAGGCCTCGATGGTAGTGTCGGGCCATGACTTGACATTGGCTCCCTTACGGGTCAGAGCAGTAAGGGGAGCGACTCGATGGGAGTAACGAGGGATGAAATGTCTGTAAAAATTAGCAAACCCCAGGAACCTTTGCAACGCCTTGAGGCCAACCGGGCGGGGCCAGTTCGTGATGGCAGAGACCTTCTCAGGATCCATCTGGAACCCCGTGGATAAGATGATGTACCCCAGGAAGGGTAACGATTCTGCCTCGAAGACACATTTCTCGAGCTTGGCGTAACGGTGATTGTCTCTGAGGGCTTGTAAAACTTGCCTGACATGCCGACGATGGCATTCCAGATCCTTGGAGAAGATTAGGACGTCATCCAAGTACACGATGACGTGTGAGTGTAGCATCTCACGCAAGACCTCGTTCATGAGGTTTTGGAAGACTGCCGGGGCGTTGCAAAGTCCAAAGGGCATCACCAGGTATTCATAGTGCCCATCCCTGGTGTTGAAAGCAGTCTTCCATTCATCTCCGGGACATATGCGAACAAGGTTGTAGACCCCCCGGAGGTCTAGCTTGGTGAAGAGTTTGGGCCCCTTGGAGCCTATCCGAGAGCTCGGGGATCAGCGGAAGTGGGTAGCGTTCTCTCTTGGTAATGGCATTTAGGCCTCGATAGTCGATACAAGGGCGGAGGGAGCCGTCCTTCTTTCCCACAAAAAAGAAGCCGGCCCTGGCGGGGGAGCGAGAGGGGTGAATGAAGCCCTTAGCAAGGTTCTCGGCAATGTACTGGGACATGGCGGTTGTCTCTGGCAAGGACAAGGGATATACCCGGCCCCGAGGAGGTGTGGTACCGGGAAGCAGGTCAATAGGGCAGTCAAAGGGTCGGTGTTGCGGTAGGATCTCAGCCATCTCCTTGGAAAACACATCCGCGAAGGCTTGGTACAGCTCTGGAAGCAGAAGAGACGAGCAGAGCTGGATCGGTGACGGGGGACGCGGAATCTGCAGGCAATGGGTGAAGCAGAAGGGGCTCCACTGAGTCAACTGGAGTGTGTCCCATTGAATCACCGGGGAGTGGCGGTGCAGCCACGGTAGTCCCAAGATCAGAGGGTGTACAGCCCGTTCCAAAACCAGTAGCGAGATTTCTTCGGAATGAAGCAGGCCGGTCTGGAGAGTCAGCGGATCCGTACAGCAGGAGATGGTCCCAGGAAGCAAGGTGCCTTGGATAGACGAGATGCGCAGCGGGGGGGGTCCTTGGGCCGCGTGGGTAACGATAGTTGGTTTACCAAGTCCGCTACAATAAAGTTACCCTCAGCCCCAGAGTCGATGAAGGCTCGAGTCTGAAGTTCCCCTCCGGGGTATTTGAGTCTCACCGGTATGGTGCATTGAGGAGCTGAGCCCGTATAGCCTAGGAGTAGCTCCTCAGGATGACCTAGGCACGGTCGTTTCCCGGACGCTCCGGGCATCTGGCAAGAAAGTGGCCCTTTCCTCCGCAGTAGAGACAAAGGCCCTGGGTCCGGCGTCTCCGCTTCTCCTCTGCAGACAACGGAGACCTGCCCAGTTGCATTGGCTCCCCGGGTGTGGAGGATGTGGGTGGTGCCCTGGGTACCATGGGCCGGGCGTGTCCCTGGGGAACCGGGGGAGACTTTCGGGAAGAGCGCGTCTCCTTGTCTCGTTGCTGGAGCCGGCGGTCCACCCTACCAGCGATGTCGATTAAATCATTGAGGTCATCCGGGAGATCCCAACCGGCCAGCTCATCCTTGATGCGGCTAGCCAGGCCCTCAAGAAATATCCCCCGAAGGCAGTCATCCCGCCAACCGACCTCCATGGCAAGGGTGCGGAAGTCTATGGTGTAGTCCACCACTGAACGCACCCCTTGCCTGAGATGCAAATGTTCAGAGGCGGCTGTGGTTTGGCGAGCAGGGTCATTGAAAGCTTGGCGAAAGTTAAGAACAAATTCCTGGAGGTTATGCAGAAGAGGATCCTGCCGCTCCCACATAGGAGAGGCCCAGTCCAGTGCTTTACCATCCAGTAAGGAAAAGATGTAAGCCACCTTGACGGAGTCCAAAGGGAACTGTGCCGGCAGCAGGGTGAACCAGACGTAGCACTGGTTCAGGAAGCCTTGGCATGCTTTGGTGTCCCCAGCATAGCGGGTCGGGGCAGGCAACTGGGTCACCGGCGTGGAACTGGAGACCGGAGCGGGAGGCGGAGCTGGACGTGGATCTGGCGGTGGTGTCTCCAGGCGGGAGACCAGCTGTTCCACGGTGGCTGCAAGGGCGTCAATACAATGCCGTTGTTGTTGGAGGCGCTGCGCCATTCCTGGGATGGCCTGTAGTGTGGGGACCTCCGCCGGGTCCATGGCCTTGCAAACTGTTATGACCAGGCAGTGGTAAAGCAAAAAGTGGACCCTTGGGCCGGCCTGCAGATACTACACAGTGCAGGCCGGGAGGCGGAGTCAGTGCTTGGCAAGGATACCAGGAGCCTGGAATCCCCCCGGGAGGGGCCCGTAGGGACCCAGGCCCTGGGGACTGGAGCAGTTCAAGATAGTCCAGAGAGGGTAAGTCCGAGGGTGGTCTGGAGAGAGGTCAGAAAGTTCAGAGATAGCTGCCGGAGGAGAGGCAGACGGCTGGCTGGCAGGCAGGTCACTGGAGAAGGCGGAGTCTGAACCGGCAGCGGGTAGGAGGCTAGGCCGCGAAGCAGACCAGAGTCACCGCAGGCGGCAGGTAGCAGAGAAGGCCGCGAGGCAACCCGGGATCAGGAGTGGCGGCGGGCTGGCACCGGAGTCCGTGGCAAACCGGGGTCAAGACAGGCGACTGGCTAGCATAGAAGTCCGTTAGGCAAACCGGGATCAAGGCAGGCAGCAGGCTAGCGAGAAGTTTGTTAGACAAACCGGGATCAAGGCAGGCAGCAGGCTAGCGAGAAGTCCGTTAGGCAAACCGGGATGAAGAACCAGGAGACGAGAGTCAGCAAGTAAGGACAGGAACAGGAAGCAACTAGTCAGCAGGAAACCTCGTTGCAAGGTGTCTAGTGGGGGACTGGACGCCGGTTAAATCTGGAGCGGGGCGTGACGTCAGCAGGCGAGGCGGAGCCGGGCTTCCGGATTCTGTGCGCTTAAGAGAACCCTCCTTGCGCGCACGCGCGCGTGAGGCCAGGCAAGGGTAGGCCTGTAATGGCGTCTTCCTCGTGGGAACTCCTCGGGTGGAGGCCCTGTCGAGCCTGGATTCAACGGGGTTCCTGAAGGAGCTAAAGAGATGGTAAGCGAGCCTGACCCCGAACATGAGAGGGGCGGTCGGGACCGCAACACTTATGACTTGGATTGGCCACTGTTGGAAACAGGATACTGGGCTTGATGGACCCTTGGTCTGACTCACTATGCCAATTTTTATGTTCTTATCTTAAGAATATTAAGAATACTCAGGAGGAAAAATCTTCATTTCTTAAATTTTCCAATAACATGATTGCTGTCTCCATATGAAATGTTCAAAAAAATATTTATATGATGTATTGAATTATACAGGTGAAAATATTCCATCAGTATCTTATGTACATTACCTTCCAAGAAACAAGACAGTTGTTAATGATCAAGAAGATGAAATGGATTGTTTAGTGATCAAAGAACCTAATCTTACCAACTTTCTTGAATCTTCCTTCAATAATATCTCATTGAGAGCTATTCTGTTGGTCTCTTTTAGCTTAGAGAATAAGAGGAAATTAGTTTTCCTCAAATATTTTGCAAGTAAGCAATGCTTGTGTTAAGATTTGTAAGTAAGTGGGCCCTTTGGCCGAGGTGAGAGGTGGTACTGCCCGGGGGGGGGGAACCCCATTGAGCCTCACCGTCAGGAGGCAGAGCCTCAGCTGCGGGATGGAATACGGCAGAGGTAGGGTGACCCCTGGAGGCGGGCCACGGGGCGACAGCGCAGATGCTGACATCAGACTCAACTCGGAAGACTGGAGTCAGGCAATAGCTGCGGCACTACCTGAGGAGCGAGGGTGCCGAGGAAAGTTACAGTCACTGTAGTTACACTGGGTCCGTAGAGATGGTATGCAGGAGGGTTCCTCATTGGAAGATCACGTTAGTGGTCCGCGGAGCAGGGTACACTGGCGAGGGTTCCTCCAGGGATATCGCGGCACGGGTCCGCAGAGCAGAGCCGGAAGTGGCTCCTCTAAGAATCACGGCAATGGTCTGCAGAGCGGGGTACACCGGAGAGGGTTCCCACGTAGATATCACAACAGGGATCCACAGCGTGGTACTCACAATGACGGATGACTAGTAATAGTTCCGTAGAAAGTTTCGGGAAGCGAGGCAGGAGTCCGGGTGAAAGGCCCTCCGAGGAGCGGATAGCCAAGAGATGAGGGGGGCCCCCAAAGAGCGGGTACCCGATAGTCTCACATCACAGAAGCAAGAACTGGAACCATGCTGAAGTGAGAGCAGGTAGATATTGCAAGTGAACTCTTTGCCAAGTCACCGGCTGTCTGGGCTGGCGAGCTTAAGTATCGGAGCTATTTATTTATTTTAATATTTTTATATACTGACAACCATTTGCACATCGTATCCGTTTACATAAAACATAGACAGCGTCGCCATAACGACAGGCGTAGCCTTTACAGGGATCATAAAACTGTAGCAAGAGGCTAAATATAGGATAACTGGATACAATATTTTTGAACTATAGATTAACTAGGTACAAAGTTATTGAAGGGATATCTCAGGAAGGATGTTTAGAAGAATATAAATGGGATCAGCTCAGTTATTAAGTTAACGAAAAGCTAGAAAACAAGGCCAAAGAAAACAGTGTATACAGTAAAATATGTACAATAAACTTCAAATGTAACCAATATCAATATAGTATAGTACAACACTCTGCATTCATTCATTCGCATTGTCGGATGATTCAATTAATGAGGGGAATTTGAGGGGAAGGCCTGTAGAAAAGCAGTTGTGACGTCATCTGATAGGGACGCCCCCGAGGTTCCCGCCATGATGTGGTTAAAGCAGGTCGGGGAACGCACACGCCTAGGGAACCCCGAGGGTAAGATGGCAGTCGGCAGCATCCATGCTGCTCAGATAGGCCCGGGAACGGAGGCCGGAAGGCCGGTGGTAGCTGGCAGAGGCCGCGAGTTCGCCCAACGGAGCCAAAGCAGTAAAAAGAGAGGTGAGCAGCAGTGGCCGCAGCCATCTGCGGCCGCGGAGCGTAACAGTACCCCCCTTCTTAGGGGCCCTCCCCGGGGGTTTGAGTTTTCTTGGGTGAGAAATATGAAGCTGCTTGATCAGTTCTTTATTGAGAATGTTAGCTGCAGGCTCCCAGCTGTTTTCTTCAGGCCCAAAGCCCTCCCATGATAACAGATACTCCCATCATCTTCCTCGTTTCCATATATCCAGGACGTCCTGAACTTGATAAGTGATGTCCTCTTCCGATGCCAGAGGTTGAGGTTCAGGCGGCTTTTTGGAAAATTCGGATAGAATGAGAGGTTTAAGTAACAAGACATGGAAGCCGTTATGAATCTTAAGTGAAGTAGGCAGGCGTAGGCTGTATGTAACTGGGCTCAGATGACGAAGTACGGGAAATAGCCCAATGTATCTGGGAACGAAGCGGACTGAAGGGAGTTTCAGATGAATGAATCGAGTACTAAGCCATACTTTATCTCCAGGACTGAACTGAGGAGCTGCCCGGTGATGAGTGTCATAGCATTTCTTGGACGTCTGTGCAGCTTGTTGTATAAGGCGTTTAGTAGGGATGTGAATCATTTTTTGACGATTTAAAACAATCGTCAGATATATTTTAAATCGTCAAAAATCGTTAGAGCCATGATACAATAGCAATTCCCCCGATTTATCGTCAAAAAATCGTAAATCGGGGGAGGGGGGAGGGCGGGAAAACCAGCACACCAAAACAACCCTAAAACCCACCCCGACCCTTTAAAACAAATCCCCCACCCTCCCGAACCCCCCCAAAATGTTTTAAATTACCTGGGGTCCAGTGGGGGGGGGGGGGGGGGTCCCGGCACGATCTCCTGCTCTCGGGCCACGGCTGCGTTAATAGAAATGGCGCCAGTGGCCCTTTGCCCTTACCATATGACATTGACTACTGCAATTCCATCTTGCAAGGTCTACCGGCTTCTACTATAAAACCCCTCCAGCTGCTCCAAAATGCTGCGGCGATAATTTTAACGAATACTAATCGGAGAGCGCATATCTCCCCCATCCTAAAAGATCTTCACTGGCTCCCAGTGAACTTCAGGATTCTCCATAAATCACTGACAATTATCCACAAAAATATTCACCATCAGACCCCACTTGATCTTTTACACCCTCTCAAATTGCACTCGACGGCCAGTCCCTTAAGGGATGCCTACAAGGGATCCTTACATGTTCCTCCAATCAAAATTGTACACCACTCAAATATCAGAGACAGGACATTCTCTATCACAGGTCCCTCCATCTGGAACACCATGCCTCCGGACCTCAGGCAGGAAACTTGTCTACTAACCTTCAAAAAGAAACTAAAGACATGGCTGTTCTGCTGAGCCTTCCCCGCCAATAGCCCAACAGCCTGATTTAGAACTATTCTATCACTTATGTAAATAAACAAACGCTAATTATGCTCACAAGTCATCATGAGGTCGGCTCTTTGCCTCCCTCCCATATTCAATTGTATATAGTAATCTATCTTCGTTCTCCCTCTCTTTCTTTCCTTCGCCCAGTTAAGGCATCCTTGTTATAATGTAACTTTATGCTCCTTTAAATTGTCTCTTGTTGACTGGTTGGTTATAGTTACTGCTTAGTTTGATGTAAACCGAGTTGATTTGATTTGTATCAAGAAAGTCGGTATATAAAAGCCTTTAATAAATAATAAATAAATATGCATGACTCTGCACTTCTTGGCATTGAATCTCAGCTGCCATATCTTTGAACAGTCTTCCAGCTTCCTTAAATCCCGTCTCATTCTCTCCACTCCTTCCGGTGTGTCCACTCTGTTGCAGATCTTAGTATCATCCGCAAATAGACAAACCTTACCTTCTATCCCGTCCGCGATGTCGCTCACAAAGATATTGAACAGGACTGGTCCCAGCACCAACCTTTATTTATTTATTTATTTATTTATTTATTTAAATTCTTTTGATATACCGATGCTCAAGACTAGTGTCTTATCGTACCGGTTTACATTGAAACAAGGGGTAAACAATTAACTAGGAAGATAAAGTTACAATGAACAGGGGTTTACAGAGTGGGAGAGTTGAGATCAAAAGCATACGATTAACATATCAAAGTGAAGCATAACAAAGTTTAAACATAACAAAGTTTAACATAGGGATCGAATGTGGCAAGCTTTGACAATAGCTTAATCTTTAGGTCTATAAAACTGCAGGCACGAAGGTGGGAGAAGGTGGGGGCGGATCTGTGAAAATGAAGTGCAGGGCTGTGCTGTTAGAAGGGTGTCCATCAAGGGAAGGCTTGAGTGAACAGCCACGTTTTTAGTTTCTTTCTGAATGAAAATGGGCATTGTTCTAGCCGGAGTTCCGGGGGAAGAAGGTTCCAATGATACGGTCCGGCCGTGGACAAGGTTCGTTTCTGGATGGAAGTGTGACTAGAGGCTTTGTTAGGGGGGGCTTGGAGCATTCCTTTGTAAGCCGATCTGATCGGTCTTGTGGAAACGTGAAGTTCGAGTGGTATTTTGAGTTGTAGAGTAGATCGGTAATAGATGTTTTTGTGGATGGTGGATAAGGTCTTAAACATTATTCTGTGGTTGATCGGTAGCCAGTGTAGGTTTTTTAGAATTGGTGTGATGTGGTCCTTGCGCCGAGAGTTAGTGAGGATCCTTGCTGCGGCATTTTGAAGCATCTGTAGAGATTGCGGCACTCTGCTCATCACCGCTCTCTCTTTCAAGTAAGTTCCCTTTACCATCACACATTGTCTTCTGTCCTTCAACCAGTTTGCTATCCAGGCCACCACCTTGGCACTCACTCCCAAGCTTCTCGTTTTATTCACTAGCCTCCTGTGCGGGACCATATCAAAAGCTTTGCTAAAATCCAAGTAGATAACATCGAGCACTCTTCCTCGATCCAATTCCTTAGTCACCCAATCAAAAAATGTCTATCAGATTCATCTGACAGGATCTTCCTTTGGTGAAACCACGCCCATCCCTCCTCTTCCCTCCTTAACCTACCCTCCCCCCACTCCCTCGTCTTGTATATAGAACGTACATAATAGATTGTATATAGCATGTACATTACTCCTGCTTTTTGTAAATTAACCCTGTACTCCCCTCCCCTGTCCCCAGCATACTCATTAGCTCCAAGTTACTGCCCTGCCCCTTCCCCCCCCTCCTCCCCCCCAGTTAAAATATCAGTTACAATGTAAAGCCCTGTTGGCTGATTTTGCTGTTGTCTGGAAACCGATGTGATGTCTCGTGCGAATATCGGTATAGAAAAATGTTAAATAAATATAAATAAATAAATGCTGCTTCTGGTCCAGCAATTCTGCTGCTTGTAGATAGTTCACTATTCTTTCCTTCAGCAGCGAATCCAATACTTCTCCCACCACCAAGGTGAGGCTAACCGGCCTGTAGTTTCCAGCCTCCTCTCTGCTCCCACTCTTGTGAAGTGGGACCACCATCGCTCTTTTCCAATCACTCGGCACCACTCCCGTTTCCAGGGATCTATTGAACAAGTCACTCAGCGGAACCGCCAGCACATCTCTGAGCTCTTTCAGTGAAGAGGAAAGGGATAGGAGGAAGTAGGAGAGGAAAGTGTATAGGTAGGTGAATGTGGAGGGATGAAGTCAGCAGGATAGGGCAAGACAGAAATGACAGAGGGGTTGGGAGTTGTTAGGGCAGGTGGAGGAATGAGGGTGGAAGGGAGGGGAGTGGGAATGAGTGTGAGGATAGTAACACCTCTCCAAAAGTGAAAGTGGCAACCTGATCTTCCAGCAACCAAGAGGCAGCTTGGCCACGTCTGCGTGCCTACAAGTGCCTCCAGCTCATTGCTGGAGTTCTTAAAAATTACCACCTGCTGTTTGGCAACTGTGCTAGGAGTACCTCCAGGGCTTCCCAGATATGTTGTACTATCAGAATCTTTGACGTTTTCAATGTGTTTGCTGCATCGATCAGATGCAAAGTTCTTTATCTATGGTGTTTTGTTATCCATACATAAAAAAGGAGATTATATGAGAAAAGAGAGCCATATTGGAATGATATGTAGTTTATATAAAGCAATTTGATGATGTAAGTTATTCCCCTGATGAAGCCTTATAATAGGCAAAACAAAGTCGTCTTTGTCGGGAACATTAGTTTAAGTTGAATACGACGGATGAGAAATGCCGGGAATGACAGCTTAAGTTGAAAATGGCAGTCAGGAAATGTCTGTCTCGCGTTCAGAGGGAATGCAGAATTGTAGCTGTAAACAGTAGTTGGAAAGTAGATACGGCAAGAAAACAGAAACAGCAGGAAAACAGAAGTGATACAATCCTTCATTATTTTAGTGAAGAACTGACACTGTAGAAGTAATATCTGCTGGTAGATGATAGTTGAATTTAATATTTATGTCATTTCAAAAACAGATTTTACATGTATATTGATGGTTGTCCTGTGCTTATGAGATGAATGTATGAAATAGTGTGTGAGTGTGGATGTTGAATTGGTGGAGAGTGATTTTACATCATTTTTATTGTATGCATTTTCTTGTAATAGTAATGACAAAGTATAAGTTATTTTACCAAGTTATGTGAAATTATTCTTGTATTTTGTATATTAAGGTGGATATATGTTTATTTTGCAAATTCATTTTGTAAATTTATATATTAAAGTGCAATTCTGAAAGATGTTCATTTATATTCTCTCTATATAAATTTCATTGTACTAATGCACAGACCATAATCTGGTGCAGCAGAATAAAGAGGACCAGACAGTAGATAGCCCACCACTACAGGGACATAAAAGTCCATTTAAAGAACAAGGTGGCAAGACGGAATAAATACATACAGCAGATTGGAGGAGCCCCTTGCCCAATTGTCCTCATACCGATGGAGGAGCGGCTCATTCAACAGGTGGGATCAGATGTATTTGAGGGAATGGAGGAGGCCCTGGACACCACGTGAGCCAGGGCTGGTAAGCCACATCACATGTCATTGTGAAGTCTTCTACAGTTGTCTACACTTGTTTGCAAAGGATGCTCATACTGAATGATGCAAAGTACACATCTTATGCAAAACAGTACATGTGCACTTCTTAGCATTCATACTTATGTCTTCTTTGTTTCTACAACTCTCACCCAGGAAACCCCTAGTCCCAGCCATGAAGACCCAGGGACCAGCAGCACAGCCCCAGGTCTCAGCGGCACCTTTCAACTAAATGGTCAAAACATAGTGGAGTGAAGAAGAGGAGGAGCACCAGAAGCAGCAGCCACAGCAGCTGTTACTTCAACCCCTTGGGTCACCTCTATCCCTTGACACCAGCTTAAATCTCTCTGCATTGTGGAGGAAACTACCCTGCCATGGGAGTAACCAGCCCAGTTACCACTTGCCTCCAGCATACCTTGTGACTAGCTGGATGTCCAAGAGAGCCAGCCAGTTCATCCCCTGTGCCTGGTGATGCCAGCATTGGAGGCACAGACTGCACCTCAGCAATCATCAACCCCACTACCTGCACACCAGCAGGTAGTGGGGTTGGTGCAGACCACACTAGACCATATCGAGAGGAGGCATGGCCTACATCTTCACCATATATGGGCAGAGATAGTGTGGTTGAGGAGAGCTCAGATCAGCCACAGCAACACCATGCAGCAGCAAACACCAGCTCTTACACAGGCCTTAACCACCACATCTACTTCAATAAATAATTTGACCACAGCGGTCACCCAACTCATTCAACGTTTGCCAGAGCCTGTGTCTGTGTCATCCCCATCCTCCCAGGAGTCTATTCCATGCATCAGTCTCTGACTCTCAGGATGGCCCAGGGATAGGGCCCCCAAAGAAATGCCACCCTCAACCACCAAAAAGCCTCGGGAAGGAAAAGGCCCATGAGGCACACAGTTGTAAAGGCTCCAAACATTCACTCAAAGATGACTTGTCCAAACAAGCCAGGCCAGTCCTCTGTACAAAGCTATTACGCCAGCTAGATGGAAAAAGCCTGCTGGGCCCGTCCTGACTACAGAGTTCCTGTGCGAGCTTGCTGATGTAGATGGTCTACTGTCTGCCTCTGTTGTCCTGCTGCTTACTTGTTATGCCCTCTATGCTCTGCCTGTAGAGCTGTCTCCTTGATGTGGTCCTGCTGGTGATTCTTCTCATCATGTCTCATCTCCTGACCCTGTTGTTGGTGTCTCTTCTCATGTCATCCTGCTGCTGCCTCCATGCTGGTATCTCTTCTCATGCCATCCTGCTGCTGCCTCCATGCTCCAGCTTTGTGTGCTTCCTCCTACTAGTAGCACCACGATACTAGTAGGAGGAAGCACACAAATCTGGAATTTGGTTTTTTTTATACAATGAGCCCTTAGCATGGTAGACCATGCTCCACCTCTTTTTTTTTAACTTTTCACTTGTGCATGTAGCAGCAAGAATGCATGTATTCGGCCGGCTTTTAAAATCCGCTTTGCGCATGGCCCACATGTCCCAAGGCACAGCAGGGGGCCTGATATGAGGCTTCAAATGAAGCAGACCTTGTATAAACCTCTGTGCCACCATCATAACATGAGAATAACAGCAGTGGGAGTAAGACAGGAGAGAGGGAGAAAAGCATCAGTGAGGGGGGAGTAAAGAAAATAAGCAACAGGTGGGGGAGAGTCTGAGATAGAGTGGCACTATCTAGTGCTTTTGTCTCTCTAATCTCCCTCCCCCACTGGTAATTTTCTCGTGCTCACTCTGTCCTCCACCACCACAATATATACACTGTTGTGCCTTTCTCCATCTCCTCTCCACCAACCAAGTTTTCTTGCTTTCTCCCCCACCCCTTCTCCTGTGCATCTTTCTCTCTCTTCATGCTTCCTCCCCTCCCCTCCCCTCTCTGCTGTGGTTGAATCCTGATTCCCAGGATCAAAGAGAGAGCTATGGGTCTGCTGCTGTTTTTCCTCCAGCCGTCCTCTGAAATCCCAAAGCAAAAGGCAACATTTGGGAGAGGGGGAGGAGAAATGACAGAACAATATGGGATCGACTAGGGAGCAAAGAACTGTTCTCTACCGAGTGAGATTCGAGGCACTGGTCAATAGAGCCCTGAGCCATTTCAAAAAAGGAATCAAGACATGGCTCTTTAAACAGGCATACCCCAACTCCTCCCAATCCTAGTCATTGTCCTGCTTTGAACTAATTCAGCTCTCGCTCAGCCTACACACCCTCTCCTCAACCTCCCCCTCACCATCCTAATTCCCCCTTGCTCCCTTACCATCCCAGCTCCCCCCCTACCCCTCCCTTCACCCCTTAGCAACCTTTCCTTGAAAGTGCCATTGCCTTATTGTACTCTTGTTCCCCTACCCCCTCCTCTCCTTCCCCCTCCTTGCTCCCTCCCTCCCTACTCTCCCTGCCCCTGCATTTAATACTGTAAATAAGTTCATATGTTAAGTTCATAAGTGCACATGCCTCCTTAACATTCTGATGCATACCTAAACTTAACATGGATAATCAAAGTCCATTTCGTTCTACAAAGTTGTATCCCTGCTCGTTGACTCTCTCTCCTTGTACTTTCGTATTTTACCCAGTATCTTATATTATCCAATTATTCTCCAGTTAGCCCTCTATCCTCGTTCATTGTAATTTCCTTTCTCAGTTAATTGTGAACCGACATGATGTGTCCTACGAATGCCGGTATATAAAAAGTGTTAAATAAAATAAAATAAATAAATAAATAAATAAATAGAGTTGGAACACAAGCTTGTGTATCCATGCTCAAGCATCGAAAAACAAGCCCTGATGCCCCAACTCTATTGGCTGGTGCCCCATATCTGATTCAGCAAAGAACACCTCATTTTCCTGCTACAGCCCCTTCCATCCCACACAGATGCAGGGAACAAGACAGGGAGTGAGTGTGACTAGAGGGGATAGTTAAGAGCAGAGAACAGCTCCTCTGCTTCCCAGTGGTGTGCGGTGACATTCTAAGCAGAAGATTCAGTAAACACCAACATCTCCAACCCCACACCCATATAATCACAATCTTTTCTCTCCCCCAGCCCCCCCCCCCCCCCCATCCCTTGGCATAATTTCTAGAATTTTTCCTCCTCTCCTTCCTGATATAATTGCCTAACTTTCCCTGTCCTCACCACCACAATCCCTGCCTCTTCCTTCCAAAGACTGATGTTTTACTTCCCAATAACTGAGAATGAAGGCTAAACAGTGAATTTTTTCTGGTGGTGTGTCTATGCTATAAATCTGGAAAGTTTTAATATTATATGTGAAACCCACCCCCCAAGGGAGATAGAGGTTAAAGAACATGCTACCATTTAAGTGAACTGCAGCAGAGAAAAAAAAAGTGGACAACGCATCCATGTAGCATGAGCCGCCAGCCCAGGAAAACCAGACTGAGATTGAAAAGTTTGCCAGACCTCTTACTGTGAATGTGCTTAAATGTCCATTAAATAGATGCGTCAGAGACTCAGGTAGGTGATTTCCATGTCACAGCCCACTGGACTCCTGTTCATAAATTGCAGTGAAATATTAATTTAAATCAAAGGATAACAAAATCCTAAATTACAGAACTAAGATTGGAAAAGTCCTACATTGGAGAATTCTGAATGAGAGAGGAATTTATGAGAGAAATGTACTGAAAAAACAGTCCTAGGAAGCAAAGAGATTCTCAACCTGACTAAGAAGGGAGGGCAAACCCTTTGGTACCCAGTTCTCAGACAACAGAAAAAAAAAAGCCAGGCAGGATGGAAGGGTGTACATCTATTCCTTTTCCATGGTCCTGCCTGCGTCTTGACCTTTTGGCTGAGAGAAGGTGACCCATCCAGGTTGGGTAACCTTGCAGGTTGGGTATCAGTGAATTATTGGCCACAAGCTTAGCAGAGCTAAAATCTCTAAAATCTGAGACTGCAAGAGGCCTGAATCACTGAATGCTAAACAAGCCATGAGCCAGAGGAGCTGTAAACCCAAGCCAAGAAAAAACCCTCCTTCCAAGGGAGGTGATTCTGGGTCCCCCTTGACTAAGCAGACCCCAGCAGCAGATTGAGGGTTCCCCCAAGAAGGCATGGACCCCACTGGCAAACCAAGTGGTTCTTCAGGAGGGTTTGGACTCCAATAGCAAATCGGGAGGTGAACTTGGTCCACCTTGAACAAGGGGACCCCAGTGGCATATTGAGCAGTCCCCAAGAAGGCCATGGGCCCCAGCAATATTCCAGGAGGTGGAGTCAGGTCCCCCAGGAGGGTGTGGACCCCAGCATTGGCATGGACCTTTCAGCAGAGTGGAAGTGCCACTGTGGAGATGGCAGTGGTTTAGCCAACCCGGTTGCATCTTTTCACATGGGAGAGGAAAAAAGGGGGAGGATAATAACACTTGATTATTTATTTATTTATTTATTTATTTAAAGGCTTTTATATACCGGAGTTCATGTACTAGTACATACTGCTTCGGTTTACATAGAACCAAAATTGGAAAATTACATCAAACAAGTGAGTCCAAAATAACAAGGCTAACTTCGTAGGAACTTAGAACTTAAGGTAACGGAGAGAACAGGACATAAAGTGGTTACAGATCAATGTAAATAGCTAACAATAAATACAAATGCTTACAAATTACAGTCTTCAAAATTTAAGGTTTGCATCTTCAAAAGGTTTACATCTACAAAAACTAAGGTTTACATCTTCAAAGTTTACAGTCTTCAAGACTAAGGTTACATCAGACTTAAAAGGTATGGGTGTAGCATGCTGTACATTTAACGGTTGGGAATATGAGACAAGAAATACAATTAATAGTTGCGGCATCAGACATCTGGTTTATGTGATTATGAAATGCATGAATGAGTCTAGTCCTGGGACATAGCTCTGAGCGAAAACTTTAAGTGAAGGCTTTTGTGAAGAGCCAGGTTTTGAGTTTCTTTTTGAATGTTCGAGTACAGGTTTCCAGACGAATGTCAGTGGGGATGGCATTCCAGTAGAAGGGGCTGGCAGTCGAGAATGCACGTTTCTTGAGTGAGGACTTGGCTGAAGGTACGTGTAAGGTGCCTAAGTAACTGGTTCTGATTAGTCTTGATGATGCATGTGGACGAAGTGGGCAGCTTAGATCTAGCGAAGTTTGGGAATGGATGGTCTTGTGGGTTATCGTTAGTACTTTGAAAATGATTCTGGATCTGATAGGGAGCCAGTGTAAGTTTTTTAGTATAGGTGTTATGTGTTCACCTCTGCTAGTGTTAGTAAGAATCCTGGCAGCGGAGTTCTGCAACATTTGTAGTGGTTTGGTGGTGATGGCTGGAAGGCCAATAAGCAGAGAGTTGCAGTAATCGATTTTAGAAAATAGAATTGTTTGGAGGACTGTTCTAAAGTCTTGAAAATGTAGGAGAGGTTTCAACTTTTTCAGAATGTGTCGTTTGTGATAGCATTCTTTTGTTGTGTTCTTGACAAATTCTTTGAGGTTCAGCCTATTGTCTAAGGTAACACCAAGGTCTCTTACTTGTGTGGAATTGATCATTAGAGGAGTGATTAGATTGTTGGTAGGCTGAAGGTTCTCGTCTGGAGTGATTAGCAAAAGTTCTGTTTTTGACGTATTAAGTACTAGGTTAAGGCTAGAGAGGAGTGAGTTTATGGACTGTAGACAATTGTTCCAGAGGTTGATGGTGCTGGAGATGGAGTCAGTGATTGGCAGCAAAATCTGGACATCGTCTGCGTATATGAAGTGTGTGACCTTAAGACTTGAGAGCAGATGACATAAGGGGAGAAGATAGATGTTAAAAAGGGTAGGGGAGAGGAAGGATCCTTGAGGAACTCCGAAAGTGGACCTGACCGGGTGGGAATCCTTGTTGCTGATTCTGACCTTGAATGCCCTATTATGAAGGAAAGATCTAAACCATTCAAGGGCTGATCCTGAGATGCCTATGTCTGAGAGCCGGTCGATTAAGATAGAGTGTTTTACGGTGTCAAACGCTGTCGATAGGTCAAGAAGAATCAGGAGGTATGGGGTCTTTTTTTCCAGACCTGCGAGGACTCTGTCAGTTAGTGAGATTAAGAGGGATTCCGTACTAAGGGATTTGCGGAATCCGAATTGGGCTGTTGTGAGGATCTTGTGTTCTTCTAGGTATTCCGATAACTGTTTGTTGACTATCCTCTCCATAAGTTTGGCGACAAATGGTAGGTTAGCGATGGAGTGAAAATTAGCCGGGTCTGCAGGGTTCAAGTTAGGTTTTTTGAGGAGAGGTTTGAGGGTGGCTAGTTTCAGCGTGTCTGGTACTAGTCCTTGGGTTAGCGAGCGATTGATGATCTCTGCTAAGGGCTTCGCTATGATGTTCGGGATGGTGAGTAGGAATTTAGATGGGATGGAATCTATCGGATGAGTGGAAGGTTTCATCTTTTTGAGAGTCATTTCAATTTCGAGTGAGGAAATAGGTTCGAATGAATCTAAGTTTGCCTTCTGGTTGCATGAAGGAGTGTAGATAGAAGGAGGTACTATGTTACAAGTTGCCAGAGGAGCCATTAGATTGAGGATTTTGTTTTCAAAAAATTGTGCAAGCTCTGTGCATCTGGATTGTGCTTGATCATCTGGGATAGCTGGTGAGGTGGGTTTTGTGAGCTCTGAGACATATGAGAACAGCGCTTTGGGATCAAAGGAAAAATTGTGGATTTTGTGGGCATAAAAATCTCTCTTTGTGCGAAGGATGTTGTTTCTGTAACTGTGCATGAGGGTTTTGTACTCAGTTAGTGTAACATTGGATGGACTCTTCCACCATGAGTGTTCTTTTTTTCTCAATTCTAGTTTGATGGTTTTTAGTTCCTGCGTGAACCATGGTTTTTTGTTTTTGCAGGATGGGTTAAGCTCTTTGGTTTTTTGGGGGCAAAGTTTTTCTGCCACCTTGTTTGTGATGTTGTGCCATGACGAGATAGCTGCTTCAGCGTCTGAAAGGTCAAGATTAGTGAGTTCCGAAGATAGGAGGGAGGTGAGGTCCTCTCTAGAGCAGGAGTTCCTGTAGTGAATTGTGGTTTTAGTGATTGGTGACACAGGGTTGTCCTTGATACAGAGATCAAGTGATTAAGTGGGTATTCAAAAAGTGGGTTCAAGTGATTAATCAAGTGATTAAGTGGTTCAAGTGATTAATCAAGTGATTAAGTGGGTATTCAAAAAGTCCCTTCTATTATATATGGTGGTATCCTGTTAGGGCCAACACACCAAATTGCCAAATATTAAATATTCTTGCTACCTTGGAACCCATATGGTATTAGGCCTATTATCATAAGTGTTGTGTGTGGGCTTGGCCCTCAGAAAGCCATGAGTAAACTGAAATACAATGAAATATAGTAAGCCTCTTATACCAAAACAGCACCAGCTATCATCAAACAGTAACAACCATACCTATGAAAGTCAACACTGCAAATATTAGAACAGACCCTAAAACACCAACAACCATCTTATTAGGAAAACAGAACAAGCCAGATTACTATAGATCCCTATACAGAAACTTTAAGCTAGCAGAATTCTTCACATTTGTCATACAAAACACAGAACCTCACCAAATACAGAATAGAGACAACCATAAAAGTTTAAACACACACACACTCTAACACACACACACACACACACACACACACACACACACACTAACATGTTAGTTTTCACATAAATGCGCACTCTCAGGCTCACAGGCCTGCTCTCTTACATACACATGATCTCTCTCAGGCTCACATTTGCTCACTGTTCCAAAATATAAAACACCCTTGTATTAGGAGGTGCAGATTGGAAAACTGAGCAAGTTGACTGCCATTGATTCTGATATAAAAACTACTTACTAGCAGAATACCACAACTTGGTCCCATGTACAAAACAGGGCCAGTGCAAGGGCTTATCGCGTGCGAAAAGCCCCGTTAACGCATGCGATAGGCCCTTAACGCATGCGAAAACATGTTTAACGCATGCGATCGCACCATATCTTATGCTACCGGCATTGCTCCCACACTCCCAGTCCAAACCCATCCCTACCTCATTGTCTGGCACCTTGAAATGAGAGAGGTCGTTGGAGTCACAGTGCAAGTATACCACTCCCAGAGGCAACAGTCATTGCTGCTACAGCAATACCGGTAGCGTAAGTTACTGGCATTGTTGTAGGAACCCGTCTCCTCAGGCCTTTCAGGTGGACATAACAGGAAGCTTGGGGGAGGGGGGCCTGGACACAGGCCCATCAGACCATACTGAAATCCACTTTGGATAACGTATCAGTATTTAACCTCTATATTTTTTTTAATATAGCCAATTAAAGCCTAAAGTTACCCAACTATCTTTAGCCAGAGAACTGTAAACCTAAGCAACAATATTCAAAGATAGTTGGTTAAGTTCAAACTTATCCAGCTTAACATTGCTGAATAACTTTATCTGGCTAACTTTAGCAGGATAAGCTATTTATTTTAGGTTCCTTTGAATAATTTGCTACATACAAAATAACAGCTAAGTTGAAGAGATTATTTCACTTAATTTAAACTTTATTTTTAATATTCACCTTCTTTGACTGATATTCTAGTATCAAGGAGACACGACAATTTTTTCTGTGGTACTGTTTTGCTATGCTTAAATCCAATATATCTACTGATTAATCAAATTTGGTCTAAGTGGGATTAATATGGGCGCATCTGTGAAGAAGACTGTCAGGGTGCACTTCCTTCTTTTCATTTATCCTCAGGTCTTTTTTCATTGCAAATTTAAAATGGAGCTGAGCTATAGTGCTACAGGGAAGATATTGGATCATTCCTTTGAGAAACATCTAAAAGCTACGAATATTGGCTAAAACTGCAAGCAAAAGATTTGAAAAGAATCTGGAAAGCAAAAAAGAACTTGCTAACATAAAAGAATAATACTTGTTTCTTCTTTCATATTTAGTATTGTTTCTCAGAGAAAAAATGTTGCTCTATAGAAAACAGAAAAAATTATAGCACATCAAAACGCAGAAGCATGAAAAAGTGATGAGCTTTCAGATTGTCCTCTTTTGCATGCAAATCATATCAGAAGTTCTCATTAGCATAAGTGCATGAGGAACTCTAAATGCTTTTAATTTCCAATCTTTGCCAGCCGAGAAGTAATTTGTCACTGTCAGGGTGAAAAACGAAAAAGAAAAAAAGAGAGAGAAGGACTTCATGCTAAATTGGAATCATACAATTTTTGATTTGCTAATTGACTGATCCAGCAGTTCAATCAACTGCCTTGAAGGTGTAAATAATTCAATGTAGAGTTAGGAATAAAAGCATAATGAGATTCTACTGAAAATAATTTGCATTTGCTGCTGTAGGACAAACCTAACCATGTCTTTTTCAGATACTCTGTTTTCCATATTATACCCCCTAATACTGTCAAGACAAGCACAAACACAAACACACACATATTCTTTCTTTTTAAACTCAGTACCTATTAAGTGAGATTTTTTAAACTCTATAAGGTAGCGTTTCTGTAAACATGTCATTTAATGCTTTCAGAATTATTGTGCATAAATGCAATTCCATAACAGAATAAAAAAGAACAAAAATATAAATCTTGAAAGCAAAACTTCTTCTACTAACATTTAAATATTTATGCCCTAAATGTCAAATGCAAATTTATTGCAAAAACACAATTAACGAGCACATGCTAAACATATTTTAATGGTGGTACAGATATTTGTGATAGTTAATTTTTATAACATTACAGAGGAATGATATAATTACTTTCAACATTAAATTATTTGTACATTCAGTTTTTGTTTTCCTGTTTAAATATATCCATAGTGCCAGTGAAAAGTAGCCCCTATTGTACAGCTAAACAGGCCAATGCAATATTGGCGCATATAAAACAGGCACTCATGATTGAGCACCCACTCTCCTAACGTGCGCCAATCCACCTCTCCCGGGCACTTTATTTAATATTTAAATTGGCAGCCGCAGTAAAAAGGAGGTGCTGGGGAAAATTGTGCATCCCTAGTGCCTCCTCGGTATTGGGTGCCCAGGAAAGGTGGCTGTCAGTGCATGTTAGGAAATGGACACTCAATACGGGTGTCCGTTTTCACCCGCTACCCACACAATATACACGGCCTGCACTGTGTATACTGTGGGTGTATATTGAGCGCCCAGAAATTTTTTCATGAATTTTTTCTTCATGATTCCGCTTTCAGAATCATGAAAAAAATATCACTCCTATTAGTAGCACTACGATACTAGGAGGGATTACAGAAATCTGGAACTTTGTTTTTTTGCAATGAGCCCTTGTACACAGCAGACCTTTATGCCAGCCCCTGGCTGGTGTAAAATTTGCCGCTTTGCAAAGGCACATGGCTGCACGGAAAATTTTTTGCATCACAGGGATTAGCTAATAGCCTCATCTACATATACTTTACATGTGATGAGTGCTATTAACTACACCCTCGATTGGATGTGTGTTTTGGATGCGCTAATTCCCGTTTTCCATCAGGTTATGGACACGCATCCAATCGCGTGTTGAACCATGCGCTGGCCACAGCACACGGTATTGCATCGGCCTGAATGTGCCTCAGCTAGGGGTGTGCATTCGTTTGCAATGTATTAGTAATCCGCAACGTATAGGGCCATATTTGTTGTATACGTGGGGAAGTGAAACGTATCGCAATTCCCCACGAATACAACGAATCTTCACCGAATTATTCGGCCGTTTAAAGGAGTGAATTTAAACAAACCCTCCACGCTCCTGCTCACCCCAAGACTTACCAAAACTCCCTGGTGGTCCAGTGGGGGGTCCGGGAGCCATCTCCTGCACTCATGCCATCGGCTGCTGGTATTCAAAATGGTGCTGATAGCTGACCTTACTATGTCACAGGGGCTACCGGTGCCATTGGTCGGCCCCTGTCACATGGTAGGAGCAATGGACGGCCGGCACCATCTTGTGCTCCTACCATGTGACGGGGCTGACCAATGGCACCGGTAGCCCCTGTGACATAGTAAGGGCAAAGGCTATTGGCGCCATTTTAATTACTGGCAGCCGACGGCCCGAGTGCAGGAGGTTGCTCCCGGACCCCCGCTGGACCACCAGGGACTTTTGGCAAGTCTTAGGGAACCCTCCTGACCCCCACAGGAGTGCAGGAGAAGCCCTCTTATAGGGCTGAACCAGGAAACAGTCATATCCGGCCGCGGGCCCTTTAAATGTAGTGAAGAGGCGCAGCCACGTGCCTAGAGGTAGGCAGGAACAGAGGCAGCTCGGCGGCATCGGTGCCACAAGGTAAGCAGGCTCAAGCGGCTCCCTGCTGCGAGGGAGAGCTCAGGGGCGGCCCCAAGCCGCAGAACAGACTCGGCAGAGGCGGCTCCATGCCACTGAAGGCAGGCTGCAGCATGGGAACAGGCACTGGCAGGCACAAGCTCCCTGCCATGCAAAGACCCCAGCTAACTCGCAGTTTCATGCCGCGGAAGAGGAACAAGTCCGCGGCAGTCCGGGCTGAGGCAGCGTGGCAGCAGAGGTGGCCTCCAGGCCACTTGGGAAACAAGCAAGTTCGCGGCTCCTGCTGCAATAAAGGTCCGACGTCAGGCGGCATCAGCCGCATCGGGGAGCAGGCAATGCGGGAGGTAAGAGGCCTGCTCACGGGGAGTAGCTCTACGGGCAGGAGTCATAACAGTACCCCCCTCCTCAAGCCTCAAATCAACAGCTAGAGGGAACAAGGTATCAGTCCATACCGACAGAGGGAAATCAAGGGTCCAAAAATTGAAGCTGGTATATCCGGGGACTGAAGTGAAACAAGAGCAAGAAACTACAGACAAGCAACAAGAGGCAAGCAGCACAAACGAGAAGGCAAACAAGAAAGGCAAAAGCCACACAAAAAGGATAAAAAAGCCACCCAAGAAGGCAAAACGCTACCCAAGAAGGCAAAATGGCAAAAGGCCACACAAGAAGGCAAAACGCCACACAAGAAGGCAAAAAGGCAATTCGGCACAAAAGAGCCAAAAACAGCATAAAAGAGGCAAAACAGCAAAAAAGCAAAAAATACCAAAACAGTGAACAGCACAAACAAGCGAACAAAACAGCACAAACGTGACAGACAAACAGCACCAAGGAACACAAACGAGAAACAAAACAGCACAAACAAAACAAGAAAACCGCACAAACGAGACAGAAAAACAGCACAAAAACACACAAGAAACCAGATGAAAAAGCACAGGAAACTTCAGAAAAGACCTGGGAGGGACCCAGGGTGGGAATAACCGGAACCAGCAAACCAGGTAGGGTGCAGGCACCTCCTGCAGGTCGTAAAAACCCCAACCTGGAAAAAAGAGTGGAAAAAAGTGGATGCAGGCGCCTCCTGCAGGTCGTGGAATCCAGACAGCTGGCGCCTCCAGCAGGTCGTAGAAGGAAGTCCTGAACCAAAAAAAAAATGTTATTTTATCTAGCATATTTTATATACCGAAGTATAGCTGAGTTGCTCTCACTCCGGTTTACAGTTACAACAACTTGATACATTTAAAGTGATTTAACAGCAAACACTGTAAAACCTGGTATAGAACATTAGCATAAACAGATAACGATATACCATATAATAGGTAAAAGAAGAAATCTGAGTTCAAATCATGTAAGGGACATCTGCTATAGAATGAAAGGGAAGGATTCTGGGGGTCAGAAAGAGAATTAGTCAAAGGTGGGAGATTGTATGTCAGATGGAGGGACACACAGAGGGAGAGTTCTGTGGGATTATCCTTTATAATCTTTGAGCGTGCAGTCTGTGAGAGTTTGGCTGAGTAGCCAGGCTTTAAGGTCTTTTTTAAAAGATTTTATGTTTTCTTGAGCGGTCAGATGAATAGGTAATGAGTTCCATAACTTCGGGCCGATGATGGAAATGGCTCTGTTTCTTGTGGAGGACAGTTTGGCATGTGGAAGAGAAGGAATCACTAGTTGGAGTTTACTTGATGTTCTTGTCGTGTGAGGTGATCTATGAATATGTATAATGTTATCCAGGGCTGTGTAGTCTGCTTTATAAATTGCTTTATGAAGAATTGTGAGAACTTTGAATTCTATTCTTTTCTCTATCGGTAGCCACTGTAAATTGTTAAGGACGGGGGTTATGTGGTCAGATTTTCTTTTACCCGTCAGGACTCTGGCAGCCGCATTCTGCAGTAACTGCAAAGGTTTTAAGGATGTTTTAGGTAAGCCAATCAGGAGAGAGTTGCAATAGTCCAAACTGGTAAAGATGAGGGCTTGTAAGACGGTTTTGAAATCATGGGGGTGAAGCAGCGGTTTTAGGTGTTTGATTACTTGTAGTTTATGAAAGCCCTCTTTTGTTCTTGTAGTAATGTGTTTTTTGTAGTTTAGTTCATTGTCTAGCCATATGCCTAGGTCTTTTACGTTGTCTTTAAGTGGAATGTGGATGTTGTCAATTTGGAAGGGTGGTGTGGTTTTTGATTCAGAGTTTTTTCTTATGATTAGAATACATTCAGTTTTGCTCATATTTAATCATAATTTTAGGTTGATTAGCATGTTTCGGATTGCATCAAGATGTGAGGCTGCTCTTGACAATGCATCTTCTACGGAGGAAATTATTGGAATGAGGATTTGTATGTCATCAGCGTACATGTAGTACGTGATGCCTAGGCTTGATAGGAGATGGCATAAAGGTATAAGGTAGATATTGAATAGTATGGGTGATAGTGCCGATCCTTTGGCACTCCTGTCTCGAGGGGGATAGCATAGAAACATACATAGAAACATAGAAATGATGGCAGAAGAAGACCAAATGGCCCATCAAGTCTGCCCAGCAAGCTACGCACTTTATCCATTTTTTTTTCCCTTTTTCTCTCTCCCACCTGTTACTATTGGCTTCCAGTACCCTTCAGCCCTAATTCCCCTCCACCCAATTTAGAGAGCATCTTTGAATCTGCATCCAAGTGACATCCAGCTCAATTGGGGGTAGCAACCGCTGCAACAAGCAGGCCACCACTTGCCCCATACTCTTACCCACCCTTGTTTTTATTTTTTTGTTTTGTTTTGTTTTTTTTGGAAATAGCAGCCCTCCATCCTTCCGCTCCGTGAAGGTGGAACACCAACTACTGGCCACTGGCATCCCGCTCCGTGAATGCCTCTGTGGCTACCGCCGCTCCGTGCAGTGTTTGAATGCCGCTGTGGCTACTGCCGCTCCGTGCAGTGTTTGAATGTCTCCACTTTATTCACGCCCTCTAGACTTGATGGATCCACAGTGTTTATCCCACGCCCCTTTGAAGTCGTTCACAGTTTTAGACTTCACCACTTCCTCCGGAAGGGCATTCCAGGCATCCACCACCCTTTCCGTGAAGAAATACTTCCTGACATTGGTTCTTAGTCTTCCTCCCTGGAGCCTCAGCTCGTGACCTCTGGTTCTGCTGATTTTTTTCTGATAGCGTTGGATGATTTGTTGTTGTAGGAAACTTTGAAATACCTGTTTTTAAGGAACGATGTAAACCAACTAAGAGTTTTGCCTGCAAGCCCAATGTATTCAAGGCTAGAAATAAGCTTATTATGGTCCACTGTGTCAAAAGCTGCAGAGAGGTCCAGGAGGATCAGAAGGTACCCTTTTTTGTTGTCAAATCCTCTTAGTATGGTGTTAGAAAGGTTGAGTAGGAGGGTTTCTGTACTGTGGTTTTTCCTAAATCCATATTGGGTGGGATAAAGTATTTTGTTGTCGTCTAGATATTCGTTAAGTTGTTTCAGGTCCGCCTTCTCCGTCAATTTAGCAAAAAGGGGTAGGTTCGAGATTGGGCGGTAATTGTTTAGGTCTTCTGGGTTGAGGTTTTTTTTTCTTTAGTAAAGGTGTGATTGTAGCGATTTTTAGCTTGGTAGGGAGCTCGCCTTCCTCGAGTGATTTGTTAATGATTGCCGCGACTGTCGGGGCTAGTGGGTTAGCAATTTCCTTTAGTACACGGGTGGGTATGGTGTCCAAGTCATGATGCGCTGGGTTGATTTTTCTCATCATTTTTTCTGTTTCCATATTAGAAATAGGTCTGAAGTCAAGCCATGGAGAAATGCTGTTTGTTGATATTTGAATTTGAATGCTTGATGTGGTGTTGAGGGAATCAGATATTTAGGAGATTTTGTCCTTAAAGAAGATAGCTAAATCTTGGCTTAAATTTTTTTGGATACAGTTGCGTTGGAGTTGCAGTTATCGGCATTGAGGTTGTTTACTATGTTGAACAAAGATTTGGATTTGTTAGTGGAGTTTATTATTTTTTACCGTAGTAGTCACGTTTTGTGTTTTGGATTGATTTTTTGTAGGCAGCTAGTTGTGTGCGGTATCTCTGCAGTTTGCTTTTAGCCATTCTTTTTCAATTTTCCTGAGGGCCGTTTTCATGTTTTTCAGAGTGGTGTTGAACCAAGGGTTTGATTTTCTTTTTTGTTCTTTAGTCGTTTGACTTTCTCTGGGTTAATGTTGTTAGCGGTTTTTTTCAGTGATTAGAGACCAGGATTGGATAGCGTTATTTATGTTTGATAGATCTAGATTCGCTAGTTGATGTCCCAGCTCTTGAAGGAGAAGATCAGTTTGAAATGGGGGATGGTATTTGAAGAATTTTTGTGTGTCATTATTTTTTGTTGGGTTGTTGTAATTCATTTGAGTCTTGCATAGTATGAGATGGTGATCAGACCAGGGGACTGGGTTATATGAGATGGAAGTATCTGTGAAGAAACTCCTCCTGCAGGTTGTAAAAACCCCAACCTGGAAAAAAGAGTGGAAAAAAGTCTGGATGCAGGCGCCTCCTGCAGGTCGTGGAATCCAGATAGCTGGCGCCTCCAGCAGGTCCTAGAAGGAAGTCCTGAACCAAAAAAAAAATGTTAGGTCCATGTCCAGGAACAAACTCAAGACGAAGACTCTGAAGCAAAACTCCAGGAACAAGCAAGTCCATCACAGGAACACGTTCACTGGACACATGGTCTTGCATTCTGTTGAGTTTCGGGACCGCTAGGAGAGCGATCCCATTTGAGGGGATTGTGTGCCCTTGGGCCTCGGCACGATCCCAGAAGAATCCAAGACAGCACCAAGGGTTGGCGAGACGTGTCCCAGCATGGTTAAGACAATGTCTGACCCTCTGCCGGACCTGCATGCTTCTGGAAGCCAACAACTCTATGCTGGTATTTGAACAGTCCTCCGACCATTCCAGCCCTTTCAGACCTGCCGCTGGGTATCGGCAAGAAGTAGCAGGCCGGACTGAGGATGAGGGCAGACAGAGGCTTTGTGACACAGAAGACTCAAGACATGGACGAGAAGACTCTGGATGTGGACAAGGAGCTTGGAAGACTCTGGA
Source organism: Rhinatrema bivittatum (assembly GCF_901001135.1). Classification (NCBI taxonomy): domain Eukaryota; kingdom Metazoa; phylum Chordata; class Amphibia; order Gymnophiona; family Rhinatrematidae; genus Rhinatrema; species Rhinatrema bivittatum. The sequence goes on along the minus strand of NC_042617.1, from coordinate 590,939,157 downwards.
CAAGGAGAGGAACTTGGAAGACTCTGGACGAGACGAGGAACTTGGAAAGTTCAGACATTGGCACTGTCTCTCAGGGTGCCCTACACAGCCCACCAATACAGACCACCCGTCCTTGTAGCACACCCTACAGCGCCTAGAAGGCTGGTCACGGACCACACTGAGAATGGGACTAGCGCAGGAAGGGAATCCAGCATGAAGACGAGACTCCAATGACGAGAACAGGAACCCCGAGACGGAATTTACCCCAACAAGGGTGTCATCTGGAGAAACCAAAGATAGCTGGAGGGTCAAGGAGGAATCGGAACACAAACGAAGGAGGAGCGGAACCTTGGAAACATCAGGAAGTCTGGAACATCAGGAAGAGGAACATCAGGAAGTGGAACGCCAGGAGTCTGGAACATCAGGAAGCCTGGACTGGGAACCTCGGACATGAAAACATGGAACATCAGGAAGCAACAAAGACTCAAGAATCAAGACGAGACATGGAGCTCCAATGAAGAACGAAGACTTGACGGAGCGCTGGAACATGAGACTTCCAGGAGCGAAGAACTCCAATGCAAGGCAAACACAGGAGTGCAGGAGAAGCCCTCTTTTAGGGCTGAACCAGGAAACAGTCATTAGGTGGGGCCCGGGGCATATCCAGCCGTGGGCCCTTTAAATGTGGTGAAGAGGCGCGGCCATGCACCTAGAGGTTAGGCAGGAACAGAGGCAGCTTGGGCGGCATCGGTGCCGCAAGGTAAGCAGGCTCAGCAGCTCCCTGCCACGAGGGAGAGCTCAGGGGTGGCCCCAGGCC